>NC_056670.1:10802500-11522500 GCF_018350195.1 Panthera tigris
CTGTGGATTGGGCAAAGGTTGTCTAGATAGGACATGAGAAGCACAAGTGATGAAAGAAAGAAAGAAAGAAAGAAAGAAAGAAAGAAAGAAAGAGAAAGAAAAAAAGAGGGAAGAAGAAGGGGAAAGGAAAGAAGAAAGAAAGAAAGAAAGAAAGAAAGAAAGAAAGAAAGAGGAAGAAAAAGAAAGAAAAAAGAGAAAGAAGGAGGGAGGGAGGAAGAAAAGAGAAAAAATAAATCTGGCATTATCAACAATGAAATTTTTTTTTGCTTCAAATGACAGCACCATCAAGAAAGTGAAAAGACCTCACAAAATGGGAGAAAGAACATTTTCGAATCACGTGTCACTGAAGAGACATATATCCACAATGTATTTTTAACTTACTCTTTAACTTACTCTTTAACCACAAAAAGACAAATGACCCAATTTTAAAATGGCCAAAAGACATGAATAGACCTTTCTCTAAATAAGATATGGAAAAGGCCAATAAGCCCATGAAAAGATGTTCAACATGATTAGTCATTAGGGAAATGTAAATAGGAACCATTAAGAGATACCACCTCATACCCACAAGGGTGGATATAATCAAAAAGATATACAATTACTAATGTTGGTAAGGATGTGGAGACATTGGAACCCTCATGCACTGCTGCTGGGGTGTAAAATGGTACAGCCACTTTAGAAAATAATGAGGCAATTACTCAACATAGAATTTTCCTATGACCCATCAATTTCGCTCTGTAGCGGCTACTTTGAAGTAAATGATCAGAGATCCCATCTTTGAGGATATGTATCAAATCAAAGGAATGTTATGAATTCTTCCATTAAAATGTCAAAGGCCACTTTTACACCCATGTGCGAATCGTACTTGGTGAAGTCCTTGTAAATTCTACGCAGGCAAAAACTCTCATTATATCCTTACCAATATGAGCACTAGTGTTAGTTCCATTTGTTGTTGGTATTGTTCTGCCTATCCAGTGTATCCTAATATTTGATGTCCTGTTACGTAGTCGATGTATATTCACACCCATGTGATAGACTTGGGAACACTATTTTAAACAATTTTAAATTGTTTAAACATTTTAACGATGTTTAAATGGCATTTTAAACAATTTTAAAACAATTAAAAACAATTTAAACAATTTAAAACAATTTAACAATTGTTTAAACAATTTAAACAATTTAAAACAATTTTAAACAATTACAGGTGTTCAGTTGTGCCGTCTTTCTTTTGTCCAACACAAAGCTCTCCTTTATTGAAGTTGAACCCCTGGACAGGAAAGCAACCTCAGTGTGTACATTGAGAGAAGTCTCTGTATTCTGACCTAAACTACACAGGCTGTCCAGCCCCTCTACCCTCCAGTCCAATATACGTGCTGTTCCCTCAATAGGCAGGACAGTCTCCTCCATTCTGGACAGTTCCCTCTGCCTGTTACTCCCTCTCATCCTCTTCCTCTTCTTCTTTTTCTCCTTCTCTTTCTCCTTCACCTCCTTCTTCTCCTCCTCTCCTTCTTCTCTCCTTCTTCCTTTTTCTTCTCCTTCTTTCTTCTTCCTCTTCCTTCTTCCTTCTTTTTCTCCTTCTCCTTCTTTCTTCTTCCTCTTCTCCCCCCTCTCTCTCTCTCCTCCGCTCCATCCCTCCCTCCCCTCTCTCCTTTGCTCCCTCTCCATCCACTATTCAAAGTCCTACCATATCTAACTTAAAAAACAACAGCAACAAAATCTAAAGGAAATTTCTTTCTTATTCCCTCCATCATAATGAATGGGTACTTTCTCTGTGTTCCAGCTGAATAAAAACGGTAAATCTAACATATCGAGGGTTTACCATGTGGCAGACTCTGATGCTAAACACTACAGAGTGTTGGGGAAAGTCATCAAAAAGACATGACTGCCGACTGACTCATGGGCTGGACCTAGGCACGCAGAGGCTCTTCACCCCCTCCCCTGTTCTTGAAATGTGGGTACCTCTTGCCTTTTCCACTGCCAGAGGCTGCTTCAAGGACACGGCCTTGATTTGAGATAGCGATGTGATGTTGAAAACACCTACATGGTATATATGACTAAACCCAGTTAAAGACTATAAACTTGTAAGATTTGGTGGGCAGGTGTGGGGATCCACTTGTCTCGCTGCCTCCCCAAACAAGCCTCCTATGTAAGTCCCCTTAGCTTATTAAAACTGCCACCTACCATTTGGAGTGGCCTACCTCTTTCTTCAGTCTCTCCTTGCCCTCCATGTACAGGGGGAAGTTTCAGATTTCATCCTGGAAGCTCCAGATAGGGTTGCAAACCAACACAGAGATCACCTTGTTTACCCTTTCCAATATCCCACACAATGAAGGTTTTATTAATCCCAACTTTACAGAGAAAAACAGATGTAGAAACATTAGGAAGATAGCTGTCCTAAGAGGTAGAGTTGGGACTCAAAACCCTGGGCTCTTGATCCCACTGGCCAGAATCCTGCCTGTCTTCAGGTTACTAGTTTCTGGATGGCCTGCTCTTATTTGACCATGAATCTGCGGATGAGGGGTGGGGACTGGGGTGGAAAAGCATCATCATATTCCTCCTTCTCCCTTGTCAGCCGCTGGCACAATGCCTGGGACATAATGGTACCCAATTCACATTTGTGGAATTAAATTCTAATAGTGTTCCCACGGGAAATTACAACCAGCTTTAGGATAATGCTTCATAATATTGGTCCAGAAATGTCCTGTGACAAGAAGACTAGATTTCAATGATGTGCTGTCCACCCACTCCTCATTACCTGGAATGATCTGCCATATCACCCACTCTTGTTTCTCGGTACACAGAAAGAAGCAATATCTCTGTCCAACCATTGATGAAGAGACAAAATAATGACTATAATAACTACTATCATTATCATTGTAAACATCAGTATCCGAAGTGTCTTGCCCATACATCTTCTCATACAGGCAACAAACCTATTAAGCATGTACCGTTATCTCCATTTTAAAGATGAGAAAACCGAGACTCAGGTTATATAACCTATCTGAGGTCACAGAGTTTGTACGAAGATCAATGCCAGCTGTCTCCCTGCCGGATGCAAGCCCAGAAGCGCCCCCCTCCACCGACATTGCTCACCGATCCTGTGCTCGAACAGGGTTACGTGTGTGGGTGGGTCAGGCCAGAGAGTGAGTGGCTCCCAACAAATGTCCTCCAGATCTGAGAAGTCCCACAACACCTTGTTATACCGACGAGCAGCACCTTTTGTAAACACAAAATAATATTCTGTTTCCTTAGTGGGTTTTCCCCCGTTCTGCCACTAGCCTGGACATCACAAGATTGCCAGCAGCACAACGATCCTCTCAATTCCGTTTCAAAGAACAAGTTCTATATAACCCAGAATACAGTCTTTCTGCTGTTCTCACATGGGGTGAGGGATTTAGAAGTCTGCATTTTAGGCTAAAGGATGCACTCTACAACTGAAAAAGTAGTTCATTGCGTAGTGTTGTGTCGTGTTGTCTTGCCTCATCTTGTTTTGGGTTACTGGCATAGTAAAAATAGATTTAATGATGGGATGCCTTGGTGGCTCCGGTTGAGTGTCCGACTTCAGTTCTGGTCATGATCTCGTGGTGTGTGAGTTAGGGACCCACATCGGGCTCTGTGCTGACGGCTCAGAGCCAGGGGCCTGCTTCGGATTCTGTGTCTCCCTCTCTCTCTGCCCCTCCCCTGCTTGTGCACGCTCTCTCACTCTCTCTCTCTCTCATGCTCTCTCTCGCTCTCTCTCAAAAATAAATAAAATTTTAAAAAATAGACTTAATGGTGGTGAAAAACATTTTCTGGGCCATTTCAAAACAGTCATCGGAAATTCCCTTTCCAACACTGAGAGGATTGGAAGGTGTCAATGTCAGCAAACACACACCCTAGTGCCATTTCTGGGCAACCAAAGTGCCTCATTTCTTTTTTCTTTCTTTCTTCTTTAATCCCACTTTTTCTCCCCGTTGGCATAGTCAGAATGGCACGGACTCATCCTACGTTAACAGTATCAGTTGCCAACATTCTCCCAGAAGCTGAAAAATAAAGTCTCTCCGAACTCTTGCTTTCTGCAACCTTCCCACCAGGCCTGAAACAACAGATTCCACTGATATGAAAGGAAAGCATTTTTGCAAAGAAAAACATCTTATGGGTGTTTGAACAAAATAATCCCAAGAATGAGTTCTTAGAGGGGAGATAGTCAAATATATTAAATTTGCAACATAAATCCTCTGACCTTTCCATTAATTTGTTTAATAATTAGTCTGGCATTTTTGCTGCTTAATTAAATGGGGAAAAAAATCTGCCCATTCTAAGCATTGCCTAATCAAATTTAACTAATGTTTATGTAAATTTGATCATCTTAAGCAATTAATATTATAACAAGGATGGTTCTTAAATTAAAACATGTGCATCAGGGAAAAACAAGCCTGTGAGAATGGCTTGTCCATTGTTGCCAGCTTCTCTGTTTCCTTTAGGATTCTGCAAACGGGCATCATTTATATTTTTGGCCCAGTTTTCATTTCCCTGGTAACAAAGATCCCACAAATGGAGGACTGTGACTTCATCGAGGTTTAAGGACCACAAGGAGGACTTGCTCAGGCCTCTGAGAATGTGCCTTTGATAAAGAAACAAAGGCAACAAGAAATAATTGACCAGGGAAATTATGTTCACTCTTTATATTCTGTCCCTTTGAATTCTCACTGTTCTACTTTACTTTCTATTCCAAATATTTTACAGACTCATCTTTGACTAAAAGCCAATGAAACTAAATAAACAGGCAAGTGAGGGATGAAATGGAAGCATGGTAACCAGAAAGAGTTGCTACTCCATTTACTTTTAAACTGCAAATTTGGTAAGGGCTATCTGTATTCAGGGCTCAGCTAAGGCCAGGTGGGCAAAGGCCCAGAGGGGAAGCACCCCACCTTCAGCCCTCCTGACACCACAGGTGAGGGTGAGCTAAACACCCTAGCTTAATGTCCACAGCTAGGTGCTTAGTGCCCCTGGCTTCCTACTTTCAAGCTCCAGGACCATCTTCCATGCCCACTTGCATTAATGACCATTGGGCCTGATGCCATGTGATAGAACCCCACAGAAGCTAACTGAGCAAGTGCATCTGGGCTGAGGCTTTGACAAGTTAACACTGACATTTGGAATCTTCGACACTTAGGCCGAAAGGAATCGATCGGGTGATGTCAAAGATGGAATTCTCTCCAATGAATTAATAATTATTAGCATCTTTTTTTTTTTCAAAGCCATTTCTACCTGTCATTGCATTTGCCCTGCAAAATGGAATAACCCTGCAAGGTATTTAATAGCAATAATAATGGCAGTGGTGGAATTCCCTTTTTAATGGAGGAGTGTACTGAGACCTTCTTGGGAAAGAGGCAGTGGCTTTCTCAAGGTCATGGGACTAATGCATCAGCAATTCAGGCCCAAGTCTGAGACATCAGCTCAGCACAGTCCCCTCTCCACCTCCAATGAACGAACGAGGCCACCCTATGTATTCAGTGCTTCTTGGATTTCACTGTCTGCGGCCTATGCTTGTATACACTGCCCATCAAGCCAGCTCTTGACGAGGTCTGGTCCTCTGTTCTGGGAGAGAGGGGTTCCCTCCTGCTCAATATCCCCTCACCTACACTGTGTTCGGATACTTTCCAAGGGCCCCACTTGGTAGGAAGAACAGTTTCTCTACTTAATTGGCATTCCTCACCTTCCCTATTCTGTATGTTTTTCACAGAATTTTATTTTTTCTTTTAATGTTTATTTTTGAGAGAGAGAGAGAGAGAGAGAGAAAGAGAGAGACAAAGTGTGAGCAGGGGAGGGGCAGAGAGAGAGGGAGACACAGAATCCAAAGCAGGTCCCAGGCTCTGAGCTGTCAGCACAGAGCCCGACACAGGGCTTGAACTCACGAAGTGTGAGATCATGATCTGAGCTAATGTGGGACACTTAACCAACTGACACCCAGGTGCTCCTCACAGATTTTTCTTTTTTTAAGTTTATTTATTTAGAGAGAGTGAGAGCATGCACATGAGCCAAGGAGGCACAGAGGGAGGGAGAGAGAAAGAATCCCAAGCAGGCTCCACACTGTCAGCATGGAGCCCGATGCGGGGCTCAATCCTATTAACCATGAGATCATGACCTGAACTGAAATGAAGAGTCAGAGGCTTAACTGACTGAGTCACCCAGGAGCCTCTTTCCAAATTTCT
Source organism: Panthera tigris (assembly GCF_018350195.1). NCBI lineage: Eukaryota > Metazoa > Chordata > Mammalia > Carnivora > Felidae > Panthera > Panthera tigris. Next base: position 10,808,695 of record NC_056670.1, read on the forward strand.
TATGGAGATGGATTCCTAAGGTTTTAAAATGTTTTCTTCTAGGGGAACCTGGGTGGCCCAGTCAGTTAAGCATCTGACTTCAGCTCAGGTCATGATCTCATGGTTCGTGAGCTCGAGCCCCACATCGGGCTCTGTGCTGACAGCTCAGAACCTGGAGTTGCTTCAGATTCTGTATTTCCCTCTCTCTCTGCCCCTCCTCAGCTGTGCTCACTTTCTCTCTCTCAAAAATAAAGAAACATTTAAAATAAATAAGTAAATAAAATAAAATGTTTTCTTCTAAACTTCTTGTGTTTAATTCATATTATTCTTTAATGTCATGGTACGAAGAGTAGGACAGTATCAATTATTTATAATCAGTCCCGACCAGTGGGGAAAATGGGAGAACAAGGGGCAAGGGACTGGAGGGAAAGCACCCCTACCTTAAGCCCTCCTGACCCCACAGGTGAGGGTTAGCTAAACAGGAACTCAAAACTGAAGATCGCCAAATTTGCAGGGAAACAGATCTGATGGGGACAAACAGCTGACAATATATTTAGAGCCTCTAGAACCACAGTCAACAAAACGATTGGATACAGAACAGAAAGTGACCATGTAGGAAACATTAAAAAATAAAATAATTAAAACAAGATAAAAGTACAGGGCACCTGGTTGGCTCAACTGTGCTGACAGCTCAGAGCCTGGAGCCTGTTTCAGATTCTGTGTCTCCCTCTCTCTGCCCCTCCCCCGTTCATGCTCTGTCTCTCTCTGTCTCAAAAATAAATAAACGTTAAAAAAAATTTTTTTTTAAAAATGAGAAGGCACATATTAAAACAACTTAAATATAACTATTACAAATGAAAAACATAATCTTTGGAACTAAAAACACAGCAGAGGGGTTAAAAAGTACATGAGCCACACCCAAGGAAAAAACTGGGAATTAGTCAATGGGAAGACAGATGTGAAATAATGACTTAAATTGAAGCTCAGAGAGACTGAAGATACAAAATGTGAAAGAGGGGTTCAAATATTAGAAAAACAGATTGGGGCACCTGGATGGCTCAGTCAGTTAAGCGTCAAGACTTTGGCTCAGGTCATGATCTCGAGGTCTGTGAGTTTGAGCCCCCAGCAATGGGCTCTGTACTGACAGGTCAGAGCCCGGAGCCTGCTTAGGATTCTGTCTCCTTCTCTCTGCCCCTCCCCTGCTTGCACTCTATCTCAGTCTGTCTCTCAAAAATAAATAAATGTTAAAAAACATTTTTTTATTAGAAAAACAGAATGAGAAATCTGTTACATAATAAAGACTTTGGCTGCCATTTGTCCCCAGTTCCTGGCAAGAAGTCTCTAATCTTTGGAATTTCCCTAGTGATGGGGGTGTCTTTGTTTTTAGGGTGTGCTCTGATAGCTTACATTATCATGGTGGCTGGAGGTGGGTCCCTACATAGTTTATACTAACGGGAGACTCACAAGGGGGCCGGCCCCACCCCAAGACTAACCTTGTTAGGTCAGTGGGGATTTTGAGCCATGTGATATCTGCCCAATATCCAGAGCGGAAAAGGGGCTGGAGATTGGCCACTGATTCAATCAATCGTGCTTCGATGCTGAAACCCGAATAAGCTTCCCTGGTTAACAATATTCTGTGCATATTCTTACACAATGATGTGCTGGGGAGAGGACTCATCCTGACCTCCCAAGGAAAGGACACAGATAGATGTTCTACATTTGGGATCCCTTCAGACCTCACCCCAACCATTTCTCTTTTTGGCTGGTGCTGATCTGTATTCTTTCTTCTGTAATAAAACTGTAACAGTAAGTATAACTTGTTCCTGAGCTGTAGGAGTCATTCTAGTGAATTACGGAACCTGAGAAGGTAGTGAGAACCGCTGAATTTGGAGATGGTTGGTTAGGAGTGCGGGAGGCCAAGGACCCCTGAGCTTATGGCTGGTGTCAGAAACAGATAGACTGTGCCCTTCACTTGTGATATTTGGCCTGTCTCTGGCTACTTGGTACCAGAAGTGATTGCAATAATATACTCTTTTTTTTTAACATTTGAGAGAGAGAGAGAGAGAGAGAGAGAGAGAATCCCAAGCAGGCTCTGCCCTGTCAGCACAGAGCCCAATAAGGGGCTTGATCCCATGAACCTTGAGATCTTGACCTGAGCTGGAAACCAAGAGTCAGATGCCTAACTGACTGAGCCACCCAGGTGCCCCTGCAATAACATACTTTTAAGCAGAGTTCCAGAAGGAAAAAAAAAAAAAAACTGGAAATCACAAGAAGCCATTTGTGTTTTAGACAGAATGAAAGGTCCAGTGTGTTTGTGAATGAGCCTGTCACAGGTGTTAGGGAACCAGGGATCACAAGGCACAGAATCAAGATCAAGGTCTCAGCTCCAAGTTCAGTCAGGCCTCTGGAAGGCCTGGGATGTCAGGTAGAGATCCACAAACCAACTTCTGTTCGAAAACTATCCCTGGAATGATTCACTCCAGGGTCGCAGTCTGTGTGAGTTCCGCCTGCACCATGGTTGCCCTATATCCTCCTCCTTTGAGCTCAGGGGTTCTGCTGCTCTGTGGTTTCTCCTGACTCACATGAGACTTCTCCATTCTTCCTTTTCTGAGTGTCCCTCTTTGAAGTGTTTATGCACAAATTCTGAGTGAGAGGAGATCTGATGACCCCACTCCACACAGAGGTCATCTGTCAGGAACGGTGCTCACAGTAGGATTTCTCACAGGCTGCCAACCCTCCTGAAGCCCAGCCTATAAAATATGGACTTCCTTTGGGTCCAGGACTTATCCTCAATCCAACCAGTTATGCCAATGACTGCTGTTTCATGTGGCATTCAACATGTGTACCGAGAACCTCTTCTGGCTTCTCTGCACAGAATTAAGCTGCAGATTAGGACAAGTTACACGAGTAGTTGGGACTCCTCTCCATGGCTTCTGTGTGTGACTCTTGAAGGGTTCTTGGGTTTTGTTTCCTTCTCTACTTCGATAAAGTATCACTGAGCCAAAAACTTCCATCCTAGTGTACCCAAGACAGGGACACAACCCTCTCCTTTCATTCAATCCGCTCATCCTTTTGATACTTTCATCAGCCCTGTATTAATAGTCTATTGTTCTCCCATTGATATATGTACTGTGTGATTTCAGACCATGCTGGCGAGAGCATTATAGATCTATCTGCTTCTTTCTTCTGTCTCTACCACTCTAGCATCAGAAAAGCTATATAACAAGATTGATAGTAATGATATCATGTCATAGCTGACTTCAATAGTTCTTACTTACCATGTACCAGGCACTATTTAAGGAATTTTCGAAAACATTTATTTATTTTTGAGAGAGAGACAGAGAGCATGAGCGGGGGAGGTACGGGGGGGGCGGGGACAGAGGATACGAAGTAGGTTCTGCACTGACAGCAGTGAGCCCGATGTGGGGCTCAAACTCATGAACTGTGAGATCATGACCTAAACTGAAGTCATGATCAACCGACTGAGTCACCCAGGCTCCCCTATTTAAGGAATTTTATTACATATTTGAACTCATGTTATCTCTTGTAAAAGCCTCCATACAACAAGTACTATTATTATCCCCTTTTTGTAGGTAGAGAAACTGAGTTTAAGTGATTCGGGTCACACAGTTGCTGTAGAGACAGAGTCAGATGGCCTGACCCCAGAGTCTCTGCTCTTTTGCATCGTGCTAATAACTTCCCATATTTAGTGGCTGTGCATTGAGGAATAGAGTCAGCAAAACTTGAACTCAAATCCAAGCATTTCTGCCTTAGTTGTGTGGCCTAAGTTCTATTATCATCTGTAAAGTGGAGTTAATTCTCTCACAGCATTGTCAGAATAATTAAATGGGATCATACATTGAAAGCACTTAGCACTGTGTCTAAAAAAGTAGTAAGTAGCTACAACTTGTGGTTCATTAGTACTATTCTGAGCTCTATTCAGAATGTGAGCCTCATGTCAATAGTAAATAAATATCAACTATTATTTATCTTATAATCGTATACTGAAGGCCCTACAAACAAAAAACAGACAAGCATGGTGTTCACACACAGACATCTTAGAGTCTGAAACCGTTAATGCTGCTCTCAAGTTCAAAGTAGAAAGCACAGACAACTGCCCACTGACGAAACTTATGAACTGAACAAAGGATTGGACAAACCCATCAATCTGTAGGAGGGAAGGTAAAAGTGTGGAACATCTGTGGGCAGCTGCGGAACACGCCTATGGAGCTAGAACCTCATCCCACCATCCAGGAAAGACTTCATGAAGGCATAAGAATGAAGGGAAGCGCTAAAGGTGAGGAAGAGGATTGCGCAACTTTTAAGAAGAGAGAAACAAGGAAATTTCCAGATCTCCTTGTGAAGGGAAGGAGGACTGGATTTCCAAAGTTTCTTCTCACTAGACGATCTGCTTAATGAATTGAGCTAACAACATATCCTACTTTGTGTCTTCTCAAATTATCAGATTTGACGAGCCATCTGCTCTGCCAAGCAATCTATTGGATCTCTAGATTTTTAAAGGCAAAGAATGTGTCCGTCTTCCCTAGCTTCTGGCTCGGTGCCCAGAATTTAGTACATGCTCAATAAATAATTATTTGATGAATCTTGGTGACCATCTGCAGTGAAAAACTCCTACATTCTTAATTTTTCAATGGCATGCTTAAGTATGTATCACAGTGTTACTTAATCTCATCATTGTTCTGCCATCGCCATCTTATTTGATGCGGTCCCAGCTGTGAAGACGCATACTCGTTTCTCTGAGGTAAAAAAGAAAAAAAAAAAAAACAGGCTCTGGCAGCATGATTAAAACAAATTCACATTCGCATTTGACCGACAGCCATTAAAGGCCTCAAAAAAACAAAAACCAAAAAAAAAAAAAAAAGAAAGAAAAAAAACCTCACAAAACACACAAACAAAAATCAGAACACTGAAGAAAAGAATTGGTGCACAGATCTCAGCAAAATAGCTGAAAAGTCTTCATGGAGTTATTCTATTGGCCAAACAGTAATTCAGTATTGACATGAGTTTGGACAAGGTTAACAAAAGGTTTTTCAGTCCCCAGTTTAACTTCAGAGCATTCACGTGAAGGCAAATGGCAATAGTAGTTTTAAAGTCCTAATATACATATTCTGCATGAATGGCAAATTTGCTAAATAAAAAAAAATTCTGATATAATTCCTGCTTCATCGAATACACAGTACAAGAAAAACTAACCTTTCTGAGATACTTTATTTGTATTCAATGAATGCCTCAACTTTTACTTTTCCCTCAAACATGGGCATTTATAATTACTTTTCTTTGTACTTTTAAAAGAAAGGCATCGTTTTAAGAAAAAAGTCCAAATAAGTCATATTTTGTTCATTAACATTAGTCACATTCTTAACATCGCATACGCCATTGAAAAGTTAATTCCAATTCAGTGGTTTCAAAAGAGTTTTAGTTGTTGATAATAATTACTAACCTGCTTTAAGCATAAATGTGAGGCATGTGCAGGCAGTTTTTACGCCATCACCACATTATATAATGCAAATAACTTTTCTGATCTGATTTTCCAGCTTTGTGATAAAATTAAGTATACTTGAGGGGAGGTCTAACTTTTTGTATTAGATGGCTATGTTACTTACAGAAATAGATTATTATATGCTAAAAAATGTTGGGAGTAATAAAACACGAATGGTGTACATGTCAGAAAGCTTTTCAAAAGAAGTATTTGCACAGCCTCTGTGCTAATTACCCAACAAAGGAACTCCAGTTCGGTGTGGGTTCCAATGTACCCCTCTCATTGGATGCCCATGGCAAACACTAGTGGCATTCATTCACTTAGGAACCAGAACTGCCCAGTTCCCTCTACTCTCAGTAGATGAATAGCCTCATCTCCTACGTCACAAGAATAGAGATCTCAATTCTCTGATACCAAACTTACCCACTTTTTGGAGGTGAAACGTGTCTGTTTCTTCCTATTACTATGCCCCTTCTCCACTGGAGGCTCAGTTCCTCAGCTTATGCTGTGGGCCCATTTCCTCTGCTCTTTGCTGGGTTCTTACTTACACTAGCAATGACCTCTTCTCTTCCTGCATTGTTTTCTTGTCTTTCTAGTCAATGATTTCATCTCATCAGTGTTTTAAACTGTCTGGAGTCTCCTCCATCCTAAAATAAAATTCCTTCTACCATTACCACTTACTCTTCCAGCTACTGCCCTGTCTCCTCTACTTGACACACAAACGTCCAAATAACTGTTGTGTTGTCTCAACTCCCTATGTCTACCTCTCACCTCCCCCCAACTCTTTGCCATGGAATCGTCTAGTCTCTATCTCACTTAATCTTTCAAGAGACTCTGTTGATCCTCCTTCTTAAAATGCTCTCTTCTACCAGCGCTCGTGGCTCTACACACTTTTGGCTTCCTCTGGCTATTCTCCAATCCCCTTGGTTAATTTATCCTTCTCTGAATAACCTTTATTATTGTTTTTGAGAGAGAGAGAGTGCGCATGCAAGTTGGGCAGGGGCAGAGAGAGAGAGACAGAGAGAATCTCAATCAGGCCTCACGCTCAATGTGGAGCCCGACGTGGGGCTCCGTCTCACAGCCGTGAGCCAAAATCAAGAGCCAGACACGTAACTGACTGAACCACCCAGGTGCCCTTCTGAATACCCGTTTAAATAAAGGGGGCTTCTCAGAAACTAGCCATAAGTTCAGCCTCTATTTTCACTTTATACCCTTTGTTTAGGCAAACGCCATCCATTTGTCAATGAGTTCCAATTTAAATACGTAACCCAGACCTTTTCTTGGAATTCCAGCGCCAATGCATCCAAATACCTACTCAATGTAAATGAAGCGCCAAAGGCACATAAATTCAGCAGGTCCCAAACCAAACTCAGGATCTTCCTCCAAAACCTAGTCTCCCTCCATCTAGTCTTCCATATCTTAGAGAAGGGTACTAACACCATCAGGCTGTGCCCATGAGAAACCCAAGAGCCAGTCCCGACACCACACTCCCTTCTTCACGAGCCCCATTGACTGCTTACCTAATTTGCATATCCTTCGCTCTGTCGTTTCTACTACCACCCTGGACCAAACTACTATCTTGTCCGATCTGAACCACTGCTCAAGCCTTCTAACTCACCCTGCCCATACCCACCATTGACCTTCAATCTGTTTTCACACACCAACCCGAGTAAGCTTTTCAAACTGCGACCCGCTTATTTCATTCTCTAGCTTAAAACCTCATGATGTACTCCCATTGCTCTCATGACAAGGAAGCACACACTGATGTATTTTCCAAGGCTCCCCGTGACCTGGCCCAGACAGGTCTTCAAAGCACTTCCGCCTCCTCTCTGCCCACACCAGCCACACCAGCCTTCTTTCATTATCTCAGCCAGTCTGATAGCATGCTCCATTTTTTCTTCATTGCATTTACCCTCAGTTTTCCATCATTATTTATTACACATTTATTTTGCATATTTTATTTATCTGTCTCCTCCAAAAAATGGAGGATAATTTTAAAATTATCCCTCAGCATCTTGCTCACACAGAGCTGGTGTTCCTCGCACATCTATTGGATGAATATCTGAATTAGTAGATCCAAGAAAGCATCCTGAAAGAGCTGCCGTTCATGGGTACCCAAGGAAGAACGTGTGGGATAGTTACGGTTGCAGGAAATTACGCCAATATGGTATATTTTAAGTAGCTCTGGAGAGGTATTTCCCTAGCATAGCTTATTTTCCCCCCCAGTTCTACCCGTTTCTCCTGAATTGCTAACGGAACAGAATATGAAATTTCTCGTGGATATACTGTCATCCTTTCCCTGTGGAGCAGAGACTTGCCTTCTAGCCTGAGGTAAAATCAGTACCAACTTCACTTGTTTTCACTGACGTGCAATAGAACAATAATCATCGAATTTCCTCCATAGGTCCCCAAGGCATGGCTCCCTCGGGAATTGGTAGCACAGGTGTGTCACACACATATCTGGCAGGTGCAAAGTCTTCGTTGTCTGAGAGGCTGGTCGAAGTGTGGGTAAAGGACCCGCTTGGGTGAAGAGGCTGCGACAAGCCTCCTCTGCTTTCTAAAAGTCACATGCCAGTCATCTCCCTCCCTTCTCCTCGAAAGGACAGCTTAAATCTCTCAATAACAAGGCAGCAAGAAATCCAGCTGGAATAGTGAGCCTCACCAAAATAATGCCAGATCAAATATAGGGCACTCACTCAAATCTGAATTTCAGGAAAACAACAAATAACTTGTAATAGAAGTATGGCCATGCAATATTTAGATAGAAGGATACTAATAAAGTATTCATTTACTGGAAATTCAGATTGGCTGGGTGTGCTGTATATTTATTTGCTGAATCAGATAACCCTGACTAGAGTCCACTCATTCATTCACTCATTCATTCATTCAGCAAGTCTATACCGAGTGCCAACTGTGAGCCAGTCTCTCTTTTAGCTGCTAAGTCTCAGGAGCGAACACAACAAAAATCCCTCACCAAGCTTTTAGTCCATAATGAAAACCAAATCTAGGTGCCTGTAAAATCCGGCAGGCTGCACTGCCTGGGGAGTGGCCCCAACCCACCACTGGGTCCCTGTCAGAAGATATACAGTTGGTCTCAAATATTTGCTTGCAGTCTCCTTGTTAGAATATTCTGTTCTTAGGAGAATAGTCACACCAAAATTGTAACAGTGAGATTGTCATTAGGTTTGGGAGTTTGAATGATTTTATTCCTTTTCCTGCTTCTCTGCATTTTCCACATCTTCTAAATGTGTACTAAATGTGTAGTACTTATAAAACCAGTATGAACTGTTCCATAAACTCAAGATGCCATACAGTCACTTTTTAAGTTCATGATTCAAGCCCTGATCTGTACCATTAACAGGATCTCCATTATCTACAGTTGAGATGCCCCTTACCTCCAGAATTGTCCAGGCACTTTAGCAGTCCCAAAGAGGTGGGGGTGATGGTTAGGGGAGAGGGCAGAGATCTCACCACTGAAGCAGGGCTAGTGCCTGAACCTACTCCCCATGTCTTGAAGGCTCACCCCCCTGGGAGGTGGGTCCTGTGCCCGCACCAACAGTAGGATCTGAGCCTGGAGAGAACGGCTTCCTGCCCAGGGGCTCTCTACTGCAGGGCCCACCCACTTTTTCAATAATCCAATGCGCACCTGAGGCTGCAGACTGTAGGATTTGAATGTTCCGTTGTCACACCTGGCCACCTCCCAGGGGACCAGCTGGTGTTCTCAGGTGGACTCGGGGCTGGCTCTGGTGTGTTCACTCACCTCGCCTCTCACTGGTCCAGAACCACTGCGTGCACCTTGTCCTCTTGGCCACTGCCCTCCCTCCCTTCCTGGGAATCCATGCTTTAGGGGCCCCCAGCTGTTCCTTTTAAATACACAAAACACAGGCTCAGTGGGTTAAGCATCTGACTCTTGATTTCTGCTCAGGTCATGATCTCTCGGTTCGTGGGATCAAGCCCCAAGAGAGGTTCCCATGATGACAGCATGGAGTCTGCTTGGAATTCTCTCTCGCTTTCTCTCTCTGCCCCTCCCCTGCCCATGCTCTAATTCCCTCTCTCTCAAAATAAATAAACATTTAAAAATACATACATACATACATACACAAAACAAAGAATCTGAGTACACTCACTTGTCTCTACACACAGGGTCACTACTCAGCAATACCCGTGGAAAAGAAGCTTCTTCAAGATCCCAGTTACTCCTACCCTTTCCAGCAGAGCCCCAGCAGGGATTCCAGGGAGACCAACACCCATACTGGAGAAATAGGCAATTCCCCTCTGGGGTTCCAAAGCACTTCCCTGGCTCTTCTTTCAGCAGAGAAAAAAAGGTACAAATGTAAGTTCTAGAAGAGCATCCCAGTGTACCCGTAGAGAATACACAAAAATAACATAAAGCATTCTGAGCCCACATCTCACCATTCACCAATGGACTCGCTATGGGTTTCTTACGCCCTTATGTCAGACAAAGCTTTTCTTTCATTACCTTTATTTATAATGGTAAGATTCCCCATTCGGAATAATTATTAGAATTAGAAATTAAGCTGAATGGATCAAGGCAATGTGCCCTGACATACAGGTAGCAGGAAACTGTTCATTTTTATTTTATTTTTTTATATGAAATTTATTGTCAAATTGGTTTCCATACAACACCCAGCGTTCATCCCAGCAGGTGCCCTCCTCAATGCCCATCACCCACTCTCCCCTCCACCCCCCACCCCCTCCATCAACCCTCAGTTTGTTCTCAGTATTTAAGAGTCTCTTATGGTTTGCCTCCTTCCCTCTCTGTAACTTTTCTTTTCCCCCTTCCCCTCCCCCCTGGTCTTCTGTTAAGTTTCTCAGGATCCGCATGTGAATGAAACCATATGGTATCTGTCTTTCTCTGTATGACTTATTTCACTTAGCATAACACTCTCCAGCTCCATCCACGTTGCTACAAAAGGCCATATTTCATTCTTTCTCATTGCCAAGTAGCATTCCATTGTATATGTAAACCACAACTTCTTTATCCATTTGTCAGTTGATGGACATTTAAGCTCTTTCCATAATTTGGCTATTGTTGAAAGTGCTGCTATAAACATTGGGGTACAAGTGCCCCTATGCATCAGCACTCCTGTATCCCTTGGGTAAATTCCTAGCAGTGCTATTGCTGGGTCATAGGAAACTGTTCGCTTTTAAAATAATATGTTATTGCACTGGTATTGGTATAATGTCTTATGCCTAATTCATAACTATCTATATATAATTTAGAAAAAATGGAGGTTGCCTTAAACAGAATTTTCATCTTGAGCAAAATCATTAGCAAGACTTTTCAATTCATACATCACAGGCCACAGCTAACATTTTTATTGGAGTGAGTCAAAGTGATAAATAAGCTCACATCTCACAAGACCCAAGTCATGGGATTTTAGTGCAAAGATGCCCAACGAGGATGATTTTATTTCCCAGCAGAGGACACGGACATCCAGAGAGGCAAGTGTGCAAAATCCCACAACTAGCTTGTCATGCATTCAGCAACATGCTAGTTGACAATTCTTACACGTGAGCCCTAGGATGGGAGGTCCAAGGATAGAAAAATCTACTGGAACTAGGACCCACATCTCCTCAATCCCAGGCCAAAGCTCTTTCTTTCCCTGGAAGACAGGCTGTTGTAATGGCCTCTGCTTCCTTCAGGACATTGAAATGGAATGGCATTTAATGCCTGGTTGCATTAGCAAATACACAATGTCCCCACACTCTGATGGTTTCACTTACCATCAAGGGGGTCACCTGTGCACCTGTAGACGAATAACCTGTGTTTGAAAATAAAGAAGGTTTGGAAAACTAATTATTTCCAAATATCATACAAATAACTTTGAATCCAATGGTATTATCAAATCCCCACATGACTTTGAATGCTTTCTCCTTCATTTCAAGCCTCTGCTAAATTATCTAGGCCCCAGAGCATGAAAATGCAGTGCATAAATCAAAAACAGGTTGTTGGGTTGTTTTTTTTTTTTCCTGTGCTGTTGCAGAAATGTCAATTTGCCACATCATTTAGCAGCCAAGGAGCAAGCTACAGATGGAATAGGGGAAGCATGAGCAATCAGCCTGATCACTTGGGAGAAAACTTGGAATTTCTGACCAAAGTGAATTCCTTACAATTTCAGGAAAAGGTATCATTAGCATGTAGATAAAATAGGAGGCCTGAAGACTTGCCTCCTCTTCCCAGATCATCTCAGATTTTATTTGGATTGTATTTGCTCCTAATTCTCTCCCACACACTGCCCCCTTCAGGCCATCTACAACACCATCATCATGCCTGTCATCTTGGTGTTTCCCTTGTAATCCTTTTAAAAATTTTTTCATGTTTATTTATATTTGAGAGAGAGAGAGAGAGCGCACGCAGGGGAGGGGCAGAGAGAGAGGAAGACATAAAATCCAAAGCAGGCTCCAGGCTCTGAGCTGTCAGCACAAAGCCCGACATGGGGCTCGAACTCAGGAACCACGAGATCATGACCTGAGCCGAAGTCGGACATTCAACTGACTGAGCCACTCAGGCGCCCCAATGATGTTTCCCTTTTAAATTTCCTTTTCTCTAATTGATCAATGCTTTCCCATGCTGAGACAAAATTTGCTTCCATGGAAAAGTCTTTAGGCTTAGGTTTAGGAGAGCTGGATTCTGGTTCTAGCTCTGGCATTCAAATGTAAACATGTCCAGATCTAAATGACTCACCTAGTACATTTGCTCCCAATGCAAGGCACATGAGAAGAGCGGAAGCTGTGCCTCCTATCACATTCATCTCCCAACCCAGACCTTCTCCACTGGGCAAGACCCTTCACTGTCTCCCAACTATATCCTGTTGATTCCTTGCTCTACGTGTTCATTCATGGCTTCAGTCACTGAATTCTCGCTGGTCATTCATCCATCAAATCTAGACTAGCCTCCTTCCTTATCATCTATCCTTTCCCACCTGACCATCCTCAACAAGAACTCAAATTCCACCTCTGGATAGCTTCAACTCCGATGTCTTTGGCCTTGCCCTGCTCTGAAGTCCTAGCCCCTTTTGTTTGTATCGCATGTTTTTCACTTGGTTATATAATGTCTCATGTTATTGTTTTGGAATTTTCTGCATTACTTATTCATTGCTTCACTGTGTTTGCCTTGGCTCCCATCCGAGTTTTGAACTTCTACTCCATATAATCAAAACTCCTAGTTTCTTTTTATTTTTCCTAGTTTCTCATTCCAATTCTCAACTACTCTGAGCAAAACCAACAATCTTCCATTTTCTTACATAAAACATAAGATCTTTAAAATTGCTTCCAGCTCTAATAGTATGTACGTCTGAGATTTTCTTTACTGTTTAAAAATTCAGATTTGGGGTGCCTGGGTAGCTCAGTTGGTTAAGCATCCAACTCTTGTTTCTGGCTGAGGTCATGATCTCACAGTCATGAGATCAAGCCCAGCATTGGGATCTGCACTGAGGGTGGAGACTGCTTAGGATTCTCTCTCCCTCCTTCTCTCTCTCTCTCTGCCCCTCCCTCCTCCACTCACACACATGCTATCTTTCTCTCTCTCTCTCTCAAAAAAAATCAGATTTTTTTCCTTTGAGTTTTATTATTATTACCATTCCTTTAATTCCTAGCACAATTATGGCATATCATACAGTTGTCCCTTGGACAACAAGTGGTTTGAACTACACCGGTCCACTTACATGAAGATTTTTTTAGAGTACAATAATGTAAATGTATTTTCTCTTATGATTTTCTTAATATATTATTTTCTCTAGCTTACTTTATTTAAGAATACAGTATGGAACATATAAAATATGCATTAATTGACTGCTCATGTCATTGGTAAGGTTTCCGGTCAACAATAGGCTATTAATAGTTAAGTTTTGAGGGAGTGGAAAGTTATACATGGATTTTTGACTGCGAACAGGGTCAGCACTCCTAATTCTCACATAGTTCAAAGGTCAACTGTAGATGCTTAATCAAGGAGAACGTTGAAATGAGGACAGTGAGATCATCTCCCCGGCTATTCTGTGGACATGCCAGAATTCCAAGGGTTGAAAGAGGGGTGTTTGGAAGTGTCCCTCAATTCCTAAGGCTTTTGCTACAAAGCTATGAGTGTCAACAAAAGGTCTTTCTACCCCCTGCAAGGCATGGAGAGGATGATATAAACACGGCTCAGTACTTATTGCAAGAAAAAGGCTCCCTAAAAATCCACCTTCAAAGCTTATAATTTTCAACCGGTGAGAAGCGATTCCTTTACCTCCAAAGGCCACGAGGCTTCTGTGTTTTTAAATAAAGGGAAAGGCATGGCCTGTCACACAACAAGCCAACAACGTGACCCATTTGAAGAAGAAAGAAATGAAATGATCACCCGTTTCAGTTGGCAATTTGGAGAGAGAGGGTGAGAACGGACAATCCTGGCAGACTCCTCATTTTCTGCTTGAGGAAAAAATAAAGGGTATTTATGGGAACTGTCCTGTGTTATTAAAGAGGGATGATTGCTTCAGCCCTCCTAAAATGTTTTGTAATATTAATTTTTCACTAATGACACTTTTAATACACTCCGTGATAAATCCCTGCCAGAGTCTAGCTCTCGCCGGTGTAGGTGCGTGGAGCTGTAACAAGCATGACCCTAGCCTCTTACACAGATTGGACTCATTTATTACCCGGTGCCGTGGCCAATTTGCATCTCCAATCCACAAGCAATCTTTCTCCAGCTGTTACCTCAATTTGTCCTTGCAACAATTTGCATCACTTCTGGAGAAATTTTTGTGATAAAGCTGTGCAAAGTATCACTAGGGGCAGAGGGAAGAGGTGAGGAGGGATTGCGGTCAGCTTCCAGGGGGAGACGCCCAGGGGCATCCCCCTTGGCCTTTGGGACCTGTGGGTCCCCCAGTCACGGACACCAGCCCCAAAGCTAGTTGTTCGGAGGCTCCTGCTGAATTTGGAGGAATCTTACTTCAAATTCTATCAGCACTAAGTAAATGAGAAGGCTCTGTGACATGAAGCCTTTGAAGATTGAAGGGAAAGAAAAACAGCAACCTTGAATAGGTGTTCTAGCTCGGATTCTAACCTTTAACTCCTCCGCCACGTGAAGAAAGAAAGGAAAAGGAGGAGAGTGAGAAATAAATACATGGAGAAGGCGAATATTGGAAGGATTCTCTGTAATGCTTGGCACCTTGTCTCAAAGGACAGCCCCCAAATCACATGCCCTGACACAACCAGCCGCTGGTTGTTCTTAAGTGAAATGTAAACATTTGAAATTGGTTTAGCCTATGAGAGTATAGTTTTATTCATTTATTCACTTTCCAAGTATCCATTGCCAGATACTGGGCTAGGCATAGGAGTCCATGTATATTTAACTATTGTTCAAAAGCATCTCATCTGTAAATCCCATGAGATCGAGTACCCCCTATCTACTACTAGACCCCCGAGTCTAGCATAGTACATGGCAGAGTATGTCCGATGAAAGAGATACTGGGATAGAAGGAGAGAACGAGAAAATGAGGACAGGAGAAAGCAGAGTTTTATCCCCAGGATCTAGGAAAGTCTCTGATCCAGAGTAGAGGCTTAGTGAATGTTAGTTGTTGTTTACGCGGAGAGTGGAATTAACTAACTGACACCCAAAGCATTCACTAACTGTATGACTCAAGTTACTTGTGCTCAGGCTGGATAAAAAGATCTTAACACAAACATGTGATGCTTCCATTGATATTTGCTTAGAGTAAAAGGAACCCAGGTAGCAGCTACCCTTCTCCAAGATATATCTTTGTAGATGCACAAATAGGCTTTGGTAAAATCACTGAACTGGTCCCACTTCTAGGGAAGGTTGTGAAGTTAAGAAAACTCTGTTTAACTGAATGCAAACAGGACAGCTAGTCAGGAGTGGGACATGCAGGACAGACAGGCAAGAGGGTAGGAGGGGTGTTCAATGGGTTATTCAAATTTTGTTTAAGCTGCATTCCCAGAACATTATCTGCCCATTTCATTTTTTTTTTTTTTTTAAGTAGGCTTCATGCCGAGGGGGAAGCCCAACATAGGGCCTGAACTCATGACCCTGACATCAAGACCTGAGCTGGGATCAAGAGTCAGATATTCAACCGACTGAGTCACCCAGGCACTCCTATTCTGTAATTATTTACTGAGGCCTTGCTATGGTGAAGGCATTAAGCTAGAAGGGACACAGCCTGCACTCAAAGACTCTGTGGCCAAAAAGGGCCCGGACCCAGTAAGTAACAGTTAAGATGCACCAAGAAGGGCTGAAGGAGGCACAAGTCCCGAGGAAATTCCCCAGCCCAACCCTGGGGGCCAGTGGCCGGAGAAGGATTTCCAGAGGAGGTGATGCCTCAGCCAAACCTTTTAAAGAATAAGATGCAATGACATAAGTTAAAATAAGCCAGGCAGGAGCAAAGAAGCAGACAAAGCAGGAGAGGGTGTTCCAGAAGAGAAAACAGCACAGGTCACAGCACAGTGTGAGAGACAAAGGATTGGGTCTGGGAAACCGTTGGACCAGCCACCGGGAGGCAAGAGGCTTCCCTGGACCAGCGGGCAGGGACATGATCAGGGAGGACTCGGGGGCCATGCCAAGGAGTCTGCATCTTAGCCTGAAGAGAACAGGAAGCTTCACTTACATGGTGAGTTAAGCACAAAAACACAGGCTGGTGGCAAATAGGAAGTAGGGCTTGCAAAACAGGCCCCCTCTGAAGCATGATGCAAACCATTTAAATAAAAGAGTTCTGGGGCTTCTGGGTGGTTCAGTCAATTAAGCGTCTTTTTTTTTGTTTTTTTCTTTTGAGAGAGACAGAGCACAAGCAGGGGTGGAACAGAGAGACAGGGAGAAAGAGAATCCCCAGCAGGCTCCACGCTGTCAGTGCAGAGCCCGATGTGGGGCTGGAACTCACGAACAATGAGATCATGACCTAAGCCAGAGCCAAAACCGAGAGTCGGATGCTTAACTGAGCCACCCAGGCGCCCCAACCTAACCCTACTCTTCATTTCGGCTCAGGTCGGGATCTCACATTTCATGATATCGAGCCCCACGTCTGGCCCTGTGCTGACAGCAGGGAGACTGCTTGGGATTCTCTCTCTCCCTGTCCCTTTCCCCTTCCCCTGTGCTTGCTCATGCACTCTCTCAAAATAAATAATAAGTGTTCATTCGTCTCAAAACTGCTGTCTGAGGACGTGGGCAAATCATGTGGGGGAATTCAAAGGTGAGTACGACACGGACTTCAAGGACCTTACAAACCAGGAGGGGAAGTAGAGTCCTGGATTGTAACTGTCCCAAGAGCAACACAAAGACAGCTGGAAACCAAATCAAGAGGAAACTGCCTCCAGATGGGGGATCACGAAATGCTTCATGGGAAAGAGGACCTGAAAAACACCACCCAAAAGCCCTGGTCCTCAAGCTTGAGTATGCGTCAGAACCCCCTGGAAGACGACTTAACTCTGCGGGTCCCCACCCCAGAGTTTCTGATTCACCAGGTCTGTTGTAAAGCTCCCAAATTTATACTTCTGTTAAGTCCCCAGCCGAGGCTGACATCGCTGGTCCAGGGACGGGTCTTTGGAGAACCTTTGCCCAAGTGAACATAGGGAATTGGGCCAACAGAGAGGGGACCCTATGCATCACATGAAGAGGAAGCCATGTATGTAAAGGCACGTGGTTAGAAAAGCAAGGCTATATCCCGGTTGAGGAGAGAACATAAGAAACATGAGTATACACGATAGAATCAGACACAACATTTGTAAATTAATTACCCAATCAACTCCAGTCAGCTGAGAGCCATTGAACTACAAGAGTTACCAAGCATAAGGCAACGACCAAAGTGAGCCTGGCTTCCATGTGGCCTGCATCTTTCCTCCTGAATTTTCTATCCTTCAGCCGTCCTGTCTTACCAGGTCCACCTGCTCTCTAAACCAAAACAATCCAATCAGTACCAACCACTCAGCCACAGTGTGCATTACTGATCCCTTTCCTCTAAACAAAAAGGAATTTAAAAATCCTTTTAGTTTAGAAGGAAAACTTTAAATTCATTCTATGAGACAAGCATTACCCTGATACCAAAACCAGATAAAGACACCACTAAACAAGAGAACAACAGGCCAATATCCCTGATGAACATAGACGTAAAACTCTTCAAAGATATACTAGCAATCCGATTCCAATAACACATTAAGGAAATCACTCACCATGATCAGATGGGATTTATTCCTGGGATGCAAGGGTGGTTCAGTATTCACAAATCAATGTGATACATCAAGTCAATAAGAAAAAGGAGAGGATCCGTATGACCATTTCAATAGACTCAGAAAGGGCGTTTGATAAAGTACAATAACTATTCATGATAAAAACCCTCAACAAAGTAGGTTTAGAGGGAATATATCTCAACATATTAAAGGCCATCTATGAAAAACCCACAGCTAACATCATCCTTAATGGGGGAAAACTGAGAGCGTTTCCCCTAAGGGCAGAAATAAGACGAGGATGTCCACTCTCACCACTGTTATTCAACACAGTACTGGAAGTCCTGGCCACAGCAGAAAGAAAACAAAAAGAAATAAAACGCACCCAAATTGATAAGGAAGAAGTCAAACTTTCATTATTTGCAGATCACATTTGCCATTTGCAATGACGTGGATGGACCTCGAAAGTATCATGCTAAGTGAAATCAGCTGGCGAGAGAAAGACAAATAATTTATGACTTCATTCATATGTGGAAGAAACAAAGGAGCAAAGGAGAAAAAAAGAGAGAGAGACCAATGAAGAAACAATTCTTAATTATATAGAATAAACTGATGATTACCAGAGGGGAGGTGGGTGGGGGGTAAAGTAGGTGATGGGGATTAAGGAGGGCACTTGTGATGAGCTCCCGATTATGTATGGAAGTGCTGAATCGCTGTATTGTACACCTGCTACAAATATTACACTGGATGTTAAAGTAACTGGAAATAAAATTTAAAACTTAAAAAAATAGACAGATAAAACAATAAATAAAAATCCCTTTAGTTTTGCCAAAGCACGTTTGGGAATTTTTAAAAAGAATTTTAACAAGTAAATGAAAATTATAAAAGTCAAGAAACAGAGGCACCTGGGTGGCTTAGTCAGTTAAGCATCCAACTCTTGATTGTGGCTCAGGTCTTGATCTCACAGTTCATGAGTTGGAGTTCTGCACCGGGCTCAGTGCTGACGGCGTGGAGCCTGCTTGGGATTTTCTCTCTCTCTCTCTCTCTCTCTCTCTCTCTCTCTCTCGCTCTCTCGCTCTCTCGCTCTCTCTCTCGCTCTCTCTCTCACTCTGCCCCTCCCCCACTCATGGTCTCTCTCTCTCTCTCTCTCTCTCAAAATAAACTTAAAAAGTAAAGAAATAGAGGCATCCACATGCACACAGTTCTCATGTCAACCAAAAAAAAAAAAAAAAAGCCCAAAGATCGGTTTGGCTGATGCAGCTTGACAATGGCTTGTAAGGTGTTTTGAGCTGAATTATGCCTAACAAAGACGCGTTGAAGATAGGGTCTTTACGGAGGTAATGAAGTTAAAATGAGGTCATCAGTGTGGGCTTTAATCCAATACGTCTGGTGCCCTGCTCTTAAGGAAGTGAGCATAATGGAGGAGGAGAGGCAACATTTTAATAGACATCCCGTGTGGACCAGAAACAGCAACTTCTTCTGTGAATCCCCACCCCCAAGTCCTTAGGTTTAGCTCTTTTTCTCTCTTTAGCAACTTACTCTCCTACCTTCCTTAAACTCCCCTTCCACTTCAAGAGGGAGGAGCCACCAATGTGTTGACGTTCCTCTCAAAGTCCAAAAAGCTACTCAGTTGGGTCTTCCTGCCTGTGAGAGGAGAAGGATCATCCTCCCCACCGGTGGCCATCAGTTCTGGTGGCAAAGGAAATGGTGGAGCAGGAGAGGCGAGACCACCTCAGAGCAGGGTGGGTGCGGGGGAGGTGGGTTGCGTGGCCCAGGATGGAGACAGGAAGTTGAAAGGAGAGACCCAGCAACGGGACCCATCACCTCACGACTGACCCAGGCTTACATCTCATTCTTGCTTGTTGAAAAGACAAACCATGTAAGTACTTACAGTAAATTCAGTTTGCCATCTTCCTTCAGAAGAGAAGTGTCCTAATTTCCACCACATGCCGAGAACAGCTGGGTGCTCCCTCACTGCTCCCTAATTACTGATTAGCACACACAATGGCCTAATCGCTCCTCCATATTTGGGGGTAATTTTGATTATTGCCTTATCAGACTCGGAGACGGTTTCCTGGGGCTTTGTTTACCCAATATACCTCACCCTCCAGTCAGGAGGACACACTCTAGTCACAGCAAGAGAACCACGGTAAATGTCTATCCCAAGGGATGGCCCTAAGCTTTCTAACAATCCTGGTGCTATCAGAATGCAACCGCTCTCTGGAGAAATCGCTGTGTGTGCCCGTATTCCAATAAAGGGAACATTAGTAAACGGCATAGATGTACCCTTGTTCTCTAGTTTAAACACTTTTTTTTAAATGTTTATTTATTTCTGAGAGAGACAGAGACAAAGTGAGCAGGGGAGGGGCAGAGAGAGAGGGAGACACAGAATCCAAAGCAGGCTGCAGGCTCTGAGCTGTCAGCATAGAGCCCGATGCGGGGCTTGAACTCACAAACTATGAGATCATGGCCTAAGCCGAAGTCAGATGCTCAACCAACTGAGCCACCCAGGTGCTCCCTTTGTTCTCTGGTTTCAACGGAAACATGCAAAGGTGATTCAGGAAAAAATATGCCCCGACTGAACCAGGTCTTTGGAAAGTACAGTGTGCCTTGCCCCATTGTCAGAAACTACTCTGTCCTCCCCCTTTACAGAGACCCCTCCGTGGCCAGACAACGAATGAGGAATGGGCAGCGTCTTTGTCAAGGTTCTCCAGAGAAACAGAAAGAGTAATAGATGTTTACATATCTCTATATAGAGATTTACCATGAGGAATTGGCTCATGTGTTTATGAAGGCTGAGAAGTCCCATGAGTTGCTGTCTGTAAGCTGGACCCTTTGGAAAGCCAGTGGCATAACTCCAGCCCAAGAGTGAAGTCCTGAGAACCCAGGGAGTCAGTAGTGTAAACTCTAGTGCAAGAGCAGGGTAAGAGCAGTACCCCAGCTGAAGCATGCAGGCAGGAATTGGGCAGGGGACGATTCCTCCTTCCTCATCTGTCGTTCTTTTTAGAACAACAGATGTGCCAACCCATCCCCGGGAGAGCCATCTCGAGTCCACGGATTCAACTGCTAATGCCATCCAGAAACACCCTCATGGACACACCCAGAAATAATGTCTAATGTGGGCTCCACGTCACAATCAAGTTGACACATGAGATTAACCGTTACAGGCAACACAGCCTCCCATGTGGGACTCCCCAGTACCCTGGTAGGTGTCCCAAGACGGACCCTTAAATCTACCTATAAAATAGGAATCAAACAAATGGTACAATGATTGCAGGGCTTTCGGTAAGTCTCTACAGGTTATAGTGATTTGTAATCTGTATGTAAAGCCACTAAAATCATTTTTAAGTGATCGAGTGATTCTGACCTAAAACAGCACTTGCCCTTCCAAACTCAAAGAGCAGAGCATTACTTTTGAGAGAATAGGGGGAGAGGATATTTTACAAGTTAAACGTGGGGCTCCTCGAGGTGGATCACACGCTATCAGTGCATTTTCTCTCCTGAAACTGAGCGGTGTAGCCGGATGAACATGTCCTCAGGGGATTTAGCACGGCAGCAAGCATGAAATCACCTAATCCCAGCCCTGCTGGCATACTCTCCTAGGATGCGTCCTTGATCCTGTGGCATCAGAGTGACTGGTATGAGCCTGGGTGGACTTTCAGATGTCTTCCCCGGTTTCGGATTTACATGTTCATTTGTTAACTGTGTAAACACAGAGCCTGACTAGAGGTCTCCCCAGGATAAGCTGTTCCTCAGACCTCCCCCCCCCCCCCCCCCCGCCCCAGTCCAAGGAGGCCACTGCATGGCACCTGCTTTCTCAGTGCCTCCCATCTCACCTGTATCTCCCAAGCACTGCGCTGGTCTTGTCGACACTCCTGACACTAACAATTACGCAGCAAGTTTTGTCAGAAGCACTGTACACGCGTTCTCTTGTCTCGTGAAATGATACCTGTCAGTCGTACTAATAGCTCCCACGTGAGGGAGGTATCCTCACTTCCCAGATGCAAAAGTTGCAACTCGCTGACAGAGGTCACAGAGCCAGGAAGTAATGATGTAGCATTTGTTCCCAGGTTCGTTCACGGCCAAAATCCAAACAACCACTACGCTATACTGCCTCCCAAGCATTAGCAAAACGAGCAACCCTCCTCGATCCTCCACTGCTTTAGAGAACAGCCTTCGTAAGTCTAGCGGGGAGACTGGCCTTTAAGCCCGAGACATAACACGCGTCGCCTTCTTTCTTGTGCTTGCAATCACGTGTATAGTTACTCAAAGGAAAAATACCTAAAGATTATGAGTTTGAGCCACATTTTCAATGGGGTTCAGCCTCAGGACATGGCCACTACTGAAAGCACATTCGTTGATTCATTCTTTACTCAGTCAGCACTGAGTACACACTGTCTGAGGCATTCAGGACGCAATAAAAAATAAGTAAGAGGCCACTGGAATCCAACGAGGTAAGTCCTGTGGGTAAGGAAATGGGATGTGTCAGGCCAGTGGCCAAACCCAGTGCAGAGGAGGTGAGGAAGCCACATCCCACCCAGGAGGGCAGAGTTCTGCATTCCCTCAGTGTTGGCTGTTACCACATGGTTACATGAGTTACCCAATTTCCCCAGGAAGATATATTTGTTCTTCTCCATTAGTTGACGAGAAGTAAAGATACCTGTTATGCATTCTCAGTGCTTTGGCTGAGACTTTTTGTTGACCTGGGAAAAGTTTCCATATGATAAATATTGGGCTAAACAGAATCAGAAGACCATTTGGGGGAAACTGGTGGAAGATCAGAAGCCAGTTTTCAAGTTCTTGCCTCAGCAGTGAGAAGTATATCCATCCATTCCTCAAGCTCTCAGAATGCCTCTATAACCTGGTCTGGTGCTAGGGCCTAAACGGTGCCCAGAACATGCAAACCACAGCTCATAAGGATGAGAACACCAACGTGGAAAGCATACAAATAGCAAACTCCCACGTATTTATGAAAATATGGCTAAAACCTAGGCGAATGGTAAGAGATTTAAAAATATCCATATAAGAGGCAGAATTTGTTTGGGAAATTTATGTCACGATCCACATTTTCACCTAGGTCTTATTAGGGAGCCCAAAAGGACACTATGGCAAACACAGTTTTTGGAATTTGTCAAGAAAAGACTCCAGTGGTGGAATTCTCTCTTAGAGCCAGGGAAGGGTTTTAAGTCAGCTTTTTTTTTTTTTTTTTTTTGAATCAAGGTTACATTTTTCTGAGATTTAAGCCAGGTTCCAATTGTGCAGTAACTTCTTGTGAGAGCCTAGAACCATGAAGGTGATGGGGGTCCTTCAAGGCCCCAACAGTGTTGGCTGAGCACCGTGCCAGACACGTGACGTAGAATAGCTCACATAACCCTCAAGCATACTCCTACCAGGAGATATTATTCCCATTTTACAGAAGAGAAAACTTGAGATTCCAAAAAGTTGTAACTTACCCAGATCACATAGCTCATAAGCAGCGGGGCTCGATTCGTACCCAAATACGCGAAATTCTAGAAGACGGTCTCCTGAAGTCAGTAAGCTACACGGGAGCCATCTTGGAGAAGCCTCTTTAAGCTACAAGGTACCACATTTTTCCTGAGCTCAGAATTGCCTGGATTGCAGTGTTTAACACGATGCAGCTGCAGACGTCGGCCTAAAGTGAATGAGGCTGAAGAGCCACCCTTTCCAAAGGAGCTTCACCTGCATGTCACCCAGGTGTGCACCTGACAGCGGTTTCCTTCTGTATTTAAAGCCACCTCACGGGGCAAGGGGAGCTCTGGTTCGTGGGAAACTAAGTACAGGTCTTGCAGCCAGTGGAGGCTCCTGATGGCATCATGTGGCTGCTGCAGCCCCTCTTGCTCTGTGTTCCCTTGTCTCTCGCTGTGCGTGGCCAGCAGAAGCCCCAGGTACCAGGTTATCCCAGTGAACTCCATTGTGGGCTCCAGAGCCTTCGGTTTGCCATAAACCCGAGCCCCGGGAAATCGACTCCTGCACTCACAGCCTGGGGTAAGTTGGACAACTCCCCCGGCTTAGGGGTTTAGCGCTCTCACCCTCCTAACACTTTCCCCCTTTGGTGAACTCTGCAGGTACTCCTACAGATCAAACCCTCTAAAATGTAACTTCTCTTCTGAATCCGAGCCCCCTCTTGTCCCTCTCTCTCTTCGCTGCTGCCCCTCAGGGTCCAATGGGCAAAGCTGGCGGTCCTTTCCCGGCCCTGGTGAGTGTGGAGACTGACCACCTGTGCTTTTTGCTCCCCTTCACCCCCAGACAATCGCGGGCTGCCACACAGGCTGCAGAACAACTCCGGATGCGGTACCTGGGTAAGGGAGAGCCCGGGGGGCTCCGTGCTCTTAGAAGCGTCTTACAGCAGCTGCTATGTCACCGAGTGGGTGAGCACGACCCAATCCCCGGGAACGTCGAGGCCCCCCACCCCAGCATCCAGGGTGACTCCCCAGGACTCCCACTACGTCATGATAGTGGGAGTTGAAGGCACAGATGCGGCTGGGCGCAGGGTTACCAACACCAAGGTGCTCAGGTGTCCTAGGAATCCCCCAGGTAAGGGCTGGAAACTCTCGGGTTCTTGGTGGTGCTGAGCTGCCTGGAATGTGTTCTTGGGCCTCTTCTACCGGCTCTGTGCAGCGACAGTGACCCCTGCCACTCCTGAAGGACTCCCCTCCAGCTGCCCTGCGCACACAGCCCTTAGGATAACCACCACTAGAGCAACTATTCAGCACGAGGCACTGTGGAGAGTGCTTCACTGTCCCCTCCCTTGTCCTAACCGGTGCCTTACACTCTATCTATCGCTGCCCCCAGCAGCAAGCTTGGCCAAGGGCCCCTCCCAGTGTGTGCCGGGGCTGGGATTCAAACCAGAATTAGCCCAGAACCTGGAGCTCCTCAACCTTGAGCCGCTTCAGGAGAAAACTGAAGCTACCGAGGACACCTGGCAGATGCCTTCCAGGAGCAACTGTGCCCTGAAAATAGGACTCCACCATTTCAGCTGGAGGCAACTGGATCATTCAGCTGGGGAATTAGCAGGAAATGTGACTTGTACTAGGCTTCGGTGAATCTTGCCTCGTCCTCTGCGAGCCCTCCCTCAAAGTCCTAGTGGATTCCAACCTGTAGTCCCCTCTTCTACCCCACCTTGTATCCAAAATGTAATCCAGAGGGATAGCACTGATGAAAATGCAGGATCCCGGTCCCTGTACCAGCCCTACGGTACCAGAACCTGCATTTCAGAACAATCCCCGGGTAATTCCTAGCTCTCAAAGATGGAGTAGCATCTCAGCAGAACGGAAGGAAGGATATGTTGCTTGAAGCAAAGCATAAAGGGCCCCACTGTACCTACTGCTCTTGCTGGGACTCTTTCAAAATGTACTAGTTTCAGGGGACTCTTCCCAGGAGACTTAATATTGACTTGACTTCCTGAAATGTAATTGCTAGTATGTAATATGGATCCACCCTGATCATCGGGGCATCTGTGGGAATTTTGATACTTAATTGTTTTTAAGTTTGCATATTATTTATTTAGAGACCGCATAAATGGGGTAGGGGCAGAGAGGGGAGAGAGAATTCCAAGCAGGTCCCATGCTAGCACAGCTCAGAGCCTGATGTGAGATTCGAACTTCCAAACCTGGAGATCATGAACTGAGCTGAAATAAAGAGTCATCCAGGTGCTCCAAATTTTGATACTTGGTAATTATCTTTTTTTTTTTTTTTTTTTTTTTTTTCTTGAAAGACCAAGCTTTGGTATCGAGCTTCAGTCCCTCTCCTCTTCAAAACGTGGCATTAGAAGCTCCAAACGCTGACTTGTGTGACTCTGTCCCAATGTGGGACAGGCTACCATGTGCTTCTTCACCCATCACTCAGGGAGACTGCAATAAGCTTGGTTGCTGCTACAAATCAGAGGCAAATTCCTGTTACTATGGAAACACAGGTGAGTTCTTGCATCTCTGAAACCGGTTAAAATCTGGATTACTCGCAACTAAACCCGGAGAAGGGTGATCTTCCCTCCCCCCTTACCCCCACCAGAAAACCAATGTTTAAAGATGACCAGAAGTTGAATGTATAAGCTATGAACGCATCCTAGAATACTTGACCCTATGTGCTCACTTTCTACAGCCTTCCCTTGCCAATTCTCCTAGAAACCAAAATATTCAATGAACTCCAGAAGCTAAGGCTATGTGCAAAATAGCCAGTTGACAGAAATTGAAGACTACGAGGCACCTCGGGAATAAATAGGTTAAGTGTCAACAGAGCCTCCTCTCAAGACTCCCTGTGTGTCCCAAATCCTACTCTAAGGTTTTCTAATGCAAAACACGTACAGGCAGCCCTGTATTCTAAGCTCAATACTGACTGATAGGTATAATAGTACTTTGTCTTACTTATTGTACGGAGGAAGCTAGAGTTAGGAGGTTACATGCTTTGCCTCAAGTTGCTCAAGTAGTGGAGGCAACATTCAAACCCAGGGGCTCGTGAGGATGCTCATTCAGTGCTTTAATTAGGCTCAGACAGCTGAACATGCAGCAAGGTCGCTAGCTGGGACTGGCAGCTTCCCGGGGGCGGAGGGATCAAAAGTAGCTAAAGGTCTAGCTGGCTCAATACCGGGAGGGAGGACCTGCTTTCAGCACAGCAACTCTGATTTCTCAGTGACCTCACGCTGTACCCAAGACGGCCACTTCTCCATCGCCGTGTCTCGGAACGTGACCTCACCCCCGCTGCTCTTAAGTTCTCTGCGCTTGGCCTTCGGGAAGGACCACGAATGTAACCCTGTGAAAGCAACACGTGCCTTTGCCCTGTTCTTTTTTCCATTTAATTCCTGTGGCACCACGAGATGGGTAAGAACAGCTGAGTTTTGGCCCTGTTCCTAACTCGAAGTCAGACAGAAATGTCCTAGTGACAGGGCAGGAGTGGTGGAGTCTCTTAGCCAGGAAGGATACAGCTGACCTCCCCTCTTGGTCCGGAGGATGGTCTCTAGGACAGAAGAATGCTTCATCGCTGAGAAAGCAGAAACACCCTGGGTGTTCAGCTAAGATCCTAATTGTGCCGGAGCACTTCTACTGAGCCACACATGAGGACAAGTAATAGGTTCTTCTTGCCACACTGCCCTGGGAAGCAAGCAGGGAAATTGGCTGACCTTGGTGGTCATGTTCCTGGCTGCCTCATCGGAGTGCTCAAAGCCCTATTCTCTTATCCTGAGCTAAGTGAGGTGAGAAGGTCCCAGGTCAGTTAATGCCACCTGCTCTGGCCTCTGCTCAAGGGGAAGAAAATGCAGCCTATGATGGGGTAGCCTTGCTGACTGCTAGATCAGAGCAAATTCTGAGTGAAAGGGCACCTGGCTAGCAGGAATGGCCACACTTCTTTGCCCATACTTCTAGGTCACTGGAGACCAGGCAGTATATGAAAATGAGCTGGTCGCAGCTAGAGATGTGAGAACTTGGAGCCATGGTTCTATTACCCGTGACAGTATCTTCAGGTAAAGGTCTGAGTTAACCTCACCCTGCTGGACCAGAATGACTTCCCTTCCATAAAACAGGATTCTAGGGTAAAGCCCTGAATCCACAGAACCTCTGGTCACGACCAGAGAACCCATCTACTGCCTCGGCTGTCTGATCTCACTGACCATATCAAATCAAATCTCCCTGCATCGCTGCCACTGACTTCATTTAAGCCTCAAACTCCCCTGGACTCCTATTTCACTGACCGGGATTTCCTTGTGTTCATTTTGGCCTTCTCCCTTCTGCCTGCATAGTCCACCCTGTAGCAAAAAGAATCCCTTAACACCTTACATAAGATTTTACACTCAAAGCTTCCTCCTTGTCCTGACATAGCTTAAACTTGATATGAAGGTAATTTGTAGGACCTTGCATGAAACACTGCCTACTTCCCAGTCTTAACCCATCTTCTGTGAAATGCCATCTCTCTCTGTTTCCAACCCTGGACTGTGGTCTCAGGAGACTATATAGAAGGACCAACTCTGGCCTCTGTTCTCTGCTGTTTCTCTCCCTCCTCTTACCTCTGTTACTACTTATCTTCCTTCATAGCCACTCCCTGCAGGATCTTCCCTGACTACCTTCTCTACAAAAGGCACATGTTTCTCACAGCACCACGTCTAGGTCTTGCCTGGTTCCTAGATCTCCAACGCTCAAACACTGATCCTGTCTAGGTCTTCGTCTCCCCAGCTAAGATCTAGTTCCCACAAGCTCCAAAACCATACCCATCCTGTTGACAAACTCGTCCCATGCCTAGTATATAATGGTTCCTAAAAACCTTTAAAACCTGAAAGGTGGGGGCCCATCCTACCACCCACGAGAGCTAACAAAGATCATGTTTATCCATAGGCTTCGAGTTAGCTGCAGCTACTCTGTAAGGAGCAATGCCTTCCCGCTTAGCGTTCAGGTGTTTACCATCCCACCACCCCATCTGAAAACCCAGCATGGACCCCTCACTCTGGAACTCAAGATTGCCAAAGGTGAGACCCTCCTGGCTAGCCTACAGTCTTAAAGACTTATTACTTCTCTTGGCATTAGGAGACCAACTTGGGTGGCACCTGGGTGGTTCAGTTGGTTAAGCATCCAACTCTTGGTTTTGGCTTGGGTCATGATCTCCTGGTTTGCAGCCCCCTGCATCAGGCTCCAGGCTGATGGCCCCAACCATGCTTGGGATTCTCTTCCCTTTCTGCCCCACCTCTCACTTGTGTACTTGCTCTGTCTAGCTCTTTCTCTCTCAAAATACTAAAAATATTTAAATAGACCAAATTGGTAATAAGATACTTGCTAGAGGTGCTCATATGGGCGATGGTCTGGCTCAGGCCATCTAGAGAGTTCTAGCTCTGTCCTTAGTGGTCCAACCCACTTTGGCCTCTTGCAGATAAGCACTATGGCTCCTACTACAGTATTGGTGACTACCCAGTGGTAAAGTTGCTTCGGGATCCCATTTATGTGGAGGTCTCTATCCGCCACAGAACAGACCCCTCCCTGGCGCTGCTCCTCCATAACTGTTGGGCCACACCCGGCAAGAACTCCCAGAGTCCGTCCCAGTGGCCCATTCTGGTGAAAGGGTAAGTGGCTTCTCCGTGTACCTGTGCTGGGGTCCCCCACGGAAGCCCATCCCGACTGCTGGATATCTTTGCTTAGATGCCCCTACGTTGGAGACAACTATCAAACCCAGCTGATCCCTGTCCAGAAGGCCCTGGATACACCATTTCCATCTTACTACAAGCGCTTCAGTATTTTCACCTTCAGCTTTGTGGACACCATGGCAAAGTGGGCACTCAGGGGACCGGTAGGATGTGTATTCTGCCCTGTGTGTTCCTCAGCAGGGCTCCGAATGCCCCCTCCCCAACCGCCAACTTGGAATCCTTTCCACATCCCACCAGTCCTTGGCCAAAGCTGCCCTTTGATTTTGGCTTGTTGGTACTTCCTCAAAGTGATCACTGATCCCAATGACACAAGTGTCATCTGCCCTCTAGACTCTAGTTCTTCAGTGCTATTGCGATATTGGCTTGGGGTGTCCAGATTTGCTGTTAAGTTTCTTTCAACCTCTTCCCAGGGAGGTAAGTTTTAAGACTTCTGATGTGGTTCTCCTCCATGATCTCCATTCTGTTGGCTCCCAGGTGTATCTGCACTGTAATGTATCCATCTGCCAGCCTGCTGGGACCTCCTCCTGTAGGATAACCTGTCCTGTTGCCAGGCGTGAGTATCCACACTGTCTACACTGGAGGACAAACTCGAAATAATCTGGAGTCCCACCGCTAACCTCTCTTGCCCTGTGGGCAAATGATTCCAAGTGAAGATGGATTTTTCTTAATGAGGCTGCTTCAAGTATCTTGAGGCAATAGAACAGACAAGCAGCTTCCTAGAATTCCAAGCCTTTTAAATAGGAGCTATCAATCCTCCAGTAACTCTCAGTCTTTGCTTTTTCCATATACATTATGATTAAGCCAGGAATCAAACTGGCTCATGACCTACATATGGCTCAGTCTAACAAAACCCTTGTTATCCGGCTAGTTCACGAATCTAGATGTTTACCCCTGCTCGAAGGCAGGTCTGGAAACATGACCTGAAGATTTATAGGTGGCGTATGATTGCCGACAGAGTATCTACTTGAGTCGATCAGAGCCAATACTCTTGTTACATGTCTGTATTCCTACCTGGTCCACTAAATTTTACCTGTCTAGCCCTTGAATTACTTCGGGTTCGTGAGCCCCTTCTGGCAAAAATATATTCCTGGTAATGTAATGAGTCATGAAATACTGCATTAAATACTTAGGATCTAACTCCAAAAATATTCTGTACACTCCTAAAGAAACTAAAACTTAGATGGACTTTTCAGAAGTCCTATAACTGGTAATAGAAATGGAATTCATAAGCTACCAGTTACCTTTGTAGCTTAGGAAAGGGTGTTGGTATTAACAGGTTACTGCCCAAATGACTCTTCTAGAGGAGGATGGCAGTTTGGGGAAAGGCTAATATCCTAATCTCTATTACCAAATTCTGGCGAAACTGAGGTAGCAGTGTTAATATAAACTCAGACAAGACTTTATATCTAACACCTTAAGGAGGTTCTGTGTTTTCCTTATTGTTTTAAGTTAATTTATTTTGAGAGAGTGCGAGCAGGGGGCAGAGAAAGGACAAGCAAGATCCTAAGCAGGCTCTGCGCTGTCAGGGCTGAGCCTGATGTGGGGCTCGAACTTAGTGAGATCATGACCTGAGCCGAAATCAAGAGTCAGACGCCTAACCAACTGAGCCACGTAGGCACCCCGTTGTTGTTTTTGTTTTTAACGAGGTTTTCTGAAGGCATGGAATGGAGCTGTACATATTGAGGGACTTAACTCTCCAACTCCCACCCCCACCGTGTGCAAAAGAGTCTGACTAATCCCTAGCTCTCTTCTCTCCAACAGGAAGAAGACGCTCTGACCTCCATCTTCACAGCAGTACTGCGAGCATCTCTAGCAAGGGTCCCATGATTCTGCTCCAAGCCACTATGGACTCTGCAGAGAAGCTCCACAAAAACTCAAGTGAGTGGGAAGAGACCTAACTAGCTATTTGAAGCCTCATACCGGAACCACTAGTCAAACCAAAGCTACTTCCTCATCCCCACTTCTTATCCCGTGCTAATACGACCAGTGTGAATCTCCAGTTGACCAGCTTGGTTTTCCTAAAGAGCATGTGTATTTTTCAGGCTACGGTATCACTTGGTTTTGGCATCCGTCAACCTCCTTGTCCATCCTACAGGTTCTCCTATAGACTCCCAAGCTCTGTGGATGGCAGGCCTTTCCGGGACCCTAATCTTTGGATTCTTGTTAGTGTCCTACTTGGCTATCAGGAAACGGAGGTGAATTATTCCAGTTGTGTTAATAAAACCAGATTGCATTACCAGCCTGTGCCCAGCCTCTCATTCGAAAGGTAAAGCACTATAAAGTCCTCTATCTGCTCTGGGCATCTCCTCTCTCCAGCCTGGGGCATTATTTTGCTTGATGGTAGAAGAAAAACCATGATACCCTAGGTTTTGACTCCAGCCAGCCTTTCCAGCTTCCAAATAGAATAACGTTGCAGTAGACTCATAGTTGGATGACCACCTAAGCAGAGGATACAAGAACTAAACACATCAGATTTAGCAGAGATGGTTTCAAGCTCAAGAGGGGGTGTAGAAAAAAACTCTTCCAAAAGACCAATCAGACTAAGGCAGAACTAATCTAGACCTAGTCTGAAATCTTCTAGACCACAAGTTCTCTGAAAGAAGGCTTCTAAACAAACCATATAGGCCCTACCCCCAGAGTTTAAGTAGGTCTGGGCTGAGGCTTAAGAATTAACACTTCTAACCACTTCTCAAGTGACCCTGATATTATTCTGATCATCCCACACTGAAATCCAGTGTCTATTACCAGTGACTAAAAGGAAGCATCTGATCATGGATTTGTCAACCGCAAGTAGTTTGATCAGAAGAAGCTTAGTTTTGAGCCCGAACCAGTCTTAAGACTAACAGAAAAGCATGGTGACTTCTCCAGGGAAATAAACATCCTGCTCCAAGGACTCCCTAGGACTGTTGGCCATAATCTGGCAGTCTCTAATCTCTCCAGGGGGGATTTCTGAAATTAATCCTGATTAAACAAAGTTTCCCCGTTTGTCTTCAGGGAGTAACTTCTAGATTGCTTTATATTTCGGCAGAGTAAAAGGCATTAAACTTGGTACTGAAATAACTGCTTTGTAGACAAGTCAACCTCACTTCAAACTGCTAAGCAGGGACTGTGTATTTCCTTGTTCAACCAACAGGGACACTACATGCTTATGTGACAGGAACTGTCCTAGATGCCTGATAACACACTTGAGCCTCACGAAAACATGAGGTAGCACCCACCCACCGTGCTTTGTAAACTCCTACTCCAAATGGGGACCAAGGCAACACAACTTGAACTTGGAGGGCAGAAACATGAATTTGGAATTAGGGATGCCTGTTTTAGTCTGAGATCTAGTGTCATTTCAGATATTCTGCTTTTAACTCCATCTCCTACTGAAAACCCTCTGCTCCTCCATAGGACTAATTTCCAGTGGCACATAGATTCAGCTTGACAAGGTTTTCTAAAGCTTGCCTGTTGGCCTGATGCTTGCTTGGGGGATGCGGCTAAAATAGATGCCTAGAGAAAAGGGCTGGGAGTACTGACGACCTTCTGTGCTAAAGGGGAAGGGCAATGGTCTTGGATTGCAGTGGAGATAGCAGTTAACTTGTTCACTAAGTAGAACTGTAGTTGACCTGGGAAACCATGAATAGATGTAATTTAGTTTAACCATGAATCGATGTAATGCATCCAAATCATATCACTTCTGTAAAACCTAATTTAAGCTCTAGTTTTACATCCATGTATATTTATAGTACACCTTAATTTGCAGGTTAAACATCAGCCAGAAGTACCATTATTTAGGTCTTAGAATGTTTACATACCCAAATAGGTATGTAAATAGGTTCACATACCCAAATTGTTCCAAACATTAAGTTTCCGATTATCTAAATACACTAGCGGTTTCTAAATTTCATTAAATTTCTTAGCCCTAATTTGTGGGTCTATAGCCACATTTGGCTAGGAGCTAATCAAGCTAGGAGCTACAGCATGACTACAGTTTACACTACTGTCTGTAGATCTAAGATGTTTCTGCTTTCCTAACCATGGAATCCTTATTGGAACTTGGCCTGCTCAACAGGGAGAAAGGAATATTGCAGGGAGAAATTACAACGTGCCTCTGCAGTGAAAAGCCCCTGGCCAAAACTACCTAGCTTAAAGTTAAATCACTGCTGTGAAGTGAAATATCACCTGGGAACTTTAACTGGAGTAGCTTATTAATACATAGTCTCTTCACTAAATTAGAAACTTCATTATCCACAGTGGAATCATTATTTTATTTTTTTTATGTTTTATTTATTTTTGAGAACGAGAGAGAGCATAAGCAGGGGAGGGGTAGAGAGAGAGGGAGGGAGACACAGAATCCGAAGCAGGCTCCAGGCTCTGAGCTGTCAGCACAGAGCCCAATGCGAGCTCAAACTCACGAACCGTGAGATCATGACCTGAGCCGAAGTCGGACGCTTAACCGACTGAGCCACCCAGGCACCCCCACAGTGGGATCATTATTAAACATTCTTACACTTCTACTACTTTGGTATTTGTCTCATTCTAAGTAGTCTTTTTCTGGTAACTTCTTATGAACTTAGATTGCCACCCAAGCCTCTTCCCTACCTTCACCATAGCTTCCAAATTTAATGACACTGATTTCTAGGTAACAACTTTTACCCATGGATTAAAGGATTGTTCAAATCTAGTCAGAATAATGTAATTTGCTCTTATATACTTTAGGGTTTTCCTGGATAAAATCAGTGCTGATAATTCCTCTGTGTGGCTATCATTAACTTATCTTGCAGGGTGGTCACATAATCACATAGCCCTTCTAGGGGCTCGCCCAGGCCTGCTGCACAGCTGCCAGCCTCAGATTTCCCTGTGATGTCTTCCCTTTCTCAGGGGATAATTCCTAGGTCATATTTGAGTTTGTTACCTAGCGTGGGCAGCATATACCATGTTTGTATCCATTTGAGAAAGAATGATGTATAAGGCAAACTCTAAGAACTTAGATGCCTGACACTATCTTTCTCCCTGCCCATCCCCAAACTGGCTCTTGACCGTTTAGCTAGGTACCAAAGTACAGATGTGCAGTGGCCTATACTCTACTTTGAAGGTATCGCTCTATTGACTTCTATGTTTGTGTTGTAGCCTGTTATTCTGACTTCTGATCTTTTGCAAAGTGTCCTACCTTGGGCTATTCCATATGCTTTAGAACTTACAATATTCTCTATCACCATTCTAAGTCTTCTCTGGTCTTCTGTGATTAGTTGATGGAAATTTTTAATCTATAGAATACACAGCTTTTAAGTCAAGGAAAAATTCTCATTTCTGATTTATTCCCTTCCATCTTGTCTCCATCCCCTCGCTTCATTTTCAGATGAAATGTTCTGAAATTGCCTCTCCATTTCCTTGATTTGTCTTGAGTTTTGGCACATGAGTTGAGCCTTATAGAGATCTCGTATATTCTGACTTTTCAAATACAAATTTGTTTATCCTGCATGGTCTGCTGAGATCTTTTTTCTTGATAGTATGTTTTCAAATATGAATCCTGTCTATTCACGTGATACAAAAGCCAACCGGAGGCTCTGCGTGACTGAAGATGATTAAGTTCAAACACTGGGCCAAAAATTACTAGTGTTCAGGTTTCTTTTCCATTTATATGTGTCTATTCAAAGTAATACCGAAAGAGTTTAAAACACCAGATTCTGCTTTCCAGGGTGTCTAACATCCCTAAATTCCAAGAATCCCAGGTCAATCTGCTCACTGTCAGGATGGGAAAAAGCAGATCTCCTAGTCCTATCACAAAGAGATAAGGTTTTTAACAATTCCTATTTCTTTTTCTTTTTTTAACTTAATGAGTCCCAATACATACAACAAAGCATATAAGGCGTACCAATGTTGTAGAAAGTTTGCTGAATATTTCTATCTAACTACCACCTTGGTAAAAGATTAAAAAAAAAAAAGCATCCTTAGAAACTTCCTTCATTTTTATTCCCAGTCAACACTTCTTCAGGTGATAACTATTCTAACACCAGAGATTAGTTTTACTTGTTCTTGAACTTCATATAAATGGAATCCTATACAGTCTTCTGTGTTTAGACTCTTTGACCTAGTGTCTGAGACCTATACTGCAAGTCAGAATAGTTTTTATGTACTACATTACATAAAAGTATCAGCTTGGGGCACCTGGGTGGCTCAGAGGGTTAAGTGTCCGACTCTTGGTTTCAAGCTCAGGTCACGATCTCATGGTTTGGTGAGTTCAAGCCCCTCATCAGGCTCTGCAAGGCAGAGCCTACTTGGGGATTCTCCACCTCACTCTCTCTGGCCCTCCCCCTCATGCACGGTCTCTTCCAAAATAAATAAACTTCAAAAAATACACCAGTTTATTCTTTCTCTTACTGGTGGGCATTTGAGCTGTTTCCAGTTTGGGGTTACTAGTAACAAACTTTCAGTAAACACTGGTACCCTAGGAAGGAGGCTGGTTACAACAGTGTTAGGCAATCTCCTCCTACCTGAACCAAACTGGTCCTATGACGACAGAACATAGTAAAAGTGACAGTGTGACTGAGCATAGGTTACAAAAGACAGTGCAGCTTCTGCCTGGTCTCTGGAGAAGCCAGCTGTCATGCCACACAGTAAGGGAGCGGAAGTGGCCCTCCCAGCCAACAGCCCTGGGAGTGCCTCCTTGGAAGAGACTCCTCCAGCCCCGTCCACATCTGCTTGCAACCTTCTAAAAGCCCATGCCCTAGCCCCACCACCTGAGCCGATTCTGAATACCTGCTCTACCACAACCATGAGAAATGAAGGATTATTGCCCTTATAAGGCACTACGTTTTGGGGTGACCTCTTAAGGCACAATAAGTAACTAATAAATACTTAAGGGTTTTTTTGTTTGTTTGTGTGGAGAGGTCTCCTCTTGAATGAGAAAGAATTGCTCAGTGTATACTTCATCAGCAACCATCAAACTGTTTTCCAAAGTATTTCTATTTTTATACTCACATAGCTATTAGCTGTGTAAAAGAGTTCCAGTTAATCTAAATCCCGTAAGTATAGAAACCTATCTTCAGAGGGAAGATCTGCTTTGATCCAGGGTCAGCCTCTCCTCCTTAGAGTATACCTAGAGGTATACTACAGGGGCACACAGAGGACATAGACCTCTAGATCCCCAGTGTTAGCAAGCTGGGGGATTCTTGCTGCCTGTCTAATCAGCCCACAAGCAAGGGAGCTTTCAAATAAGCCAACGAAATATCTAAAGATTCATAAAACCCATAAAATTGAAAGACAAAAATTAACGTTTTCACAGTCAGCAAGGATTGAGATCTGTTTGTCATCAACCACTTAGGGATCTACGAAGTGGTAAGATTCCTTCATTCTGTCACTTTCCAGGGAAATAGTATTTCACTTTAGGACAAATCTAAGAAAAACCCAAAGTAGTTGGCAGATGACTGGAAACGGCATCTTGACTTGAGCCCTATGTCTTGAAATTACTGGTTTGGATCTTCATGTTCAACTAAATAAACTCCCTTTTGTATTAGGAATTGAAATTAGAGCAATCTATTTCAACAACCAACACAGAACTTACATGGTGTGAGAACGGGAGAAAAGGTAGAAAACCAGAAGTTGAACCTGATATCACAGTGGACATTCTGGAGGAAACCTATTCTTTTCAATAGAAATTATTGGTTCCTGCCACCCTCACCTTCACCCAAAATATTCACACCAGGACACTAGCTACATGACTGTTTGTAAAACATTTAACCTTGTCAATCTCCACTTTCTCACATCTGAAATAAGGACTAAATTATTTCTATCTTTCTGACTTTAAATCCTTGGCTCTTGGAATATCCTGAATCTCCTTTAGTCATTTTCATTGGTTTTGATTCCCGGCTATCGCTTGGAAATTCTACTTCCTTAATTCCTGGCTCAGGATTTTCATGCTGTGAGCTGGCAATGTGCTTTTGTCCTACACCATCGCACATTCCTGCCTTCTGAGAGCTAAAGCCTTGCTGTTTTTCAATAAAAGTCTGAGCAAGCCTTACTGCGACGGCCACAGGCCTGGGGGGAGCAGAAATAAGGAGATTCCGCCACTTAGCAACCTCTTCTCTTCCCACTTCTCCCAAGAAGTACTGTTCTTTTCGTTCGTGCTGACATGGAACTGAAGACAATGACCAAGAGAAATAAGTCACCTTCCCCAGCCCCCCAGTAGCTAAGTTAGGTGGTAAGAAATGGCCAAACCCAGTGAAGTGTCTTGAATAAAGCAGTTGGGAGGGGAGAAAGTAGGGGGCAAAGGGCTGACAGTACAAAGATTTATGGTGGTAGGAGCACCTGGGTGGCTCAATCAGTTGAGCACCTGACTTCAGCTTGGGTCATGGTCTCACAGTTCGTGGGTTCGAGCCCTATATCCGGCTCTGTGCTGACAGTGCAAGCCTGCTTGGGACTGTCTCTCTCTCCCCCTCTCTGTCTGACCCTCCCTGACTTGCACTTTCTCTCTCTCCCATTCTCTAAATAAATAAATAAATAAATAAATAAGTAAATAAATAAATAAAGATTTATGGTGGTGAAATAAAGAACAGGCTTCAATGATATTGGACAAAATGAATTCTACCCACCAAGTTTTGACTAATCTCAACATTGGAGTAAGGGGCTGGATTATAAGAACTACCTTCATGTTTACAAGATGTTCTTCCTATGTGGCTGTCTGATCATTTATCCCTTCATCAGGCTCTCTCAGGATGTTGACTGTATTTTGCATGGGTCAAAAGTATCTGAGTTTAGTTTTCAAAGAAGCATCTTCTCTTACCCTCATAATTATTCAGCCTTATTGGGTTCTGCAGGCTAAATACTAGGGGTGTTGGCAGGGAGGGGACAGAGGAGGAGACCAGCACCATCCTAAAGAGAGAAACCCATTGTCCACCAGCCACTATTTCCTCAAAATGGCAAAGGCTGCCCCAAGGAAGTGCCCAGAGACTGACAAAGAGGTTGCTGGGAAGTGTGGTTTCTGGTGCCAGTAGTCTTCACAGCTGGTGTGCTACCCACACTCATCAAAGTCAGACTTTCATCCTAAAAATTCCCTTGTCCTTGTCCAGGACAAAGGGCCTGGCACAGACCTGGAGCTCACAGAACATTTGCTGAATGAATCACACCAAACTATGACATAATTTGACCAGATTTAAAGGAGCCTAGAAAATTCCCAGAGAATGGCTGAATTTATCTGGAACATACTTTCTGGATACATTTCTATTTGTTAGAAATTTACATTTTATATTCCAACCAGGAACGTATAAGCGTCCTGTTTCCTCCATATCCTCACCACACTTGTTATCTGTCTTTTTGTCTTATCACTACAAGGTAACATTTATAAACTATTTTTAAATAAAAACAAAGTATAAAGACAATGAAAAGGCCCATAATCCTACCAATAAAAATACTAAAGGGTATGATCAAAAAGAATCCAAACCATATTGAAAAGCCAGATAAAAAGAAAAGAACAGTCAGGGCACCCGGGAGGCTCAGTCAGTTAAGCGTCAGACTTTGGCTCAGGTCGTGATCTCACAGGTTGTGAGTTTGAGCCCTATGTTGGGCTCTGTGCTGACAGCTCAGAGCCTGGAGCCCGCTTCGGATTCTGTGTCTCCCTCTCTCTCTGCCTCTCCCCTGCTCGCTCTCTCTCTCTCTCCCCCTTTCTCAAAAATAAACAAACATTAAAAAAAATATTTTTTTAAAGAAAAGAAAAGAACTCCCACCCGTCACCCCCAGTTGCTCTTCCTGAAAGCAACCGTCTTCAATGGCGTCTTACAGGTCAGTCCAGAAACAAGCCTCATGGGCGCACGTGCTTCGGTTTACACAAAAGTGACAACCCACTTCCTGCCCTCCTGTGCGCAGTGTCACATTTACTCCTCCCTATGGTATGTGTTCTCTGCCTCTTGTCCAGAAGGCCTATAGTCTCCAAAAAATAAGGACACAGGAAGACCAGCATGCCCAGCAGGAGTCCTGAAGGGCAAAGTAATCTGTTCCCTCCGTGTCTTTCCACGGGCCTAGGGAAGCTCTGTGCATAGAGGAAAGCCAGCATACAAGACCACTTTTATTTGACCATGTTGTGAAGAAGCAGTGTGTGTGTTGGCTTTTTTGCTCAGTGCTCCAAAAAGTAAATCCTGGGCCCTGGGAAGGTGGAAGCCATGGTCAATGGTGCTTTTAGGCACCTGTATCATATTCTACATTAGGCCATTAGACCGGGCTCCATGCTCTTGATAACACTTTGCACGTTACCTTCCCTGTCTCCTTCCAATGGTTTATACCTGCGAGCGTGCAGTTTCTGGCATTTGCTGTTACCCAGGAAGCTACAGAGACAAGTGATGGGAAAGTACTCGTAAGTAAGTCCGTTCATAATGAAGGCCTAGGAAGAAGCCCTCTGTCAAAGTCACATTTAAATTCGATGAGTCAACCCTTTTCGCAATTACCCAGCAGCCAAGCTTAATATAATCTATCGGAGCGGCCTCCATAAGATGACACCGAAGCCCTGAGACACCTCCGGGCTG
Source organism: Panthera tigris (assembly GCF_018350195.1). Taxonomy (NCBI): domain Eukaryota; kingdom Metazoa; phylum Chordata; class Mammalia; order Carnivora; family Felidae; genus Panthera; species Panthera tigris. Next base: position 10,847,978 of record NC_056670.1, read on the forward strand.
ACTCGGTGCCCTTGGTTTGGGGCCAACTGACTTAATGTTCTGTGTTTCCTGTGAATGAGTCCTTCCCCTCATTTCACCCTGATGGCTACATTACAATTCCCTAAATTCTCTTTTTGCCTTTTTTTTTTTTTTTTAAATCTCTGGTACCTCGGGAACCTTCTTCTTCTGGCCACAAAAGAAAAATACAACATGGAAATCTGAGTGACTGAAACATGGTAGCACAATGGAAGGACTTCCCCGGCTGAGGCCTGATGAAAACTACACCAGAATAGATTCATGACAAAGTGGACAGAGCACAAAACAGTGTTATTTCAATATTAGGAGTGCAATAAATATTTACTTCATGTTCACGATGCACTGGGTGAGATTAAAAACAAAATGAGATGCAGAATTAATCATGAGTCTACCCTGATGAACTTATCCAAGTGCAAGGTTATTCTATGAAACAGATGGCGTTGAAAGGAAAATATTAATTTGTGCATTTTAACCCCTGAAATAAATGTTGAGAAAGCGTAAAATAATCATTACCATTTTTTAGCACATACAATATGCCAAACACTGTGTAAGCAATCTCCATGGATTATTTTATGTAATGCCCACAATGACCTATGAAGTAGGCAATAATATTATCAACATCTTAAGAAAAGAGAAAGAGGGGCACCTGGGTGGCTCAGTCAGTTGAGTGTCCAGCTTCTGCTCAGGTCATGATCTCACAGTTCCAAAAGGCTGACCCCACCCCTGCTTTAGCAGGTGGCCTCTTCGTTCTAAGAGGAATCCCATCTCCCTTTATTCACAGCTGGTTGTGGAGTGAATGTGTGACCACACTTGGCTCTGTGACTGGAGAATTCCTCCTGGGGGAACTTGGAGAAATCTCCTCGCTCCTAAGAGAGAGCTAGAAGGGATACCCTCTTCTTCTTGCAGGGAATTGTGGGTACGGCTGTGCCACCTAGTGTGGCTGCAGCCTGTGGGCTTGGTCTCTATGTTCAAAGGCTGAACCTAAGAGGACAGAGTAAAGGCAGAGAAAACTACTTGCATTCCTGAGGACATCCTTGAGCCGTGCAATCAACCTATCTCTGGACTTGTACTTCTATGTGGTAGTAAATGTCCTTTCTGGTTAAGATCAACACCCCCTGCAATATACCACAGCTGTTAAATATAGACACAGAGGCAAAAGTAGCAAAACGTGATGAATATAGTTTTCTGCCATCCTGCAGAAGATTAGATCATCAGAGGATAGCAAACTCTTACTTAGGTACTCAAAGGGCTCTTTTGAGTTTATCATGGGAGGTTGCATAACACTGTTTCTGGTTTCCCACCCACCTGGTCCTTTCTTGGAGAGAATGAGGGACCCATTCCTTCATAGAAGCCAAAGTAAAATTCATTGTTCAAAGAGATTCCCTTAAACACTCTTTGTCTCGGGGTGCCTGGGAGGCTCAGTCCATCAAGCATCTGGACTCTCAGTTTCGGCTCATGATCTCCCACTTCATGAGTTCAAGCCCTGCACTGACAGTGCAGAACCTGCTTGGGATTCTCTCTCTCCCTCTCTCTCTGCCCTTCCCCTGCTTGTGCCCTCTCTCTCTCTCTCTCTCTAAAAAATTTTAAAAAATACTCTTTATCTTTCAGACACTGTGTGAGGTAAGAATTAAGGATCAGAACTCACAGTCTAAAGAATAACTGCTTGAGGTAAGTGAAATACAGAGATAGAGCCAAGGAAGGGTCTTGGCTGTGGCCATGTGTAGGGACCACATGTAAGGGCTTAAAAACCTGGGGGTTATATTGGCGTATTATTGGGGTAGGAGGGACAGAGAGAGGAATGGGGGCTTAGAAGGAGAGGAAGGGAGACATTCCCAGCAGAAGAAAAAGCATGAACAAAGTCAGGAAGAGGTGAGAAACAGCTGGATGTGTCTAACAGGTACCAAAGCACATGATAAAGTTATCAATCTGCAAACACTGTGAAAATGGTTCTAGAATGGACAAACGCATCAATAGAACCAAGAAGAGAGCTGAAAGAAAACCAGTTCTATCAGTGAATTTTGTATATGGAAAAGGTAGCATTTCCAACTTTTCACTCTATCTCTGTATTGTTTGAATTCTTTACAACATATTTATATCTTATTTATGTTTAATGAAAATAGCAATCATTTATTCCTTTTCATGACTATAAAAGTAGACATATGCATTAAACATTCAGAAAACACATAAGGAGATAACAAACATTACCCTTGGGGATATACTCTTCCAAAATTCTTACATATTATTTTTCTTTTCACCAAAATAGGATTATAATTTATGTCCTGTGTTCCCCTTATACCCTCCCCCCATTGTGGTTGTTTTAAAATATCTCTTTGACATTTCTCCCAATAAGAGGTAGAGCCTTATTCTTTTCCCTGAATGTGGGTCAGGCTTGGTGGCTGACTTCTTAACCAATAGACTATGTAGGAAGGACAGGGTATAAATTCTAAGGTCAGGTTATAAAAAAGATATTGCTTCTGTCTTCTGTGATGCTGTTCTCTAGCAAAAAGTAACACATACGCCACTATATCATCAACACCTTAATGTTAATGTATGTAAATCTACATTGTTATTAAAGGGGATAGCAAACCAACCTTAGCCAATCTGACCTTGTATAAATCTCAAGTTCTTTTTTGGTAGATGATGGTAGCCACAGAACATTTAGGTAATTGAGAGTGAATTCTTTCCCATCACAAATGAAAGTAAGCCTCAGTCGAAATTCACACCACACACACACACACACACACACACACACACACACACACAGAAAAGCAATGCCATCTGTTCGGTGAGGTATGTGAAAGCCCAGCTCTGTGGGTTTTTGTTGTTTTTACCAACTTTGCCATGAGGTGGACCCCCAAGACCTGACCTTAACTGCTTCCCTGCTTGTGCCCACTGACCTTTGTACCACATTTTTCCTTAAGCTCTTCTTAACTTCTCTCTTAACTCAGCTTCTCTCTTAACTGAAGCAAAGGACCCAATGGCCCAATGGGCATCATATCCCATGATGGAAACAGAAACGACCACTCAAGCAATAATGACTGCCCAGAGGAAGAGCTGTGGCAGCCAGTCCATCCAGAACAGCTTGAGCTCAACCCCCGACTCACACCTGCCCAGACGGACCACTGGGGTGACCTCTAGAATGACCGACAATTACCTTTACCTCATTATGATACTAAAATCTCCACCCAAGGAGGACCCTCAGCCTCATTTACACAGCATGTGATGTGTGTATAGGCATGTTTCCTTAAGGTCCATGTGCAACCTTATCCCATTTCTAGACACCATGACAAGTCTGCTTTCTGAATATTCATCCTAACCCTAAAGAAGAGGAACCCATTCACCCTTGCTTGGGGAGTCATGGCTTTTGAAGTTATTCCCCCCATCTCCTTATTTGCAGCATATAAAGTTTCCTTTGTGTGAAGTTTCTATTTGTGACTCACCGAGGAGCAAACTCATGTTGGTTCAGTTAAGTCTTGAGTGAAAGCTTCAGTCAGGCAGCACAGTAGATCCTAGAATTCAGGCAGCTAGAGCAACCAGAAACCAGAATCCAGACCCAAATGGAGCCCTGTTGAAAGACCAGCATCAATCAAACACTGGATTCTTAAGATCAAGCCTCAAGGTGTCACCCCTTAGGGTGTGGGCCACAGGCCTTGCTAAATTCTTGCACCCTTTTCAGGCAAAGGTAGGGAGTATTTCAAATAATGAATTCAACCCATGATCTTAAATACCACTGATTCCTCCAATAAGGCCCACCTCTAACAATCATTACGGTAATTAGCACAGTCTGTGGGGCTGAGAAGCAATGGGAGAGAGGAACCCTGGCTGTGGTCACACCAAGTGGGGGCTTCCTAACCAGAACGTGAGGGGTAGCCTGGGTGTCTCCATCGGTTAAGCGTCTGACTCTTGGTGTTAGCTCAGGCCACGATGTCATTGCTCATGAGTTCAAGCCCCACAGCTGGCTGATAGTATGGCTCCTGCTTGGGATTCTCTCTCTCTCTCCCCCTCTCTGTCCGTCCCCCCACCCCCTAGCTCACTCTATCTGTCAAAATAAATAAACATTAAAAAAAAAAATGTTAACTAACTACCCCTGCAGGAGCTCAAATTTCCGAGACAATTAATAACTATACCCAGATTAAGATTTTATCTTTTTAAATAATCTCTACAGTCAACTCGCGGTTCAAATTCACAACCCCGAGATCAAAAGTCACATGCTCTATTGACTGAGCCAGCCACGTGCCCATAGGGTATAACTTAAAACACTGCCTATGGTGAAATATGTTTTTAATCTTTTTTGTTTTAATGTTTATTTATTTTTGAGAGAGAGCACGAGTGGTGAAGGGGTAGAGAGAGAGGGAGACCCAGAATCCAAAGCAGGCTCCAGGCTCTGAGCTGTCAGCACAGAGCTCCATGCGGGGCTCAAACTCACAAACTGGGAGATCATGACCTGAGCCAAAGTCAGACGTTTAACTGACTGAGCCACCCAGGCGCCCCGAAATATTTTAAAGCAAGTAACAGACGTCATGGCAAACAACTCCACAGCATTCCAATGTGTGGCTATGCCAGACTTTTGCAAATCATATTCATTTAATAAACACTTATGTCATGGCCCATTTGTTCCTTTTATAAACAATTCAGAGATGAGCGCCCTTAACATACACATTCCGTGTCCTTTTCTAATTATTCTGCAACCGGGGTCCAAGCAGCAGGAGCACCTGACTCTGGGGGTCCCAAACAGACCAGCTGTGGTCACCTGACGCTGACAAAATCCAAAAGGTGAGAGCTGAGTGGTAGTAACACAAGAAAAGGAACTGAGTTCAGAAAGGCCGATGCTGGGAATGATGGGAGAAAAAGGAACAAAGGCCAGACTTTGTTGTGGCTCCTAGTCTGCAGGCAGGATTCCTCAGGCATGCAGACTAACTCCTACAGCTCCCTCAAGAACTTCCTTTAATGCGTTACCACTCCCCTTTGATCTGGTTAGTGTAACTTCACTCCCATAACCATAAACACCGCCCCCACACCCCCCCCCATATATGTCAGCGATCATCTTTCAAACATACCCCAATGACATACATCTGAAGGGTCTCACCACTAAGGTTCAACTCCACAACAATGAAACCAACCTCAACAACAGCTAGCCCTCCAAGATCCTGGAGACCTTGTTTTTGACAAGCACGAATTCCTTAGAGACTCAGCTATCCCTAACCCCAAGTAAAATGTATATAATCAGTTATTCCTCAAATGTATATCATCAGTTATCCTTACTGGGATAAAGCATTAATCCCGGTGCAGCTCTTTCTGCCCATGGATTTTGTCCCCGTGCTCTCATAAAGCACCTTTTTGCACAGAAAATGTCTCAAGGATTCTCTCTTGGTCTTTCGCTGAGGGCCCCACATCAGGAAGACAGGGGACTAGCATTTCAACTACCTCCAAAGTGCTGAAAATACTTCTACGTCTATATGAGGCGAATGTGGGACAAAGGTTGGTGGGTATGAGACAAAGCCGGGGCTGGACAGGGGTCCCCTCAATCCTGACCAAAAAACGCAGCGTTCCCTGAGACCTGAATCCAAGCGCCAGAGTAGCACGCCTTGCAGGAACCCGGGGCAGGATGTTTACCAAAAGGCGACTCCACCACCAAGACCAGCGAAGACAGAACCAAACCAGTCTGCTCTGAGGTGCACCCCAGCGCTGACCTTTCCCTGACTTTCGCCCTCATTATAATACTAACAACCACGCCCAGGAGTGCAGATTTCACGTAATGAATGAGACCCGGTACAGGGTTTGCTTATTGCGCCTGCGCGCCCAACTTCCTGTCTCTCTCTCCTTGCTGGTTTGAGGTTTAGACGTCATTCCCTTCCCGCGTCAGTGTCTTTAAAATCCTTCCCTGGACTTTGTTCTGGGACCCAGCAGGAAGGGTCCTTTCCTTTGTGCTGTTCCGCTTGTGCTTGAGCATGAGCCCCTATGAAAACTTGCCTGGAACTTCCCGGTTTGGCCTCTAGTCAATTTCTATTGTGTAGGTAACAGGCGCATGCAGGTGGTTAGTAAGTGTCAGGTCAGTCTTTGTCTGGGGTCAGTCCTTTGGGGTCAGCCCTGCAGGGCAGTCTTACTGCTGGAGTGGGAAGTTTCAGTTCCCACCAGGTCTTTTGCCCCAGTTAAGCTGGAAAGACCTTAATCAGTTAGAAAGTACCAGACTAAGATCAAAATGGAGGCAATTGCAAGTTCTCTTTCAATTCTTTGGGATAAATTCCTACAAGTGGAATTGCTGGATCAAATGGTATGTAGCCCATTTTCTCAAAAAAAAAAAAAAAAAAAGAAAAGAAAAAGAAAAAGAAAAAGAAGAAATGCAAGAACAAAATGTAGGAAAATTGGATAAAGATTTTGAAAGAAGCAATACTTCAAAATTAAAGGCAAGTAATAACAAGACAAAGCTCCAAACAGGAAAAGTAAAAGGAATCAGTGTTATCAGACTGCCAATCCCCAAACTAAAATGTGGGCCCAGATTGCTTCCTTCTCAGTCTCACTAGAACCCAGTTTCCCCACCAACCCCCAGCCCTGTCTCCCCCATTCCTGGAGGGTCCAAGTACATAGTCCTATGCTAACTAATGGAATTGCTTAGAATTAGCGTTTTCCCCTTCAGCATGCAATCCTATTATTTCCTTCTCTTCTGCCCTCCAGGGGAGGAATGGGAAAGGAAATCTTAGTCCTTTCTCCATCTCTCAGTAAAGAGGCAACACAATCCTCTAAGGGTGGATGAGCACAATAGGAAAAGACCCAAACACCTGGCTCCCTGGTTCTAGCAAAAAAGGGATTAGCCTCACTTCAGTTAGCACTCCTAAGAGGAGGCAGTTTGGGTCCAGACCAGAGCAAGCCAGTTCCAATATCTGAATTGAGGAAAAAGCTTAGACTCTTTAAGTGACCAATTAAATCTTCTTTACGTGATTGAGGCCAATTTACATAAATAGTTCCCCACTTTCAAACAAAGGGACAGCAAACAAACTTCAAGCTACTAAAGAACAGAAAGGTTGAATTCATCTCTACCGAGGAAAAGCGAGAGAAGGAAGAAGCTGCTAGGGCCAAATGACTCCCAGGCAGGATGGACAGGCCGACAATGGCAGGCACCACAGCGTTTTCTTACTGACTCAGCAGCACGGGGTCTGCCCCGCACGGGTAATCGGGTAATCGATGGACAGCTGATGACTGAAGAATGAATGTTTGATACGCCTCCATCACAGCGAGGATCCCAGTTGTTCATCAGGAGTCGTTCCCGCCCTGGACCGTCAGCCACGTGATAGAAACGGGGAAACAGGTGCCGTCAGTCTGTTTTAAGTCTCCAAGCACAGCTGCTGGGACAGCAGCTTCGCACAGGTGCTCGCTGATGAACGAGCAGCAGCCGAAGGAGGATGCTCATCGTTAGTGGTCCCGTTGCCATTGGAGCCTAGGCAGCCTTTAATCAAAATCAAACACACTGTTTCAGCAATCATACGCACTGGAAGCACCCCCTCCCTTCAGCAGACAGGAAGCTAAGCAACCTCTTCCACCCACCCCATGTCATCCTCAAAACCCATGAGTGGCCTCAAAAAGCGTCCAGACTTATCTGACAAATCGTAAATGAAAGATATTAAATATGTTTACCAAAAAACCAAAATATTAGGACGGGTTACTTTATCATTAAAAATCTTTTTTTTTTTAAGTTGATTTATTTACTTTGGGAGGGAAAGAGAGACAGAGAGAGAAAGCAGGGGAGGGGCAGAGAGAGGGGGGGGGGGGGGGGAGAGAGAATCCCAAGCAGGCTCCAAACTATCAACACAGAGCCCGATTCAGGACTCGAGCCCAGGAACCTTGAGATCAGACCTGAGCTGAAATTAAGTCGGGCGCTTACCAGACCGAGCCACCCAGGCGCCCCTAAAAACAATCTTTAATGGGAAAAAAGAAGACACCGTGAGTATAAAATCACAGCTTGAGTCAAGCATGTGCCCATTAATATAAAAAAGCATAGACACCACAGGTAATTAGACCAAGATTGCCCTGTTCTGACCCTCTTCTCTGGATGTTTCCAATCTTGGTGGGTGGCACCAACATGCATGCATTTCCCAAGCCAGAAACCCAGGACTTTAAATATTCATCATTCCTTCATTGCCTACAAATTAAGCAACACAGGCTCCCATCTTCAAGCGCACATACACCCACCCTCACACACACATGCCCCCTGGTGTGGTCCCAGCCTCACTTGCCCCTGCCCAGCCACACCTTGGCACTGGGAAGCCCTGATGACACGTGCATCTTCCACGTGGCTTTGGTTAAGCAGGAACCTCAAATAGGCCAGCTGTGGTTTGGGAAGAGGCCAGAAACAGCGGCCTTGACCCAAAGGTCAAAACTCTCCTTTAAGTGTGCAGACAAGCCAGTGATAAAGCAGCGCCCCCAAGTGGTCGGGAAGCAGAAGACAGCATCTCGGAGACGCAGGGAGCATAGATCAGAGACACCTGGGTGGGAGGAGGCTATTTACAGAAAACAGAGGCCCCACAATATTCATGCGGGGCAAACGCCAACAAAACTTGGATTATAACTGTGACTGTAACCTCCTTAAACTAACAAGGCTGGGAAAAGTTCAGCTAGGCTTAAAACTGATTTATTCAATCTATTTGATTTTTGCTCTCACTAAAAGTAAACATTGATAGGATTTTTCTTTGGTTTTTGTTGGTTTGTTTGAATAAACTTCCAGAACTAAAATTAACATACGAAATTTCGTCAGAAACAAGCCGTGTGATCTCAGACGGTAGCAGTTCATGGCTCAGTTTTGCTCACGGTTCAAAATGACAAGAGTGAACTTCCTGATTCCTAAATTTCCTCCCAGCTCAGGAATACTGTATTTACTCCTGGGGGGTGCATAAGATGCTTATCTCTAGAATGTGCTTGACAATTTGTATTAGAATCGTCGTGACTTTGTTAAAAGTGGTTTAAGACACAGGGAACAGAGTCGCGCTCACACTGGCTCATATTTCGGGCGTCTGTTGTCAGGACAGGAGGCGTGAGGAAGGGAGTCTCAGGAGAAGCCAGGGACACAGGCTGAAATTCACCCCAGGCCTCAGGGAAAGAAATGGGACGAGGAGCCATCACGAGCTCTCTGATGTGGCCTCGCCCTCTCGGCGGCTGTGAGCACCCCTGGTGGCTTCTCCCCTGACCACATCAGCCCCACTGTCCCCTCTTCCCGGGCGGGGGCGGGAGCTGCTTTCCCTGTTAGACCCCTGGGATCGCTGTGTCCGCACAGCTCCTAGAGGCGACCCGGAGCCTGACGCGGCTGCGAGAACTTCACGCTCACCTCCCAGAGCCAATGCACTATTTCCCCATTCCAAACTCGGTGGAGAGAAAGATGATTGGAGCAGCTCATCTTTGGAGTCAGGCCTCACTAATCACTAGCAGCCCCTGAATGGCTGTCCTTGCAGCACGTGACCACCCCTGGTCCAATCAGCTGCGGGTGGATGGGAAAGGTCAGGTGACAGAAACTACCGCTGCTGAACTGTGGGTGGGGCAGAGTCCCTTAGCCGGGGTTAGCGTCCGAGTGTAGTTCTGTGCTAACTCCGTAGCCACTAAAACTAGGCACCTGCAGCATTTAAATTAAAATTGATTGAAATAAAGTTAAATTAAAAAACCCAGTTCCTCATTTGCACTAGCCACATTTCATGTGACTAGTTCAGGTGTTCACGTGACACTGAATTGCACAGATCTAGGTATGGAACATTTCCTTCCTTGTAGAAAGTTCTGTTGAATAGCACTGGCCTCTAAGTAATAGATAATTCTAGTAGAGTTATTAAATGCCACAGATGATGGGAATCTAAATTCAAGTTCATTGAAATAAAATGTAAAAACCCAGTTCCTCATTTACACTCACATTTCAGGTGCTCGGCAACCGCAGGTGACCAATGGGTACTACACTAAATTGCACAGATATAGGACATTTTCCATCATTGTAGAAAGTTCTGGCCTTTACAAAATTAGGTATCTCTAGCACTTCGTAAATATGAAAGATGACAGGGAAAGAAAATTCTTTCATCAGCTTGTTGTCTATCTTGATCTTACAACCTAGATTCTTAGAGGGAGGCTTTGGAGAAATATAATAGGCAAAGGACATCCAATTTTCCTCATGTACTTGCTGGGTCATAAGGCAACTAAGTGACACCCCATCAGCCATCACTTTCTCACATAGGCAGACTGTTTGCTAAGCTGTGGCCTGGTCGATGATTTGGGGATCAGCAAGAAAATCTACAGATACACAAGAGGGAAAATGAGAATATGGGTTCTTCTGTTGCTGTCAGAAAAGCCACACAAAGCCGTGAGATTGGGTCTATGTGCCAACAGGGGTTCCATTGTCTGCTCTGAGTGACCCTCAAAAAAGTGTTTTTGAAGCATCATGCACACATTAGAAGCACAGTGTTTGGTCTGAGCATAAGAAAACGATAAAATAGGTCAGGGTCCTATTGCCTCTCCTGTCTTTATTCATATTTGCTGGACAAAAAATTACCAGAGATGCCGTTTACTACGTGTTAGTGTCAGGCGTGGTGCAGGGTAAAGATAGGAGTTAGAGTCAAAAAGAATTTTTGCAGTTTAAGGCTTTATTGGGAACTAAGGTTCCGGGCGAAGTTCCGTGACTCAAGGAGGGAGTCAGGAAAGTCACCCCCGGGTGTGGTGGGGTAGGGTTTTTAAGCTGTAGCAGTTCCGGGTTTAGGCTCGGGTGGGTCTTTCTCTCGCCATGTTGTGCTGTTGCTCGGTAATTGGTTGACCTTCAGTTCGTTCTGGAGAGCCGCTCGGGGGGCTTTCCCTTGAATTGTGCTGGCGCTCGGTGATTGGTTGCCCTTCAGTTTGCTCCTGCGCGCTGGCGAGAGGGCCGTCCCCTTCCTAACACTAAGCACCTGGGGACTGATATTCCGCACACAACAGCAGTGAGTGGCTGGGGAACTAGCAGGTTCCTGTAGTGTGACCTTTGGTCTTTCATCCTTGGGGCCTTCCTTGGTTCCTGACTATTTGCCAGTCTAATTCTCCAGCCTCACATCTTCCCAGGAGCCCCCAAGATCCTGCTCATAAACTGATTTCCTTAGATGGACAGACTGATTGATGCATTATCAATGGTTTGCAAGTCAGAGTCATGGCTGAAATACACTTCCATTTGTTTTTTTTTAAGTTTTATTTATTTATCTAAGTCCTGCACCCAAAGGGGACTCAAACTCCTGACCTCAATCAAGAGTCACATGTTCTTTGGGCACCTGGGTGGCTCAGTCAGCTCAGTGGTTAAGCATGTGATTTTGGTTCAGGTGGTGATCTCACAGTTTGTGAGGTCGAGCCCTGCTGCGGGTGAGCACAAGTCCCACTTTGGGTAAAACACAAGCCATGAGTGAGCTTCTCTCTCTCTCTCTCTCTCTCTCTCTCTCTCTGCCCCTCATTCACTTGTGTTCTCTCTCTCTCTCAAACCAAAAAAAAAAAAAAAAAAGTCACATACTGTTCAGACTGAGCCAGCCAGGCATCCCTATGCTTCCATTTTTCTTCAAAACCATTTTTGTTTATATTGGTCGGGTTTAGTTTGGACCTGTAAGTCGCTCCTCCTTCTGCCAGAAGAAACTCAATTGCTTCTCAGTTTCCTTTCACTTACTTCCCTCCCACACAAAGCTCTATGTCTTGCCACACCATTGGGTTAGACATGCAGCCTACACTAAAAGAAATGACCCCATTCTCCTAGACACAGATTGCTCTGACTCCAGAGGGGCCACTACCCCTTTTCTGTGACTGAGGTAGGTAGGCACAGAGAGAAGATATTTTGTTTTCAGAGAACAGAGGCACTAAGAATCATATTAGCCTGTTTTGCTAGTGGCTATCACTATAGCCAAGTAGAAAGAACCTGATGGAAAATTGCATCAAATCAGAGGACAGCAGAGAGAGAGAGAGAGAGAGAGAGAGAGATACAGAGAGAGAGAAGAAAGTAAGAAGTCAGAAGAGAGAAGCATTAACGTGACTTCCTTTGTACCACTCATTCACCTGCTCCAGAAATACCACCTTTGTAAACACTTAGTACATTTCCTTTTGCTTGAAGGAGTCTAGTTTAGGTTTATTTCACTTGCAGTGAGAGGAATCTTCCTTTTCTCCACATCCTGAAGCCAGCTAATGAGAGAGAAGAAAATTATCTCATAATTAATTTATATTAAGTTGTAAATTACTCATGGCTTGATGTTTCATTTACTCACCCAAGTTTAATTCAGATTTTTGAAGGTACACTGAAAAGTTGATACCCTCTTCCCATAACACTCTGTAGTATTTGCTTTTTTCTTCTTTTCCTTACTCTTCTTTTATTAACAGCGTTAATTTTTTTATTTTTAGTTTTTTAAATGTTTACTTAGTGAGAGAGAACAAGCAGGGGAGAGGCAGAGAGAGAGAGAGAGAGAGAGAGAAGAGAGAGAGAATATGAATCCCAAGCAGGATCCATGTTGTCAGCATGGAATTCGATGTGGGGCTTGATCCCACGAACCTTGAGATCATGACCTGAGCTGAAAGCAAGAGCCAGACACTTAACTGGCTGAGTCACCCAGGTGCCCCTATTAACAGGGTTAGTTTTTTAAGAGCAGTTTTAGGTTTCTAGAAAATCAAGCAGAAAGTACATATTTCCCCCTGTATCCCTTCTCCGTTCCCTCAACAATTTGCCCTGTTATTAACATCTTGCATTAATGAGGTACATTTATCACAATTGATGAACCAATAGTAATAATTATTAATATAAATCCATAGTTTACATTATGGTTCACTCTTTATGACATTATGCATTCTACGGGCTTTGACAAATGCATAATGTTGTGTATCCGTCATTACAGTTCCACACAGAATATTTTCACAGCCCTCAAAATTCCCTGTGTTCCACCTGTTCATTCCTCCCCCCACCCCAACCCCTGGTAACCACTGATAATGTTTGCTGTCTCCATTGTTTGCCTTTTCTAGAACGTCCATATAGTTGAAAGCATACAGTATGTAGTCTTTTCAGATTGGCTTTTCACTTAGTAATATGCATTAAAATTTCCTCTATGATTTCTCATGGTCGAATAGCTCATTTCCTTTTATTGCTAAATAAAATACCATTGTCTGGATGTACCACGGTTTGTTTATCCATTCACCTACTGGAGGACATCTTGGTTACTTCCAATAATGAATAGAGCTGCTATAGATTGTATGACCTCTTTCTCCGATGGCCAGCCTGTCCTATTTTGAAAGTTGCTTTTCATTTTTCAAGAGCTACTGAGATGTCACTGGACTGACAACCTTCAAGCTCCCCAAGATAGTATAAATCATACCACACTCTCTTCCTAGCAATCCTTCCTATAGGTTTCTATAATAGCACCATCCCATTATTGGGTGGTTCCTTGGTCTCTGTATTCTTTGTCATGGTGAACTCTTTCAGGATGTCTTACTCTCTGCTGAGTTATCTCAACTCTTTTTATCTACATTTCCTTGTCTGTAAAATAAAGATGAGAGAGTTGCAAGAATTAAATAGATCAAGTAAATACATTTAGAATATATATGTATATTTAGAATATAGAGATTATGTATATATTTAGAATATATTATATATATATATATATATTAGAATACATATATTTAGAAATAGTACCTGACACACAGTATACACTGTATACATTTTAGCTATTATTCTTTTTACTTATTTATTTACTGAAAGGGACATTTCTTTCATTTAGTTTTTTTAATGTTTATTTATTTATTTTTGAGAGGGAACGAGAAAGAGAGAGCACTTGGGGGAGGAGCAGAGAGAGAGAGGTTTACAGAGAATCCCAAGCAGGCTCTGTGATGTCAGTACAGAGCCTGATACGGGGCTCAAGTTCATGAAACATGAGAGCATGACCTGAGCCAAAATCAAGAGTCAGATGCCCAGCTGACTGAGCCCCAGGCACCCTGGAAAGTGATTTTTTTTTTTTTAAGTTTATTTATTTATTTTTTGAGAGAGCGCGCAAGTGGGAGAGTGGGCAGAAAGAGAGGGAGAGAGAGAATCCCAAGCAGGCTCCGCACTGTCAGCAGGGAGCCCCATGTGGGGCTGAATCCCAAGACAGCAAGATCATGACCTGGCCTAAACCAAGAAGCTTAGCCAACTGAGCCATCCAGGCTCCCAACTATTATTCCTTTTATTATTAGTACTAATCTGTGTGTATATAGCAATCAGCATATATATACCATGTAATAAATAATTTTTGAATCAATAGTTTCCTCATGGCATTGATTGATATGTGACTGAACAGAACTTACAATTTAAAATGATATGATAACTGTGTCAGAGTCTTGCCGTCTATGCTGGTGGGGCTTCCCCACCACATTGCTCACCATTTTCATGGCCTTGGAGACTCCAGGCTAGGCTGCGTCTGTGGTGAGGGCCTGACAGGCAACGGCCAGCTGACCAGGCCCGGAATTGTTGAAAGAAGCCGGGGCTTTCTGCCACTTCCGGGTCCACAAACGATCCAGAAACTTTATATCTGGTGCTTCTGACTTGATTCATCTCTCAAGAACTGACAGAAACTCAAATAAAATAAACCCAAAAGGCTCTGGGGAGAAAACTAGAACATTAATTCCTTAATTTTCCATAAAATCTATGATTGTCTCTAGAACACTCGATACCATAGTCCTACCTCAATCTGTGGGCTTAAAAATATCTCCCCCAGTTTGCATACAACCGGTGCCATTTGAACGTGAGGATACAAAACACATCAGTGCTTCCTTCATATCCTCTTCCTGTTTTAGCAAGGGATGATTCAAGTTGAGCTGATGTCAACGTGGGCTGGACACCCTGGGACCCAAGTCTCAAAGTGAAACCTATCCGAGTTCAGATAATCCAACCAGCTTCCAGCTTGTTTCTGCAGTGGAGGTAGGTCCATCTGCTTCCAGGGGTTGTTGTGGGAATAAACAGAGAATGTATTTCAAACGTCTAGCAGAGAGCCTGCCCCAAGTTCACTTGCTTGTCCACCTGGTTGCCAGCTCAGGGAGAGCCCAGTTCCTGCTAAGTGCCCACACCCTACTCCATGGGGATTTCTACCTGAACCTCTCTTGGCTAACTTGCCTTAAGGCTTAGACATAACCAGCTTTTCAAAAGTTGAGTCAAAGATTAAGTTTTTTTTTTTAAAGTTAAATCTCTTTGGGCCACAACAGCACTTGAGACTTAATTACTTTATAAATGAGCTTTGATTTCTCAGTTGTGACAGGCTTTCCACCCTCCCTCCTACCCACAGTTCAGTTGACTATGCCTAATTATCTTATCTTGCTAAGTCATTAAATATGCATTTGCTAAAGTCATTTCCCTTCTCTCCTCCCTCCCCCCCCCCCCACCCTCTCTGGAGATTTTATCCTAATTACTGATTTGCTTTCCTTCATGAGAGTATGATTAGTT
The DNA here is from genome assembly GCF_018350195.1 of Panthera tigris. NCBI lineage: Eukaryota > Metazoa > Chordata > Mammalia > Carnivora > Felidae > Panthera > Panthera tigris. The sequence goes on from NC_056670.1 coordinate 10,863,408, forward strand.
GGTGAATCTTTTGTTCGCTAACGTGTCTATGTGGCGGGGTGGTCTTGTGGCTCCTTCTGTGCTGATGCTAGTCGAGTCCTTCTTCCCTTTTCTTTCCAAAGAAGAGAACTGGTAGGAAGAGAAGTCCAAAGTATACAGTTGGTCTAAACGAGCAATTTTTGGACTGGGTAAACCATTGGTGTCTTAGGCACGGTTCCTCTATAAGTGAAGACTGAGACAAAATCTGCTGGGCAGGTAGTTTGCCTGTTGGCGGGACATGTAAACCCAGGGACAAGAGTAAGACACCAAGGTGAGGGTAAAAGGATGGAGTGAGAGGTAATGCACGGGCATGTTGCCAAGTTCACCACTGTTCTGGTGCACAGGCGTTCCACCCTACTGAGCCTGGGTCTACGTTTCTTCATTCACTTAAAGCTTTCCTGCGCGCTCTCTCCATAGTAACTTCATGTGCTGCACACAGGCACATTTCTCCACCACCTTGCAAGAATTATTAATCCTGTCCTTCTGCTCTTTTTCCTGCAGTAAATTACGGGGACCAGGGTTGGGATGGCATTGGTAATATCTATCTTGCAAGACCCATATCCAACATGAGGTTGACAAGTAAGAAACCAGGACCCCCAGAGAGTGCTAGGGTGCCAAAAATAGAATATAATCTCGAGAACTTTCGAGGCCTTTCCAGGTCCTTCCCTAACCTCCACGTACATTGCAGATCATACATAAAGCGTTCCTAGGCTCAACAGGACAAGGCAGATTTGGGACCAATCCCCTGCCTTCTCATTGGCTGCCCTTCTAGTAATAAAGCTTTCTCTGCTTCAAACTTGATGTTTCAGAGATTTGCTTTCTGTGCATCGGACACACGAATCTGATTTCAGGGTTTGGCAACACTGTGGCATTTTCTGAGGATCTTGCCGACACAGGGCTCTGACTGTCCTCCCCGGGGCAGTAGGAGACAGCGTGCATCCATTGACTCCGGTTCCCTATCAGTCATAGGACTTGGCTCCCGGGTTGCACTTTGGGGTAGGAGGTGTATGAGTAACCTTGTAAGCGATAGAAACCTCAGGCATGTCATGCTGCAGAGCCAGAAAAGCCCAGAGCAGGAAGCAACGGGTAGATGGCGTAATCCAGGCACCGCACTGTCGGAAGTAGCAGCCTGAAGCAGCAGCCTGAAGCTGGCAGACACCTGAGTAGGAGCGAAGGGGAGCAGCGCATTAGAGATCAAATTGGGATGTGAACCATCAGCCCTTTTAATTCTCCTTCCAATCTAATTTCACAAAGGATACAGCCCTTTCTCAAACCCTATATCTGGTGCTACTCATTTTGAACTAAAGGCTAGAAGGAAAATCAAAAGTGATTAACGACACTCTTGGTGTATCAATTATTTCAAGTAACATTGTAAAACTCTCCAAAATCATTTGAACCTGCATGCGACCATACCGCAGAACACATTTAAGAGGAGTGTTGAGTTGGGGAAGGAGGCATGGAGTCAAGTCAAGCAGCAATGAGATGTCCCCACTCCCCAAAGCATTAGGAGTTTGCTTAAAGCACCTTGACACCATCCAATGGAAGCTCGTGGCTGGTTGGAAAGCTTCTGCCGCGGATTCTGAATCCCCTTTAGAGTAGGGAGCGGGATGATTTCAAACCTGAGATGATGGAGGCACAGAGAGAATGCTGCCTTACAAACCAGAAAGTCCTGGGGGAAATGTTTTCTTCTGACAATGAAGGAGACCGTTTTCTGCTTCTGAAGTGGCTTGCTTGTGATTCAGACAGAGCATTTTTATATTTCTTCGGCATAACAAAAGTAATTTAGGTCTAAATTTAAATGTGCACGATTCCAGAGGGCAGGGAGTTGATTTATATACTTATCACATTGTGGCTAATCATGTATTTGAAGAACAAGAGGAAATTACACTAAGTAAAGAGGGCAAATATGTAAAGGCCAGAGTGCCTTCAGAAATCAATTACTAGACTCTGGTTAAAAGTCACACGCATGATAACTGACAGGAGAGGTTTACATTCAGATCTGTAGAGAAAACATGACCTTCACCTTCTAAGTTAATGAAAGAACACTTCGCGTTGCCCTGAGGAAAAACAACAATCCTCTAGCTCACAGAAAAGTGAGCTATTTAACTATATCAACTATAGACACGTGCTTGTAGTTTTCATCAGCTGTGATTTCTCATTCTGAGGATGTTTTCAGGAAGAGAGCCTGACCTTAGGATGCGATAGTAGGATATTTGCCTTAGAAGAGTCAGCCTGTAACCCTTAAAAATCTTGCAAGTGCGTTACAATTTCTGGAGGAGAACAGACGCTATGGTATTTGTCTTTGCTATTTCTGCTCTGAGACAATGGGAATTTGAGCAAAGTCGATATCCCAGATGACACTGGAGAAAGAGAAAGGCAGAAGGGAGACCCAGTGAGAGAATGATTGAGTGAAGCAGGTGTGTATGGTGGAGGCAGAATGTTGGAGGTAGGACAGAAAGTAGAAAGGAACATTTGTAAGATTAGTCATCTTTATATAGTATGGGGAGTAAAGACAGAAGACAATGTGTCCAGAGAGAGATAGACAAGGTCAAGGCCTTAAGAAACAAAGGCTCTTTAGAAGTTTGTTTTAGAAGCTGCACACAAGATAATGATAAGGGGGTTATGCTAAAGGCATGTTTGTATGAATGAGGGATTTAGCGGTAAGCTATAGATACATTTGGCTATAACTCAAAAAAATGATTAAGGATAAGAAAAGAAAGTTATGACTTTCCCCTCCTGCTTCAATAATAATTGAGAAGATTCACATTTGCTGTTCTGGAATGAAGACATGGCAAAAAGTTCAGACTGAGCTTGGTAATAACAGGAAAAGATTGGGGTGTGTGTGTGTGTGTGAGAGAGAGAGAGAGAGAGAGACGCTCTAGGAGGCTTCCACTTAAAACCAGCCTGCCAACATGTTTATATATGTGATCAACTTCTTTAAATTCTTATCAAGGGGATTAAAAAGATAAATTTTAAAAATACACGATGCTTTATAATTGACTTGGGAACATCAGATGCAGATCATATAGAAGACAAATTTTAGTCAAGGAACACAAGAGAAACTTTTAGAGGTTATCAGCTTCCAGTAAGCCAATAAAATGATAAATGAATAGAAAGACCATAAACTTTCTCTTAAATACCAAGAAAAGCTGAGGCACACACAATTTATGACAGTCTCGTTGTGAAGATTGTTATAATGTAATCAGAGACCCTAACCACATTAGATGTTTCAGTATTTTAAACTATAGAAACAACAAAAAACAGCAAGGAGGATTCAGTACATTTGATTTACCACCTGCTTGAAGCATGGATACAGATATTAACAGGTATGATAAAGAGTAATATTTACTGAGCATTGTTCAGGTACACAGTAATGTTGGATGCTTTATCTCATATAAGTCTTCTGACAATGCAAGGAAGTGAGACATTGTTATTTTCATTCTACAGAGGAGAAAACAGATTTAAAAGGGTTGGGAAATGTATCCTATTCAGTTTCATTCACCCCATGTTCATAGTACCTAGTCTAATGCTTGGCAAATAAAGGTATTTAGTAACTATGTACTGAACAAATGAATGAATGAACAGAGTAATGATGCCTACATTCACAGCTTGGACTGCCTAATGTCAAATCTTTAAAACCTCTTTATTGCTTGTAACTAACAGGACTGTGACACACAGTTTGAAATGAGAGTTTCATAATATTAATACTTGAAGCACCCACCGAGACAAATAAGTTACATCCTTTCTTGGACACTTGGATGACTAATCCAATGGGATATCTACCAAACCAATCCTAACACCTATGGAGAAAATAGGTGTTTAGCCCCTCCTTCATTTTCCAAACCAAAAATTAGTGCCTACATTCAAGATAGGCTTAAAAAATGACTAGGGGGGAAGCATAATAACAAAGTGCCTGCAAAACCCCATCCTTACAAATAAATTAAACCCCAAAGTATTCAACAATCAGGGAGTCATCACAGTCTTTTTCAAAAGCGGTGGCGAAGCGGGGAGAAAAAGAAACAGTGCTTAGAGGAGTCAGGAGTGAGGACCCTTCAGAAAAATTTCAAAATATGAACTGAGAAAGAAAAAAATCAGAATTGGTGCAACGTCGGTGATGTATGCCATGCTCACCACAGCAAGGAGAAGTCCTGTCCCACGTTCACTTATGTATCTTCTTCAATTAAGCAGTCAAATTGTCTCCACTTGGTGCACCATGAGCGCACGATAATTTTACGAGGAGCCGAACACGGTATATGCATGCAAAGTGGAGGTGGAGTCAAACACACTTGGCGGGAGACTTCACCGCTGCTCCTTGCTGGTGTCCTCTGTCCGTGATCCCCCAGGAGACAGGCATCCAGCCTGGAACTCGGCGCTAAGAGAAATTGCCCGTAGTCCCCCTGGTTCAATCGTCGTTTCCTGGGTCTGATTACATCTTGCCTTGTAAAAATGTTTCAGTCAAGTGGTAAGTACAGGGAGGGGACTTCCTTTCTGGCAATGAAGTAGGCTACCCATCGTCACCATCTGTCCCTGGTAAGACAAATAAAAACCCTGAATAAAATAAAAAAATCGATTTTGGCTTAAATATTTTCATTAAAGTGTATCATGCATGGAGAAAAAGTCCAGTAAGTATATAGTTAATTAGCCTAAGGGAACACATGTGGATAATAAACACCCATATCAACATAAGTAACCCCACTTGCATTTCCAAAGCCAGGCTGTGCTCCCTCTGAGCCACAAACCCTCTCTTCTTCCCTCAAGTAGACTTTAAAACCATAGATTACTTTTGCCCATTGGGAATCATGCAATGTTTATTGTTTTCAGATCTAGCTTCTTTCACTCGACTGTGAGATTCATCCATATTATTCATGTGCAGTAGTTCATTCATTTTCATTGGGGTGTAGTATTCCATTGTGTGAATATAGAACCTAAAGATAGAATTGACTTACTGAATTGTGGAAGGACATTTCTCTGCAGCGTTTAGATATTACAGACTATACTTCTATGAAAACTATTGTATATATTTCCCCCCATATGTACCGTTGAGTATATGCCTAGTAAGGGAATTTCTGGTTTACAGAGAATGCATGTGATCACCTTTATAGATATCATTATGCATAAAATTCATCTTATTAAACAGCCTTGATGAATTGGCAAGAAAGTAAGGAATAGTTGGGTAACAGAGTCCTTCTTATTTCCTTCCTACTTACCTTCTTCCCTTCCTTCCTTTCTTCTATCTATCCTTTCTTAATAATTCAGCCTCAGAACCATTAGGTAGGGCATTTGGGTGAGGAGAGGGCAGTGGTAGCATCCCTGTGTGGGCTGTAGGAATCCCAAAGAAGTGAGGACAGCTTCATGGGAGAGTGAGAGTTAAGTCTGGGGGGTTGGGAGGGGTGGGAGCAGACCAGAGAGGGCTGTTGAGGGATGAGAAAGGTGTCCAGATTGGAGGAAAGTGGCCAGCCTGGTAGCAGCGGTGAGTGGACATGGGGATAGCTACGTAGGCAAGAACGGCGTTCTAGGGATATCCCAGCCTGAGAGGAGTGACAAGAGTGGCCAAATGGAGGATGGTGTGGCAATGGAAGATTGGTTACATATTATTATTAATCTAACAAATAAATCTATTCAGAATAAAGGGACCCAGGTTTTGAACTGTTGGACAAAAGACTTATAAATATGACAGGGGACATTCTAGAATGAACTCTGTGGTGTTGGACTGGAGTTGGAGATATCAGTTAAATTCATCATTTTCAATACGTAGAAATATAGAAATGTAGATGTGGATGTAAGTGTGCATGTGTGTGTGTGTAAACATACATATATCCCCTAGGTTTGGCCACTGTGAATATGGATAGTTTTACTCCTTCCTTTTTAATCTGGTTGCCTTTTATTTCTTTTTCTTGCCTAGTTTCTCTGGCTAGGTCCTCCAATACAAAGTTGAATAGAAATGGTGGTGAGAATGGACATTTTAATTTTGTTCTTGATGTTAGGGGCAAAGCATTCTGTCTTCCACCACTAATTATGATGTTAATTGAGAGGTTTTTGAAGATGTTGTTATCAGGTTGAGAAAATTCCTATTTCTTGTTTGTTAAGTGTTTTTATCATGAAACTGTATTGGATTTTGCTAAATGGTTTTTCTGCATCTATTGAGATGATTGTGTATTTTTTGGGTGCTTCACTCATTTTCTGTTTTTTTTTAAATTTTATTTAAATTTTTTATTTATTTTTTTAAAGACAGAGAGAGACAGAGCATGAGTGGGGGAGGGGCAGAGAGAGAGGGAGACACAGAATCCAAAGCAGGCTCCAAGCTCCGAGCTATCAGCACAGAGCCCAACATGGGGCTCAGACTCACAAACCACGAGATCATGACCTGAGCTGAAGTTGGACACTTAACCAGCTGAGCCACCCAGGTGCCCCTATTCATTTTTTAAATAAAGTCCCCATTTTCAGTCTCTTTTCTCTCCATGACTTACTTTCAGTATTTTTTGCTGTCATTTCTTCAAGTTCACTAATCTTTTCTTTTATAGTCTAAGCTTTCATTAATTCCATCTCACCTACTCGTCATCTCAGACACTGTATTATTACTTTGTCTCTCCTGGTACTTGTTTTCTCTTGGTATCAGAACAAATTACTACAGATTTGGCATTTTAAACAACACTCATTTATCACCTCAAACTTCCATTGGTCAGAAGTCCTGGCACCCCCTGATTCAGGGATTCTAAACTTTGCCTCTCTCAGCAATTTCTTACTTGACACATCTCCAAAGGCAAGGGAATTAAAAGCAAAAATGAACTATTGGGATCTTATGAAGATAAAAATCTTCTGCACTGTAAAGGAAACAACCAACAAAACTAAAAGGCAACCAACAGAATGGGAAAAGATATTTGCAAATGACATATCGGACAAAGGGCTAGTATCCAAAATCTATAAAGAATTCACCAAACTCCACACCCTAAAAACAAATAATCCAGTGAAGAAATGGGCAGAAAACATGAATGTGACACTCCTCTAAAGAAGACATCCGGATGGCCAACAGGCACATGAAAAGATGCTCAATGTCGTTCCTCATCAGGGAAATACAAATCAAAACCACACTGAGATATCACCTCACGCCAGTCAGAGTGGCTAAAATGAACAAATCAGGAGACTACAGATGCTGGAGAGGACGTGGAGAAACGGGAACCCTCTTGCACTGTTGGTGGGAATGCAAACTGGTGCAGCCGCTCTGGAAAACAGTGTGGAGGTTCCTCAAAAAATTAAAAACAGGTCCACCCTATGACCCAGCAATAGCACTGCTAGGAATTTACCCAAAGAATATGGGAGTGCTGATGCAGAGGGGCACATGTACCCCAGTGTTTACAGGAGCACTTTCAACAATAGCCAAATTATGGAAAGAGCCTAAATGTCCATCAACTGACGAATGGACACAAAAATCGTGGTTTATATACACAATGGAATACTACGTGGCAATGAGAAAGAATGAAATCTGGCCTTTTGTAGCAACATGGATGGAACTGGAGAGTGGTATGCTAGGTGAAATAAGTCATACAGAGAAAGACAGATACCATGTTTTTTCACCCTTATGCGGATGCATGGGGCAGGGGAAGGAAAAAAAAAAAAGAGGGAGGGAGCCAAACCATAAGAGTCTCTTAAAAACTGAGAATAAACTGAGGGTTGATGGGGGGTTGGAGGGAGGGGGGGGTGGGTGATGGGCATTGAGGAGGGCACCTGTTGGGATGAGCATTGGGTATTGTATGATAACCAATTTGACAATAAATTTCATATTAAAATAATAAACTTTGCATCTCACACGTTGAACTCCAGGTGTTGGCAGGGATGCCTTCCTCTGCGGAGTCCCTGGGGAGGAATACACTTCCAAGCTCAGTCAGGACACAGCAGAATTTACTTCTGTGCAGCTGTAGGTTAACGTTCCTATTTCCTTTCTGGCGATTGGCCAGGGTCATTCTCAGCTTCTGGAGGGCACTTGCATTTCCTGTCCCAGGTATTCTCTATGTTTAAAGCCAGCACTGGGGCACCCATGGGGGGCTCAGCCGGTTAAGCGTCTGACTTTGGCTCGGGTCGTGATGTCCTGGTTTGAGCCCTGCATCGGGCTCTCCACTCTCGGGGAGCAGTGCACTTCAGATCCTCTGTCTCCCTCCCTCTCTCTCTCTCCCCCTCCCTCCCTCTCTCAAAAGTAAACATAGAAGAAAAATTTTAAAAGCCAGCACCACTGGTTTAAATTCTTGCCGTACTTTCAATCTCTCTAAACATTCTCTTCTGATGAGTCTCTTTTCTGCCTTCAGCCTGAGGAAATTCTTTCAGATGTTTCTTTTCCTGACCTCAGGTATTTTCCTCACGGGCCTCTGTTGATCCTTACCCACTTAAAGACTGGAGGGGACCCTCCATGCATCTTCAGAGCTTTCTTTCTCTGCAGCTTTCCTCCTTCTCTGGTTCTCTTCGCACAGAACGCTAACCACCAAAGGCCCCCCTGGACTCCTGGCAACGTGTAGTTAACTTAGACAAGGTGATGCTATTGTGTTGAGTAAGGGAAGTTAACCAGCACGATCTTAAATAGTTGATTTATATTGAGTTTGAAATGAAATATTTAAATTTTTATAAAGAATTCACTGTCACCAACGATTATATCCTTGAAGATCAGTTTGAGAAATACTGATCTAGATGAAGAAATCAAAAATCATTATTTCAGGACTGTTATGGGTTGAATTGTGTTCCTGTAACAAAAGATATGTTGGTACCCTAGCCCCCAGTACCTCATAATGTGGCCTTGTTTCGAGATGGGGCCTTTAAGGAGGTAATCAAATTAAAATGAGATCATTATAGTGGGTGGGCCCTAATCCAGAATGACAGGTGACCTTATAATAAAAAGGAAATATGGACAGGCACACAGGGAGAATGCTATGTGGAGGTTAAAGTTGCATTGACATAGTGCCATATCAAAGATCGCCAGCAACCAGGGGCAGCTGGGTGAGAGAGCCATGGGACAGGCATAGGGCATTGTCCCTCACAGCTTTAAGGGGAAGTGTGATTTCAGAATGAACTGACACGATAAATTTCTGTTTAAGCCACTCAGTTTGAAGACAAAATAAACAAACTGAACATCCAACATGTTTCTAGTTTGATACCTATAAGGATGTCAATTTTCTATACTCAATAATTTTAACACAATTATAATTAAAACTCCAATAGGCATTATTTTTTGGAACTCATGAAAATGATTTAGGTCTTAACTGAAAAGAATTAAAGCATTAGAGAAATCGAGAGTTTGGGGAAAGATAATAAATGAGGATGGGGGGCTTGCTGTATTATAGATTAAAACATTTTGAAGTTTTAGTGATTTAAACATGGTCCAAATGTAGGATTTGTTCACTTCTTACTGCGAGGAACAGAAAATTAGTTCAAACCAGCTTAAGCAGTAATGAAAATGTTAGTGTTTTCTATAAATGAAGAAACGTATGGAAGGCTTCTGATGACAGTGTAGTCTAGATGTTCATGATGGTATTAGGAACATAGCTCCATTTCTCTGTGCTTCTTCCCTCTGCCTTCCCCTTCTGTCAGCATCATTCTTGGACTGCCTTCTCTTACAGTAGCAAAATGTCTGTCTGAACCGTGAGAGCTCAGTGCTTGTCATTCGGATGCAAGGGGATTCATAGCCAAGGGGATATATCATATCAAGTCCCATAACTATCCAATAAGAGTCCCAAGCTTCCTTCTGACGGACCATCTTTAGTCAACTACCTACCCCTGTAACAATCACAAAGTCAAGAACATGGTTACTTCATTGCTGACCATCTTTGAACTATATAGAAAGGCTCTTCTTACACAAGAATAATTGAAACTAGAACAAAAGGACACTTGAAATAGTAAGGAAGACACACAGTTGGGTAGAATTCACCAGTACAACTACTTTTTAAGGAATAATTTTTATAACAAATCCAATGACTTCAGTAAATTTAGGGCTACTTACATTTTGTAACCATTTTGTCAGTATGGTATTGTGTTTTTCAGGGATCTGTCCATTTCATTTTAGAAAAACTAAAGTGTCAAGTTTATTGTCAGATAGTTGTTGATAGTACATAACGTCCTGTGGTATCTACAGTATCCAGAGTGATATCCTTTCTTTCATTCCTGATATTAATAAATCATGCTTTTCTCTTCCCCTTTTTTCATGCTTAAACAGTGTTGCTACGGATTTATCAACCTTTTTTTTTTTTTTATCCCCTTCAAAGAACCAATTTTGGCCTCATTAATCTTTTTTTTTTTTAATTTTATTGATTTCAGCTCACATCTTTCTTCTACTTACTTTGGGTTTAATTTCTTATTTCTATTCTAATTTCTAAATATAGAAACCTGCACAATTGATTTTAAATCTTATAAATACACAGGCATTTAAGCTATAAATGTGCCTCTACTTATTGCTTTAGCTACATCCATAAATTTTGCTATGTTCAATTTTACTTCATTCTTTTTGAAATATTTCCAACTTAACTCTTACAAGAATTTTTGTTTCAACTGGCAAAATGGCAGACAGGCCTAACAATAATGACAAATGTGCAAAAGCGGAAAAGTCCTTATAATCATGGTCCCTATTCTCTAGTTCCTAATCAGCTTTTAGCCTTTTGATTTTTATATCAGGGTTGGAAGAAACAGGGTCATCATTCCCATCTGCTCACCTTCCTTCCAACTTATGACCTTTAACAAAGGACTTGCTGATTCCTTTTTCCTTAGTGGTCCCTTTATCCAGTATTACAGCCAAAAATGAAATTCAAAGCAAGTGGTCAATAATTGACTGCTTTTTGATCTTGGACCTGGATGGATTCGGGTTCCCTGGAAACCTAATATTACTTACCCTTTTAGTACTTTCTCAGAGAAACAACCGGAATCCTATAAACAGACATGAAATGAGAGGTGCCTGGGTGGCTCAGTTTGTTGAGTGTCCGACTTCGGCTCAGGTCGTGATCTCATGGTGTGTTAGAGCCCCACATCAGGCTCTGTGCTGTCACAACAGCTCAGAGCCTGGAGCCTGCTTCAGCTTCTGTGTCTCCCTCTCTCCCTTCCCCTCCTCCACTGACACTCTGTCTCAAAAACTAAACATTAAATAAATAATTAAAAAATCATGAGATAATAAACATAAAATCTAAATATTCTCTTTTACAAGCACAGAGAATAAAGTAGAAACAACTAAACTATCAGAATTACAGAGAAAATGCACCATTCTAGATTGCTCAATGAGGCAACTATTAAGAAGTTAGTTAAGGCACTGAATTGTACAATTATGAATACACTGAACTGATAAAAATTTCCCTTAGTCTTAGAAAAACTTTAGGTTTAGGAGTGGTTATCTCTTGCAAAAATCTCATTTTGTTACATTGCGCAAGTTAATAATGTCAAGTCCCTTGCTTTGAATCATGTTATTCAATTCTTAATCTTTGCATAAACTTTGATCCTCAGAATTCTGCCATTAATATCAGAAAAAGTAATCAAGCCTTAGCCATGTTAAATGAATTCATCAATGCAAGTTAATTTATCAAATATATATGGCTGGTAAGTTCTAGAGCTGGGGCTCAAATCCAGATCACCTGACTCTCAGGTTCGTGCTCTAACACATCACACTGAAGGCCAACGCATCATGTCCTTGTCAAATAGTCATATGACCTTAGGGGCTTCAAGATCATTAATGCAACGTTCCCTTAAACTGTAGTCAGTGAACCACTTATCGCAAGTACTGTGTATTAGTGAAGACTGGATACTGATTTGAGATACAGACTCCCTGGCCTTATCAGACCTTCCAAATCAGAATATTTAGGGGCATGGCTGAGGAATCTGAAATACTTAGCAATTCCCAGATGATTTATGCTCCTATACTGAGAAAATCTTTCCTAGGAAGACTGAAAAATTGCCATATAGTCTCTACTTAAATACTTCTCAGGGGAGTAACGCCTCCCCAGTTTGTCCAAATCACTGTTGGGCAGAAGTATCAAAAGGCCATCCAATGGAGTGCCTGGGTGTCTCAGTTAGGCGTCCGACTTTTCATTTCGGCTCAGGTCATGACCTCACAGTTTGTGAGATCGAGCCCCGCGTTGGGCTGTGCGCTAACAGTGCAGAGCCTGCTTGGGATTCTCTCTGCCTCTCTCTCTCTCTCTCTCTCTCTCTCTCTCTGTCTGTCTCTCAAAGAAAAACTTTTTTTAAAAGGCCATTGGAAAGAAATACCTCTATATATTACTTCTGAAAAGTGGTCATTAACTTTTGGGAACAAAAAAGGTTTCTTTTTCCTCTCACATCTTAAAGACTTGTATTTTTCAGATTTGATGAGCAGACCATCTATGCTTTCATTCAATAATTAACCGAACCATTCTCCTTATTGGAGAACGTGAAAGTAACGTAAATGTTAAGAAAACTTTGTTCTTTTTCTGTGACCCGTTAGCGTGAGGCCATGTTTAACCACGCCTCGAAGCTACTTTTTCCTTGTCTTTCCTTTTCGATTATTAAATATTTCAAGTGTCCAAGAATCAAACGAAAACTTACACGGTGGACACTTGTAGCAGACTCAAACCTCATGCGCATGTTCAGATTTCTTTCATGCTACTTGCTTCTGGGGTCTCCAGCCTTTGGTTCTGCCTCAGCCTCCTGCACCAGAAAACATTTTTGGGCCCTCACAGTTGTGCTTTCTCCTTGGTCAAAGGCTGACCAACCTCTTGCTCTTGATACCTTGGGCCCTCCTGCGCTCGAGCTAAGCGGCCCCACTTCCTACCTGCCAGCTTCGATCCACCTGCCCACTCCAGTGCATGGGTCTGATATTCAGGGTGGGGTCTTACAGGCCAGAGGATCCAGTCCGGCAGGTGGAAGGGTACTTGATACACCTCGAGGCGAATTCTGACCGATGGGAAACAAGAGATGAGGAGAAATGACAGATTCACTCCCTGCCCTATCTCCTTCCCTTGGACTATTGTAACATACAATTTGTTTTCACAGAATGTCATGGGAGGTCCTAGCGTGACAACCGGACACACCTGTGTGGTACCTTTTTCTCTTCCTTGCTTGGGATGGGGCACAGCCATTGCCTGCATGCATTAGTTTGCATTGCTACACACCCTTCCCTGACTCACCCTTGTTGCTTGGCTCTCCTGATAAAGCATAATCACCTCCATCCTTGCTGCAGGCTGCATTCTGGAGAACCCAGGCTATGACAATACCATGTAGTCACTAGCCAGCATAAATAATGTCGTTCCTTTCCTGACATTATGCCTAGTATAGAATATAAATTATTTTTTGTGTGTAGCATTCTTCCACAGCTCATTCTAAACTTAGCCTTCATGACATTTTGTATGCAGGCAGTCATTTCATGATTTATACTCTTCAAACAAAATGATAAAGAGTTTCTAGCAGTTTATCTCACTGGTGAAAAACTGCTTAAATAATTTTTTCTCTTCTGTATATATAAAAATAAAGAATAAAATGACAATCATCTGGCTATGAATTTTTATTAATTTATAATATAATATCTTGCCTAGGCTTCTGCTCTATTCATCTTTATTTTATGTGGGAGGAAGGCCCTTAGCTTGGTCCTAATATAAAAAGCTAAATAGATCTCTCCAATTTCTCTTTCTGCAAGTAAAGAATAGGACATCTTAAGATCATCCATTACTTTTCTTCGTGACATTATATCTTCCTATATTTCTGAATTTGCATATAAAATATTAGGTCTACCTAATGTTAACACGATTTTGGAAATTAGGTTGAAAACTGCAGGTAATTCAAATTACATGTACAATAACTTCCAGGTCTGGTGATCTTTTGAAAAAAGTTATTAACGCTAGTGTTTCTACTTGTGTGTTAATATAGTATTGTTCGTGTTAGAAGCATTACACTTTATAATAGTAGTGTTAGCCAGGTCTATATAAATTTTTTCTCTACAGACAAAAATTGAAAGGCCCATTTAGCCACACTTAATGCAAAGGGAGGACACATAGATCACACTTACAAATTTTTTGAAAAATAAATTTTATGATATGTGGTAGGAATTGGAACACTGTGGGTGTGTGGGAGATGGTGGACAAGACAGGGAAATCCGTTGCTCCTTTGCCGTTAAAACACTTTTGCCATTAAAACACTGTTGACGTGCTAACACGTACGATTCTTTGATTCCCTAAAACTTTCCTCAACTGAGGACATCCAAAATGTTTAAGAAAATGAATCCAAATTATTTTTAAAAAAATTTTTAATGTTTCTCTTTATTTTGGACAGAGAGAGGGACAGAGCGTGAGTGGGGGAGGGGCAGAGAGAGAGGGAGACACAGAATCTGAAGCAGGCTCCAGGCTCTGAGTTGTCAGCGCAGAGCCCGACTTGGGGCTCAAACTCATGGAGTGTAAGATCATGACCTGAGCCGAAATCACATGTTTAACCAACTGAGCCACCCAGGTGCCCATGAATCCAAAGTATTTTAATCATGATGAATATTACAACCGGGTCCAGATCTTTTAGCCACAATTAAGTAACTTATGGACCATTAGGAAAACCAAGGAAACATTCAGTAGAACTCCATCAAGAAGTGAGGTAGACACTGAAATAAAATATCGAGGTGAATGAAACTTCACCTCCTGTCTTGGATTAAAATTGATGCTGTTTCTTTTTTTCAGAAATAGTGCATTTTGACACCAGCTCTTCATGTGATAATCACTTCCAGAATTCCCCTTATCAAAGACGCAGAAGGTGAGTACCAGTGACATTTCATCAAAGCTTTTGTAACTACCTGGTTTCCTGTTTCATTTCTGCTGGGTCATAAAGTGCCTGTTACTTTTCAAGCCAATCTGACCACAACAGGAAAAAGTTTAAACAGAAACTTGGCTTTTTAGAGAAAGCTCCAGCTCTCCCACTGAACCGGGCACTTCTGCAAAGGCATTTAACCTGCCTAGACTGCTCATCCGAAACATGATTGCTCAAATCCTTTCCAGCGCGAACGTTCTAGAAGGCCTTGAATGTCATACATACGAAGAGAATAGTGCTTCTCCTGGTCACTATACTGAGTTGTGACATTATAAATACTCTGCCATTTGGGGAACATGGAACTTTAAGGACTTACTCAGCTGTTTAGCACTTATATTAGCTACACAGTTGAATACTAGAAGTCTAGATGATATGATGGGTTCTGACCTTGTCTTATTAAGAAATGTGTTGGGGCGCCTGGGTGGCTCAGTCTGTTTGGCATCTGACTCTTGATTTTGGCTCAGGTCATGATCTCAGGGTTTGTGAGTTTGAGCCCGGTATTGGGTTCTGTGCTGACATTGTGGGGCCTGCTTGGGATTTTCTCTCTCTCTCTCTCTCTCTCTGTGCCCCTCCCCTGCACATGCACACTCTTTCTCACACTCTCAAAATAAACTTAAAAAAGAGAAATGTGTAATCAGGGGCAGGGTGGCTCAGTTCGTTAAGCACCCGACTCTATTCCAGCTCAGGTCGTCATCTCACAGTTCATGAGACTGAGCTTCACGTTGGGTTCCGTGCTAACAGCACAGAGCCTGCTTGGGATTCTCTCTCTCCCTCTTCCCTGCTCTCTTTCAAAATAAATATTAAAAATGTGTTACATTTATGCCTATTAAAAAACCCAGGTGCCATCCATGCACTTGTACCAATGTGAGATGATATTTTCCAGGTTTTGTCACAGGTATTTCAGAATGTTAAGATAGAAACATCACCAGTAAGGTGATAGGGAGGTCATCCTCTTCACCATACAATATTTATAAAATAATTTGGAGAATGTCTAACCAAATGTATCCATGTCAAGTTTACATGAATTCCATGCTTGGTAAATGTACTAAACACATTTGTTTAAAGTTCTCCTTTACTGTGTCCAGAGTAAACGAGACACTGGCCACACTGATGGCCACCTAAAGCCCTTTTTAGCAATGGGGAGGGAGGCCATATTGGTATATTCACCCAGAAAATTGGAGTTTAAGAAAACAGGAACACTTCCCCAGTAAAGCAACGTAGTGAAAAAAAAAAAAAAATCATTTTCACAGCTATGCCTTTGCAATGGCGAAGAATGTAATTTTCATTACAATATGACTTTTAAATAAGGTTTTGAGGAACTAAGAACTGCCTCTTCTATGTGAGAAAAATGACGATCAGTCCAAGGACTAAGTACCATTTAGTGCATCTGGAAATCTTCAACCATGATTCTAAATGTATTTAATGGAGTAGGATCAAGAGAGATTTCTGGGAAGAGAGAGACAGAGAGAGAGGGGGGAAATAAGAATGGCAGAAAAATGTCTGTGTTAAAACAAATATGCAAACATTATTTGGTGAATGAATGATTGTCTAATACAAAATCTCGAAAGGGATGACATTTCTTGAGTTTGAGTCAATCAGTTCAGAGTTTGATCAGAGAAGTGGTGAGCCACGTTGTTTGAGATTCATGTGACATTTCATGGGAGAATTAATAATGCTGATACATAAAAGCCCCTCTTCTCATGAGGACTCGAGAAGGGAATAGAGAGGTGATCTCCTCTAAGTGTCAGCCACAATAAGGCTGGGCAGTGGGTGGCTTTCTAAAGTGACTGGCTTTGCTCCCTTACTCTTCCTCCAACGCCAATGCCCAAAGTCCAAGGGTGGAGGAAGCTCTTTTTCCAGAATTCAGCCTTTTTCTGTTTCTCTGTGAGCACTGTCACCTTCCCAGGCACTAAAGCCGGGAATGATCAATTAGGAGAGTCAACAAGTCTGCAAAATCCAGGCCAGGAGATGACTAGGGATTTGTTCTCTCACCTCTCACCTGGACTATTGTTTCACATCAAATCTGACTTTGCTTTATTCATGAAGACCCAAATCTATCAGATTTTATGTCCTGGAGAAATATGTATTCCTTTTCACTGTATGCTTCCTCTGCAGTTTTGTGGCAAAGGGGAACATACTTTTTAATGTTTTATGGAGCTGATCTGTTTTATTCAGTTACCTCAGAACATAAGATCACCTCCCTGGGCAGGCTTGGGAATTCCCATGGTGTGGTCGAATTGACTCTATTCCTTCTCCCAAATAAAAATGATCCCAAAAGACAAATGCAAACTCTAGGTACCATAGCTCTCATGTTGTGTCAACAAGTTGAAAAATGACAGGTGATACCCAGCCCAGGGCTTGGAACACGGCGAATGTTCGATTAGTGTCTGAGTATCTAATAACACCACTTGCTAGTGTACCAGTTCTCTTTCATGTGAAGGCAGAAAACGAATCCGTACTATTACAGGGGGAAAAAACTGCCCTGAGCAAGGAAGAACCTTCTGGAATGAAAGCTGTATAAAAATTAAATGATTTGGGAGACAGTGATCCTTCTGTCATTGGTGGTTTTAACGAACTCCTGATGTCCCCGAGTCAGGGAAAGGGCAGGGGTGAGGCTAGGTGGTTCAAACTGCCTGCTGACTCTGAGTTTCCGTCATCATAAAGGCAGCAAGCTTGCTGGGCCACAAGGAAATCTGAAGGCATTAAAGGCCATAGGGCAGGGTTTGCGTTGCCCCAGACCCCTTTCAAGTTAACAGCTCAAGGTTTTATAATGCCTCCCAACTATACATGAAATGGAGAAAGAAGAGAGTGAGAAAGTTAGTTAAATAGTTTAATCAGAGCAGTTTTCCAATTCTAAAATTAACAAGCAGACTTGTAATAAAAGAGCTCCAATGTTTGCAAAATGATCTTGCTTCCATTCTGAATCTGTCTTTTTATTTGTAAAGATAAGCATTACATTTAAAAGGACTCAAAATGGAGTGACTGGTAATTATCACCCGTGGTTTTTGATGCATCTGATGAACTCCCTGAATGGATATTGCTTCAGCTTTGATATTAAAAAAATGGCCGGACGAGAAGTCCTTAATCAGCAACTGATCACAGGTGGCCAAAAGAAAGAGAAAAACCCAAAACTACTGTCAAGTTCATAACGTATCACATTGTTGGTGGATGACACTGGCTCCAAATATACAATTAAGCCCACGACACTTTATTACTATGAGTAGAATTATCATGAAAGGTCTCTCACGTTCATCAACTTGCTTCTGGAGGTTTTCTTTGTTCTTTTTAAACTTGCATAATAAACATGCAATGAATTATTTCTTTTGAAAGTGTATTTTTTTTTTTTTGCAGTCTTTGTGTTTTCATACAAAGATTTCATAAAGTCGCAGTGTTGCACCAGAGCATTACCAAAATAAGAGCACGATCACATGGGGAGGGTAAATGTGAATTTAGTGAATGAGAAGAGCCTCCTCTCGTCCTGAGACAGGCCACCCGTCTTTTTTTTTTAAAAAGGTGCACGCAAACTGCTTTTCTTACCCTCCCCCACCAGAGAAAAGAATAAAGGGAAAAAAAAAAACCACAAAATCAATCTGAGAAAAAAAAGATCGACATGAAGAAAATAAAGATGTTTTTTATCATGCACACATCTTCTGCATAGCTCAACCCACATATAGTAAGGCACTATTTCCCTTCGTAAGTGGTGTCCACGGCAATCTCTTAAGTGCTACAGTGCTCTGTGACCATTAGAGAGTTCCTCTCAGGATGGTGAAATAAAGGGGCCGGATGAGTGTGGCTGTCACGCGTCTCTGTGACTGTCCCATAGCTCAAGGGGACTTCCAGGAGTCTCAGAAGGAAATCGGTCCATTTGCGTTATGACTGAGAGTGTCCGAAATGGTGTCCTTTCCAGAGTTCCTATGTTGTCTGTGTATGAATTTAGAATATTCTTCAGTCTTTATTCTCAAAGAAAATACACAAGGTGGGGGGGAAAAGCACAGTCGGGTCTTCAGAAACAGAGTTCACTGCTCCCAGAAAGCATATAATGCTGGCAATTCACAAATTCAGCAGGATGTCTCCAAGAGAGCAGAGAGAAAGAGAGACAGAGTCAGACACAGAGAGACCGAAACAAAGAGTGAATGTGTATGTTTTGGTTTTCAGAGGTGACCGGAGTCTGAGTTTAATTTAGCTGGTCTTCATACTGTTTCCGGAAACAATCCCCTGCTGGGAAGAATTCCCAGCATCTTTCTTGATACATCTTCCAGACATAAGATTCCTGTAAACGTAAAGGAAGTGTATTAACATCATGTCTTTCCCCAGGATCTGTGCATTACCACAAAATACAAGATACAAACACACATTTGTTGCATATATATATCACATACCCATGTAACTGTGTAAGTGCACATAATTACATGATTCGAAAAGCCCAAATTCATCTAGAGAGTGCCTAGCTATACCAGACCTCATATATTTCTATTAATAATCCATCTTCATCTGGACCATAATACAATGATGATTAAAAACACTATTTGTGGCATATGATTTTATGGGTTCTCTTAAGGAAATATTATTAATTGTATCCTTCAAATTCAAACTGCTAACAATCGGAGGTGAATATTTGTGGAGGGAGAATTTCAAATACTTAACGAGAACCGTAGATATTTCATACACAATTATTTTTAATTGATCCTAATATTGTGGGCTGGAACTCATCTGAAACCATCTGCTATCTGATTAAGCAATCAAGGACATTATACTTATCAGAACACAAAGCCCTGCATTTTCAGCTAATTAAAAGCTTACATTTTTTATGTGAACTTACGATTTTACTTTCTCGACAAAAGCAATCTTTGCACGCTCGTCTGGGATAACAGGAATTTTTTGTTAAGATACTATATCTGAAAGTAATCCCAACTCTTCAGGTTTAATGCACACATTTTCCCCACCATGTCCATATTCTCTGTCACTTCTTTCAGAAGACGGTGTATGGTCACTGTTTACCTACCTGTCCCGTGTGCTCTGTTTCATCTTTGTTTATGAGATACATCAGAAAAAACCTACAGATACAGAGAGACGAATCAGAAATGGGTTGTATGGAAATGTCAGCGTTCACAGATACTTCTGATCTGGCTACGGGCTAACTGCACACTGTTGGCAGAGCGGAGAAACGTATCAAAACTGCAAAACGTATCAAAAGACGCCACGGGAACCAAAAGCTTAACCATTTTTAAAAAGTACGTTTTCAAAGTAGCTACAATGTGGGCGTGTGCAGATCAAGTTATACCTCTCGGGAGCTGCTGTACATCAGGTTTCGTGTCAGATCGCACTTAGCCACTCATGGGGCAGGAATCACAATCCCCATTTAGAAAAGCAGGGATTAAAAAGTTCAAATAACTTGCCTAATGTCCCACAGTTGTGAATGCCGAAGCCTGCTTTTTTTCTTTTCTTTTTGCTACAGTGCTACTCTGCCTCTCTTCTGTTTGATAGCAAAATTGGGTTAGAAACCAAGAATAATTTTTTAGCAAACTGCAGCTAGGGCTAGTCCTATAGCAACAGCCAGATTTCTATGTATTAAAAAAAAAATGCAACTTTGAATCATGTTAGAACACAGTGCCTAAAGAGGATAATTAGGCCTAAAGAGATCTGTATGTCCTCAGAAAATGAAGATGGAGATTCCTGAGTCCCTAGGAGGCATCTGGAGTCTGCCTTCTTGAAATGGGAAACACGGCCAAGGCTCTCTGAGAGGCTGAGCATGTATTTCGCTTATCATTTTGCACCTTTCCATTTCGTGTTCTAGAAGGTATCATTCACATGAAGGGCTGCAAGTTCTCTTCTTATCACATACCCGTCTGATACCACACCGCATACCAGATACACATACCTCCTGAGGACAAGGGGACCGCTAGCTGTGGGTCTTTCTCTCAAAGAGATAGACGAAGCCTGAGTTCAACAGTATAAAGAAAGGAAGCTATGTCTCTTCTGCTTCTCAAGCTTGCTAACAGGGGGGCACTGGTGGGTATAAGGAGGGGCTGGAGAGTCTGAGTCAGGCACACTCACAGGTAATTGGCCAGGTTGTGTTCCTGTAAAGTGTGGGTTTCAAAGCCATGTGGCACTGTGTCGAAGTAATCGTTGCCTATCCCACAGATGAAACATTTGGTCTAGAAGACAAAGGGAAATATTTACATGTCAGATTTCAGAAAGCAAAACAAAGGAACACACAACTCGCCACTTAGGGGGCAGCTGCTATGCTTACTCGATGTTTGTAGAAGATCACGACAGAAGGCTGTGCCAAGCACACGAACGCTAATTTAACTGTTGCCACAACTATATCTGGCTGGAGGTTTAAATGACATAGGTACCAGCAACAAGTTCACATGTAGGAAGAAGCGTACAGGATCACGATGGCCGAAAAGCACGGTCTTTTCCTTATTTCCTCCAGCTTAAGTGAGAGTGCCCAGACTTAGCCATCAGTCTTGTTCATGACATTAACTCGAGTTATGTAGATGGGACTCAGTGTGCCCTGAGCTGAAACCACCAGCTTGGTACCTACTGGAACAAAGTCTGATGACCCAGGGGAGGCGGGAAAGGTCCAGATTACTCCCATCTGGAGAGAGCCAAATCAAATATCAAGCTGTGGGGTGTTCGATCAATGACTGAGAGAAGGTCTGCCACGGGCCAGGCACTGAGCTAAAGTGCAGAATTAACCAATGAACAGTCATCATCAGAACTTTCTACTCCAGGAATGAGGTGCCTGCTCTTTGTGCCCCTCGCTTGTTCTAACCAGATCTCTCAGAGCAGCACCTGCTTAGGTCCGTGGTGTGCAGGACCAGCACACGAAAGCTAAGGAGAAGCAGGCCTCCCGTTTCATTATGAGAATTTCACATGTATCAACTCAAGCAAATGTGATAGTTATTGCCCTCGTGTGGCTCCAGATGCTCATCGTGCTTGCAAATTAGCAACTGTTTAATGCCATCGGAGGCATGTTTATGATGCCTTAGATTCTAGGGCCTGGACTCAAGACGATTAAGGTAATTTATTCAATTCCCTCTGCCTTATTGATCAACAACTGTGGACAGCAGGAAGGCCACATTCAGAAAGGCAACAGGTCTTTATACCATTTGATGTCTTGACTAACGGGCTCATACTTCGCAGCTTCACCCACGAACCTGCCCCTCCTCTGTGTTACTTATCGCTGTGACTCTGGAAACCTGGGTAGCGTCCCCGCTTGCTCCAAACACCTCACCTCTGCATCTGGACAATCACCCGCTGCTTGTCATGCCAACTCCTACGTACTGCTTGAATCCATCTGGTTCCTACATCTTTGGTGGACGTCTTTCGCAAGAGCTTCATCATCTCCTGCCTAAAACATGCTCCCAGCCCACCTCCCTGCCCCTGATCTTGTTAGTTGCTAATGCACTGCCAAACCCCATCACCTTACTTAAAACCCATTTCTGATTTTCCATAGGCTGTACGTTACACTATACATCTCTCCAATGAGTTATTATAAAGGGTTCAACACACCGCTCTGCAATTTCCTGTTTACTTATTTGTCAGTGAATCCATCATTCTGAATGGGTGGTTCTCCTCAGGGAGCAGGAGACATTACTGTTTGCACGCCCCCAGCGTCCGCCATGTTTCCTGCCTACCACACGATACGCGTTGCCCGGATGGAAAACAGGCCGAGGAAGTCACACATCGCTCATGCCCTTTTCCTACTTTCTCCCACGGCCGTGATTCTTTGATAAAGACAGTAGGAAAAATGAATGCCCACAACAACAACAACACAGCTGATCAGACGCGGCAAGACTCACCTCCATGTCTTCTTTGACTTGCTCCTGTTGGTCTCTTAGCTCTCCAAAAGCATCAATAATTAAACCTGGTGTTAAATAAAAACACACTCGAATCTTTATCAACCAGAGAATAATAATGAAGCTCACAGCCCTGTGGCTAGTCCTCCCAAGGAAAGAGAAAATGTACAGCCAGGTTGGGAGAAGTCGTGAGTGAGCACACACTTGATACTCCTCCTAGGGCAGCAGCGTTATCTCTTGGGGGGCAGAAGCACAGCGGGTACTGTGCTTACCCCGTCCCCGAGAAGGGGGTTTCAAAACAAAGTGACAGGGCAGGAAAAACCGCTCGTTAACGTGGCACATGCACCTGGTATGTTAGCCGACACGTCGTTCCAAGAAAGAGCAATAGAGATTTCTGGTGGCAAAGCGCAGGAAAGTCTACTGATAACATTTTCAGGTACCGATTTGGAAATCAGACGTTACCATATGAACTGAGGAATCTGCCTCCACTCATTCTCGTTACGCGTTCCTCACAAGTAAACTTGCCGGCCTGTTATTAACTGTGTCAGCCAGGAGCTAACTGCACCGCGTTGTTTCCTCTCAGCTCGTTTCCCTCCTGTGACTTACTGGCTGCACATCTTTTTCCGAGTGTTTTATGAGTTTGCTCTCTTATAAAATATGTTATTGTTACACTCAGTAAAGACAAAAGGATGGATTATGAATCTTGTCGACTTGTTCATGTACTTTACTGGAAACAAAAAGTACCGTTTTGTGCCTGCAGAGCTTAGAGGATAATAACACATTTATAGACATTTAATTCAAGCCAGGATAAACGTATGAACAGAAAAAGGTAACAAGAGTGATTTTTCTGAGGGAGAAGAACACCACATTCCAAGTTTCCTTAGGGTAAAGGGAAGAACTGGTAAGTTAATATGGCTCTCTGGTTTTTATTTATTTTTTTTTAAGTTTAACTTATTTATTTTTGAGAGAGACAGAGACAGCATTAGTGGGGGAGGAGCAGAGAGAGACAGAGAGAGAGAGAGACAGAGAATATCCCAAGCAGGCTCTGTGCTGTCAGCCCAGAGCCCAATAGAGCTCAAACTCAGGAAACCATGAGACCATGACCTGAGCCAAAACCAAGGGTTGGACACTCAGCCGACTGTGCCACCCAGGCACCCTGATGGCTTCTCTGGTTTCAACTGAGGGCTCTGGGTCCAGAAACTTGGGTTTGGATTCCAGCCCTGACACTTCTTGACTGTGCACTTTGGCCAAGTTACTTAGACGTATTATGGCTCAGTTTCTTCAAATGTAAATAACACCACTATTTTCACAGGGTGCATGAAGGTAAAATGAGTTAATAACATGTGCCAGGCACATAGCAGGTACTCAACGATAGCCTTAGGATTCTTTATGAGGCATCAGATACTGTGCTGAGTACTCACATGTACATCACTTCTTTTTTTAAAAAAAATTAAAACAATTTTTTTAATGTTTATTTAAAAAAAAATCTAATGTTTCATTTTTGAGACAGAGAGAGACAGAGGGGAGGGTCAGAGAGAGAGGGAGATACAGAATCTGAAGCAGGCTCCAGGCTCTGAGCCATCAGCACAGAGCCCTACGCGGGGCTCGAACTCACGGACCACGAGATCATGACCTGAGCCGACGTCGGCCGCTTAACTGACTGAGCCACCCAGGCACCCCTCAAAAGGAGTTAAATGGCTCACCCACCCAACATTATAAAGTTAATAAGTGGCAGGGCAGAAAGTCACAGCGAAGAAAGTGCTCTTTCCATTAGGTAATGGGAAAAGAGTCCAGAGAAATCTGTATCCGACTTCCCCCTTACCAGGGCCCCCTTTGATACCCCCCTATAGATTTCTAATGGAGAAACACTGAACAGAAAAGTTCTCGTTGCCTTTTTACAGATAGCACTTGACATTCTGACCTGCCCTTAAGTGTTAACGTGAACAATAAATGGCTCAAATTCTAGATCCTCTTGAACTCCAGTGAGGAGGATGCTCACCTTGAATTATGGCCAAGAGGATGACAATCACGAAGAAGAAGAAGGTGATGTCAAAGATGATTCGATAGATCTCATATTCGTCGCCTGCTGGGTCTTCGATTTCATCGCCGATACCCCCTCCGGCACGTACCCCGACGTACATGTGGAACATGTAGCACTGGAAAAGACAGACACAGTCACTTCCTGGAGACGCTGCCCATCTGCACATTGAACAAAGTTGAGGCTCTCTCTCTAGCTGCTAATCCTCACTCTGGAAACTGACCATCTCTGCCTTCTACATTGCCTCTTTTTGGTTCAGCGTTTGTGATTATGATGCAAACACGTGGCTCTTACACTCTGCTGTCCTTTGAACAAAACTCGACACGACACTCTGCCTCGCACCTTCTGTCACACTTTGCAGGGGATGAAAAATACCTCACTAGCATCTGGCATAAGGTAATCCCATTAAGATCACATTAAGGCCCACAAAGCTATATTTAATCACACTGCTCTTTTTTTCTTTTTCTTTGATCAGAACAGACAGAGGAGAGAGGAAGGAAAACCTCAATATTTAATAAGATGGAATCTCAGAAATTAAGCTAGGAAAACACCAGACCCAATAATGCCATCCCCTCATCCGTCATGTATGGAATACGATGCTGAAATGTTTCTACTCTAACGTGTACAAGAAAGAAGACAGAGGGGAGAAGCAAGGAGAAATAACAGCTCACTGTTAAGAATCTGAAACATTAAAGCAACCAATTAGAAGGAGAGCTCCAAGCGCCCACTGCAGAAGAGGGCAGGGTTTCTCAGCCTCAGTGCCGTTGACATTTAGGGCCGGATAATTCTTTGGATGGGATCTGTCTCGTGCATTGTAGGGTGTTTTAGAAGGATCCCTGGCCTCTACCCACTCAATGCCAAGAGCACCTCATTGTAGATAACCAAAAACGTCTACAGACATTGCCAAGCGTCCCCGGGAGGGCAAAATCGCAACAGTTGAGAGCCAGTGGCTTCAAGCGTCAGTGTTTTATCTGTTTTCAGGATAAGGGCAGACTCTCCAGGTCGGGGCCTCAGATTCAGGGACGCTTCATCCCTCTCCACTGATGGGCTGCTGCTCCCGAGTACCACCCTGCACTCTATCCACGCCTGTCAGATAAACAACTCCCGATTCTAGTTCTTGGCTTGCATTTCCTTCCCATCTTAAACAGTTATTTCCCTTTCTTATCCCATTCCTTTTCACCCTCAGGTAACAAGCCTTCCTCCACGAGGCCTTCTTAGACTGTTTCAGACACTCCGACTTACCCAACTGATGTCATCCATGAGTACAAAACACATTTACCCACCATCTGCCTTAACGAAGGGGCAAAGGCTTTGACACAGTGTCTTCACTTGGGGAGACACCACAATCCCCTGGTCATCTTCTACATTTCTGGCCACCCTTTCTCAGCCTCCTTGGCCAGTTCTTCCTAGAGGAATGTCCCCACCTTCACAGTTAAGTACCATCTCTGTGCCAATGACGTACACTTTTTTTCTGTTTACACCTTGGGTCTCTTTCCTGAATTCCAAACCTGTACCTACCACTTACCTAATTTTGATGCTTCGTGATCTGTCTCACTGCACTGAACTGGCTTCATTACAAGAAGAATGACTTTGGTTACTGCTCTATTATCAGGGCCTAAAATAATGTCCAGCACATGAGAGGAACTTACACATCACTGGGGCGGAGGGGGGGCGGTGAATGAAGAGTGAAAAGTCATGACTGATCGGTGTTCTCATGGAGACTTCACTGTCTCAGCCCATGAACCTCAAATTCTCAGATGACCCCAAAGAGCACAAAGGACAGGCAGCAAGTTGGCCCCAAAATGCTCATAGTTCAACAGCTAATATAGTGATAGATGCAGCACACAGAAAGTGTCTTGGAGCAGATGCCTGGAATCTAATGATCAGAACCGAATAATGACTGGGTCACTCAGGAAGGAGGTTTGTCAGTCTGGCACACAGTGAACGAAGAGGATCAGAGGGCGGCTCTGTCGCTGCCCAACCAAGAACCATCTGGGGCTCAGGTAAGGGGTCTCTCTCACAGACAGGCCAGAAAAGTCATTTTTGTAATGTTCATTTATTTTTGAGAGAGACAGAGTGTGAGCGGGGAGGGACAGAGAAAGAGGGAGACGCCGACTGTGAAGCAGGCTCCAGGCTCTGAGCTGTCAGCACAGAGGCCGACGCGGGGCTCAAACTCACAGATCGCGAGATCGTGACCTGAGCTGAAGTCGGACGCTTAACTGACAGAGCCACCCAGGTGCCCATAGAGTTTTTCTCTAGGGAAGAGAATGCGTTCTCCTGCGGCATGAACTCTTAACGAGTAGGATGTTGGTGTTCTGACTCATACATCTGACTCTTAGGAGCCTGGTTAATGTGAGTCTGTCCTCAAGAGAATGTTTAGTTTCCAGACATGCACAGTTGAAGATAGGACCATGGAATGAGGCTAAATTACCAAAGCAAATGTCTCCTACTTCTCAGGTCTCCTGTCAGCCATCTAGCAACATCCACGTCTCTCTGCTCACCTTCATTCTGTGAAAGCTCTGATGCTGACAAAAGGGCTCCCACCATATTTCAATAATAGACTCTGGCCATGCTGAAAAGATAGGCAGTCTTACGCATTGGATTGTTTAGGCTTAGTAAGATACCAGATTTTAAAAGTATAAAATTCCAGGTTCACCTGTGGGATGTTGATACTGATTTTCCCAACCTTAATCTCACTACCTGGTTATCCCCAGATATAGCAGGTGGGTGGCTAGAATATGCGGTAGGGTGGTGAACATCCACCTACGTAGGGCTGTCAGGCTTTTAGTTGTCAGATGATCATTCTCCTGAAAATGGAAAATCTCTCATTCACCTTCCTTTTCACAGGAGCAGCTTAAACCTGAACATCAGAGTTGGAGAATAGAAAGCAGTAATTCTGGGACACAAACCCATATACTTTGTTCAGAGAATCTGAGTCATGAGGAAGGAAGGTGCCTGGTGCTACCAACACTGGGAATACGCAGTCAGTTATTCTCCAAATTTAATATTCTATGGTTTCTCCCCTACCCACTCATCTCCCGAGTGGATTCATTCCAGGGTTAATCACTATTTATGACAGCTTTAGGAAATACTGAGGAGGGACAGTTTCTGGTGGAGTAGTGAAGATCTTTACGAGATCTTTATCCTGACCAACCCCCCCCCAAAAAAATAGGGGGAGAAATAAAAGTGGAAAGAGAAAGACAGAGACAGAGACTGGCAGAGATTACTTGTTGGGAGGGTAGGGTAAAATAAGTAATTTAGAACAATCCCCTGAGCTGGGGATCGTACTTCCCTAGGAGTAACTCGTTCTCTCAACCACCTGGTAAGTTTTTCCCAAAAAACACAACAGGTCTGGACACCTTCCCTGCAGTTTCTGACTTGGGATATGAGGGTGGCCTCATTGAGCTGCGGTTCATAAAGGGATGCCCTGGTGAGTCCTGGTGAAAGGACCACCCCTTTGGAGATGAATGTCTTTATATAGGCCAAGTCAGTCTCCCTGGCTAGTTAGCTACAATCATCTTTTTTCCTGGGGCTTTGGAACTTTGGATCATTTTGCACTTTCTCCTTGTACATTCTTGGAGAAGAGGTTCAAATTCTCTCAGGATACTGATGGTTTAATTAGATTCTCAGGCTTAAAACACCATGATCCTAAATAAATAAAGAAAGAAAGGAAAGGAAAGGAAAGGAAAGGAAAGGAAAGGAAAGGAAGGAAGGAAGAAAGAAAAGGGAGGGAGGGAAGGAAGGAAGGGAGGAAGGGGAGGAGGGAGGGAGGGAAGAAGGAAGGAAGGAAGGGGAGGGAGGAAGGAGGAGGCAGGTGGTAGGTGGGCAGGCAGGCATGTAGCATCACAGTCTAAAACTGTAGCTACAGCGCCACCTGCTGTTAGGCATGAAACACTGGCAGGTGAACCACATCGCTGTGAAAACCTAAAATGTTCCTAGCATATGCCCGGAAACTACCAGAAGCAATGAAGGCACTGGAAACTCAGATGTTGCCGAGAAAACAGGGCATGAGTGAAGAAAACCCATCTCAAGCAAACAATCCTCGACTTCACCCTGCGAAGACTAATTGTTAGAGACGGATGTAAACAAAAGATTCTCTTTTGAGAGATACACGCAAGGTATTAAGCGTGACCACTTCCTACGCCGTACTTCTGTCTTGCTAGCTGCTGGGTTTTGCTAAGCCTTGACTTTTAACGAGCACTACTACAAGTGAGCAGTTACATTTTAAATGTTGTCGGCTTGTTCAAACCTTGCTGCACAAGTATTAATAAGAGGCAAATTAAAAGGGGTTTTGAGACCAACTACTGTAAGGTAAATCTAGGTGATGTGGCCTCTGATGTGATCGTTTTTAAGAACAATCAGCTGGATACGAGCATGTGCAAAGCTACACAGACTCCTGTGTGCCTGATCCGCCTGGCAGAAGTATGGGAGCTGAGATGTTGTTTGTGGCTTGGAATTGAGTTTTCTCTTTTGCAAGAAGACACATCTAAGGTACATCCTCATGATGCCCCCAACCTCACCCCACCCAAAGGCAAGGTACAAAGCTTACTGTTATGTGTAGAGCTAGAAACACCCAGAACAGACCTGGTTGTAGGTAGTCTCACTGGTAGGGGCAGAAATCCCTTAAACTGGACAAAATCCAGGCTCTAGCTCAGTCCTGAGGCCACGGTCGAAACATCAAGAAGCCTTATTTCCTCACCCTAAAGTGAGGCAAACTTCTCTACCTCTTCCCTACACATCCCATGCAACTAGGTCATGCCAACCAGGTAAAGGCAGTCGTTGTCTTCCTAACTCACTTGTTGTTCAAACCATGCCTGGATTCCTCTCAATTTCATTGGTTGGTAAAATTTACAAAAGCAATGGAAACTCATACCAAGAGTGATGTTCGAAATGTAGTCATCCAAGGATACTATCAGCATAATTGAATAGGGTCAAACATGACTTATGACATTAGAAGGAGACACCTGGATGTTTCAGGGGTCTTATTGTGGTAGGAGGGGGGCAAGTGAGGCCCCGCCATTCCCAATGCCAACTCAAAAGTACTACCTGAAGTCATCCTGACTTTCCAGCAATCTTCAGCGATTCAGCGGGCACCACACCCTCTGGCAGTGAATCACCTCGCTAAACTTTCTGACTCAACCAAGGTGGACTTTGAGATTTAGAACCATGGGGGAGGGGGTGCTTCTGGAAGAGAAATGAATCTCCCTGGAGTCACAACTGTCTGGTGTTAGTAATGACTGACTCCCTTTTGTGCCTTGTTGACTCCTCCAGCTGTCTGCTCCCCTCCCTGCCTCGAGCCAGCTGCTACCCCAAGTCTTGAAGTCACCGGGTAGAGAGGCAAGGTGGGTATTAAAGGCACCTCTCACAAGAGGAGATGAAGGATCCTTACTGGCGGTAAAGTGTCACATGTTTAGTGACTCTGGGGGATGTCACTACCAGTGACGAATCCCTTACCGTGTAAGTTTCTTCTCTCCCTAACCTGTAGTCCTACTCCCTGTAGGAACCCTTGTTAACAGTGGCCCATGTATTCTTCCAGAAACACCGTGTACATATTCTAGTGTATCTAATATGTACATTCTGGCATGTGTATGTGTGCACACAATCAGGATCTTATCATAACACTGTTCAAGATCTTGCCCCCCCTTCCCCACTGAAATGCAATCTGTATGTCTTTCTATATCAGCATGTGCAGATCTGTCTTATTTTTCAACAACTACCTACTTTTCCATGATATGGATTTGCCATAGTTGGTTTAATCGGGACTCTATTGATATAATTTAGATTATTTCTAATTTGTGATAGTAGCAAGTATCCTTAAACCCACAGGAGCATATTTGGAAACAAACATTTAAGTCAATACAATCAGTGGAACTGACAAGTCAGAGGGTAAGTACAATGAAAAATGTGATAGATATTGCGAACTTTCTGTAAAATCATTGTCTTAATTTGAATTCCCTACAAGTGTTCATGAAAGTGCCAGTTTTTCCATCGATTCAACAACTGTGGGTATTAACAAACTTGAATATTCTGCAAACCTGATAGATACGAAGTGGCAGTTGATTGATTTGCATTTCTTTAATCTTTGTCAATTTGTAAGCTGGCTGAATTTTACCACGAGCTGATTGTTCCTTTTCCTATTGGTTTACTTCCTAGTGATGTGATTAGTACTTAGTAAGTTAAGGACACTGGCCCTATGTTAATATTTTTGCTAGTTTTTCATTTGTCTTTAAGACATCGCTTAGTGTTGTTCCTTTTTAAAGTAATTGTTTAGGACCCCATGCATCTTAGGTTTTATGACACACTTAGAAAGACCTTTCCCCATTTAAAAATTATTATTATTTCAAGGACGCCTGCGTGGCTCAGTCAGTTAAGCGTCCGACTTTGGCTCAGGTCATGATCTCCCATGATTCATCTCGCATCAGGATCTGTGCTGACAGCTCAGAGCCTGGAGCTTGCTTTGGATTCTGTGTCTCCCTCTCTCTCTGCCCCTCCCCTGCTTGTGCTCTGTCTCTGTCTCAAAAATAAATAAGCATTAAAAATTTTCTTTAAAGAAAATAAGTAAAATTTTAAAAAATGTTTATTATTTCAAAAGTCAAATTGTTATAATTTTTATTCTTTTCTTTTTGCATTAAAATATGTGTCCCATTCAGAATTTATTTTGATTTAAAGAACTAGGTTGGTATCAATTTTTATCAAAATTTCCCCAAAAGCATATCCATGGTACCAATACCATTTACTGAATTCTTTTTCATTTCATGGTTTCAAAAGCCACGTTTTATCATACTTTTAATTTCCCAGTGTATCTGCATGTATTTCTAGACTCTCTATTCTGTCCCACACGTGTATCATTCTCTAGTACAAAACCTGCCTTAAGTATTAGTTTTTAAAACATTAGTAGTTCCCTCTCATTACTCTTTTGGGATGTTTATTTTTTCTAGAGTAATTTTACTGTCACTTTGTTGGTCTCTTACACCACTAACCCCAGCTATGTAGGTATTTTGATTTGGTGCTCAATGAAGAATTCATCTCCTTTCAGCTAGAGGTACATATTTCCAGTCTAAGGTCTCACCTGTAATAATTTCTGATTCGCCAATATTAGACGGGCAGGTTAAGGAACAGGGGTAGAGCAATATGAAAGCTTGAACATCCATTGATTTTAAAACCAAGACCAAAAAGGTAATTTAAGCTAAAGTACTGAATATTTAAGCAAAACCTAAGAGTTCTAGTAAAAGATCTAATTTTGGGCTTCAGTGATGTCAGTTAATATCATGAAAGTACACAGATAACTAAGGGTTCAAAATACTCTCCAAGGAAATAATTTTAACTGCTGTCCTGGAATGTATGAACCAATTCAGCTAAAGCGTTTATATTAATCCTTCCAGCTCTAAGTCCTTTATGCAAAAAATCTACTGATTATCAGGCTGGTACGGCAGATGTAAAAAAATGGCAGAAACGGTCCTTTACATTCTGCAAAAGAATGAAAACTGTTGATTCTTTAAAGAGCCACACAATTTTTTTACTGGGTACACTATTTTCTATTCTGCAAGGTTAAAGAGTAACTACACAACCACTCATACTGAAGAAGCAGGAGAATTTTTCACTCATATGAGATCAAAGTGTATGAACTTACCGTTAGCATATCATCACATTTCATATCCGGTGTGTCACCATCTTCACTTTTATTGTAGAATTTTCGGAAAAAGTTGAATGCCACAACAGTATATAGGTATACAACAACAGCTAACAAGCCAACAGTTAATACAAGCTGGAAAGCAATGTGACACAGAACATGCATTAGAAATGCAAGGCATATATGACTGGCATGTTCAACATCAGTGTGGGAGGAGAGAATTCTATGAGCACATACCTGGATTTATTGACTAGAAACTAATGGGATCCATACCTCACACCATACCTTTCTTACCCCCCTCTGTGGGGAAATTTATTTCCATATGCTCTTTATTTTATCAAGTGGTCAGACTGTTTTATGCAAAAGTTGGCTACTTAATTGGTTAATGAATGCATACTACAGCTGGAATATGAATAAACTCTGATTGACTTGCACATCCAAATTGATCATAATATGTATGTGCTGAAAATAAGAATTTCACCAAGTTGGTGAAAATATATTTCTGGTTATATCACAGAAAATCTAAACACACTAAAATGCATTATTTTTTGTGTCTACTTCCTCTAATTACAATGAATCCCTATGTTCTTGACCATGGCAGCATATATTAAGTCCTTCAAAAATAATTTTACAATTATCTGGAGAAAATATGTCATCTGAATAGAGGGCTTAATTCACTTCTGTAAATGAAGTACAATGCCATATAAATTTCTGCACATCTTATTATGAGGACTATTAAGCTCTCTATATTTCTGTAAGTCAAAAATTGATATCTCAAAAAGAAGGAATAATCCTCCCAAAATTTTAGAAGTGAATTGAAAGCAAGCCAAACCTTTTGTGTGAAAATACACAAGAGATTCAGAATCTCCAGTTCTTTAAATATGTCAGGGGCTCAATACTATGAATGAATAAACACTTTTTGCTGATGTCATAGTCACATTCAAAAGTTAGAGTGACATATAGAACAACAATGTGTTGAAATTTAGGAAACTAAAAATCATGGTAACTGTTCATATGAACTTAACTATGGACATAGTTCACGTGTTTGGGGGGACATGGATTTAAAAATATGCTGAATTACAAAATTCTGGAAAAGAAGGACTCTGTTAAGCCAAATAACGAATATAGAATGTGTTACTCCCAGTAGACAGGTGATAGAGAATGAATCAATAAATATATGCTTCTATAATGAGTTTATGAATAATTAAAGTTTTCACATTACAACTGGGCTCCATTAAAACATAAATTGATCATCTGGAACTAGGCCAGTATGTAAGTCCTTGGACTATGACCTTGTCAAGTATGAAACATTATGATTCTTTCTGTCCAATTTAAAAGTGGAGAAAAGACCACACGATCTCCAATTTTTAAATGTCACATCAAATTAAGAACGCAGCATCTTGTGTTTTATTACTATTGTAACTAGTGCATCAGGATTCTGAAACACATTTCAGTTCCCTCTGGTATCAAATGGAGTAAATATCATATTAGGAAAAATTTAACTATTTTCTGCGGTGTTTTGTATGTGCCAGGGCCTGTGCTAACACCTCCACATTTATGTTCTTATTTCATTTTCTCAGAAACTCCAAAAGGTAGGTACTTTTATTGTATTCATTTTACACAATGAATTGAGATTTAAAAATGTTAAATCAGTTATCCAAGGTCACACAGTGAATCGGTCAAGCCAAGACTTGAATGTAGGTGTAGGGGACTCTTGAACCAATATTCCTCATGGTTTGTAAAAAAAAATAAAAAAAGTGCATATCCTCCATTCACAAAAATCTTTAAAACTATATGTTGCCATTGGAGGTTGGGTTTTATTTTTATTGGTGTATTTTTTGTTTTTTGTTTTTTTGTTTTTTTGTAGGGAGTCAAAAAAAAATCAACTTTTACCTGCTTGCCATTGTGAGTTACCGATGACAAGATGGTTCTCAGTGTCTTGAATCCCATGGCAATGTCAAGAAGATGAGCAGCAAAAAAAAAGTTGTTATAGTGTCCCAGAACGGACATAGTCATATACCAGGCCAGGTAGAGGAAAGACTGAGAAGACAAACAAGAGGGAAGCATATCAGAAACCAGAAGGAGTGACTGTTGTCCAAAGCTACTCTGATTTCATTCCATTATAATCACTTCATTTACTTTACCTTCTTAGTCTGTTTATTTAATTCGAATCAGTTATATTGGTTTATGTATTTTAGTGTTATTTAGCTTGTTCTCAGAGGTTCAATGTCTTTCTCTCCTTTATATCAGAGAGGCTGTTCTTATGTATCTTTCTATAGAGAATTTTACTGACCTAATACTCGATAGCAAGGTGTTTTCACCTTGGCACTACTGAGAGTTTAGACTGGATAATTCTCTGTTTTGGAGGCTGTCTGATGCACCGTAGGATGACCAGCAGTGACCCTGATCTCCACTCACCAGATGCCAGCCGTGACCATCAAAGATGTCTCTAGACATTGCCAAAAGTCACCTGGAGGACAAAATTTCCCCCCTTGAGAGCCCTGCTCTACACTCAACCAAAGAACCAACCAACTATCCTTCCCTCTTTCGTTTTTCATTTACTCACTCTCTAAATCAGTGTTTGTGGAGACCTACTAGTTGTAAGAAATTATGTGTGGTATTTTATTAACCAAGCATCTCACTTTATGTGAGCCAAAACAAGTCTAGAAGAAAATGCAAATACTACTTAATGTCACCGAAGGCTATAATAAACCTAATAATACAATTGGTACTATCTGTAGGAA
This sequence comes from Panthera tigris, assembly GCF_018350195.1. Taxonomy (NCBI): domain Eukaryota; kingdom Metazoa; phylum Chordata; class Mammalia; order Carnivora; family Felidae; genus Panthera; species Panthera tigris. The sequence goes on from NC_056670.1 coordinate 10,898,418, forward strand.
TCTTGTTTATAATCAATGTAAGAGATTCGCTTTACAGAGGTTAGATGTATAAGTGTATATACTTTTTGAGGGGAGGAGAATAAAAAAAGTAGAATAAAAGATACTGAGATCATGCTTGCTTTCTGGATTAGGGTCCCTGGGCATAAGAAATGTTTTGCCATTGGAGTCAAGAGCTACCCATTTTGGGAAAGGGAGGAAACCTTCATTTTGACTAGAATATATCTTAAGCTTTAACAGAGAACACAAACAAGACAAAGGGGGCTGAGGTGGTATAAATCATCTTTATGGGCAGTTCAGGGCTGAGGTTAGACATCGGGTGGAAGAAAGCAGTACTTGAAAATAGACACCAAGATAAGACTACGCAGAATGTGCTGAGGAGTGGCAGTTTGGTTTGAGAGTGGGCTTCTGTTTCAGAAGATGAGGCTGGAAATGTATGGCGGGGTTGGAAGGCCTTCAAGCCAAGTTAAGGGATATGGGCACATCCCACAGGCGCGGGAGAACCCCTGGAGCATGATACGGAATAATGGTATGTGAAAAGCAGCATTTTATGAAAATACCGTCTTGTATCTTTGCACATACAGTCTCTGTTTTTATTCTAGCCAGACTCTTGGTAAGTAGGCAATCTTAGCCCCAAATTGACAAATGAGGAAAGTGAGCTCACTCCGGTCAAGCTACTTTCTCAAAGAAGATGTAAGTGGCAGAGCTGTTGCGTTAGGACACTACTGGCCAACCCCACGGGGGAGGTTATAAGAGGCACGACTATCAGCAGAACTGGCCAGAGAATGACAGAGGGCAGGAAAAGGATCCAGTTGGGCACATAACTGAATGCATATATTAGAAGGAGAAGGAAAAGGAGTCCAAGCTGGTCATCTGGACATAGGTAGCAAGAAGAACAAAAACACTAACAGAAAGAGGAAATGGTGGACAGGGGGACTGCGTTTAGCAGGGAAGAGTGAGGAGAGGAGAAGATGCATTTGTCACAGGACATTTGAATGGACACACCCAGCAGGCTATTAAGAAATGAAAAGGCTGAGGAGAAAGGACGAGTGTGTGGACACAAGATGAGTAAGGAGACTAATATAGGTGATCAGGGGAGCCAAGGATACATGTATAGACGACACAGGTGCTGTCCTTAGATAGCCGGATTTCGCAAATAAAAACACAGGCTGCCCAGTTACAGATAAACGTTAGGTAAAGAATAAATAATTTTTAGATTAAGTATGTTCCATGCAATATTTGGGATATACTCACATATAAATATAAATATATAAGTATGTATATTGTACATTGTTATATTATAGATATAAAACTACCTATATTTATGTATAGGTATGTATACATACCTATATAAAAATGTAAATATAATATGTAAATATTTAGTTATTTGTAATTAAAAATTTTTTATAATGTTTTTTATTTAGTTAGTTTTGAGAGAGACAGCAGAAGCAGAGGAGGGGCAGAGAGAGAGAGAGAGACACAGCATCTGAAGCAGGCTCCAGGCCCTGAGCTGTCAGCGCAGAGCCCAACGCGGGGCTTGAACTCATCTGTACTTCATCTGGTAAGCCTAGCTGTGTTTCAGACAGAAACCACACTATTGAGGACTGAAGACATGTTGACAAGTAGCTGGCCAAACAGCCATGAAACTACAGGTGGATGAATAATATATCAGAATAATATAACAGAAACAAGTCTGAAGAAGTCTGTCCACGCCCAAATGCTCTGGAGGCAAGAAAACTAGAGCAAGATACGTATCTTGCATGACACAGGTACTGCGGCATATAAGGAGGTCAAGGAGGATTGACCTTAACTAGCAAAAGCCAAGATGGCGGGGCTACCTGAACAGAAAACATCAGTGCTAGAGATGAGGTGATTTCCTTTTAATTTGAGGGAGTTGCTTCCATTATTAGAAGAGAAATTTGCTGAAGGCATTAACAGTTGACAATTCTAAAAGATACTCACAAGACTTGTTTTTGAGATCTTTGGAGAGTTGTCTAAAAGACCCAGTATTCCGGGCCCATGACTGGGTACGATAGGGGTGGGGATAGAGACAGGAGAATTTGGGGGGTGTCGCAGGTCTTTAGGAGGACAGAATTACCACTCACTGTAAAAGTCACTGCTAATTAGAGTGTGATTTTGAGACTAAGTGAGATGTGCAAGGGAGACAAAACCAGAGGAGGGTCTAGGACTAGGCCTTTGGATTTGCTTCTAAGTGCCCCTTCGCAGGAGGTGCGTGAGGATTGTAGGAGGATTCTGAACCAGCAGGAGGAGACAAACATTTGTAGTTGATCCATTCAGCAGCGTTTCAGGACTGTCCCTAGCAACTTCCCATAGAGAGCACATGGGAGCATGAAAACCATTGATAATGATTTTTTAAACTGAAAATTCTAAGTCAAAAATGTCAAACTATTGAGCAAGCCAGGGTAGTACAATGTGATCGTCCGACCCGACGGTCGGTGGCTTTTAGTACCAGGTGAATTTTTTTCATTATATTTGGATACAGACTTGGGCTATTAGGCTCTTTGAGAAAAGAAGGATCAATCAAGAACAAAAACCACAATAATTTAATGCACTTAATTTGGGGGAAACTTAAATTTATCACAATTAATGTTTTAAAACTTTATTTATTTAGAACTTCCGTTTTAACATCTAGGAAACTTTGAACTCATTACCCAACTAAAACCTAAATGAAAATACATGTGAATTTTCATCTCAGTTTCTTTTTCTTGCATAAATATATTTTCATGTTAATCTTTCAGCTATTGAAAGAAATGGATTGAGAGATGGGGGCTAATTAATCACATATTTCCTTGGGTCATTCTCAGATAATGGTCTGTATTAAATCAATTGCTGTCTGACTGACTTCCCTAAATCACTGACTCTCTGCCTGCCGGATCCCAACAGACTTGTCTGATCAGAGCGCACCGTCCTTTGTGGTAATGAAGCGGGCTTACGTTGTCCGTGAAGACGACTCCTAGTTTCCACATCTGATACTTCACATCAATAGAGTTCAGTCTGGAAAGACAAAAAAAGAAGGACTTGTGGATATGCGTGTGAAGCAAAGACTCGGGGGCTTGCAAGAGCCTGCTGCCATTCTTTCCGTGGGATGAAACTGGCAACCATCTCAGGAAATTAGTTCCATCCAAAGTGTCAAGGGAATCTGGAACATCTGGATGATGTGTTCCAGAATCCTGTAATGCTTTTTTAGTGGGATCTTGGAAAACAAAACAAAGATGCAACTTCTATTATTTAAGATTAGCACTTTCTTTTCCTGCATTAAATATAAGGTAAAGCCACTTGTTATGTGAGAATGATTTCTGGAAGCTATGCTGCTACATTAACCAACATGTGTGCATCCCAAGTTTCCTTGCTTTCATTATACATTTGTAATTGCATTCTGACAGAATAATTTTTACTTAGGCTGATAAAAACTTGCATAAACATCCACATTCACTTTACAACTAAATTTGCCAGTGAAAGGGCTCTTTCATCTTGTGTTTCCTCTTGTTTTCAAAAAAAAAAAAATCTCTACCCAAGAAGGCATTCACCTTTTCCCCTTGGTTCCCAAATTACCTTGTAGACTTATCACAATTTCCCATTTGTTTGGTAGTTGCGGGTGTGCAGGTATCTACGTACATTTATGCCTTTCTCCCTAGTCTGCAGACTCCCTAACACCAAGCACATTGTATCATACATGGAATATCTCTCAATAAATGTGCTGGATGAGTAAATCTTAGCATAAATATTCCTGATCTCTGTAGATTAAATACATACATAGTAAAACATACTTTCTAACTTGAATTTTTTTTAGAGCTGCCCACTGATTCATGTGCTAGAAATTATAACTTTGTTAGCCTATCTAATATTCTAGGTAATTGATATGATAGGATATAAAATATGAGTATTCTTTTCAAAAGGGCTTCTCTATATTTACTGTTTTACACGTTATTTCTTTAGTCATTTTTTTTAGGAAGGCCAATCTTAAATTTCAAGTGGTAGGATCAGTAATCGCTAATCAAAATGGACTTCTTAGAGACTTCTCCCCCAAAGGTTACGTTTTAATTTACCTTAGCCTAGGAGTTTTTATCTTAAGGAAATAAAGTTATCTTTGAGCTAGAATCAATTCTATTACTAGAGATCATTTTTTAAAGTTCTGTGAATATTTAAAATGGGTTTCAATACAAGGCTATTTTTTTTTCTTTTTGTTTTTTAAAGTATATTTATTTATTTTGAGAGAGACAGAGTGTGTGGAAAGGAGGGGCAGAGAGGGAGAATCTCAAGCAGGCTCCATGCTGTCAACAGAGTCCTATCTGGGGCTCAAACTCGCAAAACTATGAGATCATGACCTGAACGAAAATCAAGAGTCAGATGCTCAACCGACTGAGCCATCCAGGCACCCCAAGACTATTTTATCTTAAATTTAAAAAGCCAAAGACAGAGAAAAAATAAATAATGGGGTAATTTGCATGAGAGCATGATTATTTCCCATGAAAGCAATCTAAAACAAAATAAGTGTTTCTATCAGGATGACTGAATGCCCCATGGCAGTTTCTTACTTTATTTAAAAAATGGTTATTATTTTTCCTTCCTATCAAACATTAGGGTAACAAGTTTGCTGTCAACCTCGTGAAGCAGCATACCCTTTTGGTGGCGTAGGACACTCTTTTCTCACCAATCACAACAGTACTCCTGTTTGGGTGGAGCTGACCCAACCCCTAGGGATGGGCCAAAGCTGATCTAGGCCAACTGGGCACACATTCACCTGGCCACAGGGCTTGGTTCAGGGGCAGACTATAAGCCAGAAGCTGAAGAGTTTTGCTAGATGGTTTTGGGATACAAATCCCTCCTCTTTTCCCATAAAGACAAATGAAAAAGATGCAGGTTTTGTGGGTCCTGGCAGCCATTCTATCCCCAGGAGGTAATCTGGCCACCTGTTTGTTTGACAAGCCCTACATATCTGATTGACAAATAAAACATGCACAAATAGATGAATCATCCTTGTACCCAAACATTCACATTAAGATAATATGCAAACCAGATAATGTTTTAAAATTTGATCTTTGTGGGGCGCCTGGGTGGCTCAGTCGGTTGAGCGTCCGACTTCAGCTCAGGTCACGATCTCGCGATCTTGGGGTCTGTGAGTTCGAGCCCCGCATCGGGCTCTGGGCTGATGGCTCAGAGCCTGGAGCCTGCTTCCGATTCTGTGTCTCCCTCTCTCTCTGCTCCTCCCCCGTTCATGCTCTGTCTCTCTCTCTGTCTCAAAAATAAATAAACGTTAAAAAAAAAAAATTAAAAAAAAAATTTGATCTTTGTAAATGTTTTATTTTTTTTATTTTTTATTTATTTTTTAATTTTTTTTAAACGTTTATTTATTTTTGAGACAGAGAGAGAGACAGAGCATGAACGGGGGAGGGGCAGAGAGAGAGGGAGACACAGAATCGGAAGCAGGCTCCAGGCTCTGAGCCATCAGCCCAGAGCCCGATGCGGGGCTCGGACTCACGGACCGCGAGATCGTGACCTGAGCTGAAGTCGGACGCCTAACCGACTGAGCCACCCAGGCGCCCCAGTAAATGTTTTAAATAAAGGAACAATATATGTAATTCTTTTTCCTAGTTATGGACATTATTTACTAGAAATTTATTCTTCTAATTTTATTATCCATATTTATTTTTTATTTTCTTTAACTTTTTTTCTGAGAGAGAGAGAGAGAAAATCTTAAGCTGGCTCCACACTCAGCACAGAGTCCAATGAGAGGCTCAATCCCACAACTCTGGGATCATGACTTGAGCCAAAAGCAACATTCGAATACTCAAATGACTGAGCCACCCAGGTGCCCCTTCATATTTAAAGGTATTAATACCATATTAATTTCTTGTCACTTTGCTAGGGGTCAAACTCGCAAACATTTCCTATGTAAAAAAGTGGAAAATTCCACTAATTTAAAACTATTTGTTCAGGGGCACCTGGGTGGCTCAGTCGGTCGAGTGTCCGACTTTGGCTCAGGCCATGATCTCACAGTTCGTGAGTTGAGCCTGGAGCCTGCTTTGGATTCTATGTCTCTCTCTCTCTGCCCCTCCCCCATCATACTCTGTCTTTCTCTCTCTCAAAAATAAACATTGAAAAAAAAAATTTTTTAAAACAAAAAAATAAAACTTTTTGGTCACAGTAAAAAAAAAACAACACCTTTCTTGTTTATAAAACAGTCTAAACTTTCCTTCTATTTTTTTCAGACTTTTTTTTTTAGGATCATAAATGTTACCATGGAAAGAGCATAATTTAGTAAAACAATTTGATTCTACATTGTTTGTCAGAGATCTGAAAATATTAGTAGAAAGCTCAACACTGCTCTATGGTCCTTGTTTTTGTATGATATTCTAACATAAAGGTCTTAATTCCTAAGCACTGGCAAGGTGTTTCATCTTCTATACAGTGACATACTCATTATGTACCACATGGGTTTTCTTAAAGTACCCAGGTGATATTTTGGATCTAAATCCACAGTTTCTGTTATGTATTTGTCCATAGAACTAACTACTTTTAAACTGAGTTCACATTATTTTTAAAAACCATGTAGCTCCAATAAGTTTTCAGATAGATAAAAAATTACATTATCAATGAGGTCAGCCAACATGTTTTTTTAATGCTAGCTAAAATATTTATCTGACACAAAATAATACCGCCCTACAGAGCCTCAAGTATCTATATTTCCAAGGTAGTCACATCCCTAACTGACTAAGACCATAAATTTACAAGAAAAGTGGACATGTTAAGGGAAAGTAACTGTTAAGTTTCTTCTAAAATTGTTAAGTGGCTACAATGAGAAATTACATTTTTTAAAACCTGTATGCTTTACACTTAATCCAGAATTATAGTTGATGAAATATATATTTGCAGTGTGTGTGTGTGCGTGTGTGTGTGTGTGTGTGAAATTCAACCTGAGGCAAATTCAATTCAACTGATTCACATCTTTCTAGCTATATTATAACCTATTACTCCATTAAAGCACTATATCAGGAACACCTCATTTAAAAAAAATTTTTTTTAATGTTTATTTATTTTTGAGAGAGAGACACAGCATGAGCATGGGAGGGGCAGAGAGAGAGAGGGAGACACAGAATCCGAAGCAGGCTCCAGGCTCTGAGCTGTCAGCCCAGAACCCAACACGGGGCTCAACCCCACGAACCATGAGATCATGACCTGAGCCAAAGACACTTAACCGACTGAGCCACCCCGGCGCTCCAGGAACACCTCATTTTAAAGTTAAATTCCTGAGTAACAGCATGACAGCATAGTACTTCTGGCTTGTGAAGTCTTTGCTATTTAAACAAAACACAAGAATTATAATAAAAGAATATGAACTTTGAACTTGCCTAATAAAAGGGCTCCATAGAGCCCTCTTCCAAAACCTAAGAAAGATTAACCTCTTTTCAGACAGCATCAGAAAAGGTAGTCAAATATTGTGCTTTTGTATATGTTTGACTTTGACTTAAATGGCATTTAGGGATAGAAAAGGAAAATTAAGTTAAGAACATACATCTTTATTTACATAATTTTTGCTTTATGTAAATAACAAAAAAGTCGCCTTCCAAAATTAATAGGAAAAAATCCAATCATTCCACACCCAAAAATACCCAGAAGCATAGAAGTAGACCCTTAGGTACATTCTCTTTCCCCTCATCTCTATTCCCCCAGGCTCTGAGGGAAAGGAAGTCGAGGCATTATCAAGTTCAGAATTGTATTAATTTCTTCTCCTTTGGGTCTAGAGCCATTGGGAAGAGGTAACACTCACACGGCTGACAGGGAGCTGTCTTTCTTTGGCTTCTTCTTTTCCCGGGCATCGCTGAAATCTAGGGCGGCTTTGTCCATACCAAGGAGCTCGCTGATTCTGTCCCGGCCATAGAACTCCCCATATTTATCCATAACCTGGGCACAGGAAATAAAACATTTTACTGGCCTCAACCACTCAGTAACCCCTCGTATGCATGCGCGTACAAACATCTAATTATTTTGACACTTACTATATATTGGTCTTATGTTCGAGTTCACTTAAAAGTCTCACTTCTGGCTCTTCTTCTGTGATCGCAATGCTTAAGGTCAAAGCAAACTTACAGCACTATACGTAATACCCATCCGAAGAACAAGATGTCTTAGTCAAGAGAGGGACGCACGCAAAAGGAAGAGGGGGTGCCAAGGAAGTAAGTCAAGAAGTGGAAAAAATGGAATGAAAGGAACTTTGACCAAATTCATACTTTGCACCAGGAATTAGGTAAAGAAATTTGACTTGCTTTCCCTCATGGGACTGTCACATTATGTAAGTCACACTATGTTATCAGCATCCTATTCTGCAGATAAAGAAATTATGTCTTAGAAAACATAACATGCCCTTGGGGCACCTGGGTGGCTCAGTGTATTGAGCGTCCAACTCTTAGTTTTGGCTCAGGTCATGATCTCATGGTTCATGAGACCAAGCCCCTCACTGGGCTGTGTGCTGACAGCCTGGAGCCTGCTTGGGATTCTCTCTCTCCCTCTCTCTGCTCCTCCCCTGCTTGTGTTCTCTCACAAAATAAATAATTAAATATTAAAAAAATAAAATAAAATAAGAAAATGTAACATGTCCAAGCTTGCTAAGCTTGGCAAGAAATGAAATAAGGAAACCACCAAACGAGATCTGACTCTCAGGAAAGATCTGCACTGACCATCGCCAGCCATGGGCTGGCCACTTGTGACAGCATCCTCTCTGGGCTCTCAGTTACAACCGTTCAACTCTCCCCTAGTTTCCTGACTTGAGCTGTCAGTCCTTCAGTAATCCCCGGAACCTCATCACCTCCCCCTGTCTTCAGGGCAATCCCTGCAGAGACCCCTTTGCACCACCAGAATCCCTTCTGAGCAACTGTCCTCCATTTCCTGGCCCCCCCTCTCCCTCTGCCACATCTTCCTGGCTTTGCCCACATGTCCCGTTTTCAGACCGGTGTAGACGTGGGCCCACAGCTCTCCCTTGAGCCCAGGAAGCACAGCCCCATGACACAGCCACTCTTGGCCTAATGCTTCCATGAGAGGCCCACACACAATGAAAATGGAGACAACGGTAAAAGCAATGAATGAAAAGTAGGAGAGAGAATGGGCCACTAAGGGCAAAAGAGGGTAGGAGAGCAGAGGACGAGGAAGGCAGAAGAAGGAAATGAGCACGTGAGGGAAAGGAGGAAGGGGGTTCCCCAGGGAAAGAAGAGAGAGAACGAAGGAAGAAATACATTAATGGAAAGGAAGAAGGGATTAGCAAAAGTAAAAATAAGCCTCTTCTGAAAGTATACAGTCGAGGTAAATGAAAACACGAAAGAGAAGTGGTAGTTAAAAAGCCCATGAACATCACCCACAAAGGTCTGTTCTGTGTTATTCTCACGGTGCTAAAAACGGGCTGGGGTGGCCTGCATGGGGGTTCCCTCTGGGCTGTGTTCTCACCTCACTCCCAGGACAACAAATCAGCACTAAGTATAGTAGGAATGCCACCAATAGTCCCTGCTGCAATTACAGTTTAGTTTTACTTTTTTAAGTTTATTTATTTGAGAGAAAGGGAGCACAAGAGTGGGGGGAGGAGCAAAGGAGAGGGGGGCAGAGAATCCCAAGCAGGCTCCACACTGTCAGCGCACAGCCCCACATGGGGTTTGATCCCATGAACCTCAAGATCATGACCTGAGCTGAAATCCGATGCTTAACTGACTGAGCCACCCAGGCGCCCCTGCAATGACAACGTATTTCTTTGACTCTGAATATGCAGTTTCCTTCAGAGAAATCTGTGCTTTAACAATTCAAAGCTTCTTTCTTAAGTAGCTAATGAGAATAAAATGTTCAAGTTACCTATTTAAAATTGTTTAAAAATAAGGCTTTCAAAGCCCTGGCCCAACGTGGATGTGCTCGTATGCAGGAGGGCAATGCTGCTCAGAATTTCACGTCACACCAGGAGACAAAACTCTTGCGCCAGAATAAAATCTACAAACACACGGCTTCTCTCAACTAGAAAGTCTTGTTATTAAATAGATTTTTAAAAAAAGGTCAACGTGCTTCCTCGTGTCCCTGATTTCAGTTCTTGGTGCAAGCCCTCTATCTCCCCTCAAATTGCTAGCAAAAAATCTGCTGGTCGCCAATCCTCCTGAGTAACACAGAATCAAAGGGAACAAGAGCACTTCATCTGGCAGATGTCTCTGGCTACTCCAGACGGTACCGGTTGGAGCTAGAACTCATTAAGGAGGTGAGTTGAGTCAGGGTGGCAATTAGAAAGGTTCAAAGAATAAGTAGGAGCTAGAATGTAACGCTTTATGTGAATCGCTTTAGTCTTCACATAAAGCAATAGTATTTCATGATCTACAAGTACCGGTACATACATTATTTCGTTAAAAGAGATCTGACATTAAAATGCTATGTGGTGAGAAGAGCAGAGAAGACCCTTGACTTTCAAGATCAGAGCAGTCAGCAGGCGCCACAGTTCATCACTGATGCCCTATCATTGTTCTTTCTACTACGCTATGACGCAGTCTGCATCAGAAGAATAAAACTTTATGAAAATAAAAAGATCTCCGAAGTTCATGTGAAATAAACAAAACTCAATCCTTTGTTCTCATGGAACGACTCTGCTCCTACAGGGCGAAGCAGGATTCCAGCCCCAGTGATTTACAGCTGTCTTATCAGAAAATGGTCGTTAGCCAATTCAGGGGACCCAAAGAAACTCGGAGAAAATTCTCACCAATTCCTATTACTGTGCGGACTGAGCACCGATTATTCACCTGAGTCAGAGGACAGGTGGATGAAGCAATGCTTATTATTCATTTTATAGCTGCAGAGTATGGGTTCTTCTTTACGTGCAATTTTTGAAATTCATACTGAATTCTATTGCCACTTTGAAATGACATTAAAAGACAGATAAAAGCACACCTCAGTATTTCATTCTCCACATGAGCCATATCAAATTCAAATCTGAATTGCACTCTAGGAAACAAATAGAGAATGCATTCCTTCTGAGAGGTATTACCTTTCTTTTAACAAATTTGTCCCAGTAGTTGTTGGGAAATGACCTAAAAAATATAAAAGCATAAAAGTAAAATAACATCATTTAAAAAAATGATAAATAACAATATGTTGTTTGGAATAAGCAAAATACTTCATATGTAAACACATATTGTTTCATTCACAAAAATTATAATCAATTTTGTCCCACCTTATCCCATAATTTTCCTATATCAGAGGTACATTAAATATTATGTAAGCGTTAATATATCAATACATACATGCAAATCACAAAAAGACTCCGGGCTAATATTTTAACGGGGAAGAATATGAGCATATTTATTAATAAGTAGCTTGTATTTATTTACATGCTGACACATGTCATTTGTAACATGTCAAATGACATACGTTTCTCTGTCAATTATCTTTAAAAATTAAGGTATCTAAAAATCTGTCATTTTTTTTCTTATAAAGTTAAAAAATCTCATTCCCACGTTATCCTCGAGGAAACTGACCGTGGCACCTGTACTAATATGGACTTCACTTAAAGGGACAGATCTCATTTGACTTAGTATTAACAGCTAGAGTTGACAAATACAACATTGAGCATTTAGAGTAAACATTTTTTTTAAATTTTTTTTATTAAAAAAAAATTTTTTTTTTAATGTTTATTTATTTTTGAGACAGAGAGAGACAGAGCATGAACGGGGGAGGGGCAGAGAGAGAGGGAGACACAGAATCGGAAGCAGGCTCCAGGCTCTGAGCCATCAGCCCAGAGCCCGACACGGGGCTCGAACTCGCGGACCGCGAGATCGTGACCTGAGCTGAAGTCGGACGCTTAACCGACTGAGCCACCCAGGCGCCCCTAGAGTAAACATTTTTAATGCACAAACACATCATCCCCATTTGAAAACTCAGAGCTTATTAGCAATTTTAACTTCTTAAGAACAAGCAAAGCTGATCACAATAAAAAGATATTTCACACTTGACACACTTGGCTAGTAGAAACTACTCAAAAAATAGTGTATCACTAATACCTGTAGTGGTGGCAAGTTCTACTTTTGTGATGGGTTGACCTGGAACAACTGCTAGGAGTCTGGGTCTTGATCTCACAAGGGTAAATAATTAATGTATAGAAAAAGCATTTGTCTCCCTGCCTTATATTTTACATGTCATAACGTTTGACTAGTTTTATGCTGGGCTGCTTTATGGTACCAACTGAAAGTTTACAACTTAGATACACTGAAAGTATGAAATTCAATATTTTTGCCTTCAATGCTACAACTCTTTCCTTAATGAATCATTTTTGCCTCGTCTGGTCTTTTGGATGAGATAACCCCACACTGCAGGTTATGCCCCTCTAGCTACACACTTCTCTGAACATTGAGTAATGGATGTTAAGTTCCATCAGGGCTGTGGAAATGGACCCAAAGCCATTTTTGATTAAGGAATTGGGAACACAGATGGGAAAAAAATTGACAGCATCCATTAAGAGGCTGACAGTGCTTAGTCTTTTGATTTTCTTGGCCGAAAATATAACTATTATTCACCTCTGCTAAACTTTTGACAAATCTGCAGGAACTCCAGCAAAGTTGGTTTTTTTTTGTTTGTTTTTTGTCTTGAAATTTTTGAGCACAGTAATGTCTCATATAATTCTTTACTTACTGTGTGTTGATTACGAGTCTATCCCACTGGCCTTTAATATCATCTTCTGAAGGCTGTTCTGTAATATAAAGCCCATCAAATTCCAATTTTCGAGCTACTTCCTTTTCTCGCTTAAAAATAACCAATGGGACCTACATTTGAAAAAAATAAACACGTTAAAATTAGTTTAGATTTACTGGCATCTCCTGTGGTCGCTATCTTTACAAAACAGCTTCTGGAAAAAGAAGTATTTCCCATGTTACTTCCAGGAAGGTAAAATTGAGTGAAAATGAATTGGTTGTATTTAGGCAGAAAGAAACATCTAGAGGTTTAGGAAAAAAAGAAGATAGAATAGATATAGTTTATAATCATATGTTTTTAAACACATAGAAGTTCACAGATAACTACACTGAAGAAATCATTTTTATGTATTAAAGAGAAAAAGATGTATTATATCTTTTATTATGATATACTTAACATACATCTTTATATATGTGAAACATGAACGGATACAATAAAATACAGCAATGTTACTAATGTTCCAAAATGCATGCTTCTAAAAAGTGCAGTGTTATTTGAGAAATCTCTTTAATTATTCCACACTCAGCATGCCCATATGCTATTTTGAAATAAATTTTAATTCCAGCATCAGCAAAAATCTTTGTCAGCTAGCCAAAATGTTTCCAGAACATATTGGCTCTCTTTTCATATGGACAGATTTTACAGAAGGCACGGATACAAAAAAGAGGCAGACGTTCTAGAAAAATCCAAGAATACTTTCCCTGTCCCCTCTTAGTAACACAAAGGAAAGACAGGGAAGGGAAAAGAATTTCTGAAGAAAATTTTACAGTCTAGTCTTTCACCCTGGGCTCTGGCTTTTCAAAAGTCTTCTAGAAGCTTCACAATCTGAGGTAGGAGATAATGAAATAAAGGCATTACCAAGAAAAGGTGTCTCGCTAGGAAAAAATAAAGAGGTTTGCAAAGGTAATGGGCAGCCCTAGGCATTAGGAGACTATCTTGAGTTCTGTTCACCAAGTTATATTATTCTCTTGGTATTATTCTCTTGGTATATTATTCTCTTGGTGGGGATAGAGCTGCATTATTCTCTGGGTGAAGGGTGACAAACTGTGGTCTTTCTGCCATTGATGGCATTAGGTAGGTGCCTAATGACTCATAGGTTCCATATGATGTATTATATAACTCTAAAACAGTGGAGCATTGCTAGGAGACATGGTAGGTTATTTCTACCATGGGGCCAAGTTTTGATGAAACGGGTCATTATGTAAATAATTGCCAATATGTGACAGGGAGCTATAACAAGACAGCCCGGGGCCACAGGCCCTTCCCAGGACAGCCTGCAGTCAACGACTGGTCAACATGGAGCTCTGAAGGCCAGGCTCCAGTCCCCCAGCCCTGCAGGGGCATCCCAGCATCAGGGACTGAGGCTTGTGTGTGTGGCCTGTTGTATCTGAACCACAGCCCCACTTTGTCTTCTGTTCCACCCTGCTTCTTCTCCTTGCCCCACGGGTGTTGATTCGTGGAACATTCCCTAATAATCTCTGTGCAGGAAATTCCCATCTCAGAGTTTGCTCCCCCAGGAGTCCAACCTGCAAAAGACATGCGCAAACACGGACACACACAGGTACCTTGGTGCCTTACTATCTTACTTTCAAGCAGTAGTAGCCGATGATGCAGAAGAAAGAAATGACCGTGTGAAGAATGGCTAAGATCCGCAGCGTGGGCTCCATGTAGCCGCTGCTCTCCTCCAGGACGTAGTGAACCGCGATGATTCTAGGCGAGCCACTGTCCAGGCTGCTAACTTTGGCATTTCCACTTGAACTGCGAGTGGGGGGCTCCTTTCCTTCAACCACAGAAGAAGTGGAGACCTGATTCAAACCATTTAAAGTAGAGTCAGTTCACTCCCTCTAAGGGACCGGCACACACAAGAAACAATGGAAACCCAGCCTTCTCAGCAGAGAGCCAGATATGAGGCTCAGGTACCGTGAAAAGACTAAAAGCAAAGGCTAAAAATAAAAAGATAGCTTTTCAGAAGCTGATGGCCTATAACGAGCACACCCTTTAAAACACCTCCTAATCTGAGCAAGAGTTACGAGGAGTCTAATGCATGCAGGAGAAAAATCAGATGGCTAGGCTGCCTTCTCAGGTACCAAATGAATTTAATGTAATGAGGGTGTGCCACACCCAGATATGGTACCAAGGGGGGTACGCAGCCAAATCAGGCTAGGGACACTGGGTGAACCCTGTACTACATCAAACACTCTTTAGTTGAGGTATTTCCCACTTAGTTTGGAGGAACAAGTCTGCTCCTGCCTTACTAGACCGTCAGTGATGTGCCTGAGCTCTAGGTTTTTTCCTTTCATCAAAACATATCTCGAAAGAGATTTACATGTGCTCATTGGCGAATGTGTGAATTCTGCACACGCAATCCAACCCATCTGTGGTTTCGTACTGGTTCCTGAAACGTAAAGATGTACCTACCTTATAAAAGAGCAAGATGAAATTGATTGCAAACGCGACGAATAAGGCTAACATTCTCATGTTGTAAAAGTTGCGAGCAAAATAGTTCTGAAAAAAACGATGGAAATTAAGGTCACTGAATGAAGAGATTGACACGTGCAGACGATTTAAAGCATTCATTCATCTGCCCCAAACTACTTCTTGAGAGCCTACTCTGCATCCAGTAACGTTCTTGGAGCTGTAGACGCAACAGTGAGGGAGTACGTTTGGGCCACCACGGAGGAGGTACACATCCGCAGATGAAAGACAAAACAAAATCTAATTTCAGAGGATGCTAAATGCTATGAAGAAAAATCCATCAGGTTACAGGCTTGGGGAACACTCTGGTTGCACTGTGCTGGCAGTCACTAAATCACATGGCTTCAGGGAAGGTGGATGTGGTGGAGGTTATGGTTTGAGGACAGGGAGCAGTGGGCCAAAGGCATTTATTAGAAAATATGAACACGCTCAGGCAAGCAAAGAAAACATACTTGCGGGGCTGACTCGTCCCCTGATTGCCACCCAAGGAGAGGTCGGTGAATGTTTACTGGGCCTGAATGATTAGGGTCTCACAATATATCAATAACAATATTCATTGTAAAACATCTTACTAGAAGTTTCTGTTGATATGCGATGATTTTCTTCCAGAATGCCGACTCGGGAACTTCTGGCTCTCCGTATCTGTGTGTGTGGAGCTGCCTCAACTTCTGTTTACCCTTATCTTCTTTGGCTTTTTCTTCTTTTTCTCCATCTTCTCCCCTGTGAACACAAATGAATGAAATACAAGCCATCCAGGAGCTACAGATATAAACAGGTTTTGTGCCAAATTATGGAAATGGATATTTAAATCATGGCATCGCTTGGGGCACCTGGGTGGCTCAGTCTGTTGAGCGTCTGACTTCGATTCAGGTCATGATCTCGCAGCTTGTGGGTTCAAGCCCCGTGTTGGGCTCCGTGCTGACGGCTCGGAGCATGGAGCCTGCTTCGGATTCTGTGTCTCCCTCTCTCTCTGCCCCTGACCCACTCACATTCTGTCTCTCTCTCAAAAATAAATAAACATTAAAAAAAAAATTTAAATCACAGCACTGCTGTTGAAAACTAGTTTCTCTTCCAGTGCATTATAATATCCAGAATTTTAGAATGAGGGGTTGGATTCCTTGCCTATCATAGGCTCCCATTGACGGATCATTCTGTGACATTCAAATCTAAAGGGATGTTTGTTCAGCATCGTTCTTCATCAGGGAAATACAAACCAAAACCACAGTGAGATACCACCTCACATGGGTCAGAGTGGCTAAAATAACAACTCAGGAAACAATAGATGTTGGCAAGGATGTGGAGAAAGGGGAACCCGCTTGCACTGTTGGTGGGAATGCAAACTGGTGCAGCCGCTCTGGAAAACAGTGTGGAGGTTCTTCAAAAAATTAAAAACAGATCTACCCTATGACCCAGCAGTAGCATTACTGGGAATTTATCCAAAGGATACAGGAGTGCTAATTCATTCGGGCACGTGTACCCCAAGGCTTATAGCAGCACAATCAACAATAGTCAAATTGTGGAAAGAGCCCAAATGTCCATCAACTGATGAATGGATGAAGAAGATATGGTGCGTGTGTGTGTATGGAACACTGCTTGGTATTCCAGGATAACGGGATACTACTCGGGCAGTGAAAAAGAATGAAATCTTGCCATTTGCAACAATGTGGTCAGAACTGGAGGGTATTATGCTACCTGAAACAAACTAGTTAGAGAAAGACAGGTATCATATGATTTCACTCACATGTGGAATTTGAGAAACTGAACAGAAGACCATAGGGGAAGGGAAGGAAAAATAAGTTACAAACAGAGAGGGAGACAAACCACAAGAGACTCTTAAAGACAGAGAACAAACTGAGGGTTGTGGGGGTGGAGGGCTGAGAGAGTAGGGGAGGTGGGTGATGGGCATTGAGGAGGGCACCTGTTGGGATGAGCACTGGGTGTTGTATGTAAGTGATGAATCATGGGCGTCTACTCCTGAAGCCAAGACTAGGCTGTATGGTAGCTAACTTGACAATAAATTAAAAAATAAATAAATACAGGGCATCTTACAGGTCTGAAGTGTCTTTACGGCTCTATGTACCACATTCCCTTCCAAATGTGCAATAAAAACATTTAACTGAAAACAGAATGACAATGAAGATACTTTTTTTTTTTGGCTGTGACTTCCCAATAACCTTATTTTTAAATTGTGATTTTAATGTTCAGTTTTAACACCGACCAGCCATTAGGACTTACAATCAGAGGCATATATGCATTTGGCGGTTCACGTACATAAAGCATGTCAACATATTAATGATGGAATCAGAAGTACTGAAATTTGATAGTCTACCCCCTCTAGGTGCAAAATACCAATCCTTCATGAAAGCATATTTATGGGTAGTCATATAAACATATATACGTATCGTCACATATACATAACCCCAACCTGGATGACATATATCTAACATTATTTTTTTATTTATTTATTTTTTTTTTTTTAAATTTTTTTTAACGTTTATTTATTTTTGAGACAGAGAGAGACAGAGCATGAACGGGGGAGGCGCAGAGAGAGGGAGACACAGAATCTGAAACAGGCTCCAGGCTCTGAGCTGTCAGCACAGAGCCCGACGCGGGGCTCGAACCCACCGACCGCGAGATCGTGACCTGAGCCGAAGTCGGACGCTTAACCGACGGAGCCACCCAGGTGCCCCTCTAACATTATTTTTAACGTGAAAGAATTGCCACAGAAACGGCGGTTGTGACGTTACATTTCACTGGAACAAATCATCTACGTGGCCGTTTTTATAACCGACCCAACTGTGCGGGCTTCTTCGACAATGAACAGAGGTGACTGTAAGGAAGAGCCCACGAAAACACGCCAAAGAAAACAACGGAGGGGAAAGGAAAAATGCTGTGTGAGCATAGTAGCACTTAGAGGTACTTAAAATTTACTTCGTTGATTTTTAAAAGTGTGCCTATGAAATTATTTAAACTGGGTGAAAGCTAGAGGTTTCCATGATTAACAGAGGTTTCCATGATTAACAGAAAGCCAGTGTCATGGGGAAGTGACCCATTTTTAGGGCTCCACACCCAGCTCTTTCTTTCTTACCGCCACAAAGGCAACTGCGCCCCGCAGCAGGAGTGTGGGTAAAACTGAAGACTTCTGGGCTCCACACCAGACATGCTGAATCAGAATCCCTGTGGATCTTTGTTTCTAACAAACTCGCCACTGTGCATGTGGCTCTGGGGCTACGCTTTGGGGGGATGGTCACTCCTGGGATTTGGGCAATGGCATTCAGAACGCTTGTCTCCTCCCTGGCTCATAAGGACAGAAGTCCTGCCTGATTCTGAGCACAGAACTGCAGCACTGAGTGACCTTGAGGAGAGCATCCCATGGAATCACTGGAGCCATTTCCGCTGAAAGGGAAATGCACAAACAGAATCCTCATGGAACAAGGAGGAAGAAATGGAGTGGCAGCTGGGGGGGGGGGGTCCTCCCCCCAGAGCTTCACCTCAAGAATGGCAGACTTCATCAGGGAGCAAGACAGACTGTGTCCCCCAAAGAGAGGGAGAGTGCAGGTAAATCAGACTTACTGAAACAAAGGCACATATACAGAAATTACACATACTCGGCCTTTTCAGGTTCAGATTTGCTTTCTTCTTTCTCCTCCTTTTCTTCCTCTTTCACCTTCTGTTCCTTGAATGGGCCAAGGGGGAGAAGGAAATCGGGGTTACACATCACCTCTGAGTGAGTTAAGGGAACCCCGTGACCCCGTGACAAATCACAACCTACCAAGGATACCCTCTTGCCTTCACGGAGATGAAGGTGCCAGGCACGCCCTTCATTCTGGTCTAAACTCTCGCCCCTTCTTCTTCACTCACACCTCCCACATCCACCTACTCGATCCTTACTCACCCTTCAAGGCAAACTTAAGTGCCCCCTCTTAAGTTGCACTGAGCTACTCCAAACCAAAGTGATGTTTCCGTTTTGTCAACATACACGACCTCTACTATCTAGTGCCCGCACCATTTAACACTTCATAATTTCCTAGTTCCTTCATGACTGTTGGTTATATCTTCCTAATAAACTCTTTCAGGCAATTTGAAAGCAATGACCACATCCTCTATCTCCTTTAATGTCCTATGATACCCAGCGGCATTAGGCACCTGGTAAAGACTCATAAAATATCTGTGGATGGAATGACTGCCCAGCTGACTCCTGTCACTAGGGTGAGGACTTGAGCTTACGCCCTAACAGTTTAAGATAATTCAGTAATTTGCCAAGTATCATCATAAGGCAAGCTTTGCCTACCAAGAGCCATTTCCCTTTGGAAACCCAACTCACGTATTTACCACCACTCTGGCACTAGCACGAAAACTGATGTAGACTTCATTGATCATGCCTAGAGAAGTCCAGAGAGTCGATTACCTGAAATTTTTCTTGCACGTCAGGGATAGGGACCGGGTTGCTCATTAGATCGCTGAGGCCTGCGTTTGGATTATGAGGAATAAGTTTGTACTGTCCTCCTTCTCTCTTCAGATCCAAGCCAAATATGTCCGAAAGAAGGTCGCTTTCCTCTGTCAGTTCCTTCAGGTCTGTCAGATCTTCCGAGGGCAGGGCGGCCTCCATGGGCCTCCTGTCCCCCTCTTCTCCATCCCCTCTCACCTCATCCTGAGTGGGGTCTGGCATGTTGGCTAAGAGCTCTGCCACTCGGATCTTTTTTGCTCCTTCTACTAGGCTCCCGCCAAGCAGCAGGCTGCAAATGATGCGGAAGAAGCCTCTGGAAACGCTGGCCACAAAGTGCAGGAGGCTCATGAAAATACTCCAGTAGGACGAAAAGGCGGCCGTGACCATATCCTTCATCGTCATCTTCTTCACCTTTTTCATCTGTTTCTTCAGGCTCTTCAGGCTGAGCATTCTCATGAGGGTCAAGATATTATACCTGAGAGCAAACAGGGCCGACTTGACCGTCACGATGGAAAAGAAACCCATTCTGGGCCCCTGCTCTTCTGGCTTCTCCTTCTCACTCTCTTCTTTATTCGCTGACCTCTCATTCAAATCCGACTCTGAGATCTGCGCTGCCAGCTGCATTTCGAATATGGTGTCCTCACAGAAGTTGACAAAAAGTTCCATTTTCTCCTTTTCTCCCCCTTCGTTGACCACGTCAAATATGAACTGCCTTTTGGACTCCTTGACCTGGGGCTTCTCCCACTGGGTTCGGCTGGACTCACTGATTTCAAAATACACCCTCTCGATGCGTTTGGCACTTCCCATGATCTCGATGCGGCCCAGAAAGGGCTGGAAGTAATTCAGCACGCTCTCTGCCAACTCCAGGAAAGTCTGCAGTCGCGTGTCATTGGGCATGTGCTCCGAAAGGTTGGTCAGAAGAACGGCCACGTTGAAGCCGATGTCCTTTGCGGGCTCGTGAAACCTTTTGACAAACTCTTCATAGTCCAGGGTTTCGTTTTCATCCGTCTCTGCACAGGACAGAAGAAACTCGGTTTCTGATTGCGTGTAGTGTTTATGGCTCTCCATCGCTTTATGGAAGTCCCTCTTGGAAATGACTCCCTTGCCGTCAGGGTCGTATTCTTTAAATGTGTCAGAAGAGGTCAAATCCTTTAGTTTTAAGAACATGTCAAAAAACTTGAGAATCATCTCCACGTTGTTGGAAGACTCCACAAGCATATCGACCATCTGTTTGCCAATGGTTCCATTGACAACATTACCTGGTGGTAAAGAATGGCACGTGTTCAGAATGAACATTACTGATAAAACCAGTGTCTGGACAGGAAATGACCATAGAAGCCTCAAATGACATCTGAATCAAGGACGCCTCCTTGGTTATCATCTACCACATGAAGTCTCAGGAAACGATGGATAGTTATTTGTAAACCCTACTTTAAAAGAGTGATTACATAAACACGTCAAAACCATATTTACAAAGTAGTCAGACTAACGGGAGTAAATCAAGATTTGAAAAAAAGCTGGGTTTTTTTCCCCTCAAATTGATCGAGGAGGCAATATATTTTAGGATAGAGAAAATGGGGGAAACATTTATATCCTAAAGCCAGAAACTGAAGTCCAGTTTCATGTTAATAATAAAAATGAGCATTTGGACAGCATTTTAGGACCGAAGAATCACTATTCATAGAAAATATGTGATTTAATGTTCATATGTTTGTGAGGCAGATACTTTTTTTTTTTTATTTAAAAAAAAATTTTTTTTAACGTTTATTTATTTTTGAGACAGAGAGAGACAGAGCATGAACAGGGGAGGGGCAGAGAGAGAGGGAGACACAGAATCTGAAACAGGCTCCAGGCTCTGAGCGGTCAGCACAGAGCCCGATGCGGGGCTCGAACTCACGGACCGCGAGATCGTGACCTGAGCTGAAGTCGGATGCTTAACCAACCAAGCCACCCAGGCGCCCCGGCAGATACTTTTTATTAATTCTGATTTTACTATTGAGGAAACTGAGGTTTAGCAAGGCTAAATGAATGTGCCCGTTGTGACATGATTATTGAGGGTGAGTGCCAGGACATCAACGTGATCCTCTGAAAGCAAATTATATGCTCTTTCTGATTTACAATGTAAAGCATCTCCCGGCATTTCTTCATGGTCGAGAATATTTATTGTAGGAAAATGGAAGATCATTGATAAGCGTGAGAAAATTAGATATTATCCTAAATTACAGAGTCACAGAAAGCTTTTATCCATTGAACAGAATGTGCTATGTAGCATAAAGACAGACATCAGAAAAAAGACACGTGGTGAGGTCTTTTTGCGCAGCAATAAACACCGTGGTCGAGAACGTGGGCTCAGGAACCACACCGTTAGGTTGGAATCCAGGCTCATCTCCAAGCTGAGCAATGTGGGCAGATTTCTTAGCCTCTCTGTGCCTTGGTTTCCTCATCTGCCAAACAGTGGTAATACTACCAAAGCCATAACCTTGGTATTAGGATTAAATGAGCAGCTGGTATATTAAAGTGGGTGAATTTGGGGCATCTGGGTGGATCAGTCGGTTAAGCACCTGACTTCGGTTCAGGTCATGGCCTCACAGTTAATGGGTTCAAGCCCCATGTTGGGCTCTGTGCTGACAGCTCAGAGCCTGGAGCCTGCTTCGGATTCTGTGTCCCCCTCTCTCTCCCCCTCCCCTGCTCACATTCTGTGCGTCTTTCTCTGCTTCAAAAATAAACATTAACAAAATTTTTTAAAGTTTATTATAATGGTGATTTTAAGTTGTCACGGATGCAGTCACAGCTGCTCCTGCAGTTATGAGTGTCGTTACTATTTTCTAGACTAAAATGTGATATGAAGTCATGGTAAAAGAGTCCTGTGCTCAGAGGGCATACAGTGGCTGGCACGTAAGCGTTTCTGCAAATGTGGCATCTTTGAAGTCCTAGCACAAGGCACACCTCCTGCCTCAGTTAATCAAAGTGCAGTTATGCAAAGCACAGTGGACTAAGAAACAGGGAGAGAAAAATTAGGAGGGGTTCAAGAAGAAAGGGGAGGTAGCAACAGCAAACGTGTTTTAGGTGGGTTTGGTCATTTTCACGTGATTTCACCAATTTTGCCCATCGGTCTCTTGGTACCCCCGTGTCACAGAGGAAGGAACTTGAAAACGGAGACGGAACCAGTGCTAGCAAGGGTCACACTGCCAGCAAGCGGGAAAGCGGGGACTTGAACGCAAGCTCTCGAGCACCACGTTTACTGCCTGACCCAGAAGAGACATGGGGCAGGAAAGCAAGACAAGTTGGAAAGAGAGAAGAGAACGAGAGCTGATACAGGCATGCCGTGGGAGAACAGGACTGCCGCCAGCAGCCACCGTGGGGGATGGTGTCCTCTCTTCTTCTCTTATAGGCCATGAAGGACCCACGGGAGTCACCATGCAGCCAGCTCAAGGCAGTGGTTTATACTGTCGGGCTTTATCCACATGCCTGTAATGCCCAATGATTACAAACCAATGGACAAAACAAATAACGTCTTCATATATACTATGTCTGGAGAGCGTGTTCTTTAGGATACCACTAGGAAATGACAAGTGTCCCTGTAAGTTACCACTGGTTTCATCTCCCAGCTATAGAAGCTGAGATATGCAAGATATCTCTTAAAAAATAACCTTGAGAAAACAGTAATAAAGCCAGCAATAAATCCAAGGTATCCGTCACATCTGAGCGTTGATATTTTATGCTTTGCAGTACGCTGACTCCATAAGCAAGCACATACTGATCCTTGAAATCGAAGGCTAATGGGAACTTGAAAATGTAAATCAAAACTACCTTCTAGCATGGACAGCAACATGACCACCATATCCTTCTGAAGATCCATTAATTCTTTTAATAGCTCGATTTGACTGGAATCCTGAAAATATTAATATATGTTATATTAACATATAACATATAATACATGGCATATAATACATAATGTGTACATTGCATTTTAGATAATATGAGAAGACTATGTAGCAAGAACACTGTACTTGTTCTCACAAAAAGAAGTGCTTTGCCAATTGTAAACACTTTTCAGAAGTGTAGAACTAAAGAAAGGTCAAGCATAAATATGCAGCGTATTGTAAACAGATACAACTGTAAATTGTAAAATTGTAAACGGATATAGTTCAGAATTAGTACTTACTACTGATTCTATCTCATTTTATTAAAGTATGTGTGAGGACAACAAACGAGTCTAACATGGGCACAGAAGGACGAAAGCAGCAGCGGGTTCTCCAGGGCCAGGGAAGACTCAGGCGCCTCTGGGCATTAGACAGGTTTCATTTACTTGAAGGCTGTACTCGTCTTTCTTTCCTCCTAACTTATTACACAGAAATGCTATATGTTTTATAAAAATTAACTTATTCTGGAGAAACACGCCTAACAGTGATAGGGACATAAATTTATTTTATATAAATCTAACAAAAATGTACTCAAGTACCACCTACAGGAATAATGTATAATGTATCTTATTTACCAATTTTAGTAAACTCCTTGATATTTCTCTGGTTAAGGTTTTCCGGGTTTTTCCTTTGTTTATGTTTGCCTTTGATTTTTCACCACGGAAAATTCTTTTACAAAGGTATGCTGTGTCCAAACAACACAGAACATACTTATGTTGACATTACAACATTATGGGTCATCAAATTTTACTTTTAAACTATGCCTTGTTTCCTTGTAAAAGATTATACAAGGTATCGTTTTGATCATTTAGATTTTGCTCTACATAAGGTTATTTCCTTCTACATAGTGTCCCCTTGACTAGGTCTACAAACTGAACAACTACTAGGTAGCACCAGACGTTAATAAAGTGATGGAAATACACCAGAACGAGAACTCTCTTCTGAGTGTATAAATTTGGTTCCTGCTGGTTTCCTTTACTTACTAAAGTGATTAGATGAAAGAATCACGTTATTCCCTTATATATGGGGAAGTCACCAATAACCAGCTGTTGACAAAACTCTAGCCAAGCTTCTCTGAATCCTCTTCCCAACTAGACTCCAAACTTGAGCTTTGAAGACCTGAACAAAACCCTAATAGGGGTTAGCTGGCTCAAGGCCGCATCCCTAGCATGACCCTAGCCCACCTTAGATGGCCTGCCTGGAAAAACTCAAGGCTGCCAAAAAAAACTCCTGTCTGTGCCAGCTGACACCCGGGGGCAGGGTCTCCTCTCCCAGTATCTGTGTGAGGGCAACTGCCAGCCTGCAGACAAGCTGGCCCCATCGCGTCTGTACCGATCAACCCTTTGTAATTTCTCCCTTACAGCCTCTACTGACCTTCTGCCTACTCCCTCATTCTCCCTTAAGAATACCCAGTCACCTCCATACAAATCCAAGTGGAGCTCAGTTCACGCTGGACTCTTTTCCCTACTGCGATAGTTATTTCTGATTAAAACCTGCCCTCATTGCTTCAACCAGTGCCTGGCTTTGTTGCTCTTTGACAATACGCTCCTGCTTATAGGCCGCGGTGGAGGGGGGCGGGGGGCAAGCCCAAGTGTCCTCACTTCACTGGAGGAAAGGGAGCTGGCACACACTAACAGGACACACGAATGTCTTCTGGTCTTAACTCCATCATTCTTTCCTCCCCCTGACACCTGCGAACACCCACACCCAGACAGGTACATCAGATCTCAGGACAGATCATCAAAGTTCACCCTATCAAAGGGACACATTTACTCAAGATTTATATCGAGAATTTTTCCATTCGTGTATCTCTTAGCTTCGAATGAAATAGATACAGTAGTGAGGAAATAATATGCTGATATTTTCAATATGCACTCCCAAGTTAACATTAAAACACAGGTGGACAATCTGTCTATTCTTTATGTGCTTGTCCTCAGATACTTTTTCTCTTTGACTTTCATGAAGTTAAATGTCCTGTTAATGAATGAACGTCATCTGTTGAGAACAGCTGCTTGTTAATGACTCAGCAAGGAAACTGTCTCTCTTTCACCAGGGATTTGCAGATTACAAATCCTTTTTCAATTACCTGGAGGAAGGAGGAAAATTCTAGTGAGTAATCACCAAGAAGTGGGTCTATGAAGGATTGTAAAATAGACAGTGTTTGGGAACGATTCTATTTCTCCATTATAGTCAACTCCTTAATATCTTTTGTTCTCAAATTTGAATAATGGCTCCCATATATTTTCAGCTTACATAAAATTATTCTATTGAAAACTTTTTTTTAAAATATGGAGTGAAAGGTATATAAAGAAGTGACCTAAGAAAGATCATATTCAAACAAAGGAAAGCAGGTTGAGTATACAGATGACTACCGTCCCTTGCGCGTTGGGATGGGGAAGAGAGTTTACCTGAGACAGCTTCATCTGCATGTGGGCGAATACGTGAAGGAAGCCCACAACTGCGTCCCATAGCCTGCTGTGGGCCAAGCTCTGCTGATTCCCAGTGCAAGGACCCTGGACCGGAGACAGACACACAGTGATCATCCCCAGGTAACCGAACTGCCAAATCAACTTTACAACAATAGGGAGGAACGAAATTAACTTAGCGTTTACATATCACCAACATGGTATCTGGAAAAATAGGAACCCAAATGAAAGATCGACAGTGGTGATAATGGCAGAGTACCCTCAGGGGGTAAGTATATTCTCCTTTGAGATGTTTAGTGTAATAAATCCAAAGACAGTTCCTCAAAGACATTCATGTTCTGTTTCTGCATGCACAATAAAATAGAGACAAAAAAAAAAAAAGAATGATGAATTCTTTCATTTTTGTCTGGCTTTTAGTTTCTTTGACTTAGAGGAAGAGGGTAAGGTCCAGGTCTTTGGGTTATTAGATGAAAGCAATCAGACTTACTACCTGGTGTGAAAAGGGTCTGCGATTCAGCTTCAGATAAGAGGCAATTATTTCTTATCGCTAAATAGTAACCTGGACAAAGCATCCCCATTGAGGAAAACTCCTCTTCAATGCTTTCGTAAGTGTATGGCTATTTTACCAATTGCACAACCACTGAGATTTTAAAAGATTATTAGTTGATCATTACATTCGCCAACCCGGAATCCAGGGCAAGTGGAGCCTAACTTTGCTGTCTTAGCTCATACTTCGGAAGTGATCTTCATGGGATACTAGGGGGCACGTGTTGTAGCAGGCACAAAGCTTGAATGGAGACAGTTTCTATTTTTATTTCCAAAGAAAGATTCTACAATCACCAAGTTTTGCAAACATACCTACATCAACCAGGGAAATAAATAACAGGGATTTTGTCTATTTCTTAAAAATTTTTTTCACATTTATTTATTTATTTATTTATTTATTTATTTATTTATTTTCCAGAGACAGAGAGACAGAACTCAAGCAGGGGAGGGGCAGAGAGAGAGGGAAACACAGAATCTGAAGCAGGCTCCAGGCTCTGAGCTGTCAGTGTAGAGCTCAACTCGGGCCTCAAACTCACAAACTGTGAGATCATGACGTGAGCTGAAGTCGGACGCTGAACTGACTGGGCCACCCAGGTGCCCCCAGGGATTTTATTTTTTTAAAAAATGTGTGTGTGTGTATATATACATATATATATATGTGTGTGTGTGTGTGTGTGTGTATGTATATATACACATATATACACACACATGTATACATACATGTATATATATACACACACACACACACACACATTTCTTAACTTTCAATTCATTCGCTCCTTTTGACCAATGACTCATAATGAGTTTCAATTTGAGAGAACATTAAAACATGTTTCAGATTTCACTCTAGAAACAAGTGACCAGGGGAGATGCGCACAATGCAGATGCTGATGAGATGTTGACACGGAACTCTGTCCTGTGTCAGCGTCTCTTCTCTCCTAAAACTGACAGTAAAAGACAGTAAGTGCCAGGTACCTCCACATTTCCAAAGCAAGCGGCTAGACGAAGTTCATGCAAACGAGGAGACTAAATAGACCTTTCGACCCTAAGGATATAAAGGGGACGAAGTTGAAAAGGGAGAGACTTGGGAGAGCTCTCTGCGCGCTGGGTGTCTCCCCCTTCCACCTCTGCTGTGTTGCAAGGGCAGACACACCCCGCGAGCCAGGAGCCGTTAAGAGAGCCACCCGGCGTGCCTGGTGTCTGTCTCCGGAAGCAGGGTATCAGAAAGTGTGAAAGGCACAGGGGCACCTGGGTGGCTCAGTCGGTGAAGCATCCGACTCTTGATTTCTGCTCTGACAGCACAGAGCCTGTTTGGGATTCTCTCTCTCTGCCCGTCCCTGACTCACATGCTTGCTTTTTCTCCCCCTCTCTCTCAAAATAAATAAATAAACTTATAAAAAAATGTGAAAGGCACAAAGTGACCAAAAAAAAAAAGTTTTGTCTTTCTCATATGGGCTACTAAGGAGGAAGAGATCCCGTCCGTCCAACGAGACTGGAATCTTGTCCAACAAGACTGTCTGGAAGAGTGATGTGATTCCAAGGCAGACAGACAGAGGCCACCGGACGCACAGGGTCTGGGGAGTAATTTGAAGCTGGGTGGGCAAACAGGCGTGTCCAGGTGCTGGAAGCAGTCAGCGGGCTGAGCCCACTAACGAACACGAGATGCCACAGGGCATGCTCCACTGTGCACTCCTGAATCAAGGAGGAAGGAAGACCTCCCCCCGCACCCCCCCCCGCCACTCCTTCCCTTCTTCCTCTTGCGCAGTTCTGACCCTGAGGATGCCAGAGTGAAGAGAAGGAGGGAAGGAAGGAAGAGAGGAATCCTGCGGAAGACAGTAGAAAATCCCAGATCGCACCCCTTGTACTCCACCCTCTGTCAGATGGGAGGGATTTCCAGCCTGATGGCGAGGGGAGGTTTCAAATAGGGTAAGAGTTGAGTGTGCCACAGCGCTATTACTGTGACAAAGTGACTGAAGGAGTTGTACTTACCTGAGAGCGGCCAGTGCACAAGACCCATTGAAAGAGTGGTAAAGAAATGGCCCAGAGAACTAAGTGCGAGACGGTGGTGAGGAGGACTCCGGTTATTTTCACCTGCATGTTAATAAATTCAGGGACCAGGGGTGCCTGGGTGGATCGGCTGGTTAAGCATCTGACTTGGCTTCAGCTCAGGTCATGATCTCACGGTTCACAAGTTCGAGCCCTGCATCAGGCTCTGCGCTGACAGTACGGAGTCTGCTTGGGATTCTCTCTCTCCCTCTCTCTCTCTGCCCCTCTTTTGCTCTTTCTCTCTCTCAGAATAAATAAATAAACTTTAAAAAAATAACAAATAAATAAATTCAGGGACCAGGCTATAATGCTTTTACAGTGTATTTCAGTCCTGGCTGTTATAACTCTGGGTTCAAGGCGACGGGTCTTCAGGATTCCACCGGGGCTCAAGTCGGTGTCTGCATCATGTCTCGTGGTGCAAAAACCTGGGAGGGTGCAAGGGGCAGGGGGCCACTACGTGAGCCCTAAAATGCCATTTCCAAGAAAACAGCCTGGATGTTTCCTCAAGCCACAGGACACTTTCTCCATGTGGTATTTACTATTTTAATCTTTATAAATGACACAGGACTAAGATCTTCTGCAAGCTCTAGGTGACCAAGACTTGGTTTTACAACCCTGATGCGACAGAGCTGGAGACTGAAGGCCAAGGTACCCATCTTTCCTTCGAAAGCCGAAACAAACAAAACTTAATGAACTTCTGGAACCTGCTCAACCTTTACTCTTGCACTTCCGAGAAATGATAACTGATCTGGATGGAACCTGTACCTCCCTTACTGTGTAACCTTCTTTTTAAAAAAAATTTTTTTTAACATTTATTCATTTTTGAGAGACAGAGAGAGACAGAGTGAAAACAGAGGAGGGGTAGAGAGAGAGACACAGCATCTGAAGCAGGCTCCAGGCTCCAAGCTGTCAGCACAGAGCCCGACACGGGGCTCGAACCCACATACCACAAGATCACGACCTGAGCTGAAGTCACATGCTTAACCCACTGAGCCATCCAGGCACCCCGCCATGTAACTGTCTTATTTCTCACATCTACCCGGTGTCTGCATCATATAAAACCTTTGCTGACTGCCAGGGGCAAGATGGTCTTACTTGCAGATTGAATTTCTTCTGGCAATAACAAATAAAACTTTCTCTTCTCTCACCACTTTGTGGTCCTAATTTAGGAACTTAGACAATGTAATGTCCTCTTATTCAAGCAATTCTTATTCTTTCCCCTTTATTAAAACTGCAATGAAATCCTATAGATGATTACTTTGACTTCATTGGTTTTGGATCTCCCTCTTATATAATTCTCTATAGTTAGCAAAAATCTGAATCAAAAGCAGTATACAATAGTGTAATCTAAAAGGGAGTCCAAAATAAGCACGAAGCTAGTGATGAGCTTTTATTCCCAGTATTAATAACAGTCATAAATATGATGCGAATGCAAGCTTCTTCAAAATATATTTCATTAAATTCAATGGGGTGGCTTGGACTGGCTCCTGGAACAGAAAAAGGACATGCATGGAAAAATGGATAAAGTCAGTATAAAGTCTATAATTTAGTTCAGAAGACTGTGATTTCAATTTCTTGTTTTTGATAAACGTGTCATAGTTATATAAAATGTCAATGTTAGGGAGAGGCAGGTGAATCTTACGTGCAGACTCTATTTTTGTTTTTTGATGTTTACTTATGTATTTATTTTTGAGAGAGGGTGCGACCAGGGGAGGGGCAGAGAGAGAGAGAGAGAGAGAGAGAGAGAGAGAGAATACCAGGCAGGGTCTGCCCTGTCAGTGCAGAGCCAGACACGGGGATCGATCCCATGAACTGTGAAATCATGACCTGAGCAGAGATCAAGAGTTGAACGCTTCACCAACTGAGCCGCCCAGGCACCCCACTCTCCACTTTTTCTTTGCAACTTTTCTGTATATCTAAAAGTATTACAAAATAACTTTTACTAAAACATATAATTCAGAAATGATTAAATTATATAAAAATGCCACGTAAACCAGGAGTAACAAGAAATTAAAAAATGAACAAGCCATAATAAACCAAGCTACTTTATCTCTGAAATGCTCACATAGAATGTTCTCTGTGACATGAACAAATTAGAATGAAGTTTGGGGTTCCAGTTCAAGATGGTGACATAAGAGGGGGCGCCTGGGTGGCTCAGTCGGTTGAGCGTCCGACTTCGGTTCAGGTCATGATCTCGCGGTCTATGAGTTCGAGCCCTGTGTCGGGCTCTGTACTGACAGCTCAGAGCCTGGAGCCTGCTTCAGGTTCTGTGTCTCCCTCTCGCTCTGTCCCTCCCCCACTCACACACACTCTCTCTCTCTCCCTCTCAAAAATAAAATTAAAACATTAAAACAAATTTTAAAAATTTAAAAACGGAAAAGAAAGCACGTGGTAGGAGGCAGGAAAGTCTGAGAGATCTCGTCACAAACTCCACTCCAGGTAGGACACCCAACAACTGGAAGAAATCTCAAACCCTGGAGGTTCTCCCTGAGGAACAAAGCGATTGTACCCCACGTGGGGCAGCCCAATTAGGACCAATACCTGAGAAACGAGCCCCACAAACATCTGGCTTTTAAGACCAATGGGCTTCCCGCCCGCCAGACCTATGGGGCTGTGGTGAACTTAAGGAAAGACAGGCTCATAAAGTGCCCTTGTGTCGACTCACCCACCCCAGCGCCCAGCGCAGAAGGTGCCCTTTGTAAGGCATCCAGACTTCATGTGACAGAGACGCCATTTCCTGATTTTAAAGCGTGGGTCTGAGGGGCAGGGGCCCGCCGGGACATTCTCCAGGGGTGGAGGCTGCTGGGTGCCGTCTTCCTGTTTTTCCGCTGTCTCACTAATGCCAGCAGGCACCATCTCTGTTCTCCAGTTTGTGGGCTCTCCCTTCCATGCTGTCCCAGTGCTTGACTAAAGCCAGTCGGCTCCATCTTTCTTCTTCTTCTCCTTCTCCTCTTTTTCTTTTCTTTTCTTTTCTTTTTTTTTTTTTTTTTTGGCGTGTGCCATATTTACACTCCCCCTCCGCCTCACTCCGGCCACTGAGGCCTGTGGGTTTTTCCTTTGCTGTGCTTGGGAGCAGCAGTACCTCCAGAAGGGAGCTTCTGCACACAACCGGTAGACTTGTGAGCCTGGGTCCCCTGAGACTGTAGCAATCGGACGGGCGGTTCTTAGCAGACCAGCCCCCGTCACTCCTAGGGTACCGCACGGACAGCAGATAGAAATACACCCCTGGTCTTTCTTTTATTTTTTTTTTTCAATGTTTATTTATTTATTTTGAGAGAGTGTGTGAGCAGGGAGCAGGCAGAGAGAGAGGGGGAGGGAGAGAGAATCCCAAGCCGGCTCCACACTCTCAGCGCAGAGCCTGACCCAGGGCTCCGATCCATGCAAGCGGAGATCATGGCCTGAGCTGCAAGCAACAGTCAGACGCACAACTGACTGAGCCAGCCAAGCACTCCATCCGTCTTTCTGAGAAAGAGGCTTGCGCGTTTGTGCAGGTGTTGGGGCCTGGGGGCAGGTTTCTGGTGTGGCGCACGGACAGGGGCCTATGGAGCTCCTCTCTGGGAAGGACGGCCAGTGAACACACACTTTGTGCTGTCCCTCTCCCTCGCTCCATCCAGCAGACTGGCATCTTACCTAAAGAAGCTTATGGTCTTCTCTGGTGCCCTGATTTTTGTGGCTGCCGGCAGGGAACGAGTCTACATTGCCTGGCTCTGGCGGCCAGTGAGGCTTAAGCTCGCAGTCCACGGGACTGTCACCAATGATGTAAGAGTTCTTAGAAGCCGCCACAGCAAGCTGGGACAGACCCAGGAGCTCAGTCCTTCTGTGAAAGAGGTCTATCAGCTTCTCAGCACAGCTGCAGCCTGAGGGGGCAGGCTTCCCATTAACAAACTAAAGACTGACGGTAAATCCCTCCAGAGACCTCGAAAAGCGGGCATTACCTTCACATTCTCCTTCTGCCACATTCCAGGGCACCAGCGTCTCCCAGAGGGGAGATCTTATATATGCCTCACACCCTAATTTCTATGTGGGGTACCTGGTTTGTGTGACCTGCTTCCCACGGGACACCCCTGGATTACTAGGCTCTGGGGAGCAGGGTGGCTTATGTTCCTGGGTCCCCTGGGACCGTAGTAAGTGGGGAAACAGTTCTGGCCAGGCTATGACCCCCAAGTACTGCAGAGAGTGGAGAGAAACATACCTCCAGTCCTTCTGTGAAAAACGCCTACTTGCTAGTCCTGGAGCTTTCACCTTAGGTGCATGCTTCAGGTTTCGCACGCATCTAGGGGCCATGAAGCTATTCTCAGGGAACACAGGCTGAGGGATGCCATCATTGTGTCCCCCGCCCTCTGCCTCACTACAGCTCACTGGCATCTCCCAGAAAGGAACACGTACACTCATCTGGTACCCCGAGTTTTACAACTGCCTTGCTCCCAGATTGCCTTGCTGTGGGGCCAGCAGGGTTTGTTTATAATCCCATAGGACTGTATATATTTGCATTTTTTTTAAAGCTGCTGCCTGAGGGTCTAGCTTCCAATCAGCCTGACTCCAGGGGCTAAGATCTTCCCCTTTGGGACACTGACTGGTCTTGCACACCCTCAACTACTATAAGTTATTCAGACAAAATAGACTGCTTGGACAATTAAAATGGTTTGAGACACAACCAAGAGCTAGCCTTGTAAGGTTGAACGATAAAGTTCATCTCCTAAGAGGGGGCCATTCCTTCAAGACTAGGAGGGATGGCTGTTTCACCTGATGCACAGAAACCAACGCAATCAAGAAAAATGAAGAAACAGAGGAATATATTCCAAATGAAAGAACAAGCTAAAACCTCAGAAAAAAAGTATTAATGAAACAATATAGTGGCCAAAGGAATGGTCATAAAGATGCTCCCCAAAATCAAGGGGGAAAAATGGACGAACAGAGTGAGAAATTCAACAAAGAAAGAAAATGTAAGACAGTTCCAAACGGAAATCACAGAGCTGAAGAATACACTCACCCAGCTGAAAAATACACAAGAGGGGTTCAACAGCGGACCAGGTGGAGCAAACTCCAGAATAACAAAAATGAAAAAGAATGAAAAAGAGTGAAGAAAGCTTAAGGCACTTCTGGGACAATAGCAGGCCAAACATTATTTGCATCTCAGGGGTCCCAGAAGCAGAAGAGAAAGGGCAGAAAACTTATTTGAAGAAATAATTGCAGAAAACTTCCATAGCCTTGGGAAAGTAACCAAATAAGGGCCCAAAGAGACCTAGACACATTATAATTAAAATGTCAAAAGTTAAAGCCGAGGAGAGACTCTTAACAGTAGCAACAGAATAACGACTTGTTACATAAAAGGAAACTCCCAAACTATCAGCAATTTTTTTCAGCAGAAACTTCACAGACCAGAAGGAATCTCAACCAAGAATACTCTACCTGGTCAAGCTGTCATCCAGAATTGAAGGAGAGATCAAGAGTTTTCCAAACAAGCAAAAGCTTAAGGAAATAATCAACACTAAACTATCCTTCCAATAAATGTTAAAGGGACTGCTTTGGGCTGAAAAGAAAAGGTGCTAATTAGCAATAAAAAAAAAATCATATACAAGTGTCAATCTCACTAGTAAAGGTAAATACATAGCAAACATCATGGATTAATCACTTATAAAGCTAGTATAAGTTTTAAAGACAAAAGTAGTAAAAATAACTGTAATGACAATAATTAGTTAAGGGATATACAAGATAAAAAGATGTAAATTGTGATGTCAAGAACTTAACGCATGAGGGGTGGGGAGAATAAAAACGTAGAGCTCCATAATGTGTTCAAACTTAAGTTGTAATCAACTTAAAATAGACTATTATGGGGTGCCTGGGTGACTCAGTCGGTTAAGCATCTGACTGCAGCTCAGGTCATATCTTGTGGTTCATGAGTTCAAGCCCCGTGTTCGGCTCCACATTGACAATGACTCCAACAGTGACACTGCTTGGGATTCTCTATCTCTCCCTGTCTCTCTGTCCCTCCCCCACTTTTGTATGTGCACACTCTCTCTCAAAATAAATAAATAAACTTAAAATAATAAACTGTTGGGCCACCTGAGTGGTTCAGTTAGTTAAGTATCCAACTTCGACTCTGGTCATGATGTCATGGTGTGTGGGTTTGAACCCTACATCGAACTCTGTGCTGATAGCTCAGAGCCTGGAACCTGCTTTGAATTCTGTGTCTCCCTCTCTCTCAAATATAAACACTAAAAAAAATTAAAAAAAAAATAATACACTGCTATAAATAGAAGTTGCTATATGTAAGCTTCATGGTAACCACCCAGCAAAACCTATAGTAAATATGTAAAAAAGATAATGAGGACGGAATCAAAGCATACCACTAAAGAAAGTCATGAAACAACAACAAACAAAGGAGGAAGAAAAGAAGAAGAAAAAACAAAAAAGCCAAGAAACAATGAATGAAATAGCAATCACTACATACCTATCAGCAATTACTTTAAATGTAAACGTACTAAATTATCTAAGCACATAATTGAATCAAAATATCTAATCAAAGCACATAAATTGATGAATGGATTAATAAACAAGACTCACTCATATACTGCCTACAAGAGACTTACTTCAGATATACAGACACACAGATGGAAAATGACAGGATGGAAAAAGATATTTCTTGCAAATGGAAACCAAAAGAAAGCTTGGTATCTATATCTATATTAGAAAAACAAACTTTGAAACAAAGACTGTAAAGAGAAAAAGGTCATTATATAATGATAAAGGGGTCAATTCAACAAGGGGATATAATATTTGTAAATATTTATTCACCCAACATAGGAACATCTAAATAGATAGAGAAAATAATAACAGATTTAAGTTAAGAAATAGACAGCAGTATAATAGTAAGGAACTTTAATATCACACTTATATCAATAGATTACCCATATATAAAATCCATAAGGAAACATCAGCTTGAAACAACACATTAAAACAGACCACTTTGACAAATATGTACAAAAAATTCTCTCTAAAAGCAACAGAATGTATATTTTTCTTACTTGTACATGGAATTCTCCAGGATAGATCATATATTTATTAGGTCACAAAACAAGTCTTAACAAATTTAAGAAAGACTGAATACTGAAATGTATCAAGCATATTTCCTGACCACAATGGTATGAAATGAGAAATCGATTACAAGAAGAGAACTAGAAAATTCATAAATAAGCAACAACATGCTTCTGGAAAATCAATGAGCCAATGAATAAATAAGAGATAAATTAAAAATATCTTTAGAAAATAGAAAATAGTAATATAGTAACAAAAATTACGGAGTACAGAAGAAAAGCAGTTCTTTTTTTAAAGTTTATTTATTTATTTTAAGAGAGATCTCAAGCAGGAGAAGGGCTGAGAGAGAGGGAGAGAGAGAATCCCAAGAAGGCTCTGCACTGTCAGCACAGAACCTGACGTGGGTCTTGATCTCACAACCATGAGATCTGACCTGAGTCAAAACTGAGTAGGATGCTTAACTGACTAACCCACACAGGCACCCCTAGAAAAAGTAGTTCTAAGGGGAAAATTTATCGTGATAGATGCCTACTTCAAGACAAGAAAAATCTCAAATAAACAACGAAACTTTACATCTCATTGAACAAGAAATAGAACAACTGAAGCCCAAAGGTAGTAGAAGTAAATAACAAAGATCAGAGCAAAAAGAAATGAAATAGAGACTAAGAAGACAATAAAAATGATCAATGGAGACAAGAACTGGTTCTTTGAAAAGATATACAAAATGGCACACCTTTAGCTATACTTACTAAGAAGAAAAGAGAGAAGACTCACATAAAATCAGAAATGAAAGAGATGTTAGAACTGATACCCCAGAAATACAAAAGACGGTAAGCCTACTATGAACAATTATTCTCCAACAAACCAGACAACCTAGAAGAAATGGATAAAATGGCTATAGAAGCAAACAACCTTGCAAGACTAAATCATGAAAAAATATAAAATATGAATAGACATATTAACAATAAGGAGATTGAATCAGTTATTTGAAAACTCCCTATAAATGAAAGTCCAGGACCAGATGGCTTCCTTGGTAATTCTACCAAATATTCAAAGAAGAATTAATACTAATTTTTCTGAAACTCTTCCAAAAAAAATAGAAGAGGAAGGAATACTTCCAAAATCATTTTATGAAGCGAGAATTACCCTGATAACATAACCATACAGGGACACAGCAAGAAAAGACAATTACAGGCCAATATCCCCGATGAACATAGATTAAAAGGTCCTCAACAAATTTAAGCAATTTGAATTCAACAATACATTGAAAAGATCATACACTGTGATGAAGAAGGATTTATTCTCAGGATGCGAGGGATGGTTGAACATCTGTAAATCATTCAATGTGATACACCACATTAATAACATGAAGGATAAAA
Source organism: Panthera tigris (assembly GCF_018350195.1). Lineage (NCBI taxonomy): Eukaryota > Metazoa > Chordata > Mammalia > Carnivora > Felidae > Panthera > Panthera tigris. Next base: position 10,935,412 of record NC_056670.1, read on the forward strand.
ATCATATGATCATCTAAACAGATGCAGAAAAAGTATTTGATGGACTTCAACATCCACTTATGATAAAAGTTCTCAAGAAAGTGGGTATAGAAGGAATGTACCTTAACATAATAAAGGTCAAAGATGACAAGGTCACAGCAAATATTTTTTTAATGATGAAAAACAGAAAGCTTTTCTTCTAAGATCAGAAATAAGTCAAGAATTCCCATTCTCACCATTTTTTAAAAATTTCTTGAGCTTATTTATTTATTTTGAGAGGCAGCATAAAGGAAGGTAAGGGCAGAGAGAAAGAGGGGAGAGAAAGGATCCCAAGCAGGCTCTGCACTGTCAGCACTGAGCCTGATGTAGGGCTAGAACTCATGAACTGCAAGATCACGACCTGAGCTGAAATCAAGAGTTGGATGCTTAACCAACCGGCCACCCAGGTGCCCCCCACTCTCACCATCTTTATTCAATGTAGTATTGGAAGCCTCAGACAAAGCAATTATGCAAGAGAAATAAAAGACATCCAAATTAAAAAGAAAGAAGTAAAACTATTACTATTTGCATGGGGACAGGATACTGGATATAGAAAATCCTAAATAGTCCACCAAAATATGGTTAGAACTAATAAATCAATTCAGGAAAGTTGCAGGATACAAAATCAGTATACAGAAATTTTGTATTCGTATCAACTAATAATAAACTACCAGAAAGAGAAATTAGAGAAACAATCCCATTTACAATTGCATCAAAAGAATAAAATACCTTGGAATAAATTTAACCAAGCAGGTAAAAGACTTGTACAGTGATAACTAGAATATGTTGATGAAAGAAACTGAATAGGACACAAATAGATGCAAAGATATTCCATGCTCATGGATTGAAAGAATTAATATTGTTAAAATGTCCATACTACCCAAAGCAATCTATTGGTTCAATGCAATGCCTATCAAAATTCCAGTAGCATTTTTCATGAAAGAGAGTAATCCTAAAATTTGCACGGAACCATAAAAGATCCTGACTAGCCAAAGCCATCTGGTGAAATCAGGGGGCATCATGCTCCCTGTTTCAAACTATACTACAAGCTATAGTAATAAAACCAGGATTGTACTGGCATAAAAACAGACCTATAGATCAAGAGAACAGAAGAGAGCCCAGAAATAAACCCACACGTATGTGGTCAATTAATTTATGATAAAAAAGCCAAAATATACAATGGGAAAGGACAACCTCTTCCATACATTGTGTTGCGAAAACAACATATGCCACCTATAGAAGAATGAAATTGGACTACCTTCATACACCATATACAAGACTTAAGTCAAAATGCATTGAAGACTTGAATGGAAGACCTGAAAAATCATAAAACTCTTTAAAGAAAAAATAGTGGCAATAATTTCTCTGGATTTGACACCAAATATAAAGGCCACGAAAGCAAAAAGAAATAAGTGGGACTACATCAAACTAAACGGCTTCACCACAGCAAGGGAATTATCAACAAAATGAAAAGGCAAGGACATAATGAATGGGAGAAAATATATGTAAATCAGGGGTTAATGACCAAGATATATAAAAACTCATACAGCAGTAAAAAATAATCTGATTAAAACGTGAGCAGATTTAAAAATGTTTTTAAAAACATTTTTTTTTAAAAAGACACACAGATGGCCAGCAGGTACATTAAAAGATGCTCAACATCATTAATCATCAGGGAAATGTAAATAGAAACCACAATGCAATACCACCTCACACCTTTTAGGACGGCTATTATAAAAAATATAAGAAATAACAAGCATCGGGAAGGGTGTCGAGAAAAGAGACTCCTTGTATATTGTTAGTGGGATTGGTGCAGTCACTACAGAAAACACTACGGACCTTCCTCAAAAAATTAAAACCGAATTACCAGATAACCCAGTAATTCCATTTCTGGGTATCTGCCCGAAGAAAATGAAAGCACTAACTCCAAAACATACATGCCACCCTGTGTCCACTGCAGCATTGCTTACAACAGCCAAGATATGGAAACAACCGAAGTGTCTACTGATGGATGAATGGAGGCAGAAAATGTGATATGAGATACACACACATACACAGACACGCATAATGGAATATTATTCAGCCATTAAAAAAAAGAAACTTGCCATTTGCAACACGGATGGACCTTGAGGGCATTGCGCGGAGTGAAGTCACTCAGACCGAGAAAGGCAATTCACGTATGATCTCGTTTATATGTAGAATGTAAAAATAAACAAAAGAATATGCTCATAAACACACAGAACAGACTGCTAGTTGGCAGAGGTGGGGGGGGGGGGACATGAAATGGGTACAGGGAGCCAAAACAAAACAGCCAAAACTGAAACAGATTTATTCAGTTATAAAATAAATAAATCTAGGGACTGGAATGTCCAACACGGCGACAATAGTTAACAATGCTGTATTACATATCCAAAAGTTGCTATGCGAGTAAATCTTAAATTTTCTCCGCATAAGGAAAGAAACTCTATGACTATGCATGGTGCCAGATGTTAACCAGACTTACTGCAGTGATCGTTTTGCAATACATACAGATATCAAATTATTATGTTGTATGCCTGAAACCAACTTAATGTTTTGTCAAGTCCAGCTCAATTAAAAAAATAGTTTTGCACATACTGAGAGGTTAATGGATTCTTCTTGTTTTATATAAATTCAGGAATCTCACCTATATTAGAAACCAGGAAACGCTCACTCTCCACCTAAAAGGCATTTAAGTTCCATATGTTACTTAGAAACCATTTATTAGCTTCCTAAAAAGTCCCTTGGCTTGCTCATGTTATCAGATAACTATTATATTTTAATCAAGAGAACTGACACGGAATGCTGTATTGATACTTTTCTAGGCGTGGATGAGAATAATGAGAATATGAAGGCAATAGTGGGAGCCAGGGAAGACAAGGGAATGGGAATGTGAGGGGTTGAAACAGATTTAAAATTTTGCTTTTGGGGGTGCCTGGGTGGCTCAGTCGGTTAAGTGTCCAACATTAGCTCGGTTGGCTTCACTTGGCCCCCTGTGTTCTTGTACTCAGTCATTCTATAAACACCGGTAGCTATGCGAGGCTCTGGGGTACTGTCTGTCATTTTTACTTAACTTCTTTCTGCCGCAAGATTATGTTTAGTCTAATGACACAAACTAAGTTTATTCCTCCTGATTTATCCTTGGCACATGGTACTTCAAACAGACTGACTGGTTCAGAGTCAAACTGGCCATGGAGACAGAACACTGAAAGGAAAGATGACTGACTGGTCCCCTAGATAATAATAAAGTTTCCCCTGGTTGAAAAAAACAAAATTTTATAAAATCTTTTAAAAATCTGCAGGTCAAGACTAGAAATTTAGCCTAAGAAGAACATAAAATTAATAGATGTTTAAAAAAAAAAGGTATTTAAAAAACATTTTTTTAACATTCATTTATTTTTGAGAAACAGAGTGAGACAAAGTGGGGGAGGGGCAAAGAGAGAAGGAGACACAGAATCTGAAGGAGGCTCCAGGCTCCGAGCTGCCAGCACAGAGCCCGGCACGAGGCTCGAACCCACAAAACTGTGAGATCATGACCTGAGCCAAAGTCGGATGCTCAACCAACTGAGCCACCCAGGTGCCCCCCAAAAAGGTATTTGCTTCATGGTTATTGGAATTCTACCTGTAACATACATTATTATATGAGTTTATATGTATGTGTGTGTATGTGCCTTCACACACACATATATACGTACTAAAATGAAGTTGTTGGCTTTTTTGAATGGTTTCTTTTTTAATTTTTTTTCTTTTTTCTTTTCTAAATTCAAGTTAGTTAACATACAGTATGTTAAGAATAGAACCCAGTGATTCATCTCTTACATAGGACACCCAGCGCTCATCCCGAAAAGTGCCCCCCTTAATGTCTGTCACCCATTTAACCCTTTCCCCCACATACTGTCCCCTTCCAGCAACCCTCAGTTTGTTCTCTGTATTTAAGAGTCTTTTATGGTTTGTCTCCCTCTCTGTTTTTATCTTATTTTTCCTTCCCTTCCCCTATGTTTACCTGTTGTTTTTCTCAAATTCCACATATGAGTGAAATCATATGATACTTATCTTTCTCTGACTTATTTCACTTAGCATGATACCCTCTAGTTCCATCCATGTTGTTGCAAATGGTGAGATTTCATTCTTTTTCATTACCGAGTAGTATATCTGATATATACCACATCTTCTTTATCCATTTGTGTGATGATGGACATTTGGACTCCTTCCATAATGAAGTCTTAAACACATTCTCTTTTATATAAGGTTTCTATGAAACTCCTTCCTCATTTTTGTTGGAATACAATAAAGAGTAGTTTATTGCTCTGTCCTTTCTGCCTCCCTTCTTTAATATTTATTGAGTGCTTAAGATATACCAGGCCCTAGAGATACCACAGAGTCCCCATCCTGGTTCACCCCTGAAAGGAGTTAATAATAACTCAATCTGCCGAATGGTAAGGCAAGTTCATGCCATATAAATTCACACCTCAACCTGATATTTAATTGTCATTGGTTAAGAATCTATGTGAAAGGTCAACAGCAAATGTGAATGATGGCAGGAAAATTGGCATATTGCATTTCTCCATAGAATTTAATGGTAACAAGTTGACTCTTTTTTTTCTTGAAACAGCAGAAATATTTAAATGTTTACCTGAATATACTCTGTGAGCGTGTTAAAGACTTGTTTTGCTACTTGAATTGCTTTGGAGAAATTCCGTTGTCCTTGTTCATCAATAACATCTTTCCCAGAGTAATACCAATAGAAATCACTAATGGATTCCTGCAAAAGAGGGATGATAGGATTAAGACACATTCTAAAGCTACCACTGACCTGCCTGGCTTTGAAATCTAGAATAGGAAATCATTTTAAATAACAAGATTTGGAAGCAAACAAAAATATCTGTGAAGTAAATACTATTCTCAATGATTTTCCTAAACAGAAAATGTGGCAATGTCTTCCCGAGACAGAGATAACAACTAGAGATAAAAAGCAGAAAACTTAGCTTGAAATAATGACTCTCTGTCTTTGATGACTTTGAATTTCACAGACATAAGGAGTCGTAAGATTAATGTGTATTTATCTACTGAGCAAAGCTAAATTAATTTTATGTAATTTTATGTAAGTACAAACATTAGGCAAGTCCTGGATGTTTTTGGGGTTACAGACATCTGACCTCCTTTTTTTTTTCCAACAAAGTTCACTAACATTTCCTCATGAGAACTCCAAAATGTTCCTCGCTCTTATAAATGCCCCTCAAGAAACTGGTTGGACTACTTATAAACACAGACACGACAGATATAAATAAACATCTAAACAAGATCAATCTTCTTTTTTTTTAAATTTTTTTTTTAATGTTTATTTTTGAGAGAGAGACAGAGAGACAGAAAGGCAGAGCACGAGCAGGTGAAGGACAGAGAGAGAGAGGGAGACACAGAATCCTAAGCAGGCTGCAGACTCTGAACTGTCAGCCCAGAACCTGATACGGGGCTCGAACTCTTGAACCATGGGATCATGACCTGAGCTGAAGTCAGATGCTTAACCAACTGAACCGCCTAGGCGCCCTTAAACAAGATCAATCTTTCTGAACGGGATGTTTTCAATAATAACTTACATTTGGAAGGAATTTTAGTTGGCTAAAGGAATAATAGAACTTACCTTTTTTTTTAGTTTATTTATTTTATTCTGAGAACCAGTATGGATGGGAGGAGCAGAGAGAGTGGGGGACAGAGGATCCGAAGCAGGCTCTGCGCTGACAGCATAAAGCCTGATGTGGGGCTCAAACTCACAACCATGAGATCATGACCTGAGCCAAAGTCAGACGCTTAACCGACTGAGCCACCAAGAGCCCCAGGAATAACACAATTTAGTCTAGCATGTAAATTGCATCTGGATTTCAAGACAGGATTTTAAAAATCACAAATATGTTTTCAGCAATATTTCTTGTATTTGCTTCAAAAATGGAAGCTCTCAGTTAAAAAAAAAAGGGTTGTGCTTTTACATACTCAAAAGATTAAGGGAGAAACTGTAAGTTTGAACATGTAGGTTTTAAAGTACTCTATCTGGTTACTCTTATAAATAAGATGAGGGAAATAAAAATTGTACAGAGCTCTCATTACCTAGGTAGGCCTACACCTTCAGATTCAGTTTCACCAATGTGTGAAAGATGACTACAATATCCCAGAGATTTTTACCCGATGGAGTGTTAAGCTGGATTTTAAAATTAATTCAAGTATTGGGACAGCTAAAAAGAACCACCTGTCAAATTTAAGTACATTGTGGGTACTTTGAAAGCCTTTCTTTCGCATTCCTAAAAATATTTCAAATATTCTTCCTAATTTCTCTACCAACTTTAGAAGAAGGAGCAGAGTATGTAAGTACTTTCCAAAACGACATGAATTTAAAGTGCCATCAAGCTAAAAAACATAAGGGGGGAAAAAATTCCCACTTACAGAAAGAAAATCATGAGCAAAATGGGAGTCAGGATCGGAGGCAAAGACAACAGAGGCAGGTCCCCCCTAAAACTTGGTGAAAGATTGTGATCGAAGACAAAAGATCTCAAAAAATTCTGTTTGGTCAACAATCACGACGCGTTAAAACACGTCGGTTTCATACCTCCACCACATCACATCCACTCACCAACCCCCTTCACTCGTTACAAGAGAAGCCGACATACCTGGACTCTGAGTAGGTAGTCTACGGTAGAGATGATGATGTTGACAGTTGTGTTATTGCCAGTCTGAGTTCTCAGATAATTTTGAAAATCTATGGAAGATCAAAAGAAGTCACTAAAGCTGAGTCAAAAGTTTTGAATGAGTTATCCGAATAACTCCAAAAGCAACTGAGGCCTCCGGCAAAATTGCTGTGGCTAAGAGTAGTGCTTCAAGGGAGCACCCCCAAAACGTCTCGGTGCTTCAGAGAGTATCAATTTCCAATTTCTGTCTAAGTGGTTGCTGACGTCTGTTTCCTGATTGCTAGCCCTACAGCCCTGGGCATCCCCGGAAGGAGTTTTGCCGTTTAGGAAAGAATAATTGAACTATGCATTCGGTAATCATTTGTTCCTGAGTGCTGGGGAAACAAAGATAAAATTAAGATACAGTTCCTACCTTCACAGATGCACAAGTCTGGGAGAGAGCTTGTTATATAAACAACATAGGGAAATATGTTATGCTAAGTGATACTATGAAGTTGATTCCCCAGTTAAAGAGAAGGGGTAGGAAGGAATAAACCCATACAGCTCTCTGTAGACCTCGCATCTTTTTTCACCTGATTTAACAGAAAAACAAGTGTTAGGAATTAAGTGGTGCGGCCAGCAAAGGACTTTGAGAGTAGGGATGCAATGCATAAAATGTCACAGTGTATACTGAGCATACAGAGGAATACTCTAGAATGTTTGTAGACTCAGGGACAAGGCGTGATTGGAACGAGCGGGCCCCTGTCACTACTGGCTTCAAACTGCTTCCTCCTTGGTACCGTCATAGAGTCTGGGGTCTCACGAACCTGAGTTGTGTCCCTCACAAAGCAGCTGGAGGAAACGGAAGAGGTCACACGTGAACTCGTCATCTTGGAGAACCTTTTCTCCTGCAGAAAATCCAGAGAGCAGACATGATCAACTATCCTCGCGGGTCCCGCCCTCTCTTTCCCCACCTCCAGAAAACTTGCATGTTGATCTAGCATCGTTCTGAACCAAAAACAGTCACAAATCATAGCCACTCGTCTATCTGAAGCTTGCACGATCATGCGCTTGGCAGATAGATGCACTTTTTCTTTGTCAGAAAAGAACACTTGAATCTTAAAACTCATATTTCTCTCTGTTAAAAGTAGCAGCATGGGTTTGGCAACATTTTAGAAACAACCTGAAGGTTTAAACTTCCTTTTTTTGGTTTTTGGTTTTTTGTTTGTTTGTTTTTTTGTAAGGTGTGTATACGAATGATGTCCACATCTCTTACAAATGCCAAGGTGAAATCTACTTTGCTCCCAGAGAACCACCAATTATTTCAATGCAAAGGCATTCTTTGCATACATAAAACAGGACCGAGAGCTTCTTCTATTTAATGAATAGTTAAAGGATCTTGTGAAAATTGTAAATGACTAGAAAATGTCTGATTCATTTCAATTAACTATCTCGTTAGCTTGCCTAAGGGACTTAAAAAAGTAAAGACTTCAGAAATCTGATACAGACATGCCATGGTTGGAACTTGACTTTCAGAGGAGACAGAACTAGCGAACAGACCTAATTCTACATATCAAACCAAATGAAAGACTTTGGTGGCTCATGCTGTATGAGTCACTCCAACCAAAAGGTGAAAAGAAGGTTATCTCATAGCCATAGAAGTTACTCAGAATCATTAAAAACTAATATATTTGTGGGCTAAACACCTCAGAAAAGGGTTCAGATATTTTACCTACGTTTTAATCAAAATGTATCTTGGTCACAAGTTACTCGGAAAGCAAAAACACGAAGAAAGAAACAAATGAAAAAAACAGCACCACACAAATGAAAGTGGATTTTGCAAGCATAGAGTGTCAGTGGAAAAACTGTCAACGTTATGAGTGTATGTTCTGGAACCTAAATTTGTTGCTTAGAAATCAAAATGACACAAAAATGTCGTTTGGCAAGTGAATGAATGCACTTATGTCTTTAAAAAAAAATGATAATAACTTTTCAGACTGGAAATACTTTGGGCCGAGAAAGAAAACTAGGCAATGACCATGTGTTTACTTTAACTAAAATTATGAACGATTATAATGACAGAGAGCTAATGGACTTACCAGTCTGCAGTCTGTGACTTTCAAAGTGAGAGGCTTCATATAATGGGAGGGTTAGGAAGCAAAACCATTTTGAAAACTAATATAAACATTAAAAAAAGTACATAAAATCACCGTACTGGTTTCCCTGTAAGATATGATATTTGGCGACCAAACTAAAATCACCATGCATATAGATCAGTTGTGTGGCAAATTCAAGTTTAAGTGCACATTGCTTTGACTCTCAGTACATGGCTGATAAGCCCATTCCTCAGTGTCTCCGTTCATGACGGGATAGGAAAGAAAGGGAGAAGAGTCTAGGCTAATAAACTAAACTCTTCACTTATGATACTTAGTGTCTTTCCATGAACTGTTTGAATCAGACGAGTCTTTAAAATGATATTTAAAACATAATATTATGAGTTACACAGTCTTCCTGATTCTTTCCTTGCGAGCCCATCTAAAATGCTTTTCTCTAGAAAACTGAATCAATAAACCATGTACTTTCAATGTTCACATACTCCATGTGGAATAAGTAACCCTTGATAGAAAGTATTCAGCAAAGTTAACAAGGAAATAAATATCATACAGTCTACCTGTGTTCCTGAAAATGCCCTGCGCAATGCACACTGATTTATAACGTAAGGATTTACTGCCGGCATGCACGGTATTTTCTTGACCGTATACCAAAACACATACAAGTAACTTTACTTACAAAAGGACACGCTGCACACAGCAGAACAATAGGGGAGGAGCGTGGGAGGGGGCGGGTCAAGCCTTCCTTTACCATCAGGTGACAACGAGGTATAAACTGGGGTGCTATTGCTTAACGAACACGTTACTATCTGATTAAAATGCTGCCATTCCCCATGCTGCATGTAAGTGGTACAGTAACAGAGATGGGTGGTGGCTTTATGTCTGCAGAAGGCACAGGATCCACGGTCTATTTTGTGATGTATGCAAAAGAAATTCCATTGCAAGATGGAAACTAAGATTAATAACAACGAAATGGAGTAAAATGTAGTTGAAAGTGCTCTGATGTTCTTAAAATTACTATTTGTAATAGCTGCATGATGGTCAAATGGGAATACTGTAAAGGACATTCCTTGGGTTTCATTTTTAATTGTAAGGGGCTAATGATTTCTAATACTGTAATATAGGGAGAGTTGTTTCAATATTGTTGCTGATGATGAGACAGTTCTTCGTGCCTTAGTCTTCTCATCTATAAAACGAGGGGAACGTGGGCACTGTCTACCTCACTAGCTCTTCATAACTGATGTGACCATTTTTAGATATTGTGGAGAGGTCAACATTATCAGTAGCAGTGGCAACACCACTAAATAAACATGGGAACAACATGCCTACGTGATGAATACAGTCATTTGAACATATTTACTAAAAGTGTTTCTATTTCCAAAAAGCCATCTTAATTTTAATGGACCAAAAGAGTCTCAAAAACCTCCATTTCACTTGGAAATAAATTAGACCTTATGTGTGCAAGGTACCTGTAAAATCAATTCCTATTTTAAAAATCTAATCAAGTTAAGACACTTTTAAAGGCCACTGTTCTACTCACAATTGGCGTTAAAAAGTATATAATGTTTGCTTAAGTGTTTGTTTTTATTGACTACCTAAAACACCCATGGTCTTAGCTTGACATTTATAACCTTATCTTGAGACAAAGCTTGGTTTAATTGTTATTACTTGCTAAAAATTATCAATAATTGTTGATAAAACGAAGGCAATAAGTGAAATGCCGAGTAGATATATAGAAACAATTGATTTAGGACACATAGATCAGAAGACTAAGATCCTCTTTGTTGTAATGTCTTTTCATGGCAATATCCCCAGTAATGGAAAGCTAAAAGGATGAGTGGCATAAAATGTTAACACTGGTTGCATCAAAGAACTCCCTACAAAAGCTTGTTATATGGAACTCAAGAGTGTTTTCCCCCTGCCCCTGCCATGGAAGAAATAGTTCTGCTCAGTGATCTTTAGAGGACTCAAATACCTATTTTGTATAATGGCAAAACTGAAAGATTAAGGCTAAAAATACTTTTAAATAGTGAAAAGTCAGGTATTTGGTTCCATGTGGGTAATTTTAATGTCACTGCTTAAATGGTTTAAGTGGCCACTTAAATTATACTACTATTCAACCAACAACGGATACAGTTTTTAAAATGGATTCACAATTAACATTTAGTTAGTGACTACAGTGTGCTAGGCATTGTGCTAGATATATTTTCTTATCATTTCATTTTAGGTTTATAATAATCCTATGAATCAGGTGACATGAATCCCATTTTGTGGGATGCAACTGAGAAATTAAGTAGCTTGACTGAGGTCCTATAGCAATTTACTAGTAAAGGATTTGAGTCCAATAAACTTCGATGAACATTCATTAATTGTCTCCTACATGGAAGGCACCTTGTGAGAACCTGGGCGTATAATTATGACTAATGGACACAAGCCCTAACTCAAAGAAGTTCACAGTCTAATGGAAGAGATAGGCAATAAAAAGGTCATTTCAATACCAAGTGGTCTTTCTGGATCACAAAGTTCACATCAGTAACTGATCAGATCTTTGGCTAACAACCTCCGACTACATGTACTATATGTTAGTTAAACTGTGAACTCCTACTTGTTTTTTTATCAATTTTAGAACCCAAAGAAAACCATTTTCTAGATATGTGGCTTTGGGAAAGTCAATTCACCTTTCTGAGCCTTTGTTGCATCACTTTGATATGGGAATTAACGATCTCCTCACCCCCTTACTTTCAAAGGGTTGTTCGGAGAATAAAATTGGCTCAGACAAGTACATTTGCTTTGAAACATGCAAAGCACAATAGGAATAAAAGTGAATTTTCAATGATAGGAAGGCACAGGTTCAAAAGACCTAGGTTTCTAAAATAAAGACTTTCAATGGGCTGTGGGGTGTGATAAATAATCTACATATTCCATGTACTCAATGTGACATGAGTGCATAAAATGCATTCCTATTTCAGATCCCAAGACAATAAAAATGACCACTGTGTGAAATAAATTAGGTATGTCCCATGGATAACAGAATTAAAGCACATGTTAGTTATGGAGGGAAACATACCTTTGCTTTCAAATGTGATCCTCAGATTATTTCTCTTATAACGTCTTAATGCCTTTGAGCTCCCATTACTCTAACTGAAATCCTTACTGTTCTTTATCCATTCCATTAACCAACATCCTAACTGATCTCCCTCCCTTCCGGCTGCAATGCCCATCTTAAACACTGTTGCCTACAACGACAGTTGCCGGCAATCCAATCATAAAACACTCCCAACAAAAAGATGGACTCCTTTAACAGCAGTTGAGAAAAATCTACTCTCAAAATCCCCTCACTCTATCATCAGATATAACCACAAAGCTCCCCAACTTCCATGAAGGAAATCATGCTGCTAATGTTAGAGGACTCAGTGTTTAGTTAGCATACTAGCATTACTGAGAAATGAGAAATCTGTTCGCTTTAATGTTACTGGCTTGAACAAGGTACGTTAGGACTTAATGCCAGGTACACCATCACACGACACACAACACTACTGAAGTGTTACTTACGTAGTGGCTCTTCATGGCCTCAGAAAGAAAGTATGAATTCTTTGGCATGGCACAAAAGGCCTTTCACAGCCTCCCACCAACTATCTTTCCAGCCTCTAGTCTGTTCATGTCTCTTCAACCACCCTAGGTCAGTAATGTTCTTCGTGATGCTTTGTACCTCAAGCTTTGCATATGCGGTTCCCTTTCATTGGAATATCCAACGCCTTTCTCATCTACCAGGGAAACGCCTACTTCAGGCCATATGTTACTTCTGTTGTGAAACTTAACCCATCAGCCTGGCAGACAAGTACTTCAACTCAGTTCACTCAAAACACATAGCTCATGGGTTCTGAAGTTATTTGTTTACAAGTCTATCTACATAACACTGAGTCCGTAAAGAACGCCAATGCCTAGGACAAGGTCTAGCACATAATAGCCACTCAAATTTCAATTAGTGCTTCAATGTTTAAAAACTGTACAAGGATGTTAGGAGAATTTATTTAGTGCCATGAACTAGTATCACATGCTTTCCTCAAAAAGAAGGTTGATCCAGAGGAATGGCACAGCAGTGTAGTCAGAACTGAGAGCTAAGCTGAACTACACCTGAGTCAGACTTTGCAAATCTGGGATGGGAGATAGACAGTAAACAATTAAGCACTAAAATACTAACAAAAAATTAGGATAGCCAATGCTTAGAGATTGTGTAAATTATTGTGACTAATTAACAATTAATTCTTTGGCTGCATTTTCATACAAATTTGATGAGGTCAGTATAAATATCCCGAGTAAGAACCTCAATTCAGCGCATTACCAAGTGCAGATGGAAATTTAGAAAGGTGAAATGTTAGTTGTTTTATATAAAATGTTCAAAAAAATTAAAAAAAAATTCTGAGGACTGTATCAGCTTCAAAATTTCATCTTGTTGATGAAGTCCAGGGCTGCTACAAAATGATCAAAAAATAAAATGAAGTATCTTCTACAACACTCCAAGAAGTGGAAAAGAAGAAAAATTGCACTTTCAAGCTCATAATGACTTAGTAATGAGGTTAAATGGTTCTGAGAAAAAAAAAATCCAAGGATGGAATGAAATTTTAAATATTCATAAGGTTTTTGGTTTTGAACTTCATTATACGTTAAAAGAAAACACGTGATTAAAAAATTATGCAGAGAAGACAACATTGAACACATCACAAGTCTAACAACACACTTGCCAAAGAAAACTGCGTTTTTTTTTTTAACAAATGGGAAGTCCAGGCTTTTGCAGGAAAGGGAGAAATTTACTAAGAAGGGACAGAAATATTGGCAAACTTTCATGGCAGTAACAATGGTAGGAACAGGAATAAATATTAAATCGCATGAAATCCTTATATACAAACCTCAAAAAGGCACATATTTCCTAATGGTATCTCAATACCGGTTTAGGAATATCATATAAAACCATAAAAGTTCCAAAGTGATTTTAAAACTTCAACAGTAAATGTAAAGACTGGCAAGAGATTTGTGTCTTTAAAGAGAGTAAAAAAGCAATAAGAAGCAAAAAATACCACCTAAGCTGATATGGTGAATATAAAATAAGCCCCCGGAAGGTATTAAAAGATGGGGCTAAGGGATTGGCTCATGAAATTGGTAACAGTGGGAGGCAGAGAGCCAGCATTTCAGTCTTGACCCTGTCACTTCACTGTGTGATCCTGGACAAACCATGTAGCCTTTCCACCCCTCAGTCCCCATACCTATAAACTGGGGACAATACCTTACTGGTGGTTGTAGGTTTCAAAAAGTTGCATTTAAGTTAGACATTTTCCATGGCTATATAATTTACAGCCATTTTATCATCATCAGGAAGAGGTGTAGCCTATTAGAGACAGGTGGTTGGGATGCAGAAAATTTAACTCATCAGATTGTCTTCCCAGTGTTGAGTTTATTAAACTGCATGGGTCTCAGGCTTTAAAGCTACAACATCACTAACAGATGGGGAGTTTTCAGCTTTCTCTATGAATTCTGAGAGGGATGATTGATTTTCCCTCTCCTTATGAGGGTACAAACTCTTCTTGACTTCTGTAGACCCGTAAAAAAATGGGCCTGTCACAGAAGTTGTTTAAATATGCCAGAAGATAGAGTTGCTGTAGGTATTCTTAATCTGGGAGGTAGTATGATTATTCACAGAGTGAATGAATTGCCGTCACGTGTTCTAATAGGCATCCTGCTTAAGGCAAGAGTGTGTACTGAGAGAGCACAATTTAATCTCTAAAGCCGTGCTGACGTTCTAGGTACTCCTCAAAAATCTCATCCCTCTTTTATTACCACTGCCTATAATGCCTTTTAGAAACCTCTTTGAAATACCAATGCCAACTTTGTTATTAGTTTGCTGCTGCTTCTTCAAATTGGGTCTCAAGAATGAAAACACAGTTTTTACGTTAGGAAGGTTTTTAACGTGTGATGTTTTCAAAGGAATAGAAAAAAACTCTGTAGATCTCTCAATAATTGGGAGGGAACTGGCAGAACCCGCTGGCCAAGAGGAGACTCAGCAGGACACAGTGCCCCTGGATCACCACTGATTTCCCATGCACCCATTGGTGCAGCCATAAAGCCACAGAACGTCCGAGACAGAAACGCCACAGAGAGACTACTGCACACATCTATGGTTCATTCGTTTACACGACAGTTGCAAACACTGGGTCCGTCAGAATTTTTTTTTAAATGAACGAAACAGAACGAAACAAATCCGAAAACGTAACTTAAATTCTTGACCCTTTTTGTCTAATATGTTCATAACTGAACATCCTCATGGAGAGAAAAAGGAAAGCTTGGTATATAAGTTCTATAAATAAAAGGATGCATAATGATGGAAATTAAATCATCTATTCGTTCAACAGTCTACCAAAGGGAAAAAAAAATGCACAAAAAAACTTTCACTGTCAAGACTGTACACAAAGCTAATAACAAATGAAGGAGCAAATAAATAAAAGGCAGATCATTTGTAATAATTACCACGCTCATGTGTGATGGCTGAGGAAAGGAGGACAGTCAGTACATTTACAGGTGAAAGAAAAGGAAACGGGGAAAAAATAAGTTGAGATGTTGGTTTTGTCTTGCTGTTTGTAAGGAAATACAATAGAAAACGTGTTAATCAGTTTGGGCAATTATTTGTGTGTGTTGAAAAAGAATAAACAAATCAAATCAACCTCCTACTGACAGATGTGACTAATTCTCGCGTCAGAATGGTCATTCTCACCCAGCTATTTCTGATTCGGGACTCACGAATGTCATTCCAATCCGTAGCTGGTTGACGAAGGGTAGGAGACCCTGTAAAGCTAACCTTGCACAGCCACTATTCCTGCGCGGATATGAACAATGGCAAAGAATGATGAATGCAATTGTGTTCAGAGCCTCTGGAACATCAGGTAATAATTGCAGGGAAAAATGAAACAGATTTCTAACTCCGAGACAGGAAGTCCCACTTTGGACAGAGAATTCATCCCTTTTAGGCACTTTACAGCTAATGGGAGATGCCCAGGCTTCCTGGAGACTCTAGAGGCAGGCAGGTAACGGGCTCTGAGATTTGTAGGGGCTCTGAGCTCTCTGGATGGGGCCCTCGGGCCAGTGTTTTCACTGTTGACATAAACCTAAGTCATCAAGACATTTGGCTGGATATTCATTTCAGAAAATTTAAATAAGTTTACAGTGCTGCTGGCAATTTTTTCTTAAAAGTAGCTTACACAGGTAACTGTAGGACTAATTCTGGATGGTGGAATCTATACATTCAAATGTCAACAAGAAAATAAAAGCACACAGGAGCTGTAGTGTAGCAGCAGCATTAGAATATGTATAACTGATAAATTTTTTTTCATTTTTTTCAGGGTTTCTTTACTTTTGAGAGAGAGAGAGAGAGAGTGCAAGCGGGGGAGGGACAGACATAGGAAGACGGGAATCCGAAGCAGGCTCCAGGCTCTGAGTTTTCAGCACAGAGCCCGACATGGGGCTCGAACTCACGAACTGTGAGATCATGATGTGAGCCGAAGTCGGACGCTTAACCAACTGAGCCACCCAGGCGCCCCTATCATTGATAATTCTTAAAAAACAGTAAGAAATATGCAGCTAATCCTTTTACCTAATGTGAACACAAAAATATGCAGAAATAAGAGAGATTAGTTAATTCTAGAATATTTCAGAAAGGTAAGCAGACTGCAAATGGCAGATAGGATAAAATTTAGTTTTTGCAAAAAGAAAAATTTAGTTTTTGCAACAAGATTAGTTTTATCAAAGATCCGATGTGCCAAAACTAATGCATTGATAATATGACCACTGCAAACTAGACCAAACAAACAAAAACAGATCAACACACAGGGCCTCATTGAAACTAAATTAATTGAAAAAATGTCAAACACAAAAGAACAAAAACAAATCGAGACAAAAAATATTGAAGATTTTTTTCCTAATACTAAAAATGAATGTGCAGCAATAGTTATTTCTGCTTTCACTGTAGTATATACTAATTTTTCTAGTTTATACACACATTTACAGAGAAAAAAGTCTAAGATTATGTGAGTCATTATATTTGTGTGCATGTGAATTAAGTGATCAGAATTATTTTAACATTAAGAATTACTCCTTAATTTCTTTCATCAAATTTGGACTTGTGAAGACATAGGGATGTATGAGATACAAAGATATCTGTGCTATAAGGGAGGAGACTGTCAGAACAGTGGTCCATCGGAGGATCTCAAAGTGTCACTTTCCTAAGGAGACCAAGGAATCTGAAGATTTGGCAGTTTGCCAAAGTGGCCAAAAAAAGTCCAATATCCTCTAATTTGGTTCATCCATATGCTTTATAATTTCACAGATGATTCTCTTGTAAGGGATCTTGATCTACTAACCAACTAGGGGAAAGGCCAATTACAATAGGTCTGGAACAACAAAGGAGTTAACAGTCAACTGGGAAAGTTGGGTTTTGGGTATGATTTGAGTGAGTGCCCGATTGTGAACTTTTAAATGAGTCACATAAGCATTTTGGCCATGTAAAAATAACCCTACATCTCTCTGTTTTGCAAAGGTAATTGGTAACTGACTCATCTCGGGAAAGGGGGGGAGAGGGGACAGGTGACCCTTTTAGTTTAAGTGACTGATACCTGATCCTTCTTCCGTGACCATTCCAAGTCCTTCAGCTTTGTTCTGCCGCTCAAATGCATTTAGGTCGAGGACGCTACAATAGCAGGGAGGAAAACGCTTAGAGGACGAGAAAATTTTCTTTCTTCAGGAGAGCAAATGTGTACAAGTTCTATATCATGAAATGTGAACCAAATATTAACATATACTGAAGACATACCCCAATTCAATGTCTACCAACCATATTTTCCCAGGAGCAGCCCAGTCCCTCCCCAGGGCCTGCAATGAAATGACCCGTGGGCGAGGCAAACAGAAGGCATTAATGGGTTTCGACTTCGGGAGTACATTGTAATGTTAGCAGACACACTGAAATGTAATTATAATAATCATGTTTTCCCAGAAGGAATAGCTTATTACACTAACTATCTGTCAGATTCCTTTGTCAGGTGCTGTCTGAGTGATTTTAAATACTGCAAAAAATAGAAAATGATGACCATAAATGAGGTTAGGGATCATTTGTTTAGGGAAAATGAGAAGTGGTCCACAAGCTCCCAAAGAAAACTAATTAGAATTTCCCTTTTTCTCTTTTAAAATGCACACACTGCTCATTTTCAAGTGTGCAGCATATACGTTAATTCTCCAAGGTCCCTATTTAAGAATAGGGAAGACTATTAAAAGACATTACTAACGCTGAGTAAGTTAGCAATTACGACATTACTAACACCTAACAACAAGGCAGGAAAGAAGGCACCATCAATTGTCCTACTTTGACGTGTACTGAATCACTAAAAAATATTCTGTGTAGAATTACTGTCAGTAATGTTAAACAAACACCTTGAAAGACACAACCACTTAGTAGAGCCGGAACAAGGAAGGAGCGGGCTTACCTGCACGACTGCATCAGGCCGGCAAGGCTCTGAAAGAAACCCACGTCCTTCTTCTCCTTGAGATAGTCAAGCATTTTCTAGGGGTAAATATACAAACCACACGGCCACTGAACACAAGGCTTATTTTTTGTTAAGCAAGAAACATCAAAAACATGGTTTTTGTTCTGGAATAAAGACTTTAAAAAATTAGTGCATATGAAAACGACTGTCATCTTTACCACGACATGGTGACCAAAACGTCAAAATGAGATAGCT
Source organism: Panthera tigris (assembly GCF_018350195.1). Taxonomy (NCBI): domain Eukaryota; kingdom Metazoa; phylum Chordata; class Mammalia; order Carnivora; family Felidae; genus Panthera; species Panthera tigris. The sequence continues at coordinate 10,953,988 of NC_056670.1, forward strand.
GCACGTTTCAGTGTCGGCAGTATATACAGGTGGCTTGGAACAAGACAGCTGCTTTACATAAACATCATAAGCACCATAAATATCCATGGAAATAATACTCTCAACTCTTCTAGTCAATCTTTAAGGATGTGAAGATGTAGACACTTAGTTCAAGTTTACTGGGAAGAAGGCCCACCTGGATGCTAGTCAGAGATTCCCATACAAAAGCTGAGTTCCTTATTTTTTTTTTTAATGTTTATTTATTTTTGAGACAGAGAGACACAGAGCATGAACAGGGGAGGGGCAGAGAGAGAGGGAGACACAGAATCCGAAACAGGCTCCAGGCTCTGAGCTGTCAACACAGAGCTCGACGCGGGGCTCGAACTCACAGACCGCGAGATCATGACCCAAACGGAAGTCGACCGCTTAACCGACTGAGCCATCCAGGCGCCCCAAAAGCTGAGTTTCTTAAAAGGCATTATAATCCATGTGGTGTGACTACCATATGCTACTGTCTATAAGACATGATTTGTCTATTATAGACCTATGTGTATAAGACAGAAATTTAGTTTCCATTTTCATGGTCTCTAAACCCAAGCAATGGTAGCAATCATCTGACCACTAAATGTTTCTTCTCTTGTCAGAATGATGTCCAGTCTCTGTGCCCAAAATTGTGATGAAACACAAACGTAAAAAATGCTAAACCAGTACATGGCTCCACCCCCCTAACTCTTGTTGTTGTTGGTTTGTTTTTTGTTTTAACATTTATTTCCTTTTGACAGACAGAGACAGAGCACGAGTAGAGGAGGGGCAGAGGGAGGGAGACAGAGAGTCGGAAGCAGGCTCCAGGCTCTGAGCTGTGAGCACAGAGCCCTACCTGGGGCTCGAACCCATGAACCCTGAGATCATGACCTGAGCCAAAGTCAGACGCTTAAGCAACTGAGCCACCCAGGTGCCCCTTAACTTATTATTATATACTAAAATGAAACAGCTATTTTCAATGTGGATGAAGTAAGTGTTGGAAGTTTCAAACAAGAAGCACATACAAGATGATAAAATGATAGAAGGCACACCAAAGGTTTCAAGAAAACAAAGATACTGCTCTTCTCTGAATCTTGAATAGATGTGAATAATTGCTATCACCAGTGTTGTCTGAACGGGACTTAGCCAAACAGTAAGTTTTGGTAGTCATTTTTCCCCCCAAGATTTGACTAACAGCTACCAAATATGTCAAGGCTGTGCACACGCACACACACACACATACACACAGTATATGCATATGTATGTATGTATGTACACATACATAAAAATAGGAACACAAAACACCTAGCCATTTTCTGGGGAGTGTGATAACTTACTGGTCTAATAAAACGTATAGCACTTATTAATTCCTGGATCTTTTAAACACAAGCAATGTAGCTCAGAGAATTAAAGCGGGGCGGTAGAATATGTACCTGAAGGTTTACAGAAAAAAAGAAAAGGCCTGTATAGACAGGAAGTGCATATATTATATGATTTCTCACGGCTACTTCTGACTCCAAGGATTTCTGAATCTAAATGCTACATCATTAAGAACTTTTAAAGTAAAACATAAATCAAGGGGAATTTGTTAACTATTATGGGGAGATTAAATAGATTAAATAGATTTTCTTTAGATTTTCTTTTTTTTCACATCATGTAGTCATTTACTATAGAAATGAAAACGGGACATCTGTAAATTGGATGGGGGAAAAAAAAGACATCATTATTTTCACGAAGTTGTGATGGAAACTTAGCGTTCCATTCAACTATTAATGTAAGCAACAAACACGGGTCAGATTAGCAATAACTCTGACGGTGTCACCAATAGAAATTCCAGAGATTTTCATCTCACATCACCTGGACGAACCATTTCTTCTCAATAATTAGACCAAGTACTACATCTTTCATTTAAGGAGTTCATAAAGAAGCACAAATGAATTTACTAAAAAATGTGTTTACAATGCTCTGAAAATCATATTTCAGTATTTTTGGTTTCTCTTAGAAACGGTGTCGTTTTACTTTGTGATTTAAAAAAGTCAAACCAAGAGGAGTCCAGACGCTTCACTAAGCTGTCAGAGGCATTAAAAAGAAAAAGTTAAGCACCCCAGATGACATTACGTACTCCTCCAGTCCAAAAATATGATTATATTTGCAGGAGGAAAAAAAATAGAGTACACAATTTGAGAAAAGTGTACAAACGAATTTTTCAGCTATTCTGGGTTGCCAACTTAACCTAGTCCCAAACTTCACCAACCCAAAAGGCAACCTTCAAATTTTCTCTGCTTTCCTTAGACTCAAAGATCTTCTGGGAACATATACAGGGCTCTGTCCCATTGTCATGATCCTGGGGCTCCCAGAAACCTGAAGTCAAAGATTCCAAGGTTTTCACTAGCCTTCCCTTCCTTTCCTTCCAACAGGGTAGCACTTTCCCTGCCTCACCAAAACTTACCCAAGAAAGAATAATTATTAGTTCCATGTTCATAAACTGTTTTTTCTCATACAGAAGCCAGTATAGAAAAATATGAGATCAATGTTAGTTTTAGAATAATACGGTCTGCTTAACTCATGTTTTGTTTTGCTGTTTTTCAATTAGTGTAAGAATTCTTTCTGAGCTCACGGCCACAACTGTAGGCCATGTGAGTAGTGTCCCCAGGGGTGTGCAGTACAGAGCCTGTGACAGCCTGTTTCTGAGAGTTTTTTAAATCACTCAAACATTCTAACAAACTCACAGACCTTGGCCTTCAGTGGGATATAGAGATTATACCCTTTGTCGTAACTGGTTGAAGTCATTAAAATTCAGCCCAGATCATGTCTAACTTCTTAACAGGACATAGCTACAAAACTTGGCTGGGAAGAGGTTTTTTTCATGCCCTGGGAGACTATAATTACAACTAAAAAATATTTTAAACAGTGTATTCTGTTTCCATGTTAACCAAGACATAGGCTTCTCACCAAATATACGACAAAATCCTGAGAATCAACTTGTAAGACATGTAACACTGTAAAACATATCGCCCAACTAGGCTCCTGAGGTAAGAATATTAACTTTTCCCCCCACTATTAAAACAAACCATTTTATGCTAATTCACATGAAATGCAGGTTGCACACCATGTGATAGGACTTCTCAAGAGAGTCAGTGCCCCGCATGGCAGGGTGCTATCTACATGTTTGAATGCTGGGACTGATGGCCATGAAATAAAGGCATTATTTTACACAGAAATGAAAAACTGTACAGCCAATATTGCTTTTAGGATGACGAAAATAACTCAATGGGATGACAAGAGGGTCCCTCTGTTTGAAGAGTACATTCTGTGGATGGCTTCAAGATCTTACCTGCTGAACTGTGGAGTTCCCGCCATTTAAGATTGCAATTCCAAGTTTCAAAGTCGCCGCTACCATTGGTCCAGTATCACCTTAAAAATATAAAAAATGGCGTTCCTTATATCATTTCGCCCACTTCATTAACCATTTCTGTCTCAAAACGTATACTTTTAAAATTAATATCACCCCCCTACAAATCTGTATAATGGAGTAGGACAGACTGACTTACAAGTCAAAAAATATTAAACGAGTAATAATGCTTATTTTGCCAGCAGTGTTTTTACTCAATCTTGTGGAATTTATCTAAGAATTGAAACTAGATGAGGACATTGAAGAAAAAACAGAAACAACTTATTTTTAAATACACCTAAAACTGTCAAGATTTAAAACTAATTGTGCATATTAAAGTAATATTGAAAAAATAAGGGCTACCTAGAATTTTAAGGAAAATTCCTCTCTCTCCTTCTCTCCTCCATATATATATATATATATATATATATATATATATATATTATTTGAGAGAGAGCACACATAAGCAGAGGAGAGGGGCAAAGGAAGAGAGAGAGAAAAGAGAGAGAAAAGAGAGAGAGAAGAGAAGAGAGAGAGAGAGAGAGAGAAATCAATGAATGAATCCCAAGCAGGCTCCAATGCAGGGCTCAATCCCACAACCTTGGGATCATGACCTAAGCCAAAATCAAGAGTCAGGTGCTCAACTGACTGAGCCTCCCAGGTACCCCCTCTCCCCTCCATATTATGTTTGAACAACTTTTATAATTTTCATTTTAGCCCTTTTTATCTTACTATGTTTATAGTATTGCTTTATTAGGATGACTGCCTAATTTGAAGTAAGTCACTCAAATAATAATGACAAAATTTATTCATTTATATTTTTAGTAATCTCTACACCCAACACGGGGCTCAAACTCATAATGCTGAGATCAAGAGTCACATGCTCTATGGACTGAGACAGCCAGGTGCCCCAATAACGATAAAAATTTAAATCCAACCAGTTGTCTACCCTTAGTCTATTTTACTTTTACATTATCCACCTCTACTTATCTTAGAAATACAATAATAAAAATAACAGAAATAGAAATAATAATAGAATAAGAGAAATAAATACCTTAGTGATCTGGGAGAGGGGTGTTTAATAAAGTTTTATTAGAACTCAGCCACACGGCTCGTTTACATATTGTCTCTGGCTGCTTCCATGCTACTATGGCAGAGTCGAAGGGTTGTGACAGAGACCCACGGCCAGGAAAGCCGAAAATATTTACTATCTGGCCTCTCACCGAAAACATTGACCCACCCCTGATTTATTGTGTCACGACAGAATTTCCAAAACTTAAGGACCAGAAATAAAATAAATATTTGAATAAGATTCTGAAAAAAAAAAATCCACATTGGACTGGGTTAATGAGAGCCTGCATTTCTGAAGTCACCTGACCTAGGGATGAACAAGAGATTCAGGGACTAGATAAGTCAGGAGGAGTTAAAGAGGGGTGCTCCGAGAGACTGAAGGGGTGTGAGGGGAGCAGCGAGCCTCACCTTTGCTGGCACTGATGGTCTGTAGCACCATCTCAGCAGCCCCGCGGTCATGGAGCCTGGCTTGCTGGTACAGAAGCTTCTGCTTCTCCATTTCTTTTTCCTGAACACAAATCCCAACCATTTATGTTGCGGCTGTCATGAAGCACAGCAGCTTTCTACAGACCATATTTTCAGTCATCTCTTCATGTATGGGCTCTATGACAACATCATGGACCATTTCAACACCAACAATGTTATTCAACAGATGTTAACAATATTCAACTCTCGGTTTTGCCCTTTATATTTTTCTCGGTATACTTTTGGTACTGGCTTATCCGGATGGATTTTCTCAATTTTAATTGTTGGATTAGTCCAAAGCCTGTATCACAGTTTTGAAGTACTGAACTTCATCACTGAAACGTGCACTTTCTGAACGATACATTTGTGCAGAAGTCTGTCACGTTTTTAATCATCTCCCATGCCATGGCCATAACTTGATACTGCTCAGCAAATGGCTCGAGTTGCAAGTTATCACTAAATGACAGGAAAACATGAACTGAGACGTGTTGGAGTTTAAGCGAAATTGAAAGCGGATATGAATAAAAAAGGTAGGCTTCAACTAAGTAGCGGACTTAGGATACGCATCTCCCCGGTCACCCCCCCCCCCCCCCAAGAATAAAAGAAGCAATGTGCCTTTATATTTTGTATTCTCGGGTGGTAACAAACGATACTGCATGGTGCTGCTCGAGCAATGGCTGGGGTTTGGTTCTTTTCCACTGAGACTACCACTGAAAACATAAAGAAGAAAATAAAAATAAAATATAAAGGCACAGCAAGTTCAAGACTGGTAGGATCATTCACTTGAGCTATCCAGTTCGCTGGAGAATTGAGACGGAACTAAGCAGTATAAGTTGCAAAATGGAAGTTGCATAGAGCCCTAGGACAGCGAGTCCATCAAATGGCGTGGTAGAGAAGCTTAGTCAATGGGACATGAAACAGTCAATTAGTATCATGTCCATAAACACAACGGCCAAAACATATATGACCTAAGAGCAGGAAGAGCCGCAGCAGAAGTAGCCAGAGTGACAGTTTGCTGCCATAAACTTTCCATCCAAAGTACGGAAAATAGACACAGGAAGATGGAAGAGGTTTAAAAAATGAAGGCTTGCTAGTTACAGAATATGAAAAAGAAAGTAAACTAAAAGGAGGAGGGGGGGAAGAAATGGGCTCAAACAAATGAAAAAAAAAGAAACCTTCAAATCAAAAGCAACCAACACAGACATTTATGCTGTTACCAGAGAGTTCTCGCCGAGGCTGGCAAATTTGTTTCTTAAATCTTTGATAATATCGTGCTGCGAAAACAAAATTGATCAGGGTTTTTTTTCACACTATAGTTAGAGCTCCTGTGGTTAACGTTTTATTTTTTTTCTTAAATTATGTGATAGGTCTAAATGGAAGCAGAGAAAAGAAAAAAAAGGCAGCTTTGCTTCATATGTATAGCCATGCTAACATCTAAAAGGGTTGCCTTCATGTTTAAACCTCTTCCTGCAAAGTCAAGAACAAAACGAAAACAAAACCACACAGACACACAAAACCATATCGTCATTACAACACAGTTTCAGAAAAACTGAAAGACCCTTTCGCCTGCTCTTCAGGTGTGGTTTAAAATTGGTCACAGCAACATTTGATCCCTCCTTTTAGACCCAACAATCTTTCACGTTCTTCCCGAACTCTGCACTTGTGCTTCCCAGTGTAACCAATTCCTTTCGTGGAAGACTTTTTCAGTAAGACAGCGAGAAGACATTATTGGCCTAAGGAACCACCCTAGCATTTTCATCTACTAAAGAGTCAAGGGAGTTAGAAAGACTGATTCTTCTACTAACCCAATAAAATGTATGAAGACAGTCATCAGGAAAAACCCAAAGAAGACAGAAGATAGCAGCGTGCCGTATATTCTTGAGGGGGGAAAAAACAAACGAACAAAAAATAGAAAACCCTTTGCTGTTTGTGCTACAAAAGTAGGTGGACCAGCTCGAAGATCTGCCAGAACAATGTACACAATACATTCTAGATCCTGGTATCCTCTGCAGTAACTGAAATCGCGCCTGATGGATGAAGGTCAGAGGATCAAGAGACAGAGAATATTCAATTGCCTTCTTAAAACAAAAAAAAAAAAACAAAAAAAAAACCAAAAAAAAACTCCCTGGGCAGAGATCACCCTCATTTTTCTCACACGGCATCTAAATTTCAATATTTTTTTTTTTAAATTTTTTTTTCAACGTTTTTTTTTTATTTTTATTTTTTTATTTATTTTTGGGACAGAGAGAGACAGAGCATGAACGGGGGAGGGGCAGAGAGAGAGGGAGACACAGAATCGGAAACAGGCTCCAGGCTCCGAGCCATCAGCCCAGAGCCTGACGCGGGGCTCGAACTCACGGACCGCGAGATCGTGACCTGGCTGAAGTCGGACGCTTAACCGACTGCGCCACCCAGGCGCCCCTAAATTTCAATATTAATAAATACTTCAGGGGAGATGATGATTCATCTGATACAACTACCGACCTAAAAAAGATACACTGATCTAGAAGCAGGAAAGCCATACTTCATAAGGAGGGATCAGGTCAACCTCTAGGCTTGAATTTCTTCTTTGTCAGATTGAGTTGGAGGCTTTCTCTTCGGAAGATATTTAATATTATTTCTTTCTGGTACTTTGTCCTTTGAGAAGTGCTTCCTGGGTATGTAATTTAATCCCTCCATTGGAAATTTTATCACAGTGTAATAAAATAAAACCTTTTTGAAAGCTAAACCCGGAAGTTTTCAGACAATAAAATGATGGATTATGTGGAAAGAAAGAAAATTATTTCATTTCAACCTCACTGCAGATTAGTTTTTCTAAGAAAACTGAAGATAGGTCTTTTTAAAGAATTTTACTCAGGGAAACAGCACCCGAAAAGTAGCTTTTTAAAGCATCTTTTTAAGAGTAGGGTCCTGTCCCATCCCAGATTCTGCCTGAACTGCCACTGAGTCTTAAATAAACATTATACCTTCTACTTTAAGTTCAGTCTCTAAATCATTCTTTCTAAGGTTACAAAAGAGGGTTGTGGGGAGGAGGAGGTCCAAAGTTTCAATTTTCCCCTAGGCAAAAAGTTCTGATTACCAAGAGCAACCAGGAATTATCAGCTGTTTTCCTCAGAAGATTGCTATGAACCTTTTCAAGGTCAATAGTGGTAATAAATCAGACCCATGATCAAATAGCAGGCATTGAATGAAAGTATTCAACATCATGACTGCATTTAGTATGACTGAAGTTTGTAATAAAATATTAAGATTCTTCCATTTTTTCCTAGAGTGCCTTGCGTTTAGCATTTGATGGGGGGGAGGGGAGGGGAATTGAAAGGCCTGAAGAAAAAAATCATCCATTCAGTTCTTCAACAACTTGTCTTACAGGAGAAAAATATGGAACTTAAAAAAAAAAAAAAAATTACAACTGCCCCTTGCTTCTTGGTGGATAAAATAGTTTATCCCTATGATGGAGATGAAAGATATTTTAAAGTAAAGTAGGTCAGCCTTTTGAGAGCAAAACTTTTACACTGAAACTGACGGACCCTCCTCGGTTATGTGGGCATTTGGGGCCGCGTGGACATCCCAGCTACAGTCAGTACATAACGCCACAGGAGCCCAGTTGGCTTGCCTTTTTTTGTTTTTTCTCTTTGCATTTCCAAGCATTCAGCAACTGCTGAAAAGGTTTTCATAATGTTTTCCTCTTCAGCTGCATGTAGAGGCTAGTTCTGAGTTTTCTAGGAGCTGAACTCTTTCTATAAATATTTCCCATAATTTCATAATAAGTCAACCTTACCTATTCTAATTTGGCACCTTAAGAGTAGTCACAACCTACAAGATGATGTTGAATCTCAACATTGTAAGAAAAAGAAGACGGAAATTTAGAAAACTCAATTGGGTGACTAGGGGGGCAAGAGCAAAAGGCAGTGAGATGCTAACCCTTTGGTTTACAACACAAACAGGCCAACTCCGACTAAGGGAACACAAAAATCTAGCTGGGAGTCATGTTCTACATTTCAATTATTTTTGTTCAGTATTCCAGTTTCTGAAACTGTAGGTTGGCCACATTTATAAAGAGTTGACTTGCAGTCCTAGGAAAACACTTTAGATTATAACTCTGTCTAATAACAATGGCCCCCCACATTTATAAATTTTAAATTTAATTTCTCAAAAATCAAATGAATGTATATGGAGTTTCCTAGAAGAAAGTCTCCATGAGACCAGGGGCTAAGAGACTTGTCTGCCTGTTTTAACCACAAGGATTCATATACTACAGATCCAGTAATGTTCCCTGCACATCACAGGTGTTCAAGGAAATGTGTGGAATGAATTGCAAAACTAAACAGTGTGGTAACAGGTAGCATGTACAACTGATCTGAAATTTTACAAATGCTATCTTTTCACGTGAAGAGCTACAAAGCTAGTACAACGTGGACGTCTCTTTTCGTCCATTTTCGGTACCTGGTCAAAGAATTATACACGTACAAATACTCATTCTCAAACTGTGGTTTTTAGCTCATTTCATTTGCTGTCTGTAGCTTTATTACCCATTCTCTTTGTTGCTGAATATCGACTAGTATAATAATCTTCCAAAGTTCTGCTTTTCAATAGGATGGGCATAGTTTCTAATGTTTTCTCCTTAACAACAACAACAAAAAAAATGGAGAAAAAGAAAAATATGCTTTCACCCAAAGCAAACTTTAAATGCCACATTTTTTATTAATAGATGATCAGAGATGACAGAAACACTAAAACAGAGAAATGTCGTTCAGTTAATGTGTTGGAGGTCTGAAGTTTAGATGTGCTATATGGTATGATTATGGCTTACTTCTTCCTTTAGCATTTACACTCCCATACTTGTTGAAATATTATTTCCCTTGGATTCAGCATATTTAGAACTAACCACTATGATGCTGAAGCAATAAAACCCAGCCGCATTGAAATAATTATCTATTTCAGGGACCTGTTGGCAAAATGTATACTACATCTCACACACACACACACAAAAACTCCATGAACAAAATATAAAGTGGCGTGGGGGGTGGGTGGGGAAAATGAGCAATTCTAAAATCAGAAGGTATCAAATTAGCAATGTTAGATTAAGTTATCATGAGAGGGAATGTGGTTTGTCCTGAGCACAAAATTGATTTAGAACAGCGTTCATTTACCCATTTGGTTGCTTAAGCCTTAAAAGCATCAAATACTGCCTTGAAGACAGAAGGAAATGCTATGCAGTCCCACTAGCCTGATGAAAGAGAGAACAAGAAAAATAAGGTGATTGGCGGTCTCTAATAATATGGAGGTATGGTTAGATCACGAAGGTCCCAGAGTGTTGGAAAAATTCATGGGAAAAGGGAGAAGTTAGAATACATTTTATCATAGAATGGATCATGACAACTCATTATCTGGGTTTTGACTTCTCTCAGTGCTAGTTGTTTTAAGGGTCTATAATTCTAAGTTTTCACAAATGATTACTGATCCTTCCCCAGATCAACTCTTGAGAAACAGATGTACTCGATACAGTCTTGAATATTACCTGTTCAGCTGACAGAGGGCTTTTTCTGGAGACTGTCTTACAAGGATACACAGTCCTTCTGTTATTCCAGACTCTGGGTACTTATCCTGTGCTCAGCCACCTTCAGATGTCACCTGTACATCTGGACTTTATTGTATATGTTCTCAAATAATTACTTATACTGAATTTCTGAAGACCTTTATCATTATATCACATGCTGTCCTTTTCACGAAGATCCTCAGGAATTTTTGTTTCTCCCAAAGAAGATGACTATGTTTATTTAATTGATATAGTGAACTGTGAAATTTATGTGATAGAATGTGGACTCCTGGAAAGCTCATCGTAATCAGTAATGCTGACCAACTCCAGCAAATTAGCAAGACTCTAAGGCATGGGTTTCTGGATTAATCTCATTCTTAGAAGGCTCCATGTGTCCCTGAACCCCTATTATCCCTCAACGCTTTTCCCTTTTTTATCTAACTGTATCAGGTATAATTGTGTGATACTTTGAATACCAACTAACTAGAATTTAAATAAAAACTTGAAACAAACAAAAAATACCAAAAAGGTAGAGACAGGTATACATGTACAGAAGCTAAGCTATTTTCTACAAAACATTTTTAATGTGACATTTCTATTCTAAAAACTATGAAGTTTATTTTTTTTCCACTCCTCCACAAAAGATTGGAAGAAAAAGTAACAAAAGTTTGCATGCTTCTATCCATATTCTTGCATTTAGATGAATTATGAGATTTCCCTGAAAAATTAAAAGCACTCACCCATGAAAAGCAAATCAACACTTTTAAAGCTGGGTGTGACCCCTGAGAACATCTAGTTCAAAACAGAAAAAGCTGAGGCACAGAGTAATTTAAATATGACCACTGAAGGTCACCTGGATGAGAACCCAGGTCTCCTGTCCTGTGTAGTTCTGTGTTCACCCTCCTGGGAAAGTTTCTCTAAGGGCTTCCTCGGCTTGATTTTATACGAAGGTAGAATTGATTAAAAGTAATAGTAACAACAAATACCTATAGAGTTTGTTATGTGATAGTCAATGTTCTGAGTGTATTATATGTGTGAACTAATTCGATCCTTACCACAGTCCCATGAAATAGAATCTATAATCAGCCCCATTTTATAGACAGCATAATTGAGGCTTAAGATCACACAGGTAGCTGGTAGAGCTGGGATTCAAATACAGGTGGCTCATTCAACTGATTCTGCTGTTACGCATCTGCTGTACATAACGCAGTCAAGCATAAACCTCAACTGAGATTATTTTTAAAACACCAGCACATGAAGTCAAACTGTCATGCGCAGCAAAAATGCACAATTATATGTGTAAATGTATATTCCATACAGTTTGCTATTTAGGTGCAACACCCAATATGCACGAGTCACCATATACAATATAGAGGACTGTGCTTTCTAGGAACTTTCCTCATACCAGGACTGTACTCCATCCTGCCCCATACCCCTTTCTCTCCAAGACTTGGCAATTTGCCATACTTCTGAGACAGTGGGCCCTAGAAACGGCTCACAGCATTACTGTGGTTATGAAACCTGGCTCCTGTCATCACTACCACCCACTGAGGAGGCCCCACACCCATGTATACAGAGGCTGTAGTGCCTGAACACGGCTGGACCCACGCTGGCTTTGGCTTCCCAAAGGGTGCATGAAAAATCTGCTTATCATCAGGAAGTATGAAGAAATTAAGCCCCTGTAACCAATAACAGGTAGGAGGTGGGACAGAACCAGTGCTCATCCTTCGTCCCCATTAGGCACTGTTCCAAGATGCATATGGTCATTCTAGGGCCATCTGACATCACTGTTGAATAGCTGTGGTCAGCTCAAGAATGCACTATCTTGTATTTGCTCTCTCTCCTTCCTTAGATCATCCATTCTCTTTTGCCCCCACTCTTACCTTCCCTGGGATTGTAACACCCCTCAACCCCAATAAAGTGTTAGCACATAATCTCTTTGCCCTGTTTTCCAAGGAACTTGGGCTAAGACATGGGGGTATTACTTGAGATCGATGATTTCAGTATATAACAGTGCCGTTAGTGGAATGCAGCCAGAGACATGAGAACAGTGGCCATCAAAATTCCTTATCCCTTCTCTATGATTCAATAGTACAATGAGCGACTCAACACTTTAGCCTGCGTTTGGGGTACCATGGTGCTTCTGCGGTAGAAACAAAGCAACTATAAGTTTACCTGATAAAAAGAATCATTGTTTCAATGTTCTAGATCCAAAGCTATATCTTTGACTTTTTATATTTAAGGGTTGTCTTTGGTAAGACTTGGGGAACCCTTCTAATTTAAATTGCTTTGTTCCTATGGACAGAATTAAATGAACCCATTCAAAGATCGAATTATATACCTGCTGGAGGGTACATCTTATAGCCAATTCATTCTTGCAGGACTGCCAAAGAATGGAATTCTATTCAAAATTAGATCATTGGAGGGGCCAGACAAAGGCAATTTTATCACTGGGTACAGCTATATAGCATCAGACCTTAAAGACATTTGGGCCTAAATGGATTCTTCCACACTCAGTGATGCATATTTTGGAATATGAGCTGGGTACTGGTCTGAATTCTTTAGCAGGTACGATGATATTTTAGTTATGCCTGAGGCCCATCTGGGACAGAATACAAGTTAGTCTCCTAAAGCTTTTTAATACAGAATATCAACTCTGGAATAGGCATTTTTAGCATTTAAGAGAGTAGCAATTCTCTTTAATCAATAGTACAGAATAATAGGACCTCGGGGACTCAGCAGAGAATTCATCTGTGAATTAGAAATTGGGCATTTGCCAAAGGATGATGCAACTTGCCTAATATTTGAGAAAGATGGTTTAGAAGGCAAGTTAATGCTCCATTCCTCTGGCTTACTTAAGCTCCACTGTCATTAATTTGGAGTTTTATTAAGAAATAAATCTATATTATAGTACCTTAATATTCCACAGAAATCCTTCCATTGAATTAGCATTTAATGCCACATGCTCAGAGTTTAGAGAACAGCATTAGAAAAGCAGCAGCCATCTGGGGGACGTTTCTGTGTCTTTTGCAAAATCATAGTTTAAAAATGTGGTTTACTCTGGTACCAAATCTCTTTGTTCATCTAGGTGAAAAAACCCATCATGCTCAAGAGAAATGAAGTTATTTGACCTGCAACATTATTAATTTGTTATTATTGTTATTTGCTTTGGCATTTGAAAAATCCAAAGCTAAACAAAGTGTTCAACTATAGTAATAAGCATCTCAAGTAATTGCTAAAACATTTCTTCCCTTTCAGTTACTCTTGGCCTCTTCTTAAGATTTAACTGTCCTTTTGTGTAGTTTTAGTATTGAAGTAGTCCCAAATCTAAAAAGAGCTATATATAATAAACTAAATATGCAACAAAATTATTAAATAGTTACAGGAAGAGAATATTTACGTATATTATTGATGAAGCAGGGAATTGAATTATCAAGTTAAATCAAGCAAGTTTTAACATAATCGTATCAGCAAAACACACATGTGATGGAAAAAGAAAAGAGCTGTCAAATACTCAGCATTTTAGTCCCCACCTCCTGTGTTTAACATTTCTTAAACTTTACTTCACCCCTGCATGAAAATTTTCCCTATAATGCCATCTTTTAAAAAGACCTAGTTTCTTCTCAGTATCTTCACTGAATACTTACAGATGAAGAATTTAAGTAGAAATACACCAAATGTTAATAATTAGTCAGTTATGGGGATAAAATTAAACTATCACACACTTTAGGTTATTCCCAAATTTGTTTAACATCATTCGTTTTAAGAATTATTGAAACAGCCAAATAAACTTTCACATTTATTATATCTTGGATGAAAACTTCCACTCCTAGACTATCTCTAAGTGATGTTAAACAACCAGACACTTCAATGTAAAAAGTCTGGGAGATTACTAAATTCATAAAGAAAAAGTAATAATCCAGTTGTCTGGTCAATGTTCAGTGGTTCTGTTAGTATCACAGAGTCAACCTCAGACAAGAGTATCTTCATAGGCAACTGCTTTCATGTCTCTTTTTCAAATTGGTAAGAGTTCATATTGCTTACTCATGGAGTATGTATTTTGTGAAAAGTAGCATGCTATGCAAATTAGGCATATATAATAAATTACAGTCCTGAATCACATGGAAATACAGTAAAAAATCTGGTTAAGAGGTGAACATTCCCACATCTTGTCTATGGTTATGCACATGAATAAATGGCAATCATAAGCAACTTTAAAATCCTGTTTCGGAGGGGGGGCAGTTATACCTGGGGGTTTACATCTTCTTTCCTATGGTTAATTGCCAGGCTTCACCAGTATTTGAATGTCCTGCCAGTCATTCTTAGTCTAGGGCACGTAACCTCTTCCCTCAGGTCAGGCTCCATGCCTCACCTGATCTCTTGTCTTCGGTCTGACCTGAATCCTAGACAGATTCCACCACTAGCCATTCCTAGACTTCTGTTTTGAATAGGGAACTTTTCTTTTTTGAATAAGGAATCACCAGATTCGACCCTATTTACCAAACCGGATTTGCTTTTAGATCTCCCTGAAACTGTATTCCTCTCTCAAAGTAAGATGGTTTTCTTAACCAGCAACACATTCCTGACCTTCCTTATCTACCCGTATCCCACAGATATCAATACACCCTTGGGGCATGAACTTCAGTGCTAGGAAATCAAATCTTTGGTTTCTGCTAGGAGGTCCCTTCATGTTTTCAACTCTCAATAATTCACAAGCATTATACCTGAGATAATCAGTGATAAAAACATAAATACCAGCTTAGTATCACACTCATTATTACCTACTACTTAAGCCCAGAATATATTATTGTCATATCTTACATGTCATTAACTATATTATATCCATCCAATTAGAGTTAAATCTGACAGCTGTATGAACTCAAATTTTTAAATTTATAAGGATCATAATGTATGAATAATATATTCTTCCAAATATAACAGTGAGTTAAAGTATTATCATTTGTTTCTTCTAAATAGATTCTTCATGACATTATAAATTCATTTTAACAGTAATTTTTTTTTAACTAAAGCCATGATGGGTATTTTTTCCCTGGGATGTTCTAATCAATTTTCCTATGAACTAGTGTCATGAAAATAATATGTAAGCTTAACAGGGTTCATAACAAAGGAAAATGGTTGTAATGCTAGATCAAGATGGGTTTTTTTGTTAGATAACATTCCAAGTGCTCAGTTATTCAAAATATTAAGAGATAGAAGTAATCATCAAGTTGTTCCCTGTAATGAAATGCTGAAATCGACATTAAAATTGTGGAACAGCCTCTCTGATTACTAACTAGGGATATTACGAGCACAATGGGAAAGCAGGCTTCCTTCCAATCTCATCAGCAATGCCATTTGTCGTGTCTCTTTTCGAGTAACAAGACTCGTATTCAAGAAACATCAAGAGGGATGAGGCCAGAATGCTGTACTGAAAGACCCTTAGCTGAAAGGTAATCAGCTAAATGGCTGGCCTTTGACCCCAGCCCAGCATGCAGCCCAGGGTTCACATGTAGGATAACATTTCAATTATGAGTCGTTGGAATGGCAAGAATAAATCTGCATCAAGGAACGGGCACCGAAGGGACCAATTGCATTAGAGCTACGAACTCGTAGAAAGATTGCAAGACCTTTTATTACAAAAGAATCCAAGATGTTGGGTCTAACAAAGGTAAATGTCACAAGAAACCGAAACTCAGACCCAGACAAATACACACATATATATATAGTTTTACCTTGCTGCGTTGGGATCCTGTGACCTTAAGGAAGGATGAGGACAAGAAGCAAAATAGCAATAAACAATTGCTCGGAAGACAACTGACAGACCATAAATGGTGTGCACTTCAGAAAAAAACAGTATTATTTGCTGCTCAGAGCTCATTCGAATTTACCTCAGTTTCTTATCAATAAAGATGGATTTGAGAACAGAACATACATACTTTAGAAAAGATTATAGTGTCATGTAGGAAAATTAATCTTACAGCATCTTAGTCAGCAACAGTCACAGGGTATTCTCAGATTAGTTTTCGTACTTTCTACACATTGACTTCAATGCTGCAGAGATGCTGTATCGAATTGTTTCTGGAAAGGACACTACTCTTTGTCCACCCCTCAACCTCTACCTTTTTATGGGACCACTGTAATTAAGGACCGACTGCTGGCTACTAATCTGTTTACAGACTTCTGGCTCGAAATCCAGGTATGTAATAGGAAAAAACAAATAATGTAATCTGTTTCTTTCCACTTCATTTTTTTTTTGAAAATTCTATAAAGAAAAAAAAAAAAGAAAAAAAAAAGAAACAGAGAAGGGGTGGTTAGCAACAACTCCTTTTTTTTTTTCTATAGAAAACAAAAGTCAAGTCTAAATAAAGGGGGAAAATAATATTGACTTCCCTTCTGGCTAACTGATATTGAGCAGTCTTTCTAATATTTACAAGCTGAGAACATTGAGAAAATAATCATAGAATAGAACGTAGCCCTAGGAATATACGCATTCCTACCTCATGCAAGCAAACTGCGTTCTGCACCACCATCTACATATGATCAGGAAATGAGTGACCTAATTGGGTTGAAGTCAAAAGAGGCTGAATCTTTTAGGAGTTCTTCAATTCAGAAGAAAATATCAAACCAAGGGTTTAATTAAAAACTCGATGTCATGTTGCTCTTCAGTGAGTATTTTCCTCACATGTCCGTTGGAAATTTCAGATCCCAACATTCACTGAGATGAGAACAATTTGAAGTGATCTCATCTCGGAAGGTTCTCAGGAACACTCATTCTGAACATATGGGTTTTATTGGATTATTTCATTACTCTACGTTCCTTGGTCTTAACTTTAGCAAATGTTAGGACTCAGATCTGTCTATCCAGCTTCTGACATGCAGTTCCTTGACACAATAAGCTGCAATAAGCCATGAAGCAAGAAACATAAATGTCAGTTATAAGCTATGAAACAATGTTTCAAAGTAGAAAAAAAAAGACAAATCTAGAAAGATCCATCTTACTTCAAAACTCTTCACTTCTTCTTCACCATCATCATCTTCCTCATCATGACAACTCTGATACATGGAAAACATTAAAAAAAAAGTCAGCAGGATTAGAATATGTTGAGGCAGGAGGTACAAAAGAATGTTGTGTAGAACACCAAATCATTGGTATTAATTTATCACTGACATTGTTTAAATGGATGTGTCAGATACAGTAAACGTGGACGGCATGACCAATGAATTCATGACCTACAAGAAAATGATACTGTGCTTTTACAAAATCAAAATATTAAATTGCCAATTTAAGTAATACAGATACATGCAATAATTGTGAATAAAATTAACAGAAAACATGTCCATTATCAAAGTGCATCTTGTAATCCTTTAAATTCATTTTTATTGTGATTGATCCAAAAGAGGAAATGAAATTCTAGCTGCTACTAATATTACTCTTTAATAGAAAAATAAGTAAACTATTCTATTATTTTGAGTTATTTCCCCAGAAATGATAAAGGAGGTATAGTAATCCATGCATACATTTTAATCTAATTCCCACAACTAAAATTTTTGTTTGATAAATTGTGTGAGGACACAGAGGGTCTGCTTCAAATCCTAATGCTGCCAATTATTAGCTGTTTAGTTTAGGGCAAGTTCCCTTACCTCTCTGGGTCTCCCTTTCCTCATATTTAAGATGGGAATAAGAAAAAGAGGACCAGGGTTCCTGAGACGATTATATGAATTAACATATGCTAATGGTTTCCCACTTAGAAATAAGCGTCTGAAAATAATAAGCATTTAATACATCTCAACTGCTCCTATTATTATGGTTGACCAAAGGAAGCTGTCACTAACCAATAGCTATGGCAGGTGAAAAACCTTGAGTTCTTCAATGTTAGATCGTTCCAGCCTTTCTAAAGATTCCTTACGGTCGGCAAGCACTCAGTGTATCAGTGAAGTGAATGGTGGCAAGTAATTAAATATAAGCTACAAATCAGAAAAAATGCTTTCAATTCAATGATTGCCTGTATTTTGAGTAGAGAGATGAAGAGGGGGTGGGAGAGAAGGCATAGAATGTGATCCTCCTACCCACACAATAATATTCTGTTGTTCATTCAACAAATATTGACTCTCACCCTTTCCAATTCAGAATAAGACCGACAACATGGTTTGCCAAGGAGAAAGTAAAGGGCACACAGACCTGTGACAATTTTGCTCTTTGGAAAAGGTGTTCAGTAGTGTGCTGCCCCCCAGAAACAAAGATGTGAATTATTTATTCAGAGGGTGGGGGATTATCTGCTAGGTGCTAATGCCACCTTGGCTCCCAGGTAATCAGTTCACCAGGAATTTTAAAAATAAGAACCCATGATGACTTTAGCAAAACATATCTGCAAGGCAAATCTGTGGTCATCCATAACTACTATGTATCTCAGTTAAACACAGAGGACTTTTGGCCTATCTGCCCTCTAAGATTACCAATGTAATATTTCACTCTTCTGCATTAGTAATTAGAAGTGAAGCATGGGGCGCCTGGATGGCTCAGCCAGTTAAGTGTCTGTCTTCGGCTCAGATCATGATCTCGCAGCCCGTGGGTCTGAGCCCCACGCGGGGCTCTGTGCTGACAGCTCAAAGCCTGGAGCCTGCTTTGGAATCTGTACCTCCTTGTCTCTCTGCCTCTCCCCCACTTGCACTCTGTCTGTCTCTCTCTCTCTCAAAAATAAATAAACATTAAAAAATTAAAAAGAGAAGTGAAGCATAGGGATTTTATCAAGTAACAAGCATGTTTACTATTTAAGCAAATTAGAACACTAATATGAAATGTCTCTTACTGGAGAGTTTTAAATGATCTCCTATATGAGTTTTATTACCTTTAAAAATACCAAGAAGAAAAAAAAAATAGCAAGAAGAAACAAGTTACAAAAAAAAAAAGGTTATTTATTTATTTATTTATTTATTTATTTATTTATTTTGAGAGAGAGAGAGAGCGCGCAAGTGAGCATGGGAGGGTCAGAGAGCAAGGGAGAGAGGTATCCCAAGCAGGCTCTGTACTGCCAGCCCAGAGCCCAATGTAGGGCTCGAACCCACACACCGTGAGATCATGACTTGGACTGACACCAAGAGTCAGACATTCAACCGACTGAGCCACCCACGTGCCCCTTGAAATCAAGAATATATTCAGAAAAATTGTCATTTTAGGTTATAATGATATATGCTTTTAAGCTATAAAAGTCATAGGATATGCTTGCTTTTAGAATTCCTTCAGGAATTTAGAGCTCTAGCTGACAGATTTTTTTTTTACAAAAGTTTTTAAGTAAAATAAACTACTTAATAAATCTTTCCATGAAAATTTAGTGAGATTTGCTCCAATCAGGTTAAAATTTGTGATTTTTAGGACCTATTAAGCCTCAATTTGGAATATACATCAAACCTATAAACGACTTTGAACTTCCATTGATTGCACATGTTGAGGGTATGCTGAGACCACAAGAAAACTACAACAGATCTGCAATTTTTTAATGTATTGGGAAGAAAACGAAGGATTCACATGTATACGAGATACATTTTTCAGTAGCAAATGGCATCCGTGTGATATATAGGGTAAGTAAATAGAGTTCTATTAGATGGTCCTAACACACAGGATTAGCTTTCTGCACCAAAATGACAAATTCTAGGCAAGGAGTGATGCCATATGCCAGGAAGGAAAAAGTGAATAAAATCCATACATAAAGGAGCAGAAGTGTGGAATAAGGGACTTTGAAATTAAAAAAAAAAAAAAAAAAGAAAACTAAACTGGAGGATACTTTGGGCCATTCCAGCAACCAGATCGAAATTCACAATTGGTGATGAGAATCCATAAGCAGTAAGTAGGGCACTTCACATTGCCAGCATCTGCTGGGAATTTCTTTCTGCAAAGCAAGTATATTTCACACATTGTTAAGTTGCCCTTCTGTGCCATGCCTCAGAAGATGGAGGAGGCAAAACCCAGAAACTTTTAGCATGCATGTAAATCTAAAAGCTAATGGGTGAGGGGTGCCTGGGGGGGCTCAGTCGGTTAAGCGTCCGACTTCAGCTCAGGTCATGATCTCACGGCTCATGAGTTCGAGCCCCATGTTGGGCACTGTGCTGACAGCTCAAAGACTGGAGTCTGCTTCAGATTCTGTGTCTCCCCCTCTCTCTCTAACCGTCCCCTCCCCTCCACTCTCTGTCTCAAAAATAAATAAACATTAAAACAAAAAAATTTTAAAGCCAATGAGTGAGATCAAAGTGAGAGAAATCTCCTAAGAAAGTGACCCTGGCCTTTGATAATTTTAACCAACAAAGGATAGAACATTGGGCATAACTAGTATCCTAAATATTTTATTATGTTAGTAAGAGAAGGACGAGAAAATGATTTTCTCAGCCTGAAGCCAAAATAGTGGAAACACTGTTGAGTGAATAACTTATGATGGCAGCATTCTAGATACTTCCATATTGTTATCTTGTTCAAATTGGTAGGAGCATCCCATTAGAATGAAACAGCTTCAGACTGTTGAGGAGAGAGACTGGGTAGTAAAGAAGCATTCTGAGACTCAAGCAGGGGTGGTCATGATGACGACAATGGGGATGGTAACAGTAAGCTAATGTGGATGCACTAGAAATCCTCTGACACACTTTTAAAGGGGTGCTATACATGACAGAAGTAGATGGTTGGAGACAAAGGCAAAGAAAAGAATATTAATCTCAAGTTTAAAATAAAGTGTGGCGTGAAAAAATACAAAGATTTAAAATGAGTTTTTTAAGATCTAGAGGAAGCAAAGAGAATAAGGGGCAGTAAGAACAGGATTTAGAGCAGATGTAATAATAATAATAATAAAAAAGAAGAGTAGAGCTATTCATCAGCTATTTGCTTCAGATTATACCATGAAAGAGAAGTGATTTTTAAATACAGACATTATCTAGCCAAGAGAAATGAAAATTAAGACCCCAATGAAAGACCATTTTATTCCCATTTGGTTGGCAAAAATTGAGAAATCCTATAATATCAAATACTAGAAAGATATGGATCATCAGAATGTCTCTTAAACACTGAGGGTAAGAACGTAATTTCATGCAACAAACTTTGAAAAAGAGTTTGCCATTTTCTCCTTAAGTTGAACATTCTTATACCCTATACCCTACATCCCTTGTACAAGAGAAGGAATGGGGGCACCTGGGTGGCTCAGTTGGTTAAGTGTCTGACTCTTGATTTTGGCTCAGGTCAAAATCAAGCCCTCTGGGATCAAGCCCTCTGTCGGGCTCTGTGCTGATGGCAGGGAGCCTGCCTGGGATTCTCTTCCTCTCTCTCAGTTCCTCCCCCATGCTCACTCACTCTCTCAAAAATAAACAAAAATTTAAAAAACATATAAATGAATAAAAAGAGGCCATTTTGAGCCCTTTTCATGTTAGCAAAAACATAGATTCAACATAAAAGGTTATCAACAGAAAAGTAAATAAATAAGCTAGGGTGTAGTTGCCCAATGGAATATAATGAAATAGTAAAATCAAATGAACTCCGGCAACACATAGAAGGGTTGATGAATCTTAGAAAACAGTATTAAGGAAAACAAGTACCAAGAAATTATATATAGCATACTGCCCTTTTAAAAGTTAAAAACAACTAAAATTAAAAACACATATAATTATATGTATAATTATAATATATACACATTTGCATATATGTGATGTGTATGTATTAACAAATAGGTATGATAAGGGAAAATGACATAAAAGGAGAGCAAGGGTACTGGAACACAAAATTCAGGATGATGGTTTCCTTGTATGTGGGAACAAGGTATGGGTTAAGGGGGAAGATCACATGACTACGTGTAAGTTAGTATGAAGGTCTTAACTTTTCTTGCGTGTGGTGCATTTATGGGTATTTGCTACATTACTAGAAATGACTACATAACTAACTTAGTAAAAGTAGGCCACTATAATGGGCCAATGGTAAGGGTCTAACATGGAATCCAGAGTTACGATTAACCCAGTTCTGTGTTCCTATGGTTAAAATATCAAAACTGAAAATAAAAACCTAATTGATATGTAAGCAGTGCTTTCAAAAGATCCTGCAATGGTGAAAGAAGACATGAAGGCATAAGTCTCTTAAGGTGAGTTCAACTTTTAAGACTCAAGGCAAAAATAGACATTATGTGAATGCAAAATGATTACTGGTAAACTCTAAGAAACCATGAAGGCCAAGAGGAAGTTTCGGACTCTGGGATGCTGATTTATTTTTCTTTTCTTTTCTTCTCTTTCCTTTTCTTTTTTCTTTTTTTCAGGCTCCATATTTAGCATGGAGCCCTGACATGGGATTTGATCCCATGACTCTGAGGTCATGACCTGAGCTGAAATCAAGAGTTGGACGCTTAACCTACTGAGCCACCAAGGTGCCCCTTTATTAAAAAAAAAAAAAAAACCAAGACAATCTTCTTAATGCTTCCTCAAATCATGAAAAAAATATAAACATAATTACCCTATTTCTTCATCTTAATGAGGTTGCAGTGGGGAAATTAAATATGAAGAGCAAATAAGTATTCAAATTAAGAAAACTTGATAATTCCAAGGTCTGTATTTGGCTCACTTTAGAAATTCTCTCCTCATGTTTTCATTTTTAGTTTAGGGACTTTGTGGTCATTGGATTTTCCCCCAAAAGCAGTCTTCCCAAAGGACTAATTCCTTAATTCTCATTTTTTGGTCTATACCTGTGAATGTATCTAAAAATGATGAAGTCAAGCTTTCACTTTTTGCAGATGACATGATATTTATTCTACATAGAAAACCTGACAGACTCCACCAAAAGTCTGCTAGAACTGATACATGAATTCAGCAAAGTCGCAGGATACAAAATTAATGTAGAGAAATCAGTTGCATTCTTATACACTAATAATGAAGCAACAGAAAGACAAATAAAGAAACTGATCCCATTCACAACTGCACCAAGAATCATAAAATACCTAGGAATAAACCTAACCAAAGATGTAAAAGATCTGTATGCTGAAACTATAGAAAGCTTGTGAAGGAAATTGAAGAAGATACAAAGAAATGGAAAAACATTCCATGCTCATGGATTGGAAGAATAAATATTGTTAAAATGTCAACATTACCCAAAGCTAACTACACATTCAATGCAATCCCAAACAAAATTGCACCAGCATTCTTCTCGAAGCTAGAACAAGCAATCCTAAAATTTGTGTGGAACCACAAAAGACCCCGAACAGCCAAAGTAATATTGAAGAAGAACAAAGCGGGAGGCATCACAATCCCAGACTTTAGCCTCTACTGCAAAGCTGTAATCATCAAGAGCATGGTATTGGCACAAAAACAGACACATAGACCAATGGAATAGAATAGAGACTCCAGAACTGGACCCACAAAAGTATGGCCAACTAATCTTTGACAAAGCAGGAAAGAATATCCAATGGAAAAAAGACAGTCTCTTTAACAAACGATGCTGGGAGAGCTGGACAGCAACATACAGAAGAATGAAACTAGACCACTTTCTTACACCATTCACAAAAATAAACTCAAAATGGATAAAGGACTTGAATGTGAGACAGGAAACCATCAAAACCCTAGAGGACAAAGCAGGAAAAAACCTCTCTGACCTCAGCCGCAGCAATTTCTTACTTGAAATATCTCCAAAGACAAGGGAATTAAATGCAAAAATGAACTATTGGGACCTCATGAAGATAAAAAGCCTCTGCAGTGCAAAGGAAACAATCAACAAAACTAAACGGCAACCCACGGGATGGGAAAAGATATCTGCAAATGACATATCGGACAAAGGGCTAGTATCCAAAATCTATAAAGAACCCACCAAACTCCACACCCGAAAAACAAATAATCCAGTGAAGAAATGGGTAGAAGACATGAATAGACACTTCTCTAAAGAAGACATCCAGATGCCCACAGGCACATGAAAAGATGCTCAATGTTGCTCCTCATCAGGGAAATACAAATCAAAACCACAGAGATATCACCTCACGCCAGTCAGAGTGGCTAAAATGAACAAATCAGGAGACTATAGATGCTGGAGAGGATGTGGAGAAATGGGAACCCTCTTGCACTGTTGGTGGGAATGCAAACTGGTGCAGCCACTCTGGAAAACAGTGTGGAGGTTCCTCAAAAAATTAAAAACAGAACAACCCTATGATCCAGCAATAGCACTGCTGGGAATTTACCCAAGGGATACAGAAGTGCTGATGCATAGGGGCAATTGTACCCCAATGTTGATAGCAGCACTTTCAACAATAGCCAAACTATGGAAAGAGACTAAATGTCCATCCACTGATGAATGGATAAAGAAATTGTGGTTTATATACACAATGGAATACTACTTGGCAATGAGAAAGAATGAAATCTGGCCTTTTGTAGCAACGTGGATGGAACTGGAGAGTGTTATGCTAAGTAAAATAAGTCATACGGAGAAAGACAGATACCATATGTTTTCACTCTCATGTGGATCCTGAGAAACTTAACAGAAGACCATGGGGGAGGGGAAGGAAAAAAAAGTTAGAGAGGGAGACTCTTAAAAACTGAGAAGAAACTGAGGGTTGATGGGGGGCGGGAGGGAGGCAAAAGTCAGTGATGGGCATTGAGGAGGGCACCTGTTGGGATGAGTACTGGGGTTTGTATGGAAACCAATTTGACAATAAATTTCATATTAAAAAAATTAAAAATAAAAATAAAAAAATAAAAATACTTTTACTGATTAACCATATAGCTAAAAACAGAAAGGAATAATGACCATAATGCCTGTAACAGCAGCCTAAAGATACACTGCTTTCTGTAAAAAATAGGCAAATTCACAGCACTGAAAAAAATAGTCTTCTCTTCAAACTATTCCCTACATGCACATGCACAATCTTCAGAGGGATTGTGAGTAAAGTGACTCTACATTTGTACTTCATAATGCTGATTGAACTAATAGTCATCTGTTTATTCCATTTTTTTTCATCGTGATAAGTGCACTCCTTAATCCCCATCACCCATTTCACCCATTCCTGTCACCCACCTCCCCTCTGGTAACCATCAGTTCGTTTTCTATAGTTAAGAGTCTGTTTCTTGGTTTGTCTGTCTCTTTTTTCCTTTGTTTGTTTGTTTTGTTTCTTAAATTCCACATATGAGTGAAATCATATGGTATTTATCTTTGTCTGACTTATTTCACTTAGGATTATAGTCTATAGCTTCATCCATGTTGTCGCAAATGGCAAGATTTCACTGTCTTTTATGGCTGAACAATATTCCATTGTGTATATACACCACATCTTCTTTATCCAATCATCTATCGATGGACACTTGGGCTGCTTCCATATTTTGACTGTTGTAAATAATGCTGCTATATATACACATAAGGATGCATGTAGCCCTTTGAATTATTATTTTCATTTTTTTTGGGTAAATATCTAGTAGCATAATTCCTGGATCATAGTACCTTATTTTTAATTTTTTTGAGGGACCTCCACACTGTTTTCCACAGAGGTTACCTCAGTTTTGGGGATGAGGATTTTCAAAATGAAGAAAGGTAACCTCCAGAGACCCCAGTTTGATATGAATCATCAAAACTAGCCACTAACATAAACACAGGGAAACCACATTTAACAAGCTTGTGGCCAGCATACTTGCAAAGAGCTATTTAACACTGAATGATAGAGCTGAACTTTAAAAATATTTTGGCTTTGGACTATGGTCTGACTCTAATTAAAGAAATGATCACGTATGTTAAAAATTATAAAATTTAGGGGTGCCTGGGTGGCTCAGTCAAATAAGCCTCTAACTCTTGATTTTGGCTCAGGTCATGATCTCGCAGTTTATGGGTTTGATCCCTGCATCTGTCAGGGCAGAGCCTGCTTGGGATTCTGTCTCTCTCTCCCTCTCTCTCTGCCCCTCCCCCCCCCATCTCTCTCAAAATAACTTAAAAAATTATAAGAATTAAAAATACATCAAATGTCAGGGGCTCTTGGGTGGCTCAGTCGGTTGAGTGTCGGACTTCGGCTCAGGTCATGATCTCACGGTTCATGGGTTCGAGCCCTGCATCGGGCTCTGCTGACAGCCCGGAGCCTGGAGCCTGCTTCGGATTCTGTGTCCCCCTCTCCCTCTGCCCCACCCCTGCTTGTGCTCTGTCTCTGTCTTTCAAAAATGAATAAACATAAAAAATTTTTTAAATAACGTTTTTATTTAAATAGAAAATATCAGACTATATTGCTCATAGGAAGGGTATTAATTTCATGAAAATTTTCTTTCAACCTACCTATTTTCATGTTTCCATAAATATACTGTATAAATGTGCTTCTTATTGTGGGTTCTATTTTTTTAATGTTTATTTATTTATTTTAAGAGAGGGAGAGAAAAAGAGCATGTGCACATGCACGAGTGAAGGAAAGGCAGAGAGAGAGAGGGGGAGAAAGAGAATCCCAAGCAGGCTCCATGCCATCAGCACAGAGCCCAACGTGGGGCTCACTCTCATGAACCATGACATTAGGACCTGAGCCAAAATCAAGAGCCAGATGCTTAACCGACGGAGCCACCCAGGCACCCCTGTGGGTTATGGTTTAAAATAAAGCTGGAAGGTAACAACTTTTCCTTATGCTCTGTAGCCTGTGCTCTCCCCCTGCTCCCATTCACTCGAGGCTACACCACAAATAACTTCCTTGCCCATTCTACTGGCTCCTGACCACCAGGACAGAAGCACATTCAAATCTCTCTCTTAAATACAAGTAAACAAACGGCAAACAAAAATAATCCCCCTTCAACGTCACAATTCCATCTAGATATTCTTTTTCTCTTCTCATCTCTCTCAATCTTCTAGTAAAGAAACATCTAGGCCACATCTCCTCACTCGTGGATCTCTGCTTAGTTCCCCATAATATGGCGCTAGCACCACCAATGGCCCCTCTCCATAATCTTCTGGAACTGTTCTCACCACGGTCACATGATGCCCATGTACTAAATCCTAGAGAAGTTTCAATTCTTACCTTATTCATCCCTATTCCTAGCAGCATACGATTCTGTTGACTACTCCCTTAGGTCTACAGCTCCTACATATGCTCATGCTTAAGATTCTCCACCTGCCTGTTTTTTTAACGGGTTTCTTTTCTTCTAGAAGGAGAAACATAAACCCATGTTTTTAGAGGCGCAGCCGCAGGCCTTCCCCTCTACAGAGGGGAAGAGACACCTTCTCTTTCTGGGCAAGACCATCCATGTCTATGACCTCGATTCCCTTCGAATGCTGGTAAATCCCAAATCTGTATGTATAAGCCATCCCTGATATACTGAATGTCAGGCACGAATGCCTCATCACATGTCTGACATCTCCACGTGGCTGTCTCACAGGCATTTTTTTTCCCAATATATGAAATTTATTGTCGAATTGGTTTCCATACAACACCCAGTGCTCATCCCAAAAGGTGCCCTCCTCAATGCCCATCACCCACCCTCCCCTCCCTCCCACCCCCCATCAACCCTCAGTTTGTTCTCAGTACACAGGCATTTTTAACTAACAAGTCCACAATGTAATAGGTCATCCTTCCTCTTCACTCCAGGCCCGCAATTCTCCCGGGCTCCCCATCTCAGTATCGGGTACCACCATCTACCCAACTGCCCACGTGAGAAGCTTCAGAGACACCCTGACTCCTCTTTTAATTCACCCCTTCATTCACCCTCCTACTGTGAGATATAAATGAAACAAAGACTCAGGAAATACTGTTACTATTTTCACATGCTCCACTTGTCACTGGACAGTCACGGACTCCCGTAAACCTTAGACTAAGCGGGCCTCCCAACTACGCACCAGCTCCTGTACCACTAACAGCACTGCTACCACTGAACTCGACACAGCTTTTTGCGATCACTTGCTTGCATTTTGTTTTCTCTCCCTCAGACTATCAACTCCAGGAAGGGTGTATGCATTTTCTTCTTATTGGCCATGTCATCGACAATACCTTGATGCCCAGTGAATATTTGTTGAATGAATGAATGAATGAATGAATGAATGAATGAGTGAATGTTTGGAAAATTAGCTCCCCGTAAATAAAATGTGAACAGGGAAACAATGGTTACCTGTCAAGGAAGTTTGAACAGAGATTCATTCAGCAAGTGGAAAATTAAGATTAATGCCTCTTCAGGCTTCTAGGATTTAACAGTATTTTATCTAGACCCCAAAATACATAGATGTTTATCCTTATGTCAGATGAAAGTGATTTCCCTTTATTCAAATTAAACATTAAAGTCAAGATGGATTTATTTACCTTTGCCATAATATCTGCATAAGCCATATATAAAAAATCTTCCTCCAGTTTGCTATGAAAAACAAGAACAACACATGAGTTTTTAAGTGGGAGGCTTGTCATGAGCAGAACTACCATCATGGTAAAATAACCTTTAGTTTTCAACCAGTATGCCCTTTTAAAATGAAATAAACACAAAACCTAGGCAAAGTCATCATTCAGAAATATTGTAGAATCAGCAAAGATCTCAGACCTACACGGCTGTCCCTGTCCCGCCTTACCTTCCAGAAGAGGCCTTCAAATCTCACAAAATAAATGGTCTAGTGACTTACACACAATGTATAGCTTTCATTTTCTTGAAACTACAGAAGCTGAAACAAGCAAATTTAAATGAGGTAGGGGCTTTGACAGCAGAAGCGATACTCGACATTGGATGGAAAGACTCCCCAAATTCTTATGCTACTATATTGCCCCAAAAATACAATGGTCATAGTGATTCTCAAAAATTAAGAAATATGTTTACTAATCCTTTTCTTACAGCGTATGGAAATCATTAATTCATGAAGAAAGGTTTCCATCAAAAATTACCTAATATTTGCAAAGCTATTTCAGCAGTTCAAAGCTTCAGCCATCAGAAAAATTCACTTATGAAAATACCTCATTACCTGACAAGGCCAGACAGAGGGTTGCTCTATGCTTAGGAATGAGATGATTTTGTTAGTTAGGAAATAATAAGAGAGAGAGAGAGACATCGTGAGAGAAGAATGGATCACATTGGCTAAGGGGGAGAAATGTGCATTATTATGGCATGCATAGAGGTCACATGAATTTATCTAGACTCTGAAAAGACTCGGGCGGAAAGGATTGATAATTAAATTATCTTCCGGCTTCTGCACGAACCAGAGGGAGGCCTTGGGCAAAGGAGGATTCCTTTTGTATGGCAGGGATGCAGATAAATGTTTTATAACCTCTCCAAGGTTTCCTCCACAGAGCGAATCTATGTAGTGCTCCCTAGGAGGAGCGGACGCTGAGCCCATTTTGACTACTGGGCATCTGAGTGCAAAGCTTACTTAACTACACAGAAGGTCAGCCTTTGTGGCTCCGGGAAATTCATATGAACCAGGCTGCAAAAGCCAAGGAAAATGGAGAACGCCCTCAAAATAGACCTCAAAGAAACGTCCTGTGGAGATGATGGTTCACCCACCTTCTAAGGTTTCTTAAGACCCACTGCACAATCTACCCAGGAAATTTGGGTGCCCACATTTTTTTGTGTACTGGAATTTGCTTTGGGTTCCTTTTTTTCATTTATGAAGGCCATTTGTGATGAAGAAAAAACTCATTTTATAAGATTCAGGATCAAGTAAATCCGCTGATGACTAGGTTGTTAGGAAAAACTGGAGCTCACAGGTAGACATCAAAGCCTGCACTTGCATGAATGTTGGTCCACAGGTGTGTGGCAGACTGGTCTTATCTTGGAACAATTCTCTCTCCTAACAAGAGTCAGATGAAATTGAAACATGAACATGTGACACACGGGATACTGAGACATGGGTTTCTTTATCTGTTCTTCCTATGCTCACACGAACCGTCCCAACCATACCATTTCTCTGTTAAAGCTGTTCGACTAAACAGAAGGATGAGCTGATGGAGGGGGTCGACTCTCTTCGTGCCTTCCTCTTCCTCTGGAGGGTCTGCTCCAGGTTTCTACAAAAAAACCAAATTGATAAAATTTCACACTGAAATGAAATGTTCACTCAAACTCAGGAGCGGTGTGAGGGTCAGGAACAATGAATAAAAGGAAAGCTATTTTCTTCCTGCTCTGGCGTGTGTGTGTGTGTATGTGTGTGTGTGTGCACGTGAGCGCACACGTGTGCACGCATGCTTTAGAGGCATTGTGCGTGCACGTGTGTGTTTTATATACACTGTGCATATGTGTGTGGGTTACATAATCAATGCAAAATTATGCAGCTTAAAAAAAGTTACTTAATAATTGGACCAAAAAACACTATGGGCAAGGATGACTCACATCACTTACAAATTCTGACTGCCATTCTTGGAAGCAGATTCACAACTGGGGGTGTATTTGGTACAGAGATGTCAGCTTTATGGAGGGCTCAATTTATAAAGAATTACAATAATATCCTAGGTTGTTCCAAGTATAAAAGTTTAGTCCACACAACACTGAAAATTGATTATTAAACATAGCATCGTCTTTGCCCACACAAGCAATGACAGGGAAAGAATGCTAAAAGTTAACGTGTGAACCACTTCTACATTTTTTATTTTCAGTTACTTTAAACTCACAAAGAATAGTTTTGTACTATTAGAACTTTTAACATGAGGAAAATTATAAAGCATTTTTACTGACTGTAGAGTTAATTAATCTTGACTGTCTGTTGAATGGTTTAATGACTTTTGTATCTCCAAGGCCTTACCCATTTAGACTGATTTTCTCTCTACATAAATGATGTTCTTTCCTGGATTTAAAGGTTAACATTGTAGATACTGGGTACACGTCTGTAAGATACCCAAAATTCTATTGGTTGTTTTGGTTCTAAAGCCAAACCAGAATTCATTTAAAATATATAGGGATAGTCAGGGTCAGGCTTTCATGAATTATATCAGTTTATCCAATATTCTCTGATAACTTGGGAGTTAAAAAAAAAATGTTTACAGATGAGGTCTTTAACTTGAGAATCAAGAAACGTCCAACTAGTCTGCAAAATTCCAGAGGACTATATGCCTGGAAATTTTCCTGAGAAGATAGTTTTCATCAGATATTTTTTAAAAATAACTTTAGGTTTATTTATTTTTGAGAGAGCGAGCAAGCGAGCATGAGTGGGGAGGGGCAGAGAGAGAGAGACACACACACACACAGAATCCGAAGCAGGCTCCAGGATCCATGCTGTCAGCACAGAGCAGGATGCGGGGCTCAAACTCATGAACCGTGAGATCATGACCTGAGCTGAAGCTGGAAACTTAACCAACTGAGCACCCTGGTTCATCAGATATTTAATCAGGTCCGCGACTTATAAAACATTAAGACTGGGGCGCCTGGGTGGCTCAGTCAGTTAAGCAGCTGACTCTTGATCTTGGCTCAGGTCATGATCTCATGGCTTCGTGAGTCTGAGCCCTACATGGGGCTCTGTGCTGATAGGGTGGAGCCTGCCTGGGATTGTCTCTCTCCTCTCTCTCCCTGCCCCTTCCCCACTTGCACAGTGTGCCCCTCAAAAGAAATAAACATTAAAAAAAAGATTTAAAAAAAAAGATGAAGACTCCTCTCCTCTCAGTACGAGAGCACCTTTACCTGTCCAAAATGGCGGGACCAAAAATCTAGTCTCCATCTAATGCATTTTACCATGACTTCCTGTTCTTCTTGCGTCTAGTCCCATCATTCTCTGCCTCATATATTTTTAAAAACCAGCTACCTTTCATTGGCTTTTGTTAACAACCCTCAACTTATTTTTGGTGGATAACTTCTATACGGTTCAGCTTTTATAGTTCTATGCTAGGTTCTAAGGTGTTTAAAGGTGCTCTGCAGAAGAATTTAAAAGAATAATCGAGTCAAAGCCTGGTTATAATAAACTTCTATCATTCACCTGAAATTTGGAATTGCTGGGTGCTGATGAGATCTCTGAAATAAGAAGAATAAGATGTTCCCTGAACATTGAATGCAGTAGCAGTCAAGAATAGAAAGTTTCCTAGGACTAACACTGCAATGGTGCTTTCTCTCTGCTGTGATAGGATAACCTGGTCACGCCAGCGTTACTCCACCAGACCCAAGCCCTCTTTCAACTTATAGCCCCATTAAGACATACTGCTAAATCTTCTATCAGCTTATCTTCAAAGTAGTGTTCTTCTGTTTCAATCCAAGACTTTTCGTATCCCTGAAGAAAGAGGTTAACGGCCCGGTGCCTAAAAAAGAAGCATAATTTCAAACAAAGAGTTTTTTTTGTTTTTGTTTCTGTTTTTAAATAAATTGGACAGGTGCTTTATCACTGGACTCTCGGTGCGCTCAAAGACAGAAGATAAAAATAAACTTCCCACTCTTGATTGCACAGGCAAGACATGGTAGTCAATAAGGCAAGGCTTCTCGTAGCACATTCTGACTTGCATTTAAATTCTGGCTCTGCCATTTCTAAGCTTCATAATGCTGGTCAACTCTTCACTTTACCAACATTCACTTTTTGTTCATTGATAAAACTGGGAAAACCCCATCTGCACTTCAGTCTGCAGAGACTTAAAATGAGATAAGCCATGTAAAGCACATGGGGTATATGGATGGTCATTAAGTGGTAGCTAGTATGATATCAAGTGGCTTTGGCAAAACAATATAATAAGGATTAATAAGGAATTAGTCAGTGGTTAACATTAGATACAGGCCCTGAGGATGACAAAACATAACGTATTGCATGAACTTAGTAGAGTATACATCCAAAGATTAAATACTGGAATACTGATGATAAGCGGTGGCCTAAGAAATAAAAAAATAAAAAAAAAAAGCGAGGA
Organism: Panthera tigris; assembly: GCF_018350195.1. Taxonomy (NCBI): domain Eukaryota; kingdom Metazoa; phylum Chordata; class Mammalia; order Carnivora; family Felidae; genus Panthera; species Panthera tigris. The sequence continues at coordinate 10,987,181 of NC_056670.1, forward strand.
CTAAAAGAACAAGTAAACTCATCATGAAGCCGATGAGAGGTATGGATAAGACACCACCATGGGAAAGGATAAGAGAAAGTCATGACCATAAGGGAACATCATAAGAAAGTTAGAAGTGTTAGGAGAAAGTCAGAAGTGTTAAAAGGAGACGTGTCATTACGGGATGGGAAGAAAGCTGAGCCCAATGGAACTAATGGTGAGTTACGGAGTCATGAGACACGTGGTTAGATAGGTTTATGAAGGGCCTGGAAAACCAAGGAGAGGAACTGACAGTGCATCTAGAATGCTAGAAATCACCATAAAGTCCTGTGCACGGGCCAGACATGACAAAGGACAGGCTCGACAATATTGGTACAAGAGAATCATCTGAGTGGCTTTGAAACGATACACTTGCTAAGCCCTCACAGAAATTCTCATCCAACAGGCTGAGGCTTGGATATTTCTTAAATGAATTTGAATGTATTTCCCAAAAGCGCCAGGTCTGAGCACCACTGCAATAAAGGATACAATTTTGAGAAGGTTACGTGAGAAAGTGGAACAGCAGATTCCATAACATCAGGGAAATCACCTCACAATCTGCTGCCATCAACCTGATATGAAGCAATAAACACGTGAGCCGGAGGGGTGGCCATAAAAGGAAGGATAGCAATGTGAAAAGAGATCTAAGAAAAATCTGATGGAATCTGGAGAATGACTGTACAGGACGGACCAGAAAAGGAGTAAAACTATGGATTCAAGGTTAATGTTCTATTGATTAACTGGTGACACCATAACTGAGTTAGAGAATTTAAAGTGGCACATGGTCTGAGGGGGAAATTAATGTATTTTATACTCAGTGAATGTGCCTTGGCAAGGAATCCAGCTGTCTCACTGAAAGGGGAAAGTGTGAAGTTTCTTTGTTTGCTTTGTTTGAGGGTTGGGGGAGGGGTTTGTATTTTGTGTTGTTATTCTCTGACTCATTTATTTATTCAAAGATGTTCTGAAGGTCAGTGTTCCAGGTACTAAGGATATACAATTGAATAAAACTCTAAAGGATCTCAAAGTCCAGGGGTGCATGGGTGGCTCAGTCGGTTAAGCAACTGACTCTTGGTTTCAGCTCAGGTCACGATCTCATAGTTCATGGGTTCCAGCCCCGCATCGGGCTCCACGCTGACAAGTCAGAGCCTGCTTGGGATTCTCTCTCTCTCTGCCCCTCCCCTGCTCAGCGTGCATGTTCTCTCTCAAAATAAATAAATAAACTTAAAAAAAAAGAACCAAAATAAAGGATCTCAAAGTCTGAATCAGAGAGACAAATAGGCCCAACCTTACAGGATCGTGCCTACAATGAGAGGTCTGTAAGAGTGTTCTGGAAACAAAGAGGAGGAAGTGTTCCATTTGCAAGGAGTTGAAGGGCATGGTTTGGTCAGAGATATTCCAAAAAAAGAGACGCAGTTGAGCTGAGTCCTGTTTACCAGATGTGGGGACGATGCCACTTATACAAAGCTCAGAGAGGAAAGAGCACAGTTTCTTAGGAAAACTGCAAGGAGGCTGAAATGGTACCTGGGCCACCGAGTCAGACTCAAATGTACCAGTTTCTCTGTTAACGAGTATGCCAGCTGTAGCTCTAAGAGAAGGTTGAGGGACGGTTAAACACCTTTCTGCTATTCCCATAAACTAGATCCATACCAGTTCTTTTCCCCAAGACCGAAAACCACAAGAAATAATAAACAGCAATGGACATTAACAGTGCTAAATTTGGTTCTAAGCACCCCCTATACCTCAATCCATTAAATAATCTGAACAACTCCATGGGGCAAATCTCATCATGGCACAAATGAGGAAACTATAACCAAGTCAGGTAAGAAACTTGACCAATGGTCAAGCATCAGCTTGCATGCAGCAGGCATCAGCTGACATGCCAGGGTTCAAATCAAGGCAGTCTGACTCCAAAGAGAGAGTTCCTAATTACCCTACCCTGCCTTACATACGTGAGCACAACTTCCTCGGTATTCAGAAGTGATTGAATAACTGCACCGCGCATCACAGTTCTCTGAGATCACCCAACAAAGAAAAACAAGCTCAGGCATTACACAAAAGAGCCAAGACTTGTTTTGCATTCTTCTCTCACTACTGCACTCCTGTTAAGGTAGACGCGATGCTCCTCCAGCTTACTAGGGAAAAAAGAACGTTCATCTATTGCCGACATTAAAAAAATTCTGACCTTGGCAGATTATATAAAGGAGCCATTCGGAAGCAGGCCACCACTGCCCTCTTCCTCTGCTTGGACAGAAGTTTGTGCCATACAGCTTTCTTCGATCTCTGTGGGTGCTCCACCTGAGGTAAAAACGATACAAACAAAACATTAAATATGTTGAACTCCGACTTACCCTCAACAATACTGTATTAAACAGCTGTGCCTTTTACATTAAAAACGTTTGGAATTACAATTCCCAAAGTACCCCTGCAATTATTATAGGAAAGCCCGTGTCCTAGAAGTCACCCAACGCTAAATTGGAAATAGTTTTGAATGCTGTGTATTTTCTTTAGTCAAAACAGAATATCTCTCCAGTAGTGTGTACTTAAGAAGCTATGTCATCTGTAAAATCAAAGAAATATAAAACCATTCTACATAAAATCATTTTGCAGCCTTTTCAGAATCTGGTTATGGTTCTAAAACATGTTTTCTGCCTATGCAAAAAAATCAACCTATTCTTATTTATGTATCCATTTCGACCAATTTTATCATGAGAGTTACAGCAGTAAACACGAATAGAGGCAGACATAGAAAATTCTACCGAAATTTCAACTGTTCCTTACTATAACAGGATGGGGAGAAAATGACAAGGCTTCAGGAACACATTACTAGGAGTGAGGAAAAGAATTTAATTTTGCAAAAATGTTAAAATACATTATTATTTTGTTAGATAGGGACAAATGAGAATTCAAAGTTGCAGTAAATGAGGCAAGCAAGCTATTTATTTAGCTAATGGTGTTTGGAGCTCCAAGAGGAAAAAGAGATTAATTATAAGTATTAGAGAGGAAAAAAACCAACAACATGGAATTCTAAATTAATTAGTAGTCTCTAGGTAATTGAGCACTGTACTTCCCAGACTGTAATATCTCCGGTGCATAGATGTAGATTTCTGGAAGAAATAAAAATGTTGCGTTAGCTAAAAAAATAAATCTAAAGTCTATTATCCTTTGCAGTAAAGGGTCAAAATATGAATTGTATAATGCCTGAAGAAAACATTAAGAGTGTCTGGACTAGAGTGGCTTAGAAATTTTAATGAAGCAACTTGTCTTTGGAAAGCACTTATTTATATCCATGATGGTCCTCCCTCCACAGGATCAGTAAACGCTTTGTGACAACTGTCCACTTCGATTTTCTTCTTGGTGGCTGTGTTAAGTGAATCAAGGCTGGTATCGTTCAACTAGACTCAATGCATTACAGTGCCAGTCTGATATTCAGGCTGTATGAGGTAGTTTTTTCTGGGAATAAGGTATTCTGATGGGTGTGGGTGATAGTCAACAAACACATTGCAATAGTGAGGCACTGAGGATACGGTAGTGACCATGGTAGAAAAGGTGTCTGCCATCATGAAGCTTATCACTTGGCAGCGCATTTTACTATATGTGAGAAGTGCTTAATGCCTCTCTTCTCACTGTCCAAATGCTGGGAGGTGCTGCTGTGTTAGCTTGGCTCGAGTTTAAGTGTTAGGAAATTCCAAGGAGACAGGTTACTCTCATGGACAAAAGTTACCAGATGTACAGCACAAAATATATAATTGCAAAGGTCGCTGATACCTACGATGAATTAAGTATTTGCTGCGCGCCCACTGTTTATGCACTGAGTTTGGCAGGTGAAGATACTCATCACAAGCTACTCTATGACTGAGTTACAAATAAACATCAGAATAGAGGTACTGAAGGCATGAATTCCTCTTGTGGTACATCCTCTGCTCTTTTCTATTCTTTGATAATTGATGATTTCTTTTTACTCATGTTCTTAACCATCTGTAAAATAGTTGGCCTGCACTAAAATCTGACCCCCTTACCTTTTCCTAGAAAATTCCTACTTCTCCTTTAAGATTATGGGGATCACCTACTTCATAACTAGATCAAGCCTGGACTCCTTTTATAGCCTCTTCAGCACCTTTTGTATCCCAGCACATCTGTATTATTGCATATTTATCTATCCACATGCTGTACTAGAGGATGACTCACTTGAGTAGACAGACCACGTTCAATTCCCTGAACCTGCGAAGTATAATGCTGCCATATGGTTGTGCACTCAAAAAATGTTCGGGGAAGGAATGACTGCTTCAGAAAATGAATCTCACTACTTTACAAATGACTTCATCCATTATGATTGAATACATGTGTCAATATGTAATATGTGAGTATAATAAAACTATCAGATTTCAATAAGCTTCATTTCATGTATCTAATACTCATTCAAGCAAATCCAGGTATATGCATAAAAACCAGGAAAAGTTAAAACCTTATGGTAGAACAATGCTGCCAGGAATAGTTCTCTGGTAGACATTTAATAGCCTTCTTAAATATGTGTTTCTTTCTTCTTTTTTTTAATGTTTATTTATTTTTGAGAGAGAGAGAGAGAGAGAGAGAGAGAGAGCGCCGTGGAGGGCAGAGAGAGAGCGAGACACTGAATCTGAAGAAGGCTCCAGGCTTGAGCTGTCAGCGCAGAGCCCGACGTGGGGCTTGAACTCACAAACTCACGAACCGTGAGATCATGACCTGAGCCGAAGTCAGATGCTTAACTGACTGAGCCACCCAGTCTCCCCAATAGCTTTCTTAAATATGTATAAACTCTGGAAAAACAACTCTAGGACTTTATATATCACTTAAAATTTCATTACCTTAAGTTTTGTCTTCTGTTGAGTGATGATTTGTACTTATTTAATATTTCATGGAGATATTGAGGGAAATATTAAGTTCATTATATAGTACATATTACATATGTATATTACATATGTTATATATTATAAATATTGTGGTGTTACACAATGTGAGTACATGTCCATAGCCATATGGTTTGAGAGTATCCTAGCTACATCTCATCAGGTATAGTGACAGATCGCATGACACTGGAGAAGTTATTAATGTTTGAGGGTCACGTAAGTAAACAAACAAGGAAATTAAAAGGATATTACGTTAGGTGATATCTGTATGTGACTTAACTGGTCAAGGCAGGGATGAAATATCACCAGATAATATAAAATAGAAATCAAAGAAAAATCTTTGTCATTGTTATGCTAAGATATTCTGCAAAACATTTACGTGACAAAGTTCCTGAGATGACACAGGCCATTTTATGATTTTATGTGTACTGTAAAAATGTGAGATCTGCCACATCAGGTAAAGGTTGTCATGAAAGCCCAGTGACAGATCACACTGTTGGGTTCACACTGAACTCCCTCACTCTGGTGTCATTTTGCCAAATGGACCTTATTAGACACAGGGACAATGTCCCTCTATTGCAAATATCTTACCTAGGCCAGAAGATTCCTTACACAAAAACGTAACCCACTGATGGATAATTTTTCGAATACTCTCAATTTGAGAATTGTTAAACAAAGGTAATGAATACAGAAGTCAAACACATAGTAAACTTTGTAGTTTAAAATAGGACACAACTGAAAAATTATATAAAAGCACTATTCTCACACAGTTTTAATATCGATGCCGTAGCTGTTATCTAAATATATTTATTGCTGATCTTGGAGAAAATTAGCTCAAAAATATCTCTAATAAAAGGAAAGTTGAGGCAAGTAACCAAAAAAACTCAAATATTGAACTAGTGAAAGCATCTCAAACATGTTGTTATGAGCAGTAATAAAAAAATGATACATAGAACATGAAATCAGGTAACTCCTGAAATTTTTGTTAGAATGATTTAAAATTAAGTGTATAATCCTATTTATCTGTATAAATATGGAAATATTTTGGGGCACCTGGGGGGCTCAGTCAGTTAAGCATCTGACTCTTGATTTCGGCTCAGGTCATGATCTAATGGTTGTGAGGATCGAGAACTGCTTTGGGCTCTACACTGACAGCATGGAGCCTGCTTGGAATTCTCTCTCTCTCCCTCTCTCTCTGCCTCACCCCTGCTTGCACATGCACATACTCTCTCTCAAGATAAATCAATAAAATTTTAAAAAAAGAAATACTTTGAGAAAAGACAATAAAACAAAGGCCGTGATATCTCAAACTATATTACCTATATATTGCTACAAAAATTACAAGCTTGGAAATTTGCTTATTAGGTATAAGCACTCCTGAATCATATATTATTTATAATGAGTGAGCTGAACACACGTGTTTTTGGCCCACCCATAGCTAACAAATTAACACATACCATCTTTGAAATGTTTTTACACGGTTAAGGCAAATACTATGGAATCCATGCTGAGTCTAACCTGCTCAAGATGAAAAAGCACATTTGCTATATCTAATACTCTCTCTACGGTCTTCTCTGGATCTGATGTATCTTCAGTCCTGTTCGGTAAGTCTTTGTAAAGAGCCATTTGCCATCTGATAGCAGGATCCTCCAACTGCATGAAAAAGGAAAAAAGTTTCAAAAATACAAGGTTACGATGTAAGGAAGGGAAGACCTACTTTACTGGGTGTAGCCCAGTGTCAAAACACCATGAAGAGATCAACACAGAGAAAGACCTTGTATTCGTGAAATTTACCATGCAGTGGGGAAGACAGAAATTAAATATGTACAGTTGCGAGGAGAGCTACTCAAGAGAAAGATAAGGTATCATGAGCTTGGACCTAACCTGCTGGTGGCTGTTAAGATTCCCCTGAACAAGTGAAGTTTTACCTAGAATGTAAGGATGAGCTGGATATGATCAAGGCAAGGAAGTAGGCAAAGTGATCTATCTTTCTCTTCCCCTTTCACGGTCAAACACTGAAAGATTTACATACTTACTTTTACAGGCAATGATACAGGATCTCATTTATCTATAAATATAGGGACTCTGCAACTGAGTTTAGTCTCATTGAAACAAAGATATCAAATATAAAACAATGGAGGAATATAAAATCATATTCTTATAATAAAGGAGTCTTTTTAAAATTGTCAAATTTCCTGAGTGGGAGATACAACTGAATTCTGTATGTTTTTGAGAAAGATTATTATAAAATCGTAGAAACGGACAAATATAAACATCTTTATAGGGAAAAGATCACATTACTTCAAAGAAAGAATATAGAATAACTATATTATTGAAAATAGGCAAAGTCATCCCTGTATGTTTCTCTTCCCCTTTCAAGTCTCCATGAAAACTGGGGGACTGAGGGTAATGAAGCAGAAGTAAATGGACAAATCTAAAACTTCACAACTCCCAGCCCAAGAAAGCATAGTTTGACATGTGAAAAATAACTCATCTAGGGGCAAACGCAGGATTTTATACACTGAATGGCTTGTAGACACCATCTGTCCTTTGATAAAACAAAATATTTTTCCTCCACATACTTTTTTTCATTTGAGGACTGTGCCTGGTGCTTCCAGACAGAAATACGCATTTTTACTTATATTTGGTAAAATAAGTAGCATCTTTATTCTTTCTCATATAAAATTACTTCTTTTGGCCCCCAGGATGACCCATCCTACAACTTCAAGACAATACATTCAAGAAGGTGCTAGGAATAAAAGAATTCATCTTCTGTAAGTCTGTGTGTCCCCATAATATATGTGCCTGACTCTTCACAAAACAAGTATAGACTGAAATATCAAAAAGAATATGCATTCATTACTGCTTTATTTTCAGGTCTCATTCAGTTGGAAGTGAAATGCTGATCATAAATGTGTTTCCTTCTCTGCTCTCCTCTCTCTTTCTGACTCCCCAAGACACAACATAAATTGCCCTCAGTACTACTATAAAAAACTTCTAGAATATAATCGGATTTCCTTCTGCTTCTTCAAGACATCGTTTTTTATTTATTTCCTTAGAAGAGCATAGAACCTTCGTTCAGAGGTACTGAACATCTCCTGTCTCTACTCAGTAATGGTTGTCCTGGACCATGTTTCTCAAAGTGTGGTCTTGAGTCCCGGGGATCCCGAGACCTTTGCATGGACTACAGGATCTCCTCAAACACCCATATATGAAGCATAAACCCTTCACCTGAGGTTCAGGCAGAGGCTTTACTAATACATTTTAAAATCCTCATAATCGTTTTGCAATCTGAGAAGAGATCGAACTCTAAAAGGCATTCATCTCCCATTCTGGCCAAGTTATTACTAAATAATATGAGTACCTACACATCAAAGTGCACACGAAATGTGCTCTAAATCAGTGTCTGTGCCTTGTGAATATTGGAAAGGTATGTCTCACCTTTATCATATTGTGCTCGTAAGTGTTAAAAGAAGAATATGGTTTTGATCTTGGAAAGAAACATTTTAATACCCAGAAAAGCAAACGTTATGCTGTGGTCACTATTTGTTAACATTTGGACACTGTGATAATTGAAAAAATTTCCCAGAAGGGACACCAGAATACAAGCAAATAGGCTGAATCAAGATAACAAATTGCTAGACTTCTTACATTGCATAACGGGTTCTGTAAACAAATGAACAATTTATCCCCTAGTATGAAAAATTTCCAAATAATTGTACTACAAAGTAGTACAAAAAGTACTTACTTCTAGCAATTTTTTTTTTACCCACATTTATGTTTTCCTTTACCTCCCTAGGTAAATTCATTTATTCATCTATTTCTATTACAGCAAGTCTTAATATCTCCTATGTACTAATGACTTCTAATGACCTATATTTAATTTCTGGAATGAAAAAGTTCAAATTCTTATGGCCACCTATCTCCATGTCCCAAAAGTCCTCAAACTCAGCTAATGAAGGAAATTTCCAACCTTTATTTCAAATGGTGACATATTTTTTTTCAAAGTCTAAAAATCTTTGGTGATCTACGTTGACTTTTTAAAGTAAATAAAACACATTACTTATCTTGAGAGTCTTTAATACCAAGAGTTTTGCAAGTAGAATAAAGACTGATTAAAATAATATGTTTTCACTATTTGAATTGCTAAAGTGACATTACTTGCAATACTATTCTAAAGAGAGATTCACTAAATTCATAAATACCATGTACTTAAATTTGGCTTACCTTGCCTTGTAAATGAATATTACTGCGGATTATATCTCGTACTTCATCCTCAGTGTCTTTCTGTCAAGAAATAAATGTTACCTAAAAGAAGTCTTACCATGAATGCATCAACTGTCACAAGTCAACAGAAGTAACTCCAGCCTCTTTTGAAATAGTGTATGTCTGCCCAAACCTACGTACAGGGTTTCAAACACACCACAAATGCGGGGGATTCTTTTTCAGACTATTTCTTGATACTGCTGTGAACCGGAAACAAGGTACCAACTTACATCGACTCTACGGGAAGTGTCTTAAGACTCACTGGAATGGAATTTCTGGTTCACAAAAAGTGGGGGCAGAGGTGTGTTCCCTTGTGATCAAACAGGGGTATATCTCCATCATTCTCTGAACTCTCCAGAAAGTAATTTTGGCATTTAATACTACCCCCCTCTGATCCAGTAACAACAAGGAAATACCCTGAGAATCAAATACTAGAATGACCACCACCAGAACTGCATCTGTGCAGCCCATGGTGACACAATGTCCCCTCGATTTGCTTATCTCAGGGTATCCAATTCTGGATATTCAGAGAGGTGCTTCTGCGTGGGTATGGGGGTAAAAGAAAATGTCCTCCCATTTACATAAATATAAAATAATGATCCCGCTGTATATTCTTGAAAAAGTGCATCTAGGTAGCCACCAAGAGAAAAAACAGAGGTCATAAAGAAATCTTGAGAACTGAAATGTTGATGCTTGCCAAGTCGAAGAGTCAACTTGGTTGACTTAGAAAGTCAACACCTTATCTAACCACGATCAGCACAGTCCATGATGCTTCTCACACTGAAAAATTATCCCTCCTAAATTTGAATACATTTTTCATAACAAATTTTATATAGGAGTTCATATGAAATCCATTTTTTTTCCCGCTGCCAGCAACTTGTTTGCATCTTTTCTACTGGGTTTCAGAATATTCCCTGGAGGTGATCAACATAATTTAGAAATGAAAAATAGCGCCCCCCCCCCCAAAAAAATGGGCAGTCTTTGCATACACAGAAAAACTGCTTACTCAAACATCTAACGGAAATGAAATCCTGACACAGACCAGTGAGAAAAAGGGAGTCTAAACATTTGAGTCTGGAGGTCAAGTGATCATTACCACCGGTATGAACAGGAAAGTTACCATACTAAATCGGTTTTTGGCCAGAGCGATGAGCTCCTGGTCCCCAGGGGCACAGATGTTCAACCCAATGGGCAGCAACCGCTTCAGAGCTGCCACAATGAGAGAGGTCTGCGTGGAGTACCGATCTCCTTTGCGCTTCATCTTCTTCCTTTCCTGATCAGAGACAGCGGCCTGGGGAACAAAGACAAGTTTTGGAGTCGGTGACTGCTTTTCCCACACTCAGAACTAGGAGCCTTGGGGCGCCTGTATGGCTCAGTCGGTTAAGGGTCTGACCTCTACTCAGGTCATGATCTCACAGTTTGTGGGTTCGAGCCCCGCATCAGGCTCTGCGCTGACAGCTGGGAGCCTGGAGCCTGCTTTGGATTCTGTGTCTTCCTCTCTCTCTGCCCCTCCCCTGCTCATGCTCTGTCTCTGTCTCTCTCAAAAATAAATAAACGTTAAACAAAATTAAAAAAAAATTGGAGTCTCTTCTAACTTGATAGTGGTTCGAACTTCCTTCTTTCTTTGGTCCCTATTTTCGAGAATACTTTTCCTCTCTCCTTCTTAGCATCTCTTGCTAATTTTAAGTCCTACTCTCCTATTCCCAGGTCATTACAATTCACTGGTGTGCTTTCTACATGCTTTTAGAAGAAAAACGCAAATTGCGATTTTAGAGAAGCAGATGGATATATGTAAAGTCCATAGTAATTTCTGATATTATATGTTTAATAGTTTTCAATGCTTAAGAGGAAAAATTTAAGAATGTATGGTTTAATGAAAGACCTAAACGTAAGACAGGAAGCCATCAAAATCCTCAAGGAGAAAGCAGGCATAAACCTCTTTGACCTTGGCTGCAGCAACTTCTTACTTGACACGTCTCCAGAGGCAAGGGAAATTAAGGCAAAAATGAACTATTGGGACCTCATCAAAATAAAAAGTTCTGTACAGCGAAAGAAACAATCAGCAAAACTAAAAGGCAACTGATGGAATAGGAGAAGATATTTGCAAACAACAATCAGATAAAGAGTTAGTATCCAAAATCTATCAAGAACTTATCAAACTCAGCACCCAAAAAACAAATAATCCAGTGAAGAAATGGGCAAAAGACAGGAATAGACACTTCTCCAAAGAAGACATCCAGATGGCTAACAGACACATGAAAAAATGCTCAACATCACTCATCATCAGGCAAATACAAATCAAAACCACAAGGAGATACCACCTTATACCTGTCACAAGGGCTAACACTAACAACTCAGGTAACAACAGATGTTGGTGAGGATGTGGAGAAAGAGGATCTCTTTTGCACTGTTGGTGGGAATGCAAACTGGTGCAGCCGCTCTGGGAAGCAGTACGGAGGTTACTCAAAAAACTAAAAATAGAACTACCCTACGACCCAGCAATTGTACTAGGCATTTATCCAAGGGATACAAGTATGCTGTTTCAAAGGGACACATGCATCCCCTTGTTTATAGCAGCACTATCAACAATAGGCAAAGTATGGAAAGAGCCCAAATGTCCATCGATGGATGAATGGATAAAGAAGATGTGGTATATATATTCAATGGAGTATTACCCAGCAATCAAAAAGAATGAAATCTTGCCATTTGCAAGTACATGGATGGAACCAGAGGGTATTATGCTAAGCGAAATTAGAGCAAGACAAATATCATATGACTTCACTCATATGAGGACTTTAAGACAGAGAACAAATGTACACAAGGGAAGGGAAGCAAAAATAATATAAAAACAGGGAGGGGGACAAAACATAAGACACTCTTAAATATGGAGAACAAACAGAGGGTCACTGGAGTGTTTGTGGAAGCGGGGGATGGGCTAAATGGGTAAGAGGTATTAAGGAATCTACTCCTGAAATCATTGTTGCACTATATGCTAACTTGGATATAAATTTTAAAAATAAATTAAAATTAAAAAAAGAAATCTAACCAAAAAATAAATAATAAAAACGATTTTAGGGGTGCCTGGGTGGCTCAGTAAGCTAAGCATCTGATTTTGGCTCAGGTCATGATCTCATAGTTCGTGGATTTGAGCCTGCAACGGGATCTGTGCGGACAGCTCAGAGCCTGGAGCCTGCTTCGGATTCTGTGTCTTCCTCTCTCTCTGCCCCTTCCTTGTTTGTGCTCTGTCTCTCTCTGTCTCAACAATTAATAAATGTTAAAAAAAAAATTTTTTTTAAATAAATAAAAATAAAAAAGAATCCCAAGAAACTCCAGCTACCAAGCCAGTCGGTGCCCATCCCCCAACTCTATCCCCTAGGACCTTCCTGGAACTCATGGGTCATGCCAAAGGCTGGGGGCAGGGCAGGAGAGCTGGGGGCACAATCCCTCTGTGCCCAAGAAGGCCGTCACTGCAGGATGAATTGAAATCCATGCAATCCCACGTGGCCTTCAGAAGAACCTCCTCCTATAGATCCAAACCAGCTAGAGATGTTCCTGTCACTCCTCTCAAGCCACCTTGTCTGTCTGTTCAGTTTAACTGCCGATGCCTCTCAGGCAGTGGGTTTGTTCAAACTGAAGCTCAAGAGAATTATAACGTATAGGGTCATATTTAACAAGTAAGGAAGACTCATACATAGAATCTGATGAATAAACTATCTTATTGTTCAAAAAAAAGGAATATATAGCTTATTTTTGTTTGATAGATGCTTGGTTTGAAATATACACATGCTCTCACTCTCACACACATGAACACAGTGTATATAAGACTATTATAAAATACATTAGCCTTTTATGCAGTCTTCAAACACGTCTCCCTAGGGCATTAACCCCTCTCTAGTGGAAACAGATGTAATATACTAACTCATATAACATAAATATTCAGGATTAGATCTCTGGACGGCCTGTTCACATCTGAGTAGTGCCATGCTACCTCAGGGTTCTTTTGGGATTTTGTTGAATTTTATGTTCATGTGTCAGGGTCACTTTCAATGCCGAATCTAATTTTCACTGGGTAGTAAGTGTCATTCTTTCTATTAACAGGGCATATGCTAATGTCAAAACGAAAATAATTGTCCCATATCCACTGCTTTGTACTTGTTAAATTTCTTTGTAGCAATAACACTGCAGATATCTTCATGACAGTGACATACTGTAATAGTTTCGGTCTACCGAGAAAAAAAACAGAAGAGAACTTAACATACAAACAATATGCTTTCCCTATGTTGCTATCACAACATGATGTTGAAAGAATTTTTTCACATTATGTAGTAAAATAATGGAGTCATCATGAAGTAATGGTGCCTTATATATTGTTAATTATATTATATGACATATTTACTATGACATATATTATACATAGAGTATATGTTGATATATCAAACCTATAATATTTGAGCCACAGCAATAAGAATTATATTCAGTTTCCAACGAAATGGACTTACTGCATGGACCCTGTTCTTAACTGTACCAATTCATAAGAGATTATTTTCAGTATATTTAGTGGAAAAAAAAAACCCTATGAATAATTATTTGTGCCATTAAATTAACTCATAAAAATAATGGATCAGTTGTTTTATTTTATTTTTTAATTTTTTTTTTAACGTTTATTTATTTTTGAGACAGAGAGAGACAGAGCATGAACGGGGGAGGGGCAGAGAGAGAGGGAGACACAGAACCGGAAGCAGGCTCCAGGCTCCGAGCCATCAGCCCAGAGCCCGACGCGGGGCTCGAACTCACGGACCGTGAGATCGTGACCCGAGCTGAAGTCGGCCGCTTAACCAACCGAGCCACCCAGGCGCCCCTGGATCAATGGTTTTAAATGAGCTCTTTGCTCATTTAAAAATGAAGGAAATGTAACCACAGTGATAAAAATAATTATCCAAATGAGGAACCAACATCCTAAAAAGTAAACAAATTGATACAAATGATTGCAAACATATTTCTATCCAATTCTGGTAATTCAGCTTCAGCAAAACAATATCATACAATACATTAATGTCTAAATTTTGTTGGTGTTATGGTTTTCTTGACCCTAACTTGTAAAGATTTTTGATTTTATGGTTGTATAAGTACAAGGGGCTTATACCTGGTTTGAAATTTATAAATATTCAAGTGACCCTACAATAAGACTAATTGAAATCAACACTAAGGGCAATTATAAACTGCTCCATTTTGAGAAACACTAGACAAATGAACTCCTCCTTATGCTCAAATAATAATCTTGCATTGTATACCACAGGAAATCTATAAACTGAAAAGAGAAATTAATACATCTTTGAACACTTCCAGTGATGATATAGTCCACTTCCACTATAAAGAAATGAAATCTACAATCAAATATGCTTATGTACGACTATATCAATTGGGTTTTTTTTTAATGATATAGTATGACTCTATCAATCGGGTTTTTGATGTTTATTTATTTTTGAGACAGAAAGAGACAGAGCATGAGCAGGGGAGGGGCAGAGAAAGAGAGGGAGACACAGAATCTGAAGCAGGCTCCAGGCTCTGAGCTGTCAGTACAGAGTCCGATGCAGGGCTCAAATTTGTCAACCGCGAGATCATGACCTGAGCCGAAGTCGGATGCTCAACTGACTAAGCCACCCAGGCACCCCTATCAATTGGGTTTGTTTGTTTGGTTGGTTGGTTGGTTGGTTGGTTGCTGGCTGTTTTCTCACCAGACTATGGAGCTCCATCAGGGCAGGGGCCAAACTTGGTCTGCTCCTTTCTATTCATTCATTCATTCATTCATCCATTCACTCTTCATTCATTCACTCACATAACTCATTATTTATTTTAAAGAGTTTTTTTAATGTTTTTTTAAATTTATTTTTGAGAGAGAAAGAGAATATGAGCAGGGGAGGGGCAGAGACAGACAGAAACACAGAATCTGAAGCAGGCTCCAGACTCTGGGCTGTCAGCACAGAGCCCAACACGGGGCTCGAACCATGAGATCATGACCTGAGCCGAAGTTGGCGGCTTAACTAACTGAGCCACCCAGGAGCCCCAAAAGAGTTTTTTTTAAGTTTATTTATTTTGAGAGAGTGAGAGAGAATGTAAGCAGAGGAGGGGCAGAGAGAAAGGGAGAGAGAGAATCCCAAGCAGACTCCAGACTGTCAGTGCAGAGCCTGATGCGGGGCGCGATCTAGTGAACCATGAGATCATGACCTGAGCCACAATCAAGAGTCAGATGCTTAACCAATGGAGCCACCCAGGGGCCCTTCCAGTATTTAGAACCAAGCACCCCATCTTGCCCCTAGGAGCTGCTCAATAATTTGAGCAGAACTGCTAACACTACTGAATCTGCATGATATTTCATTTGCAACCAATTCCTAACATTCGAATCAGAGGTGAATTTTCAACAGCATGGTCGATATGGGCATCATATTTAAACAGAAAAGTAGGGTCAGCTGATCCCCATCACGAATCAGTCTCTTTCTCTCTCTCAGGCACACACACGCATACACACACACACACACACAATTTCACCTAAAATAAAATTTAATACAGGATCACGAAAAAGGGAAGACTTTTCTAATAGTCCTACAGTGAAATAGCCTCCCCAAACAAAACAAAAATCATAGATATTTACTAATGTTTTTTTCAAAAAAAATTCAGATATATTAATTATAAAAGTGAATCTCATCACATCAAAAACACAAGAGATGACAAATGCCGGCGATTATATGGAGAAAAAGAAACCCGTGCTCACTCTTGATGGGAATGTAAATTGGTGCAGCCACTGTGGAAAACAGTATAGACGTTCCTCAAAAGTTAAAAATAGAACCACAGGACGCAGCAATTACACTCTTGGGTATTTAGCAAAAGGAAATGAAAACAGGGTCTCAACATGTCTGCACCCTCCTGTTCATTGCAGCGTCAGTCAAAAGAGCCAAGATATGGAAACAACCTATGCATTCATGCATGGATATATGCACACAGTGGAGTGTTATTCAGCCATAAGAAAGAAATCCTGCCATTTGCAACAACACGGATGAACCCTGAGGGCATTATGCTAAGTAGATAAGTTAGAGAAAGACAAATACCATATGATACCACCTATATGTGGAATCTGAAAAAGCCAAACTGATAAAAACAGAGAGGAGAGTGGTGGTTACCAGGGGCCGGGAGGTGGGGACAACAGGGACATGCTAATCAACGTGGACACATCTCCCATTATAAGATAAATATAAGTTCTGGGGATCTAATATACAGCAGAGTGATTGTAGCTAATGATCGATCCTGTGTTGTCTACTTGAAAGTTTCTAAGAGAGTAGATCTTAAGTGTCCTCACCACAGGAACAAATGGTAATTATATGACATGATGTTAACCAATGCTACGGTGATAATCAGGTTGCAATACGGAAGTGTATCAAGTCAATCTGTTGTTGATTTGTTCACCTGACACTGCACACTGTTATATGCCAACTGTATGTTAATAAAGCTGGAAAAGATAGTGAGCCTAGCTTTAAATAAATAAGGCCAGGTGCTACATTTCAACAGGAACTGAAATCTTAAGAAAAAACAGGACAGAATTCTATAACGCAATAGGTAAAACCCCCTATTTTTTTTTCTCACGTCAACAAACTAACAAGAGTTTGTAATAGATGCTTTCTTTAAAAAAAAAATTATAATCTTTATTTATTTTTGAGAGAGAGAGACAGAGGGTGAGCGGGAGAGGGGCAGAGAGAGAGGGAGACACAGAATCCAAAGCAGGCTCCAGGCTCTGAGCTGTCAGCACAGAGCCCGATGCAGGGCTTGAACTCAGGAACTGTGAGATCATGACTTGAGCTGAAGTCAGCTGCTCAACTGAGACACCCAGACCCATGGATGCTTTCTGTATATGGGTTTTTTTGGTGTTTTTGTTTTTTAAGGTTATTTATTTATTTTGAGAGACAGAGGGAGCACAAGTGGGGGAGGGGGCAGAAAGAGAGAGAGAGAGAGAGAGAGAGAGACTCCCACCCTGGCTCCACTGCCAGCACAGAGCGCAACATGGGGCTCGAACTCACCAACCGCGAGATTATGACCTGAGCCAAAGTCAGACGCTTAACCGACCGAGCCACCCAGGCGCCCCTGCGTATGTTTTTAAAAAAGTCATGCCATTAAAAACTTCAGCAATGCTGGCAATACAATGATGCAACATTGGTACCAATGCAACAGTGAGTCTGGAAAATCAACAGTAAAATAAGACACCTACACATGCCCAGGTTAAGGACCAAATTTCAAACTCTTTAAAGTCAAATCTTAGATTTATCCATATTAATTAAGTAGCCACCATGCACCAAGCGCTGCATTGAGCTTTCAAGTTACCATGTGAATAAAATATGTTCCCCGCCCCTGCAGAATGTTGGGTCTTAAAGAAGTCACAGGGGCTGCCGCCCAGAGTGCTCAGGGCCAGGCTGTCACCGAGGGCTAAGAGTAAGAGAAGGGGGCAGGAGGAGACCGGCTTCACCGGAGGGGAGCATTCACCACCCTACACGTTAACAACTGGGTGAAGTACACTAATATGCACTTGCTGTAGACAACACCACTTCCCAAGCTTCAGACAAAGGCACAGCAGGGCTTCCGTGTCCCACACAGGTGGTCACCCCCTCCTTAGAGCATTACGGCCAATTTCATATGCACTGGCCTCTCTCTGCCTGACGGGCTACACACATTTTAATTCAAAATGAGGTCCTCAATCCCAGATTACCATATTCCAAATTGGTCTGCTGGCTTCAATCATATTTCCATATTTTATCTATAATTACCCGCTTTCTATATTATCTTCTAATTTTAGAAATGGTACTGCAGGGGGGTGTTGGTGGTTCAGTTGGTTGAGCATCTGACTCTTGATTTGGGCTGTGGTCATGATCTCATAGTTCATGGGTTTGAGCCTTGCATCAGGCTCTATGCTGGTGCTGTAGAGCCTGCTTGGGGTTCCCTTTCTCTCTCTCTCTCTCTCTCTCTCTCTCTGTCCTACTCTCTCTCTCTCTCCTCTCAAAATAAATAAACTTAAAAAAAAAAGAAAGCAATGGTACTCCATACAAATAGCATTCGTTCCTGTTTGGATGTCTGCTTGAAGACTGATACATAACAATATGTTGTTTGGTTTGTGTTTGGGTCTGAATCTCCATTCAAAAGAGTTTCTTTCTCCTTCTTCTGCACTCCAGGGGAGTGGATCTATGGGCCACTGTGACGTCTCAGGCAGACAGTTTGAGGCTTTGTCAGAGGAATCCCTGAAGCCTTCTGGATCATTCTGTTCCCAGCTCTGCATGGGGGAACATCTCTCTGCCCATTTCAGCTTCAGACGTAAGACCTATGGCTACCTTCCTGTTACCCATTCCTGGCACTAGACCTGAACAGTGCAGCTTTTGGGAAAGATGTTACTCATTCCTTTGCTACATCCTGCTTTTGGGCCCTTCCTGCCATATGGGGTTAGCAGAGCACCTCAATGATATGATGGAAGTAGAATTATGATGCTACTTTGGCCAACACAGTGACTCTCAAATCTGTGCAAATGCTGAAACACAAAGACATCATGATTCTTTTGGTGAAACAATCGTGTCTTAAACCAGCCTGGGTGGCTTAGTCGGTTACGCGTCTGACTCTTGATCTCAGTTCAGGTCATGATCTCATGGTTTGTGAGATCAAGATCCGCACAGGGCTCTGAGCTGACAGCATGGAGCCTGCTTGGGATTTTATCTCTCCTCTCTCTGCCCCAACCCTGCTCATGCACACACATGCATGCACTCTCTCTCTCAAAATAAATAAATACACATTAAAAAAATAAACTAGAAACATTACTTCTAGGAAAAATGTTTATGGTATGTATGCAATACAAAATCTCAAGCACACATGTAGACAAAAACGACGAGACGTAAGAACAACAAGGGAAAGCATGATCACTCATTTCTAAGTACTTCATCAATATTGCTGTTATTTGTTATATATCTTGTTTCAGAGCGTTAGCAGTCATATGGTAAAAAGACTGAAAGGCTTGAGAAAATTTGGGGGGGGGGGTGCGGGCATTAAGATGCTTCTATCCATTTTTGCATTTTATTCCCTGCAAATGGGAGTAAATGTTACTCTTCGTCAGTGTGTACAGATGCCCTAGTGTGGCTTATAGGATGTGCAGCACACTGAGCGTATGCTTTGAGAATCAATGGACTACAATGAGGAAAAGGAGGGAAGAAGATGTCTTTGTAAGGGTGTGCAGACCTCTGATCTTACGACTTTTCGCTTATCTCAAGTTTCATGATACACCACAATCACCGTCATCCTCCCAAACTTAACACTGACTCCTTGGGCCCTCTCTCTATGCCTTTGTTAACGGCGTCCTATATCGACAACATGCTGTCAAAGCAGAGAAATTCACTAACGGTTTTCGGCTCAAAACATCCGTGAGACGTGTGCTTTTAGCGCAGCATGTCCTGACAGAGCATCAGCTCACTCTCCAGGCTTGCTGACAGCCCAGAGGGGAGAAAAGTTCTCATCTTTTATGTGTGTGGCAAGAGCACGGTCACGCAAATAGCCTACTGTAGTTGGGGACAGACACTGCAGGCATGCAAAGCTTCAGTTACCCTTAGCTTTTAGTTCCTCTGTAATCGTGTCAAATGCATGCATTTAAAACCCTAAAAAAGACTAGGAGCATTGAGGGATGCTATTCAATTGTCCCAGTGGTCACCAACAAAGCAGGTGACAGGCACGAGTCACTCCTAGGGTTCAGGGGAACAGGTGTCCCTGCCAAGGAAACGCCACCCCCATAACTTACAGAGTTAGAGACTGATTTCCTTGGCCAGACTCACACTATGCTGCATCTCTGGCCATCTGGCAGCATACTTTCGGTGTTACATACTTTGCGTGTCTGTAAGCTGTTCATTTCCTTATTTAGTGGTAATTCAAATAACAAAGGCATGGATCTTTAAGTGTTTGGAGAGGTCCTCCCCTCCCTAACATGAGTGACACAGAAGACAAAAATTTAGAGGCATCCCCCCACATCTCCTATGTGAGAACCTGGAATCCATCCATGTGGTTCTTAAACAATGCGGCTAATTATTCTGATGTCCAAGTGTGTGTGTGTGTGTGTGTGTGTGTGTGTGTTTGCAGGTGGGTGGGTGAGTATGTTAAGCATGCCTTTTTATTCTGAGACTTTGATGTCTTGGGGTCTTGATCCTTGATCACTCCTCCCAAAGATAGTCATTTCCTACAGATAATAAACTACTTTCCTGCAAGCATGTCTTTCATAGATCGACCGACCAACCCAGAGTCCTATATTCCCCAAACGCTTCCTCTACCTGGGCCTCCATCCACTTGCCCTAATCGCCCCAGGGCTACGTACCCCAACTAGGGACACTCCTTACACCCCAGAGACCACTGCAATTATGCAAACTAGCCAACTCTGCTTTACCCGTCCAGTCCCACAAAAACCGTAACACAGGTTCCTGCCCACCTTTTCCCCTTGTTCCCTCTGCCACAAGACCAACAGTGCTTTGCCACATGTCCCCCCCATATGACACGCCTTCTGTTTCTAGGAAACTGTGAGTAAAAACCTCTTCCTTCATGAAAGTCATTTCTGGGTCTGTCTTACCATACCTACTCACATCCTAGGTTTCCTTAAAACTGGGTGTATGCATATGTGTTTAATCGGTAAATTATATTACAAAATCTATAAAATCTCAGTTATACATCCTCAAAAGATCTAAAAGAAAATCAGCAAATGAAGGTTCCATTCAGACATTTTCTAGAACAGTACAACGTATTATACTAATACCTTTGACATCTTTGACTTGGTGTCCGTAATAAGGAAAGACATATTGTTGATTTCATTCTGTACCACGAAGTTCTGCTCTTCTCTTTTGAAATTCTGAGAAGGTGCAAAGAAAATTTCAGTTAAAACCACACAGATAAGAAGCCCATGTAATCAAGAGGTTACACAGGACCCAGAAGTCTTTACAAAGAGAAGTAGTAATTCGATACAGATTTAATAAGAAAGGGAGCAAATATTTGTTACGTATATAATGAGAGTGCTTGGCATGGGGCAACAATTCTGGGAACTAGATACAAATATGTAATGTTTCAAAGGCGGGAACACTAAGATCCAGAATATTTTAAGCACCGAAGTCACACACCTACCAAGGGATAGAATCAGTACTCAAATCCCAATGTAGCTGGCGAAAGGCACAGACTGCTTCTTGGAAGAAACACGGGGCGTGCACAACTATGATGTAGCTTTCCATTCTGCCAGATATTTTATCTACTTTATCAAATACTATTGACGTTATTTTATTCATGTTCAATTCAGGAGTGTGAGAACACAGTCAAAGTCAACTGTTTGAGGAGTGGTAGTGAAGAAAGCAAACACAAAATGAAAGTAGAAATAATCAGAGGTTTAAAACAGAAATTAACAATCTAAGCACATGCCTTCTTCCTCTTTTTTTTTTTTTTAATGTTTATTTATTTTTGAGAGAGAGAGAAAGAGACAGACCACAAGCGGGGGTGGGACAGAGAAACAGGGAGACACAGAATCTGAAGCAGGCTCCAGGCTCTGAGCTATCAGCAGAGCCTGACACTGGGCTCGAACCCACGAACTGTGAGATCATGACCTGAGCTGAAGTCAGACGCTTAACCCACTGAGCCACCCAGATGCCCCAGCTTCTTCCTCTTTTGGATGAGCAAAACGCAAATAAAAAAATTTCCTAGTAAGCATCCAAAATGTTAACAATTGATGAGTAATAAAATATTTTGTGTGAAGGACAGTGAAAAGACCAAGCTTCGACTTTCCTTCAGCTCACGTTAACCTTCTAATCTTACTGTTCATAACAATACGGTTGCTCATGAGTTTCATCTTTAAATATTTGGGTAAGAATATATATGACACACACTAACAGATTTGTGTTTTAAATATACCCATGAGATTCAAAGGGTGCCTGGGTGGCTCAGCCAGTTAAGCGTCCGACTTCAGCCCAGGTCATGATCTCATGATTCGTGAGCTCAAGCCCGGCATCGGGCTCTGTGCTGACAGTTTGAAGCCTGGAGCTGCTTCGGATTCTGTGTCTCCCTTTCTCTCTGCCCCAACCCCGCTCATGCTCTGTCTCTCTGTCTCTCTGTCTCTCTGTCTCTCTCTCTCTCTCTCAAAAATAAATAAATATTTAAAAAAAATTTTTAATAAAAAAAAATCCCATGAGATTCAAAAGTACATATTCAGATTTTTTTCTTATTCTTGAAATTATCATTAGACATTCATCTAAAAATCTGATGATGATAAATACTCCTCCAAATACTTGTTCCAAAATTATGTCTTGCATATAAATTTAAAGAAGCCTTTTTTTGGTATTTTGGTGATTAATGAAGTTGAAGAGTCTCAGTTCTTCAAGGGAAAATATGCAGGTTTTAGTTTTCTTAATTTCAAATATTCCTTGGATTTCAAATATTCCTTGAAAAGCACCCTGAACCACCTAATGCACCCCTCAACATGAGTTACATAGGATGAGAAATCATTTGCTTTTTATCTAGGGGAACATAAAGACCTAAATGAATTTTAGGCACCACAGAAAATGAAAGTCAATGTGAAATACAAATGCATATATTAAAAAGGCCATTATTTCATATATTATTTCAGTGTGCTTACACTTTTTGATGTATGTTTTCACATACATTTTGATATCAAGTTTGACAGACTCCTCAGAGGCAGGCAACAAATATTATGCATTATTCTAGACATGAAGTGGGAAATTTTTATTTTTTTAAAAATATGACATTTCCAAAGTAACAGGATTTGGATAACAATCTGACGAAATACACAAGGAAGTTTTCTCAAATAATGGAACTGAGGTTGAGGATTTTCTTTCTTGGAGCCTCACATTTACAAAGTGCCACAGAATCATAACTGAGACAAAAATTCTAAGATTTTGAAATAATCTGGGACAATAATAAATGTTCACTTAACCCATTTTCTGCGAGTTATTCAAAATAATTACAGAATGGTCTCGAGTTCTTATTATTAAAACCTTTTTCAGACTTAAAAACATATAGCTCCACTTGCAGCATACAAAACAGTGAAAATATTCACTAAAGATGTACTTTATAATTTCTTTTCAACAGGATTCCGAGCAGGGACTGTATTGTATTCTAACGTGTACATGAAACTAAACTCCTGTAGAAACAAGAGTGTGTGCAACAAATGTAAAGAAGTAGTATCTTTAACAAGTAAACAAATGTATCTTGAGATTGAAAAACCCAAGGCCAACCCATTTCTCAAACTAGGCATCAGGCGTGCTCCTGGGGGCTCAGCAAAACACCTACAGGAGGGAAGCCTAGAGGAGAAAATGCCACATCCCTGTGTCCCCGTTACCCTCAGATTTAGAGGCAAACAGAAAAAAGCATTTATGGAGTGCAACTAAAAACCCCTCAGTGATTTTTTTTTTTTTTAATACAAATTACCAAACTCCAAATGAAGGTTTATAGTGCTTCAAACTACCACGGGGAACGTGTCCTGTCTCCACACCAGTTAAGGGATACCTAGGAGGCTAGCTTGAGAAACACTGTCACAGGTATTTACTAAAGGGACTGGAAAATTAGTTGAAAACTTGAAAGCCCTGGGGCGCCTGGGTGGCTCAGTCAGTTGAGCGTCCGACTTCACCTCAGGTCATGATCTCACGGTCTGTGAGTTCGAGCCCCGCGTCAGGCTCTGTGCGGACAGCTCAGAGCCTGGAGCCTGCTTCGGATTCTGTATCTCCCTCTCTCTCTCTGCCCCTCCCCAGCTTGTACTCTGTCTACCCCTCTCTCAAAAATAAACAAACATTAAAAAAAAAAGAAAACTTGAAAGCCCTTAAAATAAACCAAACCGGAAGCAATATTTTTCTACTTACGTGGGATTTTGACCAGTAGATAAACACTTCGGCCACCATGCGGAAAAGGTCCTCTGCTTCTGGGTTAGGTTCTTTTAGCCACTTTGCCCTGGATCACATATAAATAAAGTGGTGTCTCAGTTACTCCTTCCACTTGATTTTTTTTTTTAAACACCCACTCAGGGGCGCCTGAGGGGCTTAGCTGGTTACGTATCCGACCCTTGATTTTGGCTCAACTAATGATCTCATTACTTGAGCCACAGTGCTCCCCAACATTAGTCTCTGAGCTGGGATTCTCTTTCTCCCTCCCCTACTCATGCTGTTTTCTCTCTCTCGCTCTCACAATAAATAAACTTAAAAAAAAAAAAAAATCACCCGTTAAGTTAAATTTCAAACCAAGCAAACTAAGGGCAAGTGTGCTGTCCACAGAGGCCCTAGATGGCCACTGGAGTACATCTGTCTTACACTTAAAGCAATTTAAACACTGTAACTATCAAACTGCTAACTTTTACTTGCAGAAGGCAGACTACTAATGAGATCTCCCTTGGTCAATTCGAGATGCTTGGGGAAAATCACCTTGTCTATACACATCTGGTTAGGTCACAATCACGCACCAGCTCATCCCCAAGCGAATGAAGCCATTCATCAGGACACATGAACCCAGCAAGGTCATGACTGAATCGGAGAAATGAATCCCTTGGGAACAGTGTACCTGTTATAGTCCACAAATCTAATCAAGAGCGGGTAGAAGGCATAGAGGTCTCTGGCCAGAGTGGTGAACTCATCAAGAATGAGAAGCTCTGCCTCGGACATATCCCCCCTGGCCTCAGCTTTCAGATGGTCCTCCTCCGACACCACCATCGCTGCTTTTTTCTTGAGTTTCTCCATTAATGGCAAGAAATGAGTTTTCAGGAGCTGAGGTTTCACTTTATTTATAATGGGCTGTGAAAATACTGTTTGAAGACAGACATTAATATTCTGTTCTGCATCAACAGGCATTAAAAAGAAGACAGATTATAATTACAACTGTAGCATGATTTTGCCCCGCCCGCCTCCCCTCCCCCAGCACAAGGCTTCTTTCAGGATTCAGCCCATGCCTCAGGCGTTTTTCTAGTCCCAAACCTAATTACACAGTTGCTGTTCAAAAATGATTACTGAATTGAATTTGATGTGCTTTCTTTTCTTTTTTTTTTTAATTGGCAGCTAATTTGGAATGGGGGAAAAAATGTTCATTCACTTTGGAAATCAATTATTTTCACAAAAAGAAGAAAAAATCCCCAAATGGAAAACATTCTTCTGGCTCTTTCTTTACAAGGAGTAGGCACCACTGAATAATCACGAGCCTACATACAGCCATCCCGCGTTGGCTTTCCCAGCCTTGTCCCAGTGGGAGACTCAGGCTGCACAGGTCATTTATTTATTTCTGAATTTTTTAAACACCCATCTTGTCCATCCTTGAAGCTGGTCCACATTGTCCGAGGTGGGAGGTGCAAAGACAGACAAACGTAGATTCTTGACTCTGTGTTTTGGTTATCCTCTCCCCACTCCTGTTAAGATGA
Organism: Panthera tigris; assembly: GCF_018350195.1. Classification (NCBI taxonomy): domain Eukaryota; kingdom Metazoa; phylum Chordata; class Mammalia; order Carnivora; family Felidae; genus Panthera; species Panthera tigris. Next base: position 11,012,792 of record NC_056670.1, read on the forward strand.
ATCGCTAAAAGGGGGTTGTTTCAAAATCCAGTTTTTTTTTTCGTCTCTGTCTACAGAACCATCAGTTTTTCCTGCTGCACTTCCTGATCAGTCTTACAGAGACCGTCCAATCAGGAAAATGTTTACTTATTTAAAAGTTGTATCAGACTGTTAAAAACTGAGAACAAACTGAGGGTTGATGGGGGGGTAGGAGGGAGGGGAGGGTGGGTGATGGGTATTGAGGAGGGCACCTTTTGGGATGAGCACTGGGTGTTGTATGGAAACCAATGTGACAATAAATTTCATATATTGAAAAAAAAAATAAAAAAAGAATAAAAGTTGTATCAATATGACAAGTCACCTGATGTCTGATCAAATCGACATTTTTTTTTATTATTTAAAGAACAGCGTGACAGAAACAATATTTTTAAAGATTTTTTGAGCACAGAAGAAAATATTAATGAGGCCCAAGATAGGAAAATTCTAGTAGTTCTGTATTTCTTTCCATTTTAAAAAGTTCTTTTACTTAGGAAATCTCTACACCTAACGTGGGGCTCAAACTCATGACCTGCGAGGATCAAGGGCCGAATGCTTTACTGACCAAGCCGGTCAGGTGTCCCTAGTCTTCTGTTATTTCAAAGACTTTTGCAAATGAAACAAATTCACGTGGTGCATTCCTCTCCAATTCTTACCTGCTAACCTCTTCATCCAGGCTCCCTCATCAATTCCCAGGTTATTATATATGATTTTCAATATATTCCCCAAGAGCGTGTTCATGTGCTCGGAGTTCAGGGCGGTACAGCACATTTCAGCCCTTTCTGGATTATTTTCAGGTCCGTGCTCCCACCAACGAGACATGTAGCTGCAAAGCATGGGCAGTATGACTTCCATGACGTGTGGCATCTGCGTGTAGCGAATGCCGGACTCCGCTAATTCCACAATTTCTTCCATGAGTTTCTCCAAAGACGGTATATTTGGGCACACATCTTCCACGTTAGTTGGCAAATTCAGAGCTAGAGAAACACACGTAAGAGTGAACCGCGTTCAGTGAAAGGACGGACTTACCATGACGGCCACACTTCCACCGTGTATGGCAGCCACAAGCAGCCATCTCGCTCTGGGCTTCAGAGCTGGGCAAGACCCGGCGGGCCTTCCACCGGCTCCCTCTCTTTACTGGTGGCAGCTATATCCAAAGTTCTCTCCTTTCCCCAAGTTCCTATCTCACCACCACGCCTCACTCCTTTAAGATCAGAAAATGACCATTTCTTGTACTTCAGAGCAAACCAGAACATCAAAGGTCTCTGCCTACAGGCCTTCTGTGTGGTCCATCCTTCTGCGACCATCACCTATTTTCAGAGCAAGGAGCTCTGAGGTCCCTGTTCAGGCTCGGCCTGTGTTCTCAATGCCCCACTACAGAGGCCATGCTTAGGCCCTATGTTGAGCCACTTATATATGCTCTGTACACAGCATAATATATATGCATTATATATATAACATACAACATATAGTTATACTCTGTACCACCTCCTCCCCAGCAGCCTGCTGCGATGCTTCGAATCTCCCCTGGATTGTTTAACTTTCCATAAATTGCTTTCTATAAGGTTAACTTTCCATAAAGTGCTTCCCACCACTTAACTGATCGCCCTTTTTCACAAACCCTTACGTGGCTAACTGTTACAGTGGCATTTCCCATCACTGACCAGATTCCCTTTTCCTTAATCTCAATGTATTCAGTCTTTCCGGACTCCCTCCTGAACTTTGTCAGGCTCCTTTTACTGGCTATTTTCTCCTTGATGAACTTTTTTTTTTAAATTTTTTTTTTAAACGTTTATTTATTTTTGAGAGAGAGACAGAGCGTGAGCGGGGGAGGGTCAGAGAGAGGGAGACACAGAATCCAGAGCTCCAGGCTCTGAGGGGTCAGCACAGAGCCCGACGTGGGGCTCGAACTCACGGACCGCGAGATCGTGACCTGGGCTGAAGTTGGACGCCTAACCTTCTGAGCCACCCACGCGCCCCAACCTTGATGAACTTTTTAAAAAAAATTTTTTAAAGTGTTTATTTTTGAGAGAGTGAGAGAGAGAGAGAGAGAGAAAGAGAGAGAGAGAGAGAGAGACTGACCACGAGTGGGGGAAGGGCAGAGAGAGAGGGAGACACAAAATCCAAAGCAGGCTCGACTCAGAGCTGTTAGCAGGGAGCCTGATGCAGGGCTTGAACTCACCAACCATGAGATCATAACCTGAGCCAAAGTCAGACACTTAACTGACTGAGCCATCCAGGGGCCCTTCAAGATTCCTCTTGAACCAACTCAGTTAAGCCGTTCTGGTATCCTCAATGAACACTGCATTTTTGTGCCCTCAGTGTTCTTTATTCGGAATTCTATCACATGTATCTACGGGTCTCTCCCGTACTGCAACTAAAACCCCCCTGAAAGAAAGAATCCAAGTCTAATACTTTCTTATGTCAAATCTCCCCCATTTCCCTCAATGTATGTTGCAAACAATTACTTGTGCGATGGCTAAAACCTGAATGAAAGGGGATCTTTCAATCCAATTCCTTTACTTTGTTATGCAAATGATGTGTTACAGAAACAAAAGCAGGTAAATTATCTGCTCTGTGTGTTTCCTTTTCTGCAATAAATAACAAATCTGCTTCATTCTGGATTCACAGCAAAAGGATTAATCAGTCAAAAATCCTAACTAAGACAACTTAGTAAGACAGGTTTACACAGAAGCCTAGTAGCTCAAATTCAACCATGTTTTACTATTTACAAATATATTGTGGCAATTATGCAGAGAAATATTGCTAACTCACATTCAACATATTTTGCCTTAGCTTCCTCTGTTATAGGAAATCAGAATTATAAAATGGGCAAATTAAATAATGACGATTCAAGGTTTTAAAAGATTCCTTACTTGATAAAAGGCGTTATAAAACAAGTATACCAGCAGATCCCCTCAAAACAGGAGTTACACAGAGAAATGATCTCATTAACAGAGAGGGATGCACTTGTGGACAACAAATAGTTCTTGCCTAAGTTTTGAGAACTCTTTAGGCTACTGGAAAGCAAATGAAATGCAGTATACGATATCAGACTTAGAAGAAATCAAACAAAAGAGTAATATGAGAGGACACCTACATAATGTTTAAGCCTACTAAATAATTCTAACAGGTTCTCACAGACCAATCCTTGAAATCATCAGCAATGGTCCTAAAAGCTTTTCAACTGGTGTAAGGGTTAAATTGTAGTGTAGGGCTAATGCTTAGCTTGAAAAATAACAGCTTTGTGTTGACACTGAAGGTTAAGAGATAACAGCCTTGCTTTGCTCTGGTAAACTATGCCTCATACCCTTGTAAATTAGGCTTCACCAATTAAGGAAACAAAAGTTCAAAGAAAAGAGCATCAGAGGCAGGGTCAAGGAGATCCACTGGTTGCAACTTAGAGGCAGAAAGTCTAACGTAAACACCTCATTAGGCAACTGTTTCTAACTCATCTGGAACCTGTTTCTTTGTTCTGTTCCCAGGTGATGATAAAACGATGTGATCAGTTATAAAAACTCTGTACCCCGGCTGTTCGGGGCCGCACTCTTATCAAGAGTGTTGGTCCCGATAGGTCGGCCTTGCCTCTCATTGTAATAAACTTTGTTGTGACTGTCACTGGTGCCCGTAGCATTCTGTTTCAGGAGTCGTGTGGATGCAACACTGGGACAGTGGGAAAAATGAGCCTACCAACCCAGAAAAATAGATTTTCCCGAGTGAAAGACGATGCGGGGCATGACTACTTATAGATACCTAGTATGCATACAGACGTACATAAAAATCTTAAGAATACACATGCTAAGGTCAGATTTAAATTTGAGTCACTGATTAATTGTGTTTCAGATTTACAAGTTTTTTAAATGATAAAAATTGGACTAAACTGTGAGAAAAAAATCACTTGGAATTAATCTGTCCCAAGAAGACAGACACATCTGGTGAACCCAAACGAAACAAAACAAAAACCAATCTGAAGGGTACAAATCCATAAATATAATGAATAACACCCTCTGCTCGCTGTACCTAGGAGAGAGAACTGAATCAGAAATCAGACCGACCTATTTATTTCCATTTCTGCCAATTATTTTGTCTTAGGAGGGCTAATTTGAAGAAATTAAACGACTTTTCTTGCAGAGACACTATGGGGATAGTATACGACATTCCAGAGAATTCCAAATCATAACATTTAAAAACAAATAGCATTGGAGATAATAAATTGAAATGGTCCATGAAAAAAATCACTGTAGGAAAATACAGTAGATGTCATTACGTGTCAAGGTCATATCTCAAATACTGAACATGCTTCTTCTGCATTACCTGCTCTTTCTCGCGATGACTTGGTATTGTAGATAGAGTAGATGTTATGTTTGTCGAGATGAGTTTCCAAAAATGCGACAGGAAAGGCACCAGCAAAAGCAGCAAGACATTCTCCTAATGCAGAGCGTTGCCTGCAAGTGCAAAATGTTTGTTTTTTAGGTCTTCCAAGTGAATGAAGAAGTTACACTAAAGGCAACAAGTTTAAAACTAACGTTAGAGGGGCGCCTGGGTGGCTCAGTCAGTTAAGCTGACAGCTCAGAGCATGGAATCTGCTTCGGATTCTGTGCCTCCCTCTCTCTCTGCCCCTCCCCTGCTCATGCTCTGGCTCTCTGTGTCTCAAAAATAAAAAAAAAAAAAAAAAAACTTAAAAAAAATTAAAAACAAAAAAACTAACATTAGAGGGATAATAATCACGCAAATAATAAAAGTAACCCCAAAATCCAATTTCTACATTGCAAAACATCATCTGCTTTCAATAGCAAAGTCTCCACCATTTAAAAACAGCCAAATCATCCGTTAGTTTAAAAAGAAGTTAAGGGGTGCGTGGGTGGCTCAGTCAGGGGAGCATCTGACTTTGGCTCAGGTCATGATCTCACAGTTCGTGGGTTTGAGCCCTGCATCAGGCTTGCTGCAGTCAGCTCAGAGCTCACTCCAAATCCTCTGAACCCGCTCTCTCTGCCCCTCCCCTGCTTGTGGTCTCTGTCTCTCTCTAAAATAAATAAAACATTGGGGCATCTGGGTGGCTCAGTCAGTTAAGTGTCTGACTTCAGCTCAGATCACGATCTCACGGTTTGTGAGTTCCACCCCTGCATCGGGCTCTGTGCTGACCGCTCAGAGCCTGGAGCCTGCTTCTGATTCTGTGTCTCTCTCTCTCTCTGCCCCTCCCCTGCTTGTGCTCTGTCTCTCTCTCAAAAATAAATACATCCATATTTTTGAGACATTTAAAAAAATACATAAAACATTAAAAAATAAGTTAAAACATTATAGACCAAAATAACAAGAAAAACCCTGTCAAATCCCCCCCAATGAGTCTGGACATTTCTTTTGCTTTGCTTCCTTTTTTTACATCTTCTTTTTTTAAACATAATGACCTACTGAGGAAGAATTCTTACTAGGTGAATAAACATTAAAAAAAAATAAAGTAGTGATACCAACACACTAATACAATTTTCTGAAAATTTACTAAGTAATTTCAAGGTAGCTATGAAATATTAAGACATAATATATACCAAAAACTATTAATAACACTTAAAATTGATTCATCGTTTTTAAGGGAAGGAAGAGGTTGAAGGAATCATTCTGGGATCAATTGATTCAGGGCAGTTCATGACTCATGGCTCCCCCTGCCAGTGACATAAATTCTCACTTTCCTGGGGCCCTTGGGTGGCTCAGTCCATTGAGCGGCTGACTTCAGCTCGGTCATGATCTTGCGGTCCGTGAGAGCCCCGCGTCGGGCTCTGTGCTGACAGCTCAGAGCCTGGAGCCTGTTTCAGATTCTGTGTCTCCCTCTCTCTGACCCTCCCCCATTCATGCTCTGTCTCTCTCTCTCTGTCTCAAAAATAAATAAACGTTAAAAAAAAATTAAAAAAAAAATTCTCTCTTTCCCTTAGCTACCTACATAATCCAAGGATTCGCTGGCACATGTTTATTAAATGTAGGACAATATGAGTTATTTCAGCATATTATGACCTCCTGAAATTACATAAATATTTTACTTTAAAAGTCCATAAAATCTATCTAATTAAGAAAAGATCATACAATTCTCTTTGGTAGCTTTAAATTCCTAATGGAAAAATATATGACTACATAAAATTAACAACGCCGAATAGTTTAATATTTTAATTAAAAATGACTAGACATTTAGTCAGCTAGGAGAAAATATCTCTTCATAGAATGACACTGAATAACTGAATAACACAGAGTTTAATTCAAACACTGAAAAACATTTTATTACTAAAAATAATTTAGGATAGCAAGAAATCACAAAGGGAACAGGCTTTGATTCAGACAGACCTGAGTCCCAAACTTATTCCTGATACTTGTATCACTTTAGGAAAATTACTCTCTTTCTGTTTTGCTTTCCTTACCTAAAAACTGGGATGCAGAATTGCAAAATTTCTGACACATAATAGGAGTTCAATAAAAGTTTGAAAATAATGAGAATATACTTAAAGAATTTAATAGCCTAAAATGTTTCATATATGACCCCAAAGTAATGAATTCTCTTACATCTGACTGGACAAGTCCTTTTATTTTATTAATAATACATGTGAACTATTTAATAATTTACTTTAAAATTTTGATTCAATTAGTAATTCTCAGACCAACTGTGATTATTCGTATTTTGGAAATAGCAGGTTTTTTATATGATGCTTATTAAGATACCTACATTTTTCTCAGTACAGTGACACTCTTTCATTTTTTCCAAGATACCTTTTACTCATCTTCCAATTTTCATTACAAATTTTTTTTGATATTTATTTATTTTTAAGAGAGACAGACAGAGTGTGAGAGGGGGAGGTGCAGAGAGAGGGAGACACAGAATCCGAACCAGGCTCCAGGCTCCAAGCTGTCAGCACAGAGTCCAACACAGGGCTCGAACTCACAGACCGCGGGATCATGACCTGAGCCGAAGTTGGACGCTCAACTGACTGAGCCACCAGGCACCCCCCCCCCCCAATTTTCATTTTTATACTCTCCCCAAATGACTTTATAACTGCAAGAAAAATTTAAAAAAAAAATGTATCTTTTTTAGATCCTAACAAAAGAATCCCAAAGTTTATCAAGGAAAAACCAGAGGTAAAAAGAATAACAATGAGAGCACTGCTGAGGTTATGAGAGAGTTTGGATTACCAGATACTACAATGTATCATAAATGTATCATATGTTATGATACAATGTATCATAACAATTCAGGCTACATGGTACTGATCTAATAATTTAAAAAGTCAAATAAGGGGCGCCTGGGTGGCGCAGTCGGTTAAGCGTCCGACTTCAACCAGGTCACGATCTCGCGGTCCGTGAGTTCGAGCCCCGCGTCAGGCTCTGGGCTGATGGCTCAGAGCCTGGAGCCTGTTTCCGATTCTGTGTCTCCCTCTCTCTCTGCCCCTCCCCCATTCATGCTCTGTCTCTCTCTGTCCCAAAAATAAAAAAAATAAAAAAATAAAAAAAAAAAAAAATAAAAAAAAAAGTCAAATAACAGAACAAAATAGAGATTCTAGAAATATAACCTATTTAATCTATTACCACAGTACAGAATGAAGGTCTTATTTTAAATCAGTAGATAAAAGAAATATTTAATAAATCTTTCCTTTGGGAGGAGGTTGGGGGATGGGTGAACTAGGTAAAGGAGATCAAGAGGAATAAACTTCTAGATATAGATCACAGAGATGAAAAGTGCAGCATAAGGAATACAGTCAATAATATTGTAATAATGTTGTGCTGCGACAGATGGTAACTACCCTCAGAGTGCTCAGCATGGTGTAATATAGGGAACTGTCCAGTCACTAAGCTGTGCACCTGAAACTAATATAACATTGTATGTCAACGACATTTCACTTAAAGATAAATACTTTCCACATGGAGGATGGTTTTAAAATTTTAATTTGAATTCTACATAACACCTAAAGAGAAACATGAAATTCAGATTCATTTCCAGTAAATTCCCCTCTTACTCCAGAGATGATCATTCCGGACATTCACTACTTTCCTCGAACTTCTTACATTTCTTTTCTCAATCATCACTTGGCTGAGGCATATTTCATTGAGAAAAATGGAAGCCAGGAGACACACACCTACTTATAGCTGACTTACCTACTACCTGCTTTCTGTTGAATGGAGGAAAGTTCTGCGTTTCAAAACATTCTAAAACATACATTTCTGAACACCCCATGTCATTCTCTTTAATGTGTGCTTACTGACCCATGATAAGCTGCCAATATTACATTCTTCACTTTACTTGTTTTGTTTTTTGTTCCTCATTAGGTCTAAGGTCTTTGAGAGTAGGGATCTATCTTGCTTATTACGGTTGTTATCACAGAACCTGGTGCTTACTAAATTTTTATTGAATGAGTAAAGGATTAAAAAGCTAAATGTAAACAACAAAAAGAATGAAAAACCTAAAAGGATAAGTTTTTTTTTTTTTTAATGTTTATTTATTTTGAGAGGGAGAGAGAGAGAAAGTGCAAGCAGGAGAGGGACAGACAGGGAGACAGAGAATCCGAAGCAGGCTCCAGGCTCTGAGCTGCCAGCACAGAGCCTGATCCGGGGCTCGAACTCACTAACTGCGAGATCATGACCTGAGCTGAAGTCGGAGGCTCAACCGACTGAGCCACTCAAGTGCCCCAGAGATAAATATTTTAACTTCTAGCTGTTATGAGTGTGGTATCACTTTTCTAAAAATATTAAACTAAGAAGAATAAACACACTTGAAATAATTGACAGGTTATATAAAAAAAAATTCCCAGGTCATAAGATATTATCTTTACATAGTTTCATATAGAAGCACTATAAAGTTATAAAAATGCTATAAGTCACAAAGATGGGAAAAGAACAGGCAAGAGGTTAATATTTGCTATAAATAAAATGGTTTTAATAGATAAAATTCATTACTAATCAGTAAAATAACGCATTAATAGAAAAATGGACAAGAGATATGAAAGGCAATTCATAAAATAAAGAAAAATGGCAGAGTAAACACAAAACAATGGCTGAGAAGTGGGAGTTACAGAAGTGCATTGGAAATTAACATTGGAGGGACGCCTGGGTGGCTCAGTCGGTTAAGTGTCCGACTTCACCTCAGGTCACGATCTTGGCAGTTGATGAGTTCCAGCCCCGCATCAGGCTCTGTGCTGATGGCTCGGAGCCTGGGGCCTGCTTCCGATTCTGTGTTTCCCTCTCTCTCTCTGCCCCTTCCCCGCTCATGCTCTGTCTCTCTCTGTCTCAAAAATAAATAAACAGTAAAAAAAAATTTTTTTTTTGAAATTAACATTGGATCCCATTTTTAACTATTGTATTTTTAAATAGTAAAAAGAATAATAATCAGAAATGAGGAAAATGTGAGGAAACAAGGCTTTTCTTGTAAACTTGACAGTGTCAAGTGAATCAATTTTCCGGAAAAACAGTGAGATGTTATCATGATCCTTTAATATATGCCTATTCTTTAATCTGTAACTAAAATAAACTGAACTATAACTAAACTGAGACAATAACTAAACTATAACTAAAACAAATAAAATTAAATATATATAGATTTTATATATATTTAAATACATATACATAAATAAATAGAAAACTATGAACGGAGATTAACATCACTTATGGAAATGAAAAAAACATTCATTTTTCAAAAATGAGGTAACAATAAATTATAAAACTCCCTCAGTATAAAATATTTGAAGCCCTAAAAAATCATATGAAAAGAGATTAACTGAAAATATAGGTAGGGGCGCCTGGGTGGCTCAGTCGGTTAAGCGTCCGGCTGTTGACTTTGGCTCAGGTTAAGATCTCATGGTCTGCGATTCGAGCTCCCCATCAGTCTCTGCGCTGGCAGCACATAGCCTGCTTGGATTCTCCCTTCCTCTCCCTCTACCCCTCCCCTGCTTGTGTGCTCTGTTTCTTTCTCTCTCTCAAAATAAAAAAATAAATAAATAAAGTTAATAAAATATGTTTTAAAGAAAATACAGGTAGGGCGCCTGGGTGGCGCAGTAGGTTATGCGTCCGACTTCTGCTCAGGTCACGATCTCACGGTTCGTGGGTTCGAGCCCCGCGTCGGGCTCTGGGCTGATGGCTCAGAGCCTGGAGCCTGCTTCCGATTCTGTGTCTCCCTCTCTCTCTGCCCCTCCCCCGTTCATGCTCTGTCTCTCTCTGTCTCAAAGATAAATAAACGTTAAAAAAAAAAAAAATTAAAAAAAAGAAAATACAGGTAAAAAATATTCAGAGTGAACTCAGTTGTCCTTTTATACGGATTAATTGTTCTAGCTCTATGTAGTTGCCACCCTATTTTAATTATTGATGCTTTATTTTTATTATTTTTAAAAACATATTTATCGAGAGAGAGAGAGAGAGAGAGAGAGAGAGAGACAGCATGAGCAGGGGAGGAGCAGAGAGAGAGGGAGAGACAGAATCCCACGCAGGCTCTGCACTGTCAGCTCAATCTCAGGAGTGGTGACATCATAACCCAGAGTCAGACCCTTAACTGACGAAGCCAACAGGCACCCCTACTTATTGATGCTTTGTAAGTTTTAACAGTTGGTAGGCCAGATGAGTGAGTACTCTTGCATTACCTTTTCCTCTCTCAAAATTTTATTGGCTAGTCTTGTGAGTCATTCTTTCAAATGAACTTTCAAATGAATTTCCCAAATTTCAATAAAAAACAAATTTCTTAAAAAACTTTAAGAAAACAAATTTTTTAAATGTTTATTTTTGAGAGAGAAAGAGACAGAATGCGAGTAGAGGAGGGGTAGCGAGAGGGAGACACAGAATCCGAAGCAGGCTCCAGGCTCCAAGCTGTCAGCACACAGCCCGATGCAGGGCTTTAACTCATGAACCATGAGATCGTGACCTGAGCGGAAGTCAGATGCTTAACTGACTGAGCCATCCAGGCACCCCAAAACCCAAATTTCTACTTGAAATTGTATCATAGTAGATTAACTGGGGGAGAATTTACAACTTTTCAGTATTATTCCACTAGAATATCCTTTCACTGATTTATTTCATCAGTCTTCTCGCCAAATGTCATTTTCTTTAGTCTAGCCTTTAAAAAAAACTGCCGTCTTTTTCTTCTCTTTTTCACAGAAGTCTTTTTACTGAAGTTGCGAGTGACCTCTTATTTTAAAATTCAGTGGGACACCTGAACTTGACCTGTCCACATCATCTGAAGATCTCTTCATCTTGAATGTGAAAACATGAAAAATAAAGCTGGTTTTAGTAACTGCCTATATTCATGCTTAATTTGCTTTTCAGATACATATGAGGAATTCTTCTAGCAGATTCCTTCATAAACTGGACTCATAAATGCTCTGTTTAATCTTTACATTGAATATGGTCTTTACCATTAGTGCTTTACGTTTTTTTTTTTTTTTTACATAACTTGATCGACTTTTATTGTATCAATTCAAATTTAGCTTAAAGATTGTTCAATTACTCCCAAAGAATTCAGTATGTCGATCTCGTTGTTTAGTGTATAACTAAGGAAAAAATGATAAAGCAAAGACTTGAAATAAATGGTTGTAACACTTGAAACACAAGTTAGTTTTAACACAAGTTAGTTTTAACACTTGAAACACAAAGTTAGTTTTAAAATCTTACCTTTCCACATAAATACTTTTGCTGGTTCCCAAAGCATATAAGCTAGTCAGAATTCTATAACATGACACCTGTACATCTTCCACTAAATAAAAATAAAAACAGAACAAAAACACTTGTTATTTATACACTGTCTTAAGAAATTTTAGAATAAAACCAAAATTCCATATTGAGGGCATACTTATGTTTTAGCATTTTTTAAAAAAATAAAAATTAGGGGGGTGCCTGGTTGGCTCAGTCGGTTAAATGTCCGACTTCAGCTCAGGTCATGATCTCGCAGTTCGTGAGTTTGAGCCCCACGTCGGGCTCTGTGCTGACAGCTTGGAGCCTGGGGCCTGCTTCAGAGTCTGTGTCTCCCTCTGTCTCTGCCCTACCCCTGCTCATGCTCTGTGTCTCTCTCTCTCAAAAATAAATAGACATTAAAAAAAATTGTTTTTAAAGCAAAATTAGAACAAATAGATATGTAAAATGAAATAAAAAAATATTTCTCAAACAAAATTCATTTCTTTAAGGAGCTGAAAGCATTCTATGGAATGGACTATAATTATTCAGAACATTTTCAGGAACATTTTAAAAATAATTTTTCTGCAGATGGAAGAAAAAAAGATTTCTTCAAGAATAAAATTAAGCACAAGAATATTTGGGAAGGTCAGGCAGATTGTGTCTCCTGTTTTGAAGGTATGTAAAGACTGTGTCTTTTATTTCAACACCTAAGTGAACAATAATGAGAGTGCTGGAGGAGGTCGTGAATTACTTGTTTTTGACCTGACATTCAAGGCATCGGGAAGCCAATCTTATAGAGAAGCCAGAAACTAAAATAAAACCTTATAGGTGATCTATGATCCGACAAGGCATGTTTAAAAGGCAAGAAAGAAAATCTAAGAACCTTGGCTTTCTAATCCCAACTCTTCTAGTATTTCCTGGAGAATGTACCATGACATGAATGGAGAAATCATCCTTGTCCTCCGGACCTGGTTCCGTGTCCACACTGCACTGCAGTGCTCCTACAATGGCTCAAGGACATGTGCTGCGAGTAGCGGCTGTGTTATCCACTGAGTAACACAGTGGTTTTCACACACAGCCGTACTTCACTGGGAGACCTACAAGGTGGAGAGTCTGAGTAGGCATGTCTTTAAGACCCACTTAACAAGGGCTTACATCTCTCACGCTCAACATCAGTAGGAGGGTCGGAAATTGGGACAGGTCGCGTATCATTGTGTTTTGCATTGCTACTAGCATTCTGTGGATATTTTTAATAATTATGGAAATCTATGCAAAAATAGCCGATTAAATCCATAAAAACAGACCAATACCTACAAATAGAAAGCGTGTGAGCCACTGTAGTAGGCCAATTGTTTAGCCACGGACTTTGTCAGAATTACAGCTTGTAGAACAATGTGCACTGACTCAGACGTAATCGGAAAACAATGTGGCACATCCCGTGGTCAAACAGCATTAGAAAAATTCCATGGAAGGAGGGAACAGAGAAGCAGCAAAATTTGGAACCTGCACTCGAACAAGGTGGAAATGACTGCCCACCACCACTACCTTCTGGTCCCTTCTGTGAATGCATGTGATTCAGTGATCTACCTCTCTAAGAATGGTTTCTGTAACTCAAATGTCAACCGAGTGTTCTGGGGGCAAAAAAAAAAAAGAGTGCATTTCAATGGATAAGCAGCGCTTGATGGGGCTTTTACAATTTCTCATTGTACCATTAGATAGTGAAAGTCTAAGTAATAGGTTTACATACATATTAGATCTTCTCCGAACTGATGCTGGCCAATATGCTCAAATAATGATGACAGCATTGGCAACAGAGCCACCGTGGTATAATTGATAATCTGAGTAACACCTTTGGGTTGGTTTCGGGTGTGGGTGAACTGGCCCTGCTTGAGATTCTCCATCGTCTTCTCCAGATCTTCTGCCGCATTGTCCAGAAACGTTCTGAGCGCACTTTTAACACTCTCCAGGCCAGTCTTCATGACGGTCCTAGCAATGAGAGAAGGGAGAACAGACACCTTGCAAAAGGACCAAGTGGAATTAGAAATAACACATGCTTCTACTTTGGGTACTCATCCGTGACTTTCACTCAGCCGATTACTTCAATTCACCCTCAATAAACGTTTTCAACGTACTCGAATTTACAGTAATATATTGCCCTGCGAATGCATAACCTTTCCCAAATGTCTTCACCGTCAACTTAATGAGGGCCCAGATCAAGAGGCAGCGCTCATGCTCTGTATTTTCTAGCAATTTTGAGTATTTGTTTCATAATGAGCAAAACACAGGTTTTGAGCCAGCCAATCCCCAAATCCAACACAACCGAAACGGTTTCTGAGGCAACGGCTGTGAAAGAAACGTTGAATCCCTGCTACGCCAAGTCATTAAATGATGTAAATGTTTTAGGAGTGAAGTGTAGCCATCAGCTAAATGAGCCTCTAAAGGCTGAACTTTGTACAGAAGTGACCCCCTAATGCCACTATTTCTAGTAGGAAATGAAGGGATCTAATAGCATCTACTTTTTTCATTTATTATACAAAACACCTCAAGTAAAATTTTAAAGGCAAAAATAAAGAACCCGAGAGTATCATGGGATATTCTCTGTAGGAGACATGGAGGAATTTTTATTTAGATCTATCCTGGATAATAAGTGAAATAAATGTATGACTTAAAGGCTGAATCACTCCTGCGAGATACACGGATTTGGTATTGAGGCAAACGATTGGGTTTCCGGTCCTGTGGCTGGGAGGGCAGAGTAGAAAGTACACGGACTTGGGAACTGGCCTACTTCCACACTTACTATGCAATCTTAAGCTTCACTTCGCTCATCTGTAAAATAAGAATAAAGCTCATGTCCTTATAAAGCTAAATGTTATCATAAGTGTGGAACACAAGTTACCACACCTAGAAGCTACTGAGACCTCTGAAGTTGCAGCTTACCATCATCTTTACTTGACATGATACATTCCCGTTTCGACCTTCAGTTACATACCTAGCTGCTACAGACATTGCTTGAAATTTAAATAACGATATATATATATATGATCACAAAAATAACAGAATGCCATTTATTAGTAATTTACAAAATACGTTTTCACCCACAAGCGTTTATTACAATTCCAAACACTGAAATCAAGAGACAAGGTATGTCTTAGTATTCTTTTAAGTGTAGCACTGTTACGCTCACTTAGACAAAAACGTATCCATTTACCTTGCATCCAAAGTCTGACCCAAAATATGAAGACAGTTGACAATTGATGTGGCATCATTTCCTAAAGAGCAAACAAAATGCTATATAAATTGCCCGGAGGATTTCTCAGCGACCTTTTCTGGTAATATTTGTGTACCAAAAATTAGTCAACAGAACAACCCGACAGTAACTCAATTAACAAGATTTTTTGATAATCAAGTTTAAAATCATGCGGTTTTTCTGCTCGAAAGTGGTTATGCAAATGTAAGTAGAAAAGCAATAAAGCATGTTTCATCAAATAGCTGACATACTCGAGAAGCATTCAAAGCACTGTGCCAGGCTGAAGTGTTTTAACTGAACTCTTCAAATACAGTCACCTCCCCATATTGGCTCATCTTCCTCCTAAGTCATAATGTGTATCAACTTTTTAAAATCAGCTCATATCCTTTCTGAAACGAGATGGGCTAAAAGTCCCATAAATAAATTGAATTCCTTTGCAATTACCCAAGCGTCTCTGCTTTCTTATTCCATTCAACTGCATTAGGATGAATTATTTTGCCCAAGTGTTTTTGGCCTTCGGTGAAAATGAGCCACCAAACTATCACATAAATAAGCATCAGAAGCTGAAGAAGTTAAATCCTACCCTTCTCAGATATTTGAAATGGGGATGGCTTTTCTTGAAAGATGACATTCACCCATTTTAACTGTGTATTTTACCAGAAAGTACGGAAATATGAATTATGAATTACTGTACCTATTTTACTTTGTGATGAAGATACATAATAGCAAAGAAATAAAAGGATGAATCCAAAGTTACAAAGTAATTTGGCCACTCACAATACAGCTTGCCATTATCGCTTCCTCATTTTATAGTTCCCTATTTATAATACATACAGTCATTTCCCGGGTCCTGAGGTCTGAATGTACATTTTTACTAACATTTGAGTATGTTGCATTCTTTAGGCAAAAAAAAAAAAAAAAAAAAAATCCTAATATATATGAAAATTAACAACTGCCTTAGAATCTGGATAAGACAGTTTAGTGATATGATATAC
The DNA here is from genome assembly GCF_018350195.1 of Panthera tigris. NCBI lineage: Eukaryota > Metazoa > Chordata > Mammalia > Carnivora > Felidae > Panthera > Panthera tigris. The sequence goes on from NC_056670.1 coordinate 11,028,671, forward strand.
ATAAGAAAAAAGAAAACTAAGGTGTTCATTGCTAGAGTCTGAGTTCTTTGATAAAATGTTCCATTCATCTCGTGCTTTGATTCTCAGAATTTCTGGTAATAATGAAGACAAAATCAGCAGAAAGGCAGAATTTGTTATGTCCCTGTCTATTGATTAGTAGGGCTTTCCCTGCAGCCCATGGAAGTATTACTCATTTAATTATTCATTCACTCAATAAATACATGTCAAATACCAGGCATTCTGAAACTTCCAGTTATAAGTGAAACAGAGTTCTCATGGTACTTGCATTTTAATGGAGGACACAGTTAATAAAATATTAAGAAAAAAATCAATATGAACCTAATACCAGGCTACAGTAAAATCTATATATTTATATATATTAATTATATAACTATATATATAGTTACACACACACACACACACACACACACATACATATATCAGAGAATAGGGATAAGAGCAACTGGATAGGGTAATAAGGTGAGTGGTCACAAGGCTCTAAGAAGGTGGCATTTGAGCAGAGATTTGAATGAACAAATCATGCCTGTATCTGGGAGAAGGGCCCAGGCAGAGGGAACAGCATGTGCAAAGGCTCTGAGGCAGAAAATGAAGCTGGTGTTCCACGTAAGGCAGTGAAGGTGGCTGATGTGTGATCAAGATTCAGGGGAAAGAAGGGGGGTATGAGGTAGAGAGGAGGGGACCGGCCAGGTTTTGCAATTAGAGCAAGAGGTCCGATTTTTTTTTTTTTTTCAGGTGCAATAGAAAATATCCTTAGGTTTTGAACAGGAAGGGTTCTGGTTTCTATTTTAAAAGGACTAATTCACACTGTGCGAAACTCTGGAAGGGCAAGAGTGCAAGCCAGTTAGGAAGCTGCTACAGTCAATGACACTGAATTTGCATTAGGATACCAGCAGTGAAGAAGTTAAGAATTCATTTTCAGCCTTCGCTTATGGACTGAACGTGAAATGAGACGGATAGGAATCAGGGATAACTCCAAAATTGGGTGAGCACTTGTATGAGCAGTTGGGTGAACGGTGGTAAGATTTACTGAGGTAGAGAGAGCACAAGACAGGAGCAGAATGAGGGAGCTAGGGGCAGTGCGATCTGCTTCAGGCAGGTTCAGCGTGATGGGCCTATTAATGTCAGGTAGAGATGCAGAATAGGCTGCCGGTGCACAAATCTGGAGGGCAGAGAACACAGCTGGGTTGGAGCTACACATCTGGGCCCCATAAGCATACAGGTACTTTGAAAAATCATGGGCCTGAATGCAATTGGCCAGCATGTGCATAAATACAGAAGAAAAAAAAGGTCTCAGGGCCTCCAATGTTTGGAAGTGTGAAAGATAAGGAGGAGACGGCCCAGAAAATGAGAAAGAGAAGGCCCAGGAGAGAGAGGGGACACAAGGCAACGTGTGAGACTCTAATGGAAGTTATTAGTTAGCCCCCAGTCAGAGAGGCTGGCCCCTCACTCTTCGTCCTAAAACTCAGTTCTTTTTCCCTTTCCCTTCCAGCCTGCTGTCTCCTCCTATAGAGGACCAGTGTTTGTACTTCGAGCCTTTTCCAAAGGAGTGGCTGGGGTATTGCAAACCTCCATTCATTATGAACTCGTGAGGCGGGATTTCTGTTCCTGGTGTAGGCCAGCCCCGAGAATAGTGTCCGGCAAACAGCAGGTATTCAGTGAAATCTTGTGGGCTGTGAAGAATAGGAAATAGTACCAGTGGCCAGACAAGTTCTGGGGGTCAGAGGAAAATGCATAGGGCGTATGGGAGATTTCTGTGATTGTAGAGTAACCCACCATAAGCTCTGGGAATACTCCATATTAGACGCAGTATAACTTTGAATGGAAACATCTCCGTGTAAAAAAAAAAAATGGTGGGGGGAGGCCCCTAAGGAATGTAGAAAAAGTACAAATTGAGTCTTCAACATCTTGTTGGGCAGACCACGCAAAAGCATCAATTCTACCAGCAGGGGTAGAGGCCTAGCTTATGATTAGTTTTGAAGAGGTAAAGCATGTAGCAAGAGCTTTAAATAAGGTAAGAACCCCGTGCACCCCGCCCTTCTGAAGGCTCTCTGGATCGCCATCACCAGAAATGTCAATCACACTATCGGTAAGAACAGGAAAGGCTAGTGACAGTGGAGTAAGATGATAAAATTCTAAAGCGATGATTGTATTTTCATGTATTTAACTATATGTAATTCCTTCACTACTCGGACTAGAATAAAAACCAAAAGTTTGATATTTTCCAGCTTATGCTCTTTCAAGGTCCAAACTGCTTCCCTTGTCTTCAAACATAGCTGACCAACACTTAAGGAAACACCCGTGAGTTAGTTGCCTACTTGTCTCTGAGGCTGTGTGTTCCCATCAGTGCGTAAGCATGAAAGGTACGTAACTAAAATCATAACCTATACCTGAATCTGACAGCAAGAGACAGCAAGCGTTTGGTTTTTACAATGATTGTACCAACTCATAAAACACGACAACTCTCTAAATAAAAACAACAAAGTTAAAAGAGGTTAGAGTCAAAATATTCTTTTTGTATCTTAATCTCAATTTGTTTTGTGGTTTTTAATATAAGGTTCCTGTAAGTCAGGAGTTTTCAATGTTATTCAAAATCTGACGTGTGGTGTCCTGCTTCTGTTTTGTAATCTGATGTTTCGAGTCACTGGGAAAGCAGTGACACACTTTCTAATTTTTATTCTTCATCCTCACTTGTCTCCCGTGGCTCTTGACACAATACCTCATTGTGTTCGCTTCTTTGAAGAAACGATTAATCTTGGCAGAATCCTCATTAATAATGTGAAATAAAACTATGCTAGAGGCACAAATTTCTCTCAAAATGATGAGGGGATAAAAAGAGACTGAAAAGGGCCAATGACTTCATTACTTCCGAAGTCTGTGACACTGAACAGAATAAAACTATTGAAACTTTAACCTAGTGAGAAGTTTTAGTTAAACTGAAAATGTATTTTAGATAATTACATATTCTATTTATTTACCCCGAAGTAAGTACATTCTCTCAAAGTGGTATGTTCAAAGAAAAGAAATAGCTGTTATCGCTCTAATACTATTTTCTGATACTATTTTCATGATAGGTCTCTAATTCTGTCGTTTCTCACCTATTTCTTCACAAGAAATGCGTTATTTTTTACATAGCACATAAAACAAGTTAAATCCAGGAAACTCTTGCCTTTGCTATGTATACTGTCATGAAACAACAGAACTGTTACTCTAGGGAAAGACCTTAACAATATTTTAGTGATTTCAACAATACTCAGCAAAAGCAGCACATTGCGCATAACTGAACTATTAAATTCCCAGCATAATGACATGTCCAACTTTCAGATATGCACTATCCTCAGAGACCCTGAGTGCTTTAAGTAATTTTCCTTTCATTATGTGTCCCATTAAACACAAGCACGATCTGAACCTTCTTAGGGATAATACGTACCTGTACTAGTTTTCTAATATCTCCTGATAACAAGAGAGCAGTCCTCATTTTAAACACTTGAATGGGTTTTGGGGGTGGGGAGATAACAGATGGGTCAACGTAAATTTAACACATTAATTTGTTAATCAGGGAGAGATACCAACTGATAGAATCTACTGTATCACTTTACTACTGAAACTCTGCAAACATAACATTAAGATTTACACAGCAGTTTAAATCAGGCATCTCTTGGGGCGCCTGGGGGGCTCAGTCGGTTGGGCGTCCGACTTCAGCTCAGGTCATGATCTCGCACTCCGTGAGTTCCAGCCCCGCGTCGGGCTCTGTGCTGACAGCTTGGAGCCTGCTCCGGACTCTGTGTCTCCCTCTCTCTCTGACCCTCCCCCATTCATGCTCTGTCTCTCTCTGTCTCAAAAAATAAACGTTAAAAAAAAAAACAACTTTTAAATCAGGCATCTCTTCCTGGGGGGAGAAAACCCAACATTTTAACAAGAACTACTACTGCTTCTTTTAAATATGTGACAATACTTACCCTACTTAACATCCCTGCGGCTAATACTGGAGTCAAATTAATGACGTGCCACATCGGGTTCTAGGGTCACTGAGGACAAACCAGAGGAAATTTTGGAGTACTATGCTCAGTTTTGGAGTGTTTGCTTGATTCCAGGCATTCCTAAAAATGTCTCCGCTATCAGATTAGGAAACTCTCCAGCTCTCTGGACAATCTGCTATCTCACTAATACGTGAACAATTTACCAGGAAGTGTGAAAGTAGAAAAGGCCTCCGAATGATAACTATTTTGTGCCTTCTCAAATAGTTCCTCTAGGTGAAAGGATCGCGGTTGGCTGGGCTTAATGATCTTGTTTGAATAGTCATTAATTATGCATTACTTCCTCTTCAGTGTAAGTGCCCTAAGTGGTTTCTTGGACACCTTAAGAAATAAAAAAATATATATATGTGATTCTAATGAAATGTGGGATAATTGGATACATTTTTCTTAATCATCTCATAAGCCAAAAAAAAAAAAAAAAAGGTAAAATTTCAGTTATTCTGAATGTAAGAAAATTCCAAATCAAGAGCCCTTATCTCTTTGTTCTAAGTGTCTGCTCTTCTCTTTTGGAATGTAGGCTTCCTAAAGGCAAGACCTAGTTGGTTCATTCCTTCAGTCACCTGACGTGGATAAAAGACCTACTATGTGCCAGGCTTCGGATACAACAATAAGCCCTCAGTGAGCCGAGAGGTTTGTGCCAGACAGGGATGTGACTCTGGGGACATCATGGAGGACAGGTACTCGAGTGAACAGAATGTTCTAAGAGTAGGGGGAGGGACTAAAATCAGGGAGGTTGGGGAAGGTTTTCCTGACAGAGTAGGTAATATTTGGGTTGAAATCTGAAGGGTGAGGTGAGCAGTTTACTCCACTGAGTGTGAAGGACTGGAGAGGAGACTTATGTCTGGGGACCCCATTCTAGTAGGCAATTACAGCAGGTGCAAAGACCCTGCACAGAAAGGGATATGACACTTTTAAGAAGCAGAGAGAAGGCCACTTAAGCTGAAGCATAGACAGCAGGCCACAACATGGCAGGGAAGGTGGATGGAGGGGTACTTAGGGGATAGTCTATGAAACACTAATGTGGCCAGATTCAGAAATTTTCTTCTCAAGAAAAGGGAAGCCACCGAACCTGCAGGAGAGCGATAGGAAAGACAGGATTGTGGGGAGACCCGACTGCTGTGGAGCACACTTTGGAAGAGCAAGAGGGGATTCAGGGAGAATGGTCAGTTTGTTCCGAGAGGACAGACGACCGATGCCTGGACCGGCCTCAGATGGTCACAGTGGAGAAGCGCAGAGATGTTCATTTTCCTATTCTCACACCCTGAAAGGATGACCCCACACAGCAGAGCACAATAAATGTTGATTGATGGAGTGCCTGGCGGGGCTCGGTCAGTTAAGTGTCTGACTTCGGCTCAGGTCGTGATCTCCTGGTTCATGAGTTCGAGCCCTGCGTCAGGCTCTGAGCTGTCAGGGCCTGGAGCCTGTTTCAGATTCTGTGTCTCCCTCTCTCTGCCCCTCCCCTGCTCATTCTCTGTCCCTGTCTCTCTCAAAAATAATTAAACATTAAAAAAATTTTTAATAAAAATTAAAAATAAATATTGAATGAATGCATCAGATGAATGCTATTAAGGCATTAGATTGTATTTTATTATTATTCATCTCACATATAAAAATAAAGCCCTTATGAAGTGCTGATTTGCATACACCTGTGGCACCACGGTTGTCCCTGTTGGAGGCTTAGTTACCAGATTCTGCTTCCTTTCCAACTGACCGAAAGGCTTAAACAGGCTGTAGCAGGAGGACTTATGTATTTTCTACCATCCTTGGCATTTGTAATCAGAATTTCCACTTAGCAAAAGTGACCAAAATGGTGGGATGAAAAAGCAATATTTCATTAGTTGGCAATGGGTCCTTGAAAATGGCAAACGGGATTCCCATCACTTCTCAACTTGCCTGGGTCCCGTCCATGTCCTAACCAATTTTCTTAAATACAAGAGTACACCAACTTATAATCACTAACGAGGATGTCAGAATTCAAACAGGAAGCCTATATATATATATATATATATATATATATATATATATATATATATATATATATATATAATGAAGATACTAATTTCTTCATTGTTATATTTTTCCATAAAGCATTCTAATGGATTCATCAGAACTACTGTTCTGTGGGGAATAGGGCCTGTTTCTGCTTTTAAAAGACTTAGCTTTTTCAAATATAAAATGAAACGGTTTAAATGCCTCAAAAAAATATATATGAAGCATAAAACGTTTTGTACTGATGGTCTCTTTAGTTCTTAAATAGTGTGCCTCAATGTAGAGAATGCATTTTTAAGTCGATAAAAGATATACACAAATATAGAAGTCCAAATGTGGGGAATCTTCAATTAATCAGAAAAGTCCTTCAACTACAGATGAAGTTTGGAAGTATAACAACAATTTAATTTGGCAGCCAGCTTGGAATAAAGAGTCCCTTACTCATCAGATCCTGAACTCACCACAATCACTACCACCAAGACGAATATTTTGTCTCTTGGTATGAATATTCCCCTTGTGTCTCCAAACACACCTTCCTGACATGTTGAGAGTGTGTCTTTCTACATCTTTACTTCTGGTCATCGCTCCTAAGACACAAAGCCCGGGCATTCCTTTGTCAACCTCAACTTTTAACTGTCTTAATCTGTCCTTAGCTTAAGTCATAAACAGTTTGTAAATTTAAAGCAGTACAGTAAAAACCACTTTGATCATCAGCGTATTGTCTACCAGAATTTGGAAAAAAAATGATACCATGTTAGAGAAGGGAGAAAGGAAAAAATCACAGATAATATGACTATAAAGGACCACGATGTGTGTGTGTGTGTGTGTGTGTGTGTGTGTGTGTACATTAGGTCTCTCTCTTTAGGGAAATCCGCAATGGCAGAACTGATACATCAAAAATAAATAGTTGGTATACCACTTCGACTTCATTCTGGAAATGGGTAAATTATAAAGGCTTAATTGTGCAGGTACTTTAAAGAGCCAAGTCCTCTAGGTTCCCCTAGGAATCCCCTAGGTTTGAAAGCTGTTAAGACTGCAGTTTACATAATCCTTCAACGTTCATTATCTTACATTCGATCAGCTATGCACAACTGATCTCTAAGATTAGTAGTGATTGTGACCCAGTTTAAAAATGGAAAAACAGGGGGTGCCTGGGTGGCTTGGTCGGTTGAGCGTCCGACTTTGGCTCGGGTCATGATCTCATGGTTCGTGGGTTTGAGCCCCGCGTTGGGCTCTGTGCTGACCGCTCAGAGCCCGGAGCCTGTTTCGGATTCTGTGTCTCCCTCTCTCTCTCTGCCCCTCCCCTGTTCATGCTCTGTCTCTCTCTGTCTCAAAAATAAATAAATGTTAAAAAAAAATTTTTTTTTAAATGGAAAAACATGGGGTGCCTGGGTGGGTCAGTTGGTTAAGCAGCTGACTTTGGCTTAGGTCATGATCTCACAGTTTGTGGGTTTGAGCCCCGCGTCGGGCTCTGTGCTGACAGCTCAGAGCCTGGAGCCTGTTTCAGATTCTGTGTCTCCCTCTGTCTCTGCCCCTCCCCTGCTCACGCTCTGTCTCTGTCTCAAAAATAAACAAACGTTAAATTTTTTTTTTTAAAAATGGAAAAACAAAAACAAAAACAAAGGTTCAGAGAAATCAAGTCTCTCATCCAAATCATTCAGCTGGTCTAGTTACAAATAAAGCATTAATATCTAGGTTTTCCGACTTGAAGCCCACTATTTTTCTGGGACATCCTACTAGAGTCTAAAGCCAGGTTGTAACAGTCATGCATAAAGGTGATACGGAGAAGACTTAAAGATTCTAATAACTTGACAAGACTGTATTAGAAAACAAAGGCCTCCTGAAGTTCGTATTATTGTATAGGCAAATGCCAAAACAAATTTGAAACCCTGAAAACAAGAGACGCTAGAATAATATAAAGAAGACACACACAAGTACGCTTTTGAGGTAAAGTAGCTCTCCAGTAAATTCCTGTTAAAAATAAAAATAATAGTATTTAAAGGCTACAGGATTTAAAATACAATGCCTAAATGGAGTATCAGCATCATGTAGGGTTGGTATGAATGTTAAAGTCTGGCTTGTCTGCATGGAGAGGTAGTACAAGTTTCATCAATGCATTTATCTTCAATTACTAGTCCCTTAAGAAACATAGGAGATTAAAGAATAGGCAAAATTTATCCACAGTAAAAGAAGTCTATATGTAGTGCCTTTGCAGAGGTTATAAACCGGAAATGGCACAAGGGAGGCTTCTGGGGTGCTGGAAATGTTTTATGTCTTGATCTGAGGAAATGGACATGTATGCGTGGATGGAAAATTTCAACAAACTGTATCATCAGGCTGTCTTCAAGATTTGTGTACTTTGCTCCATATATGGAACACCTCAGAAAATTTTTAAAAGAAATTATAGTGAAATATAAACTAAGAAGCCAAGAATTTACAGTAAGAACTTAGAAACAGCACAACGGAAATATTACCATGCTCATCAGTAAGAATGTAAACACTGCCCTTGAGAAAAGGGGTCCCCATCAGAGCGATACAGACTAAGACAGCACTCTTGGAAGACAAATGGAGGACACTTGAATCCACTGTTATTACGAGAAAGTTGAAGAGTTTCTAACAATTCTGTCTGCACAATGTTCATACAAATTTTTCTATGTCGAGGAAAAGTCAAACAAAAATCAGCCAACTAGAAATTACTTTGAAGAGATTTTGCCCAATGATGTGGCACAACTTAAATATGAATGCAAAAACTCGGGCAATTTAAATGAAATACAGGGGCGCCTGGGAGGCTCAGTTGGTTAGGCGTCTGACTCTTAGTTTCAGCTCGGGTCATGATCTCACGATTCCTGAGTTTGAGCCGTGCGTTGGGCTTTGTGTTGACTGTGCAGACCCTGCTTGGGATTCTCTCTCTCTCTCTCTCTCTCTCTCTCTCTCTCTCTCTCTCAAAATAAATAAGTAAATAAACTTTAAAAAATATTCACTGTGTCTTATATAGAAATGACTTAACCCTTAGCGTTTCCTGTGAATGGAACTGAACTTACATCTGTATCAGTACACTAAATATTTCATTACTAAAATCACCCCAACACTGTCTCAAAACCGGCAGTGCACAGAGCTAAAGTTTGCTTTTGTGCTTTACAAAAGCAGATGCAGGAAATGAAAACACAAATTCTGCCAGCTGCTCTGGAGTCCTAAAGCCCCACGGCAAGGACAATCTGTGGCATGTGGGTGACTGCCCTGCATGGCTGTCCAAAAGCAGGTGCGCGGTGTGTGGACTTCAGTCACGCGAATTCTCAGACACAAACAAAAGCTAACTATGGGGTGGGTGATGCTAGAAAAGTCACTTCTGCCACGTGAGGTCCTTGCCTCACTGCCTCTACCATGAAGCTCCAATGTCTGGAATGCAGTCAACATGCAAATCTGTAGTCAAGAGCATTAAAAAAAAGAAGAAGAAGAAGAAGAAGAAGAAGCGCAGTTAAAATTTTTTTTCTGATTTATGACAGCTCATTCTTTAATCTATCAGAAACAGACAAATGAATTCAAGGGCCCAGTTGCACTTCACCCCTCCGAAATAAAAGATGGCAGAAGCCGCCATGTCCATTCATTTTCTCTTTCATAACACAACCTTTTGATTTTCAAATGTGCTTTGGACCAGCATAAAAAAGTTACAGTCTTCAATTTCACCATAGAGAATGCTACTTACAAACGACCTCGAGGACCTTATCTTGGCCTATGACAACCATGCATGCAGCCATGCAAACATGCATTCATGCAACATAGCAGCACACAACACAGTGCAAAATTGGCAAAGAAAACCAAGTGATGGCCATGCTAGTATTTGTTGCAAGGGTCTCCTTACCAAATAGTGAAATCCTATGCCTGACAAGAACTCCAAGTTTGCAGAATAGGCTGAAGACAAAAGAAAAACAAAAGAGAAAGGGGGGAAGGGGGAGGGAAGATAGAAAAGACAGGGAGAAATTAAAATAAAATTAAAAAAAAAAAGAAGAAAAAAAAGAAAAATAAACAGCTGATATATGAGCAGGAAAAAAGCAACATGATGTCACGCAGAAAGAATCAATTTTCTGAGCAGAATGTGGAGTAGAGGTATTAAAGAAAGAATCTTTGAGTGCATATCTTTAACAAACATGGTTAAAAAAGCACATATTATAAGTAAAGAAACCAAAAAAAATTTGAAAGCAAAGCTAATTAATATAAAAGCAATCTATATGAACCCCATAAGAATATGACTACTCAAATAGCACAAGGAAAACGCTTAAAATTTTATCTGCCCAAATGTACCACTGAAATTCTAGAATTTTTGTTGTTGTTATGGATTATTATTTAAAATCAGAAGTATGGCACTTGGGGCATGAAATGTCACTTTAAGGTTTAGTATGTTTATCATTTGAACTTTCCTTCTTTCCAACCGTGAGCATACCCCTCCCATATACACCAAAGCATCCAGTGAATTTGAACACAGTGAGGTAGAGATAGAATTTGAACAACTGATAATCACTCAGAAAAATGTTGCAGATGCAATAACTTCAAGGGTTCTTCACGCTAATGCTTGACTTAAGCCTATTTCTTATCTCCTCCAGAGCAAGTTTCTGGGCCACTGTGTTCCTGGGGATCGGCAGTGGGAGATCCCAAATAAGGGTGGCCTGCAGTCAGCAGGACAGCACTGATATGTACTAACTCTCACATGAGAACCTGGGAAAGACCTGCCATTGTCCCGGCTTGTCCCCAGGCTGCAGTCTGGCGGGTTCCTTCCAGGTCTTCTCAGGAATACCCTTCACTCCCTTCCCTGCTATACTCCCTTCTATCCATCCCTCAGGATTCAGCAACAGACACGTCTACTCCAACAAGCCTTTGCTAACACCCAGTGCTCCTTCACCACTCCCAGTCCAAGCTGAAAGGGTTCCTTCCAGCCTCTCCTAGAGGTCATGTGCAAATCTCTACCATGACATGTAACCTTCCATATTGCAAATGATACTATTTTCACATCTACCCAAACACTTCTGAGCTCTCAGATAGAGGCTCTGTGTAGCCAGAACTTGATGAAAGCTCTAGCCTTGATGATCCATGTGTACCGCACCACCCACACCCAGCTTGACTGTCCCAGCTAGATCCTGACTGCCCCATTCAGCCTTGCAAAGCTCTCCCATAAACAGCAGTGTGTAGACATGCCCTCCCCAAGACGGGGATATGGACGATGCCATGGAAAAAAAATGGAGTCACGAGCTCAACGGCAGGACTGGAGAAAGGAGACGGAGAATCACGTCTGTGACACTGACTTTTTTAACAGTAAGTTTTGGCTATCATCTCTCATTTCTGTAACAAGGCAGAATAATGTATTAATGAAAAATAATTATAAAGGGTATCGTACAGCTTTTCCGAGAGAACATGCATCGGCAAATCTCTCAGTGAATCTGAGGTCTTGAGTCGTCTCCTAGCAGTTCTAAAAGTTTTTAAAACAATGATCTATTCAAGCAGATATTATATTTAAAATGAGATATTAGCCTCCTGAGCTGCATTGTTTGTCTCTGCTATAATGTAAACAAAAAAAGAGGTAATAAAATAAGCAACATTCTCCAGGTGCTCTGACCCACTGAGCCTTATGCTAATTCAACAAGGATCTGTCTCCATCTCTAGAGAGTGAGCGCTTGTCAGAGTTGTACGTATTTTGGATCCCTATATGTATATCAACCTGTTTTAAGTGATCTCGTTTTACTTCTTACGAACTGAGACTCTGTCGTACCAGTGTGAAACATTCTGAGATAATGTTGAATTTGTAATGCTAGGATCATGTTTGAACCCAATTCATCCAGACCTAGGACATTTTCCTGCGATGAAAAACACAGCATTATTCTGTGTCCGATTCTGTTGGATTATAGTGAATGTCTGAGAATCTGTTTGAAAAAAATGACTTCTTAAAATAGCAATGCTTCTTAACTTTGGTTGTTCCTAATCAGTAGCCGATATGTAGAAATAGAAATACGTAGATATGTAGAAACAGAAATATGTAGATATGTAGAAAACCAGGTTCTCACAAAGGACAAACTGTATCTATTTCTCCTCCTGTGCTATCATCCACTTTTAGAGTGGAGTTTGTATGTCAACTATAAGGTTTTATTATTATAAGCTTTGGCCTATAGTTTCTCTAAAAATATTCTCCGTAATACTGTCTTCTCTTTCTGTATGTATATCCCTCCATTACTAACATTCTTAAGAAACTGTAATTCATTGGGGTGCCTGGGTGGCTCAGTGGGTCAAGCATCCAACTTTGGCTCAGGTCATGATCTCAGGGTCTGTGAGTTCGAGCCCTGTATCGGGCTCTGCTCTGTGCTGACAGCTCAGAGCCTGGAGCCTGCTTTGGATTCTGTGTCTCCGTCTCTCTCTGCCCCACCACACTTGCTTGCTCACACATGCACACACTCTCTCTCAAAAATAAACAGTAAAATAATTAAGAAAAAGAATTCATAACGCACCTACAATTCCTTGGCTTTGATGCCTCACTGCTCTACAGAAACACTCCCTAGAAATTCTCGGTGCTTGCTGATCAGTAAATCAAATAATACTTTTTCAATCTCGGTCCTGGAAAGCTGCCTATGGTACTTGGCATCACTGACTACTTCAATCTGGGAAACTCTCAGTTCTGTTTTACGGCGATATGTTTCCCCTTCTTCTCTAATAAATCATCCTCAGTGTTCGTCAAAGAACCATTTCTGAAAACCCTTCAGATGTAATGAGTCTCTAAGGTTTGGAATTCAGACCTTTTTGCTTCTCTGTCTACTCTCCCTTCATCTGCTTCCAGCACTGTGAGCATAACGTGGGTACAGATAATCTCCAAATACGCCATTTCCGGCTGACTGACCTGCCAGTACCCACGCTTCAGTAATTACCTAACCAAACTGAACCCCTTCTTCTCAAAACCAGGTCTCCGTCATTTCTTTTTTTACCGTTGCCGGCAATATTGTTCCAACCACTCAACACCGTGGGGACCTGCCATATGACCCACTGCCAAGGTCCGTGATTTTCTCTCGTCCGTGCTTCCCACATCCAACCCCTCTCTCCACGTACATCTCCTCCGTATTCCCAGTACTACATATATGTTTCCATTGCACTCGTCACAACTTGTTAAGTGGTTAGCGCTACATGTAGGCAGGTACTCAGCTGCACTTCTTAAAAGCTGCACTTAATATGTGTGTGTTTATCATCCTCAGTCCTAGGACGGCACCTTGGACACGGCATGGCGGGCATTCAGAAACGCGTGCTGAATGGATCTGTGGGTAGAGCCACCTCTTTAAGGTAGCACTTCCCTCACGACAGCCTGCATTGCTGTCATGGCCTCTTAGCAAGCTCACACTTCTCAATCCCACTTTTGTGGCCAGACTGCCCTTTATCCCAATGGCTTCATAGGGCTCATGAATTAAGTAAAAAAGATTAATTATAAAAATCAAAAAGAAAAAAGGAAGAAGGTGCCTTGTTCCAGCAGTCAATATCAATGACAGGGTTCTATAATGGATCTACGTCACCCACACTTACCCAAATTGCTACGTTCTACACTCTATACGTTATGGACACGTAGAAAATAGTCCCCCTTCTTAATCTACAACCTACAGATTCTTGAAAGTCAATTCTGAATTATCGTGTCTTCTGTATATCTCTAGCCTGTCCATACCCACCCAATGTGGTCTTCCTTGTCCTTGAATCCCACAGCACTGCATGGCTTTCTTCTACTAGAATTATATTTTTACCCACATACTTAGGTACTGCCAGCTACACTCCCAGAGAGCAGAGAGCACACCTTACTCTTTTCCACAGACATGATGGTGCGGGCTTTAGACACAGTAAATGCTCGACATATGATTTCTAGTGCCAAGAAGTATCCAAACATCTAATGGCGACAACCCATTCTTAAATGTGGAGGTTAATTTAGACCCATGCCGTACTGCTACACGCAACTGTTAAATACGAATTAAAAGTAGTCCTGCAGTGTTCAACATGGGTGTGAAGGCATGACTGCTTATTCACAGTAGCAGGGACAGTGGGGTTTTTTTTCTTTGTATTTGATCCTTTTTTTTTTTTTTTTAACCTATTTTACCCGCCAAAGTAATATTTAACTGAAGTGGTAAGAAATCACATTTATAAAATTTCAGTGATCCCATTGTAACATGTCTAAAAAATTTGTAGTTGGTTTTTGTTAGTGTGACGGTGATTTGGGTTGTTTTGAGGCATAGATTTATGATCAGAAAAGACTTTTTCCACTTTAAAAATATATAAAAATGGTAGGAAAAACATCTCTACTATGCTACCCAAGGGAAACAACTATTAAAATCAAGTTTCTTCCCTACCAATATTCTTGTACACATCCAAATTTAGAGGTTTTTTTAAAGATCCTGATCCATATTATTTAAATAGATATATATATATTTTTTTACTTTTTAAATAACCATTGTCCTAAGATGTGATATATTTGCATCCATCGTAATGTTAATGACCAGACAGCATTTTCCATGTGCCGTAATTTCTTTATCATTAACTTTATTCGTTTTTCATCCCAGAATTTTCCGAGGTTAAGATCTACCTATGTTTGGTACTCAAGGGCTGTGATGAAATAAGGTACTTCTATCAGTGTGCAGCTCATTCTTACATGTTGGAATGTGAGACCATCTCTCTTTTGGAAATGGTAACGGGAGAAATAAAATGTGCCGGTCCTTGTTGCCTGAGGTGGAGAAAATCTGAAGATGGAATTACAGAAAACCTTCTGGTGAGGCGTTAATAAAGAGGGGGCGTCTCAGGCCCCCAAACCACATCGACTGAGGCTCGCGCAGAATAGCGAGGTTCTTCCAATTTCTTCTATGAGGGGCAGTGGGCAAAGGAAAATTAGTTACCTCTGGGGTCAGCGAACAGCTCTCAGAGTAAGAATGAAAATGGAATGGAGATACAAACATGATGGCGGGGGGGGGGGGGAATAGAATCTGCATACTTTTATTTGTATTCTTTCCTATATTCTTTGATTGTATCTCTCTTGGTTTACATCATGGACTGATACCCAAGTTACCAACTCTGGGAACAAAGCTGCTGTTACAAGATCCCACTCTGATGGGGGAAGGGGGCGGGGGTGAGGAGACTGCACTAGCCTGGGCTCTCTGGTATTGAAAGGTAACTTGATGCCTTGGCATTTTCTGGCCACCGGGGATGGTGGGCCGGTGAAGCGATTAGGGCACTAGTGAAAGGCAGAGAGCCGGGCCTCTCTTTCCCAGGGAAAGCGGAAAGAAGACCACTCCAAAGTCAGGAGGAGATTCATACCTTGGAAAGTAGCCCCTCACCCCCTTTTTTCTGGTAACAAGACGGTGGAAACAAAGTGTGTCGCTGGATGGATTCTCTGTTACTTTAACTACAATCGGTTATACCAACTTCACAGGAAGACTATTATTTGAAGACGTTTGGGGCCATTTTTAACGCGGTTGCAATCGTACATCACATGACATCACGTATCATTAAAGTCAAGTCCAAGGAAAGCTTGTAGCCTGCTTTATCTCGGTTACTCATTTTTATAGAAACTTCTTTCAAATACAATCTAAAAGCTTCGTATGGACTCCTGTGTAATTTGATAATACGGAAATAGATTTGCTCTGTAATCGATCACGTCTGTACTAAATTTTGGCATATTTTGAAAGATCAGACTTGAAAGACCCAGCAGAATCACAAATAAATCTATGAGGAATACTTGGATTTAAACAGAACTGAGAAAGCATTGCTAAATTGCCAACTTGAGTGGTGCAAATCTTCAGAAAGGTGCGTGTTTTTACGTCATTTTCTTCCAAGATAGGTCATTATTTACACACAAACGTTGAAAAATTTGATTCCTGTAAATGGGATTTTGCCCTCCGGAAAAACTCCTTTATTTTTCAAAATTGTGGCAAATATAGTAGACTCAGAAATTTTAGAGGAAGTAATGTTAAAAGCACCATTTATTGGGGCACCTGGGTGGCTCAGTTGGTTAAGTGTCTGATTTCGGCTTAGGTCGTGATTTCATGGTTCTGTGGGTTTGAGCCCCACATGGGGCTCTGCGCTGACAGCTCAGAGCCTGGAGCCTGCTTCGGATTCTGTGTCTCCCTCTCTCTGCCCCTCCCCTACTCGCGCTCTCTCTCTCTAGCAAGAATGAATAAACGTTAAAAAAAATTTTAGAAAAAGCACCATTTATCACAAATACTAATGCAGTGATGACTCTGGATTCTGTGATGGGGGTCTTATTCCTTCTATTCAGCATTATATTTAGCAGCAAAATGGAAGAAAACTCAACGTTTAGAACACACGTATTAACTTGTAGAGAGCATCCTCCTCCGTGTTTGATCCCAAGGGGCCAAGGGTCAGGGAAGCTGGGTAGACACTGCACGCTCCCACCTCAAGGTCCCCAGATGCTCTTCCTCAAATGCAAATACACTTCGCTCAACAACAGTCTTTATTTTGTGTAGCTCTTTACCTCGTCACCATTTCTTTCTCCTTGTTTGACGCATGTCCTCCAGAACAGAGGGGTCTGCTTGCTGCAGATAAGAAGTATAAACGATGGTTTTTGAAATACTGATCAATTAAAGGAAGCACAACCTGAAAGAAAGGAAAAGAAAACAGATCTACACGGTGGACGGAGACTCTGGGGCAGCCAGACTTCTGTCCGCCTGCAGCAGGTCCCCCAGTATCCATAGCCCTGCCAGTTGGCACGATTTTAGAGCATGCCTCTCTCAAATCTTACCCTGCTATCTCTAGTCCCGGCGGGGGGGGGGGGGGGGGGGGGGGGGGGAGGTTGGAGGGTGTATGTGTGTGTGCGTGTGTGTGTGTCAGACAGGATGTAATTATGGGGAACACACCAAATTTTCAACGGTTTGGAATTATTTTCAATACCTTCTAAAAATGAAATATTCTTAGTCTTCTCATATAATGTAGTTCGGGGTCCGATAGGTTCAAAAAATAATCATCGACTACCATTTATGGGTGAGAATTGCAACTCCACACTGTCAATTCACTGCTCCTAGTAACTACTCTGTGTGGCAAGCGTCATCATCCGTTTTACAGGTATTAAACTGAGGTGCAGAAAGTGAGTGACCTACTCAAAGTCACACTGCCGCTTACCTACCTCCACAGGGTTCTCACCTGGCCTCTCTCAGAGCCGCCTGGCCCTTCCCGCATGCTAATCCTGCTGCCCTTTGGCGAATTCCTCTTCTTTGCCCTGTGTGCTCACATCACAAGGCTCTGCACATGCCATTCCCTATGTCTGAAATGCTCTTCCCACACCCCGTAACCCGTCCACTCCACTCTTCCTGCAGACCTCAGCTCAGTGCTTCATCAGATAACCGTCCACTGATCTCCTCAACTGGGTAAAATCCCCGTATTCTCTGTTCTTAGAACATCATTTGCAATTTTGCATTTCATACGTGTGATTCTGAATTAGTCTTTCTCCATAAGAGTCGATAAAATACACAAGAACAATACACATTTCTGGGTCTGTTTCCCATTACTGTGCTCTCCTGGCTTCTAGAACAACTCTTTGCTCTGCTTTGTTTACCCCTGGGTCACCAGTACTTAGGACTTTATGGGACCTACAGCAAGCGCTAGATAAATATTCGTTAAATAAATAAATGAAAAAAAAAATAACTGGCATTATCAGTATTTAGACTCAAGTCTGTCTAACTACATTTTTCCTACAACGTGGTATATGGCATATTTATATATAACAGCAACATACAAATTTTTTGTGATCTTCCTTGAAAGTTGTGACATTGCCTGGATTTTGATTGGCACATAATAGCTACTCAATAAATATGTGAATGGATTACAGACTCAGAGGAAATTAAACCACATTAGGCGTCTGCAAACAAAATCACTAGGGGTACACAGGGCAATACAAGAATGTATTTTAAATGTATGATTACAGGCCATGAATACAGCATTTGTTATAATTGGCTATCAAGGGGGGGGGGATTACAATGCAGTATGATAGATAACTAACAATACGCATCCCAGGATAAACTTGGGATGCTTGATACGGATTTTGAGTGCTATACTGAGTGGAAAGAAAAGACAAGAGAAATCTCCCTTACGGTAAAGGGCACAAATCTGAAAACATATAAAGGAGGCCAAATATGAATCAATCAAAACAACACGCCATTTTGCAAATGATCTCTAGGAACCAGCAAATGCAAGGACTTTGAAAATAAATTGACAGAAAGCATTACGTCCTCAGGCTAAGTGCAACATCGTTTGAACAGGAAAGCTTCCCAAGGGCATATTCTGTCTTCGCGACAGGCATCCCCGGGACGGAGTCTAACACCTGACAGAGACTGGACACACGCAGCACATGCTATGCCAGTGAATGGACCCAGTGAGGAGAATCTGCAACACTTTGTGTCTCCTGACTGGAGACAGGAAGTCTGTCTGAAAGGACGTCATGAATGTTCCTGACTGGCTGAAAGGAAGTCATGAATGTTCGCGGCCTAGGGCAAACTCTTGATAAATTCGTATTAAATGGAATGAAGAGCGATATTTGGGTAGACTTTACATATAAACAATTCACCCTCTCTGATCCTCGGCTTCCTCTGCTGTAAACGAGTAGGACGAGGGTCCCACAATAAAGCTTACACAGTAAAGCTTCTTATCATGTACAACTTCCTGAATTTATAATTTATAAACGAATTCTTTTCCCCTTTATAAAAGAAATGCTCGTACATTTTTAAATCCTAACGACCAAACTGAAGAAGTAGATTATTTTTCCTCTTTGTCATTTGATAAAGCCCAGTAAGGAGAACTTTGATTCCTACAGATTGACGTGATTTGTGAATTACGGCAGGAAGAGCAGGGAGTGAAAATAAGACCGAGTATTCTGGGCGCAAATTCATCCTACATGACTCATGCACTTATTCCTGTGCCACAGAATATTTACTTGTAGTAGAACTCACACTGGTAGACCAGTACGTTCCGTAAAGAGGCAAAGATCTAAAGGGTATATTCGGTCGACAAACACATGGAATGAAAAACAAGATGGGAGTGTATACTGTACTTTAGCAAAGAACTTGATTTCTTGCTCGTAAGGAAAATGTTCCGCCTTGCTTCTGCTGCCACCATCTGTAGAAATGAAGAGTTGTTGAACATGTTTTGTTTACTTGAAACATTACAAGATCTTCCACCCAAAAAGCAACACGTAGAACACATCACTGTAACATCACTGAACGCGTTATCCCAGGAAAGCGAACACAGAAACCCATCCAAAATATCACGGCTAACTTCATTCAGCAGTATGACAATTTTTTAAAGGGGATTTTCAAAAGTACCCAGATCGTAATAAACAAATCTATCGAGGACAGCCCACACACACGCTGGCGTAGCTTTACGAGCTTCTTGACACGTAGCGGGAAAAGTGGAATAGAGTCACATAAAAACCCCGCGTCTTCTTTCAGTAAGAGAGAAGCTCGCCACGGATGACAACAGTGAGTATAAACTCAGTAAACAAAAATTGGTTACATTGTTAGATTGGTGAGCCTCTAATAAAAATAGTTGCTTCTTGCTGGGACTAGAAGTTACAATATTAATATGCCAAGGGAAAAACTGCAGGAAGCCAGCCTGGGATGAGCGGGAGGACCACGACCGTGATATTGGGTTGGCAAATTAACATTCTGCTCAGGAGTAAAGAAGTTCACTTATGTCACAAGATAATTTCCATGAGCAAAGCAAAGACACCCGAGTTTTCCCCATGGTTCAAAAGGTCAAGAACTGATCGACCGAATGCACCGAGCTTTGAAGTGGCCCTTCTGTGCCTCCTTCACGCATCCGCAGGAGGTGACATCAACTCTAATAACCAGGATGATATGCAGACACACGGGAGAGCAAAACATATCCACAACTGGATATACAGTTTTAGTAACATTTGTAAGCAGAGCTTCCTTCTTGTGTAAGAAGCAAACTGACTGCTGCTTGAAAAAAGTTCTTTTGCAAACAGAAATAAAAAGCAATTTGAGACAGATTTTCTAAAATCTGAAACATTAAGTTTGGGATGACTTTTAGGAAATTGAGGTAATATTTTGTGATATCAGAACAACGCTCTTTCCAGCGAATGAGTAAAAGAAAAGTACGGCTTTTGTACACTCGCAGGCATCACTTTTACATTAAGAATATTACTCTCAAGAATATTGTGCCAAGTGGCTGGACCCACGTACGGGACTTTCCCACATAAGCTACGTCTAGACGGAATTCTGCACATCACAAAATATGTTAACAGTTCAAGGAATTAAACTGGAAATATCTTCCCTTTTTACATTATGCATTTACATTACACATTTTAACAAAAATGCCTCTGTGCAAAATGCTGATGGAGAGAACTGTGGTCTAGATGGAATACAAAAATCAGAAAAAGGCATATATGCATATTCTTCCTACGGCCATTAGCCTCCAATGTGTTGCAAAGGCAGTAAATTTAAAGACAAAAGAAGACATCTACAAGTTTTCCTTGCAGTGACAATGAAAACTGGCAATTAAAATAAATGTAAAGGGTCCCAACTCTGCTCCTCTAACAGAATTCTTGCATTTTCTCTGTCACAGCCATCTGAAAAAGGAGCCTGTGACCTCGGCCATGGTAAAAAAAAAACAACACCTTAATTTCTTGGGCTTAATTTCTGCCCACACCCTTTATCCTGTGGAAATAAGGAAGTGCCCTAACTGGGTGAATTTAAAGTAAGGTTCTTAATACTCCCTCTGCACAAACACTTCTTTATTCAGAAACTTGAACACAGTGGGGAGAAAACCCAAACACATTTTACCCTCTGAATTTCTGTTTCTGTTAGCCATGTCGAGCTCAAAAAGTTTTTTTTCCTTAATGCCTTGATTTTGCTTTCTCTCTTCTCTCTCGCCAAAAAGAAGAGTAAACTTGAGTTGCCACTCATCTCGGATACACTTAAATGTGCCTGAGAAATTTCAATATTTAATTTGTGTGCATAAGAGCTTTAAAAATTCACCATAGCTTCATTTTTGTTTTTCGGATCAAATTTCATTAACTGAGACGAATGTGGCTACTTTTCAGAATGATTCATAAATCATATTAAAAAAATCATTAAAAAATTTTAAAAAATCATTGCAGGACCTACAAAAAGATTACATACTGTAAATTAGTTTGCACGGTTGGCTTTTGTGAAAAAAGGTAGTTAAGAAGAGTGCCAAGGCACAGCATCCGCACTGCAGATAAAGAACTGATTGAGAGGGGAAGTTCTTTAAGAGAAGGACACTCAACTGGAAAATCTTTAATCGCATTTGGGATACAGGAGACCAGGAACAAGTAAATTCCAGAGCTCAAATTTCTATGAACTTTAATCTGACATTGTGCCAAAAACGAAGTCCTAAATCCTAAGAAAACAGTAGTAAAGAAGACTCCTTCATCAGGATGGGTTTGTTGAGGATGTGTTTATTGCTAAGGCGAGGATGATGGGCTGGGGGAAAAGGATTGAAAAGGAGAAAGAATGAGGATTAAAAAACAAAAATAAAAACAGAAAAAAAAAAAAAAGCACGAAAAAGAAATTGAAAAGATAATCACCAGAACATTCTGTTCTTCCAAAGGGGCCAGATTCTACTTCCTTCTATCTTAATACCAACTGGTGGCTGGAAGACGACCCGACATGAAGCTGGGTAACTAACAACTTGAATTTTAAGTCAACGGTACTCAGGACAATCAGGAAATAACAAAAGTGAGAGGAGGCTGTCTTGAGAATCTGAATCTAAGAGTTAAAACAAGGAATTCTTTTCATACTTGGTGGGCCACGTGGGGGGAGGAGGTCTTTCATTTTACTCTAACAAGATCCTAAGTAAAGTGTTCTGCATTGCAGATATTGTACTATAAATGTGTATCCCTACACAGGATAAACTTGAGGGCTTCACATTGCCTGGAAAGTTTGGGGATGCACAGAGTTTCCGTTTTTTCAAGAGCATGGCAATTAATTTCAAAAGGGAAGATTTAACTGTACCTTAAATTGGGATATCCACCCAACGTGTCTTTCAAAATAAAAAATCAATGCCAATAAACATTGTAAGGAGAAAAGAATGATGTGTTCGGTTTTTTTTTAAGTTCTGTAAATTATGCCATCCCGAAAAAATGTGTTTGCCTACTGACTGCTAGATTCTGTTTAGTACTAGGTTGGATAGAAAGTGTTTATGCCACCAGGGAACAGACCATAAACAGCCCAGGAGACTGTGCTGTTCTATACCCTGATGTAGGTACCTACCAAACTCCAGGATATACTGATGGGCTTCATCCACATAGCGAATGAGTTGCTGAAGGAAACTATAGGCAAATCGTTTCTCAATGGAAGGTGTGTCCAATTCCAGGTCCTTGAATCCCCTAGAGCAGCAAAAATGAAACATGGAAACCAGTTTCTACCCAGACTACTGGAAGGTAAAATTTTGCTTAAAAAGTATAAATGGTATATACAAATATGGAACATTACCTAATATTCTTGTAGCTAAAGGCAAAAGTGAGATTTAATTTATAAGGAATACTTTGCATATGATATAAAACTGTAGTGAGTAACTCTATTACTATGCAAAAAAAAAAAAAAAAAGAGTCACTTTAGAGAAACAGTGGGTCATTTTTGCCCCCAATTTTTGCCTAAATGATGGATAGGATTTAACCTAAGTAGTGAAAGGAATCAGGTAGGTGGTAAACAGTCAAGGGCATTTATGTTTCTGATGTGTTTATTTTGAACATACTAAATAGTAGCACTAAGATTTAAACGGGTCCTGAATCATTTGCAACATTAAATATGATGGGGATATTTAAACGGTCAGTCTTTATAACAAGGGTATATACTGGTACGTGTGCTTTTACCTGGATACAGCATATCCATTGATCTGTAAGAACTTGAGGATGTCCTGTGCTTTTTCCCTATCCTTGGCTTTCTCTTTGGCTGTCAGTGTATCATAGGGTACCAGCAGGGGATGGTTTCCACCTCCTAAGAGCATGTCAAGACAAGAACACAGCATCGCGATTAGCAAATAATCTGAAATATGACAGATGACGTGCATAATAGGACCACAATACAGAACTTCGGGTATCTTCTAGTTATATACATGGAGTATACATAAATCATATATGGCTCTTGACTCTCCAGCACCTTTTATGTTCCAATTAATTTAGCAAACCTGTTCAAAGAAACACTGTGCATACGTCTTCTAAGAGGCAATTAATGGGGCACCTGGGTGCTTCATTTGGTTGAGCATCCAACTCTAGATTTCAGCTCAGGTCACGATCCCAGGGTCGTGGGACTGAGCCCCATGTCAGGCTCCACACTAGGCATGGAGCCTGCTTGGGATTCTCTCTCTGCCCCTCCCCTGCTAATGCGTTCTATCCCTCTCATATTAAAAAAAACACACGCACACACATGAAAAACAAGCAAAAAAACACAGGGACACGTAGACATTTGTGACATCCGGGGCTGATGACACCTGTAATCACAGAAGAAGGGAGAAGAAGCCGTGTTACCCTCTCCATTCAAATGAACTCTGGATGTGGAGCATGTAAATACACACTAAAACTTGCACAGCTCGAGCTAGTGAAATTATAAGGCAGTTATAAGGGCTAAGCTTCACTTTCCACTTCACAGAGAGAGGAGAAAAAAAATGTCTTAAATATGGAATTTTTAGTAAGCCTCCCAGATCAAACAGTACTTTATAGCCATATATTCTACGCAAAACCTATACTTGGGTTGCTAAGTTCAAAGCTGCTCTCTCTTAAACATCTCATAACAGTAACATACGTATGTGACCGACTAAAAATTGTGGCAGGCACCTAGGTTTCCGGTTAACCTATTTTGGTGAAAAATATCAAAGAGCAACCTTCTAGATTTAAAAATTCTAGAAAATATTTAAATTTTTAAAAAACTAATAATGAACAAAGTATTCATAAAAGTAGAGATTTTGTAAAAATTTTTGTAAAAGTTACAAAAGTTTCAGGAAATGCCCTGGTAATTCCAGACGTAGAGATCTCACGATCAGCATCAGTGTGACGAGCATGGTGTACCCCAGATTTCAACCTTATAAGACACGTATGGGAATATATTTGGAACGGAATCCTGAAATTCCCTGAAATGCAACTACTATGGAAATTCCAGGAAAAAAAAATACTTAAAAATTAATATTTGGTTTGAACGTTGGTGCAACACAGAGCCTGTAATAGCAGTGTCCAACATGATGTGGCCGGGAGCTACTTAAACAATCCTACTGAATTTGCCCTACGCACAAAAAAAGCAAACAAAAAGGCAAAGGAGAAAATGCCATGTCTGCCTGGAGTTTGCCTGGACTGAGAGCGCCATCTACAAAAATGTGAGCACGCGCTGAGCTTTCTGACCATTAGGTGACACTATACGATCATAAATGCAAAGGGACAGATCACAGCTACAAAGCCGACAGATGCTAAGCATTTTAAGGAGCCATCAGTCATTTTATACTTTAGTACTCATAGTATCAAGTATAATACAGAATATTCAGAAGACAACAGAAACCGGTATTTTGTGACAAGCAAGAAGGATACAGAATACGTTATAAGCACACAAGGATCAAATTTGACTTCTACCATCAGCAGAGATCTGTGGAGATGTTTTATGAAAAAAATGTGTAGATCAAACGTCTAATTTGATCATCCTGCAATCATCTGCTGTTTTTGCATTTAGTCCTTTATTCCTAGTAAATATACTAATTTGGCAACCACGATGATTTGGGGGGCAGACACCAATAGGTTATTATGGGAGGGAGAGAAAATAAAGAGCCCAGGACGGGGTAGAAACTGAGGTATGCAGCTTTTAGGTGTCTGACTCTAAATGACTTTCTGTTTATAGTTGTTTCCTTGTTCCTTACTTCCTATACTTCACTCCTGGTGTTTCTCCCTCCCTCCCTCTCTCCTTTCTGCCCTCCCCCACACATATACACACACACGCACGCACACACACATCACGGGCACCAAGCCAGGGAGGTTACTGGTACCTCCCACACGCCAGCCCAGAACTCAGAAGTGAAGCAGAGTTGTCAGCACACAAGTTGGTGTCAAAGTCCCTGGGTGAGAGAACAAATTTGTGAAAAGACGCAAGTAGTTTCCTTCCAAAAACTGTCCACAGCCTCTAGCCCGTCTTCTTTCTAAGACTCATTTCTTGCTTTTTGCTCGTTTCAAAACCCAAAGAAGCCAGGGATGCATATTCTAACACCTTTCCTACTGGGCTGCTTTTCTCACCCTAAGCCACTCCCTTTTTCTTTCCAAAGGGGAAGCACGTGTGGAGGAAGAAGAAGGATTAAGGTTTTGAGGACTAATACCACCACCTCACCATTTAGCCTGCTGCGACCATGCCGGTCTCCCAGCTGCAAAGTAGGAATCTGGACCCGTACACACGGGATGCAGAGGTTGGGACGTCTCATTAACAGGTGGCCTACTTTAAAGAAAACACTGACTGTAGGACACTGAATGGCCAAGCCACAGTGACTAAAACATACTTGGAAAAAGAGAGACTAGACTTTTTAAATGTCTATTTATTTTTGAGAAAGAGAGCGCGTGAGCAGGGGAGGGGCAGAGAGAGAGGGAGACAGAATCCGAAGCAGGCTCCCGGCTCAAAGCTGTCAGTGCAGAGCCCCTCGCGGGGCTCAAACTCGTGAACTGTGAGGTCATGACCTGAGCCTACTCAGACACTTAACTGACCGAGCCACCCAGGCACCCTGAGAGTTGACATTTTTCATGCTATCTGCTTACGCAGGAAATAGGCATTTTGTTTACTATTCATGTGGACGATGCCCCTTCAAGAATTTCACTAAGCAAAACTCAATGCCTCTATGGCTCAGCCAGCCAGCCATCCATCTGCTCAACTATCTGTCGGCCAGACAAGTGCTCATTCATTTAACAAACGTTTATAAAATGGTTCTAGAAAAACAGGCCTAGCCCTGAGTCAAATTTTGGAATAGGCAATTTTGGTGTAAGGGATCCTCTCTGTTCATTTCTGTGATGGGTTCTCACTTGTACTAGTCTGATTACGAGTGTGTGGTGTTGCCACCATCCTTCAAGACCCCAGCTGTACTTTCCACCATGAAATATCCCCACCCTTCAAAACTATCTCCCATATATTTTTACCTAGGCCAATAAATAGGAAACAGAGAGTTTCTTGATGCCTAGAACTATACAGTAAGAATTATAAGAGTAACAGAAGTTGGGGCCCTGACCTGGAGACAATTATTGCTTCACTGGGGGAAAGAAGTCTCTCTAGGAAGTAATTGTAGAGACAGCACATGCGTGAACACACACACACACACACACACACACACACACACACACACACACACACCAGTATGTTTATAGACCAGGAGTGAATAAATAACAATGAAAGAGATCACCCATCCATGTAGGATGCCTCAAATTGCAGAAATCATGCAAGTAAGTTAAGAGAACATCTGAGAAACAACTACGAGAATATTATGTCATTTTAGTATTTAAGAATAACAGCAGCAAAGACCAAGCAAAAGCATGTAAGAGATAAGAACGTAACTAGACTGGACAAAGCAGAGGGGTTGAGATGGAAAAGGGGAAGGGATGACATGAGAGAAATATTTAAGTTAGGGGTAGAAGTCAGGGGGAGAAGTGTAAGGAATTCACAGAACACCTCGAATGTTTGGATGTGGCATATCGATATCTACATGTTAAAACGGGTAAGAGAGTCGTAGAATTCCCAGACATGAAGAAATGTACACTCACAGGCAGGAAATTATAAAATTCCCACCCTGCAACTGTTATAGGCGTATCTGAACCATTCTAAGAAAATAAAGGTGTAATAAGCTCTTATTTTAAAAAGATGGTTTTATCCATACCATATATTCACAGAGTTGCACTCTGTTTTTTAATCAGGATTTTTGGAAAATATTACCTTTGGACTCCAGCTCCATTTTCTTTTTCTTTGCCCATATATTATGGTAGTTTTCAGCCATCATTTCTGCCATAGCCTTAAGTGAATGAAACAGAAAATAAGTTATAATTTAATGGGTAGAAAAAGACCTCACTTGCCAATAGGTAATATCAAAACATGCTTTAAACGAATAAATCATAGCGTGTCCAGGCTAAACTATCTCAAGATTATCAAACACAATGATCTTACTTGGAATCTGAAACCCAGATTCAACGTGTGAAACCCAGAAACAATCTGTGAAATTGTGCGGTAGTAAACAGCAGAGATGATTTGATGGGAATGATTATTGTTATTTGTAATGGTTTTTGTCTAGTTATTTGTAATGTCTAAAGACAAAGGTTTTATTAATTCAATAATGAAACTTCAGATTAGCTATGGACTTTAACAAAAAAAAAATCTATTTATTTGCAGGTTCTTATTGCAATTTCCAAAGCTTTAAAAGGCAATCTAAATCTTATTAAACAATGAATGCAAAGAAGCTTAGATGGAAAGTCTAGATTCAGTGCCTGCCCCACACTCAGGGAGAGACTTGGACAAGCCACATTAACCTTTTTGTGGCTGTTAGCTTTTTGGTAAGATTGCCTCTAAGATTCTTTTCTTTTCCCTTTTGAGTTTCAAGATTACTATCTCATTCTTAAGGCATCCATACGGGAGCAAAGACAATGGGCAAGTCAAACAATTTAACATAACTGTCATGACCTACTACATAGGGTTTGTCTTTATAAATTTATTTCTCGTGGAATAATACTAATAATGCCAATATCGCTGTTTGATCAGGATATTGACCTATCAATTTCTGTTCCAAGGCAACAAATTTTCGTTTACTCCAATCAGCCATTTCAAAGTACATTCCTTAGGCACAAAGGTGAACAGATACAACTATGGATGCAGCAGGCAAAATGCTACCCATTTCCCTGGATAAATGACTTAAATTTCATATTCTTTACTGGGTAACTGAAGTTACCCTTGAGCAGAGCATTTCTAATTCCTGATTTATTCTCTTCTCACTCATAGCTATTCAATTATAGTAGGATTTTTTTAATGCACATTATCTCTAAGGAAAATATGTTATCTGGAAGACGCATCCTAGAAAAAGTTGTATCAACTTTCAGAGCATTAAAAAGCTAGGGTCTGTAATCCATAAATTCCATGGACCCTTTATATGATCAACATATTCAAGCAATTCATGAAGAGAAGTGTATGCAGGAAAGTGTTACAATATGCTTTTTAAAAATGGAATTTTCAGAATACTTTAAAAAAGTAATACTTACGTGCAGGTCTCTGGACAGTGTGACATTGCTCATATCAATGGCTCGGGGGCTATAACCATGCGCAGCATCAACAGAAACCTAAATAATTTATGTGAAAATGATAGAGTCTAATTAAAAAACCCAGGGGAGAGAGACTTAAGACAAATTTTAGAAATACAGGACAAGTAAACTTTCAAACGTAATGTTTCCTCCGATGAAACTGGCAAGTATCTGTACGTACATACTTCACGAGCATATAAATTAAATTGTATTTGGGTATCTGATAATTTCAGTTTATGACTGAATAATACATCCCAACATTTCAGGAATGGCCCCTCCCAAAAACTAATGATCAGAATTCAACATATTGTGCAATGGATCCAAGATTCTTTCTTTTTTTGTTTGTTTGTTCTTTTGTTGTAATGTTTATTTATTTTTGAGAGACAGAGTGAGAGTCAGGGAGGGGCAGAAAGAGAGAGGGAGACAAAGAATCCAAAGCAGGCTCCAGGCTCTGAGCTGTCAGCACAGAGCCTGACCCACGAGCAGCAACATCATGACCAGAATTGAAGTCAAATGCTTACCCGACTGACCATACAGGTACCCCTATTTATTCATTTGGAGAGACAGAAAACATGAGTGGAGATGGGAAGAAAGAGAGAGAATCCCAGGCAGGTTCCATGCTGGCAGCACGGAGCCCCACACGGGGCTCGATCCCACAAACTGTGAGATCATGACCTGAGCCAAAATCAAGAGGTGGAAGCTCAACCAACTGAATCACCCAGGTGCCCCTGTATCCAGGATTCTGAAACATTACCTTAGTCAAAGGCTCGCTGTATTCTTCAGTTTCTTACAGACTCTAATTGGCTACAATGAAATTTACTCTTCCTCAGGCAAACAGTAATTAATCAAAGAGGGCAATTTATGAATGTCTCAAGGGGCCAAATGTGAAGATAAAGTACAACCAACTCTTCCAAAGAACACCATACAGTCGTCAATGATTTACAAAGTTATCTCCAGTAACAATCAGACTTAATTTCTGAATTTTGGCTTTTGAAAAAACGAAACATCTTCTCATCAACCATAACATTTCATGCACCGTCTTGAGCTCTCAATACATTCCTCACAATGTATATGTTATATAACAGTGTTTAATAGAAATAAGCTATGGTTCATGCTTTAAATCTAAAGCTCTATCTTAATATATTCTAGCATGTATTTATATTACATTTCATATGTATAGTCTCCTGTTAGACACGTATAAGCCAAAAAATAAAAAATAAAAATAAAAATAAAATGCACACTATAGCTCATGTTTGTGTTTTTAGGAAAGAGAGGCTAACGTTATGTTACCATTAATAATGGACTCATGGGCTATTCTCAACCTATTGGTTAGTTTTGACTGAACCCTGGCTTTTGAGCCTTCGCCACTGCTCAGTACCATCTAATAATGGAATGTTTAATGAAATCACATTTTTTCCCTCTTTTAAATTAAATATTCCTAAAAGGAAATTTGAAACTTAAAGAACACTAGTGACTTACCCAAGGTCACAGAGCTAAAAATCTGAGCTGGCAGGATTCCAACTCAAGCTATCTGATGCCTTGGCCACTTCCCTCTCCCTATCACCTCCTATGGCCTCAACATATTGCAGTGTATTTCTTTCCCCACAAATCTAATAAAACTGTCCTCTCAAGTGTTATCAGTTTCCAAGCTGCTACACAAGGCTTCTTTCCAGCTGCCATCAAGGCAGTCCATCTAGATTTGACACCAGGAATCACTGCTCTCCAGCCCTTCATTTCATCAACTCCAGGAAACCACCCTCCTGTCTCTGTGCTCAACTTCTCTTGACTCCATTTCCTCAGATTCCTTCTTTGGCAACTCTTCTATCCATTACCTGAAGATCTCCCACATTTGTTGGCTCATGGCCCCTTTCCTCCATCTTCAAAGCCAGCAACACTGCACCTCTTTGGCCATTTTTTGGAAGTCACATTTCCCTTACCCAAAGCCAGAGCAGTTATTCCACTCTTAAGGATTCTTGAGATTATACTGGACTCGCTGATAATTCAGTATAATCTCCCCCGTCTCAAGGTCTTCAGCCTTGATCACACTGGCCAAGCCCAAGTAAAGTCACACTTCCACAGATTCCAGCAACTGGGGATCATCTTTGAAAGCCGTAATTCTGCCTAACACAACATCCATAATCAAATTCATTGTTCCCTCCCTGCCATCTCTGAGCAAGTAGCCATCTCAGTGCTCCCTACCTTTCCTCATATAAACACCCACCTGGCAGTCCAGCCCGGATCCGTGGTGACCACCTTTGATTACTCCTCCTCCTCTGCAATCATATATCAGGCAGTCACAGAACTCTGTCTTTTCTACTTTAAAAATCCCTCCGGGATACGTCCACTTCCCTCCATCTCCACTCTCTCCATTCTAATTCAGATATTTAACATTTGTCTTGTTTTGAGGGATGTCTATGGTGTCCTCCCAAGGAATCTGTCTTTCTGCCTTCCATATCCTCCTTCTCTAATTCATTCTCCACTCTGTTGTCAGAACTGTATTTCCAAAATATTTATTTTGTTATTCTCTAAACTCTTCCACTGTATGGGAAAAATCTGTGGGCATGGGCTGAGCCTTATTGGTCGTAATGTTCCCAGAGGCCGTGGCACAAGCCAGACTTCGCCAACACTACAATGATAAAGTGATTCCTAATCTCACAGACATGATGGCAAACCTATGTCTTAAAACTGATAAATAAGCAATATTAGACTCTCTGTAAATTGAATAAATGAATAAAATGGAGTTGGTATCAATAACTTTATTTGTTCCTAAAATAAAATTCTCAGTATTTCATATCCTCTTTGACTATGTCTAACTATTTATCATTTTAGCTTTAGATTAAGTTACTGAGGCTGGGTTAAAGAATGTGAAGTTGATACCTGTTTGGTCAGGGACAGATTCTATTTATATTTTTCATTACCTATTTCTCTCCTTCATATACAGAGAAATCAAAAGAGCGGCCAAGGCTGCTATAATTTCAAGTTGCCCGAAACATGCACCATTTCCGAATGAGGGGCTTGAACGTTAATGTAATTAACTCCAGTGGTTTTAGCAACAGTAACGGCCCCCACGTGCATGGATATGCGCAAGGCAGGCAGATTATGTCTCTTGTTCTTTAGAACAACTCTAAAAGGTAGAGGTCACTTTTCACCATTTCAAACGGAGAAGAAAATTTCAGAAGAATTATTTCAAAAGTCATAGAAAATGGCAGCATCAAGTTTTGAAAGTAATTCCGTCAGAGTCCAAAGAACTTCACTAATTTCTCAAAATTGCTCCCAACATTCCACATGATTTGATTTCTAAGACACCCCCACCTTTCTCCTGGCTACCCAGCTCCAACTCACTCAGCACCAATATATACACACACTTCCTTCATCTCCCTGACATGTATCAGGCGTCACTCCCAACTTACTGCTGCTGCACTGCTTGGGACATTCTTCCCCCAACTCCGTGTAATTCCCTCGCCTTTTTCAAATCTCTATTCGTCTTCTCAGTGAAATCCACTCTGACAACCGTGTATAAAACTGCAACTCATCCACAAATGTTACCCAACCCCCTCCCTCTGCACTCCCAGTCTGCCTTTCCATGCTGTTTTCTTGTTTCTGTAGTATGAATCATATTTTTACATAGTACATAATTTCCTCATATCTGCTGCTTACTTTCCCTACAAGAATGTAATCTCCATGAGAGCACAGAGCTTTGTCTATTTTGTCCACTGATCTGCCTGAAAAGCTAAGAATAATGACTGGAAGACAACAGGTGCTCAATAAAGAATCCGTTGAAGGAATGAATGAAATTTTGTTTTGTCCTAGCCTGTGTTTTAGTTCTAGGTGGTCACACTTTCCAAAAGTTTCATTCCCATCTCTCTCTTCATCCCGGGTTATAAAATTACTTTTCATTTGTTTAAATAGTTTATATCCTGTATTTGCAATACTGAAAAACAGATAAATAGGAACTTGCAATTTGGGGACAAGTAAGTAATGGTTAAGAACTTGTGGAATGTGCCTGAAATTGTCAGAAACGCCCTCCTTCCATGCTGTCTTTGCCAAGAGGCCTACTTAGGCCCCCTCTCTAATCAGTATCTCCTCACTTTTTCCTATCTGTACTTCTATATATTCTATATCCTATGAAGTTGTTATTGGCCACGCCCAAGCCCTTATGGTATCTTGCATATGCAAATTACAAAACCCTAATGGAGCAGTAAACTTCCTAAAATCAGGACTCATGTCTTCCTGTGGTGCTCAAAGCAAACAAAAAACATTAAAATTGTTATTGATCCACATAAAATAATAATGGTAATAATTAAGTATAATATTTATTGAAATATAGGCCAGTTACTCTTTTTTTTTTCCAACGTTTTTTGTTTCTTTTTTAATTTATTTTTGGGACAGAGAGAGACAGAGCATGAACGGGGGAGGGGCAGAGAGAGAGGGAGACACAATCGGAAACAGGCTCCAGGCTCCGAGCCATCAGCCCAGAGCCTGACGCGGGGCTCGAACTCACGGACCGCGAGATCGTGACCTGGCTGAAGTCGGACGCTTAACCGACTGTGCCACCCAGGCGCCCCAGCCAGTTACTCTTTTAGGTGACTCATGAGCCCTCAGAATAATCTTTTAAAATAGATGTTTCATTTGCTTCATTTTAAAGATGAGAAAACCGTAACACAGAGAAGTTAACCAGTTTGCCGAGCTCACACAGCTACGTGGTGGTAAGGCCAGGATTTCAACGTAGGCAGGCTATGCCAGACCTCGCTCGGTTAAATCCAGGATGCTTCTGCCTTGCAGAGGGAGAGCTGAGCCCCATGTGAAAGGAAGCTGAGACAATTCAGCTCCAAAATCACATCGACCAGTGACCTCTCTCAATTCACCCATTTATATTCCTTACTATAAACTGATGCTATAAAAAGCGTTCCTTAGTTTATCCAAAAGAGCCTCTCTATTGCATAATAGAAAATATCTTTATAAGCTTTATGGGAAACCAGCAACGGAGAGAAAAGAAAAGACATTAAAAAGCTTGGCAAGATGAAACCTGAAAAAGATGACAGAACTACAAGATTAGTGATTAAGGAATAATATACGTTAACATTTCAAGTAATGTTGCTTTCTGCTTAAAGAACCTCTGAATAAAAGTAATGACAAGATTATAAATATATTGGTGGCATCGACTGGAATTTGCTCTCCATTTCTGATACTGAGAGAAATATTCTTTCTTTACTACTAATAGGTCAAAGCACTACAAACGCAAAAACACTCTTATCTACCATGAAATGCTCTCTGGCATTAAAAATATTTAAATAATAGCAGTAAGAATAAGAGTTATCATTTACTAAAAAGAAAAAAAAAATGGGGGTGTTAACATTTACTCAAACAGATCAAGTAACATGCCTGATGGTACATTTCTAAAAAGTCTCGGTCTACCTCCAGATATTTTGTCCTTCATCTATGCACTGTGCCTCTGGCATACTGAAATCACACAGGAGATATAACAACGCACATCATATGTCACACATGTATGACGTCCCTCTAAAACCAGTAAGGCCTAAGATATGGTTCTACGAGTCTCGGTTGATAGAATCTATCGAGAGCTTAAAGTCCCCAGAGAACAATATTACGAGACAAGCAAGGAGTAAGGAAGACAGGGAATAAATACAACGCATACAATTTTAAGTCAGGGGACACAATCTTGCTGTTACGGGCAGCGGGAGAATCTACCTTCTTGTTCTGGGCACAGCTTAAATCACCCCCATTAGATAGCAATTTTTTTTGGATTTCCTGTCCAATTTAGAGGGGAAAAAAGAATAATTCCACCCTCTGCACTCTGCACCACCTGGTACACACCACGAGTTGAAAACTTCCTGTACTATGTTGAAGTAGGTCTAACCTGCCTGTCTCTGACACCACATTGTGAGTCTTTGGCCCTTATCACCTTCATGTTCCTATCATCTACCGGAGGGTTTGTGCTCAGTATGTGCTGAAACAGATTAAAACAAAATGTAACCTAGTCAGAAATGTGTGCGTACAGGATAAAAAGGTAAAATATGCTTTTACGGCTTCCACCCACATGATACTTACTTAAGAGAATTTAATGTACAACATGCCCAAATCCGAACTCAATCTATTTCAAATATGAAACATGGGAAACACATGCTATGAATGCCCTTATTTTCTTTAAAAAACGGCAATAATACACATGATATTTTGTGCGAACCGAACACAGTAGCCCTAGCAGTCTGGAAAAGGGAAATGACAGGTTTGGCTCCCAGGAGAGATGAAAGGGCCACAGGTAATAGTTAGCATTTGCTCTCCACCTTGAACTCCAGGTTCTTCAGGCTGAGGCTGTGCCGCATCTTGAGCACTGATGCCCCACAGCCAGCACCTTGCTAAGTTGATTGGATTTCCTTGATGTGACCCACTAGCAAGGTGCTCTCTGAATTCTTTTTTTGTGTGTGTGTCTATTTATTTATTTTTGAGAGAGAGATAGGGTGTGAGCAGGGGAGGTGCAGAGAGAGGGGGAGATAGAGAATCCATAGCAGGTTCTGCACTGTCAGCACAGAGCCTGATGCGGGGCTTGAACTCATGAACCATGAGATCATGACCGGAGATGAAGTAGGACGCTTAACCGACTGAGCCACGCAGGTGCCCCTCTCTGAATTCTTGCTCTGCCTGTATGGTTGCATATATTGCCTTGGAAAAGCGGACAGGTGGTCAAGCTCACTGTGTGGACCATTCGTGTGGGTTCTAGATCGGGATCACTGTCTGACGATCCCACTGTTCCCTAAGAAACCAACCTTCAGTTCTTTCTCGAAAGGAGAAGAGAACTCTGCAGACAATCTCACTGTACGTAAGGCTTCATCAGTAAAATGTCAAGACCTCACCATTGGGCACTCCTTTAGAGACTAACCAGGAGAGGCATCACCTGATAAACTCCAGTTTTAACCAAGACTTAACTTCACTTAAAAAGAAACATGGTTTTTCCTCTTCTAAACATTCTGTTACTCTTCGTAATTTTCCAATTATTTGTTTTGGAAAACCCACTAATTAAATAAAAGATTCAAATGATTGTGAAACAACATAAGCTGTGCATTCACCGATGTGTTCTTACCTGGCTTGTCTGCGAAATACGACGAGAACGGTTGTAGAGGGCCATGCTGTCTCCCTCCCGTGTTCTCTCAACCCTCCAACCCCATGCCAGCATGGTTTTTAAAGATTCTTTGATTGGCCAGCGATAAATTTCTTTTTCCTAGAGACAAAAAGGAAGAAGAAAAAAAAAAAAGGGAGGTGCATGGAATCCAAATAAAAAATCTGAAATAGACTACCTTCACTTCACTTTAAAAAAAAGAAGACTGGCATTATTTATTTAGAAATGAAAAAGGAAAGTAAAAATTCTGAAAAGCACAGGGTGAGCTGAGATCTAATTTGGCTAATGCTACAAAGAGGGATTTCAGCATATTATTTCGTTGGAGGTTAGTTTTCTTTAGTTTCCCAGCTTCTGATACTTTAGATAGAAACTAAAAAGGAGAAACAGTGCCAGATTATATGAACCATGAGTGCAGGCTTTTCTACCATCTGAATGCACAGATGAGAAAAACTCTTCCTCCGTAAGCACCAAGCTAAAAAAGTCCTTTTCACTTCATTTGTCAAGATATTGATTTCCCCCCCAAAGAAGTAAAATACATGCAAAATTATAAGTAATAATCATTGTAAATATTACTTCTTTATCCCTCATCAAGAAACTCCTTAGCACGTAAGAATATTTTCTAAAGACCTTAAAAATATTGGGGAGGAAAAAATATCAAAAAGGAACAGAAGAATATAAGTAGAGAAGAACCTATTAAATGCTCATAGAAATAGGAATAGAGGAAAAAAAGACAAAAGATTAAAATTAAAAATTGCAACCTTTAAATAAAGGTTTTTTAAAAAGCATATGTAAATAAAGAAAACATTTTAATAAGAAATTACATAATAAAGAAAAAAATTCAAAATAAATTAAAACTGTATAACAAAAAAGAAAGAAACCTCACCTTTTCAGATAATAGTTTATATGGCTTCATTAACGGCTGAACTTTAGACGAGTCTGAATATATTTCTCCATAAATCCATCCATTTGCCAACTTAAAAAAAATCAAAATTGTTTTACATGCATTAATTTTTGAGAATGTAGGTATGCATGTGTTGAAGTGTGTACTAGTAAAATAAAAATAAATCAAGATATGGGCTAAGGTTTGAATTCCACCCAGCATAAGTCAATATAAAGATTTCCATCCTAACCAGTATTATTTTGAATAATTACTGAGAAAAAATCTTTCTATCCAAAGATTAAACACACCCTGAACAGATCCAGGTCTATAGTTATGTCAGTAAGCACTCCCCCGCTGAGCAAACTAAGGGGTGCGCGGCCCCCATGATGTTGATTCTGGGACATCTCGGGACCCTCCATCTGAGATGTGTATGCGAAATGCTCGTTCAAGCAGGAAAACTGGAGTGTGCCGTTTTTATTGGGAAGCTTCTCTGAATAATGCTAACTGTTTGGTCCACTCCAGTATTCAATTAACTCTCAACATGTTTTTTCCACATGATTTTGCCCTTGCAGTTCTGTACGTGTCACCGTTTCCCTATCTCATTTCATATCTGCCCATGGAATCTGAGTAACTAGACTGCAATAGTTCAGGACAGCCTTCTTGTAAATTTCCTCTCCA
This sequence comes from Panthera tigris, assembly GCF_018350195.1. NCBI lineage: Eukaryota > Metazoa > Chordata > Mammalia > Carnivora > Felidae > Panthera > Panthera tigris. The sequence continues at coordinate 11,065,687 of NC_056670.1, forward strand.
TCACCACCAGCTCGGTACCTAACAGAGTCTTTACATAAAACAGACACTTATCTCGGACTGACTCACCTAGTAAATAAATTAGTGAACAAAGAACCACACATTCATCAACACAAAAAGAGGGTTTCTTAGGAGAAAGGGACTGATTGGCGAAGGCAAGAACTGAAATTTAATATAAAGTCTAACAGGATGATACAGAGCTGCTCCATAAACACAAACACCTCGGAACCTTTGATGTTTGATTTTCACTTCGCCAACAGTACATGCTTATTTTAGATTCCCGCATCATCTCAGCTCAATTTCTCTGACAAATCTATTTCACATCTCTCAAGTTTAACCAGGCTCAACATAATGTGACTACACAGCCATAAGGTTCCTTTTAGAGAATTTCATGATATGTAGGACATGTGTCACTTAACTCATCAGCTTGCATTTTTCTGACAATACAAATAAAATATGTCAACTTGCCATGCAGTTTATTTTTAGCGACCTGCAGATCTACTTAGCAAGTAAGACCTATTACAGAAGACTGGAAGGTATAAACAATCACTATTTCCGATTAATAATTTCAAGATTTCTCTAATATAAAATTACTCCTGAAGCGAAAGTTTCTTTAAAAGATTTCTGACCCACAGTCACCTTTTCTTCCTAAAGCCACTGATGATGATTATCTCCCAAACAATATGTGTTTAGAAACTGTATTTATTATTTCACTAATAGAATTTTTATTCCTAAAACTGTGCTTTTGATAAACAGATATTCTCATTCATATTGGATTACACGTATTAATGGCGGAACCAAATACTGTATTAGCAAATCGTAATTAAATATTCTTTCTTAATCTAGATACAGCTCTCACTTTAAGGTAGAAAACAGTCATGGTCAGAAATATTTGGGTGGTGGCCACTCATTGGGTACATTCAGTACTGAATGACAATGTGATACTCTGGCTTTTACCTTGTCCATTGACCATTTGTCATGAGAATGTTCAGCATATTTGTTAATGAAGTATTCCAACTTCTCAGGAATTGTAATGCTATGAGAAAAATAAAGAAAAAAAGCTTGATTTTTACAGGATTTATGGGAAATCATACCAGTAATTTACTCACAGCTTATGATTGCTTAAATCCCACTTGATGCATAACTGTTAAAAAATCATTTTAACATAGTACTGCTTTTCCCTAGTGCAGGAATAATATATAAATCAAGCCGGTAATGTGCTTATCTGCTCATCTTGTATTAATTCATAACTTACTATGTCTTCATAGAAGTTGTATATAATAAAAATTATATATAATATAATTAAAATATATTCAAAGACGAGGATAATCAATCATACAAAAAAATTTTTTTAAACCTGAATCAAGATATGGTTAGATTTAATGAGCTTAAAGACATACTTCCCTTCCATATTCATTCTTTTAAGTTATTCTCCCTTTTTGACTTAAGTCTCTTCTGCAACAACTATAGGTAGGTAAAAGATCTCCTGAAATCTGACCGGTGACACTTTTTCAATGTACTAAAATTTTAAATTAATGTCATACAACTAGAGATGTGTTAATGATTTTAAATTTTATGGTCTACATATAACATTCTACTATTAATATGGACTATAGCGAAAAGTAACTACTCATGCTCTGTGATCTTGATAACATTTATTCTCGATTCCTTTCATATTTAATTAATATTTGATCTCTTCAACAGATGATAAGGGCATGCAACTGATGACCAAGTCCAACTATGAGACTTGGGAATATCAAATAGATCAATGAACGGAAAATCAAATATATATATAATTCCATTCACTCATGCATATAACTTATTAACGCAATTACCATTGATAACTGACTTCTAAATAAAACCTAGCATAATGAGATGGTTTACTGTTCTTGTGCAACAATGTTATCAGTCAGGAATTGAACTATATGACCCAGAAATACCTAAGAAACAATATATAAAAATCACAAAGATGTAGCAATGATTGATATCACTACGTAAACCTAGTCTGGTAAGAAGGCCCCAAAGGGGTAAGCCTAGGTAAATGAATACACATGCCCGACAGCTGTTAATCAGTTAGATCTAATTAATCAACACCAAGACCACCACATGTTCTGATGTTATTTTAAAATCGTGGATTATATCACGTTAGCAAACCACAAACTTACCCATGTAGGAACTGAATATGTGATATTTTGGTTTACTTACATTGGAAGAGAAACAAAGGATCAATCACATAAGCCAAATACTGGGGGGTAGAGTCTTTTCTCACGGGACTGTCATCAAATACCAAACATGCAAATTTAAGGCATTATCAAACTAATGGCATACCACTTGGGTTGAATTTTTGATCTGTTATGGAAGCTAAACCAGCTGGGGGGCCACCCAGAAGCCTGAAAGTTGAACTCCCAAGCCAATTCGGATGCCGTGGATGAGAACTACCACTGACTGCCTTGCTAACACCATAATCTTGCGGAGTCACCACGGAATCGATAAGATAATGTGGCATGAAGAGTCAGCTTTCCTCGCAAATGGGAAACCATGGTCCTACTCAAAGACAGTAACAACAAAAATGCTGAGACTCCAAACACCTGAAGTACTGAGACATCCCGTTTGTAAAAACAATTTACGCAACTAAGTACGGGTAAGCAGTTTTATGCGACGGAACATTTGATCTGTGGTTAAGGCTGTCACGTTGCATTCTAACAGCATGCTACATTCTCCACATATATTCTCATTTGATATTCCCTGGAATCTCATGCTGTGCTTTATGATGCTGAACACCAGGTGCTACCCCTTAGACGCTGCTGACATGTAGCGGTGACTCCCTGCAGCTGACAGAACAGCTCTGCCCTGCCGGGATCACCCCCAGTCACAGATGCGCTACAGAGGCTGGCTGCAATTAATAAACACTTGGGGTAAATTTTCAGCTACAAATATAGCTGATATCCTTTCTTGATTCTCATTACCGCAGATACTATCATGTGGTCACACACACAGAATCCGGGTTATGTGACGTAGCCTAGAAGGTACATCGTTATCTACCTCTGACATGTGTATGATCATTCTTATCACCACTGTTCATTCTGTCAAGTAAAGGGACCCCTACCAAAAGGATACCAATTCAAAGGGGGCATGGATTAGAGAAAGTTCACATTAGTACCTTATTCAATTTCAGACTTCACACATCATTTACAATAAAAATCTGCTGCAATAGAAAGAGTCCATACTTTGAGGTATCAACAGGTTGTGGGTTAAAGTTCCCTTCAGAATCCATTGATGACTGTTTTTCCATCATACTGACATAATTTGACTCCATGTAGTCTGGAGGCAAAGCTCCCGCAACGGCACTCAGGCAAGGCAGTGCCAGTTTGAAAAGTTCTTGTTCATATTTCTGGGAAGAGATGGAGGACCAAAACAAAACACCAAAAGCCTGGGTTACTGTTGAGCAAAAGTTGTCAGAATGATCGCCGTGGCTGGCACAGCGCTGTCAGAGAAGATCGGAATTACCCCCAGGCTAACGTAACGCCCTCGCAGACTCTTCCTCTAGCAAATGGAAAGTGTATGTAGCCTGAAATCCCATCAAACGTGAGACGGGCTGAAGTCAGAGTTACTGAGTTGCTGCTTAAGAAGAATACAAACTCTGCTTCTCTAAGAGGTTTTCTCCAATATTTGAAATGAAATATACTCGGATATTCTAAATGTATAACATGTCTTTACAACTGAAACATAAATTCAGTAGATGAATAGCATAACTATAGAATACCGCCGTACCATATTATAAAGGCTATACTTGAAAAATAAAGGAACATTCCAGAGAGTGAGAAATTTTAACTGATCCGTATCATATACAAAGGTATGAAAAATAAAATTCTAAACCGAGAAAGAAATTCTATAGGGAATATGCACAGTCAAAATTTCTGGGAAGAGGTATTTGTATATTAATCACATAACTAATTAAATTAGTATTTATGAATTTTTAATTTTTTTAAGTTTATTATTATTATTATTATTATTATTATTATTTTAGAGAGAGAGTGTGAGCAGGGGAGGTGCAGAGGATCTGAAGCGGGCTCTACGCTGACAGCACAGAGCTCCCTGTGGGGCTCGAACTCGCAAACTGTGAGATCATGACCTGAGCTGAAGTTGGACGCTCAACTGACTGAGCCACCCAGGCACCCCAGTATTTATAGATGTTTCAAAAAATAGAAAATAATATTTATTTAAAAATTATCTCACTTCAAGTGTTCAATTGTAAGTTAATGCTGTAAGTTCCTCTAAAAATACCTTCAGCATTTGCAATTCGGTAACAGAAAGCATCAAGATGTAGCTTCCAACTGTAATCACAGATGAACTTGACTCTATTATGTAGCAAACTTCTGGATATCCTGCTCTGGTTGTCTAATAATGTCCACCTGGGAATTCAAGCTGATTTCGATTGATAATTTTAGCAGAAGCATACAAAGCATGCTGTTCTGATTTTTCTCCGAAATACTATCCCCTTCCAGCCTTCTGAAAATATCTGAACTATCCATTATAAATATGTCAAGTGTTAGGGAATGTCACATATAGAAAGCAACACTGAATGGAGTGACTTTAATCTCCATAGCAGCAAAGTGGGAAAAGTCAGGAAGGCCACTGGAATATTATAATTTTATGAGGCTGCATATTTTTATACGTGGTAAGATTTTGTCATGGTTTTAAGATCAGGGTGACTAGGGAGGGTTTGAGTCCAGGTAAGTCCAAATGCACCAAAACTTGGAGTGCCTGGGTGGCTCAGTCGGTTAAGTGGCCAATTCTTGATTTCAGCTCAGGTCATGATCTCACGGTCTGTGAGTCTGAGTTCCGCATAAGGCTCTCGGGTCTCAGTACAGAGCCCACTTTGGACCCTCTGTCTCCCTCTCTCTCTGCCCCTCCCGTGCTTGTGCGCTCTCTCTCTCTCTCTCTCTCTCAAAAATAAACATTTTTTTTTTAAATGCACCAAAACTCAACCATGTTCATAATTTCCTAAAATGCTTAGCCATTTTAAATTCTGATGGTGTTATGGTCACAAGGACCATGCTACCATAATAATTAAGAAAACTCGGTATCAATTACATTCTCAAAATATGTTGTATGTTAGAAAAATGAAAAAAAAAAACTACACAAGTCTTAATAAGTAAAGATGATATTCTACTAGGAATATTTACAACTTTTAAATTATTTTGTCACACAAAGCCCACAAAATATTGAATCACCTTTTGAGACAGGGCGTCAAAAATGCCCCAAAACAACTTTCTTGATAAATGAAGTTCTTCTTCTGAGGCAGCTCCGAAGTTCCCCCACCCTCCAGGCAGGCAGTAATATTTCCAGCATCTTTCATAATGATTTGTCAGCAACTATGTGAGGAAACAATTAATTATAAAAGTGATGACTTAAAGGTACCATTTGGATTTTTCCCATTTCCACCCATGTGACTTGACCCAAAGGCCAAGTAATAAGGTCAAAACTGCTCAATCTCCTATGAATTCTTCTGGAGAATACTATACTATGCCTCTTTAAAATCTAACACTAATCACAGTATGAGGACCAAATACCCAGGTTTACAAACAAACCATCTAGAACAGTAGTCTTTATGAGAGTGTTTGGTTACTAATGTATCCTTGAGTCCTATATATTAGATGGTATCATTTACTCACAGTTTCATGAATCCCCATCCCCTGGATGTGCACATCTACACTTAGTGACAGGATTGACCTCAGGGTAACCCAGAGGCACAAGTAAATATCTCTAGGATACAGCACCAGAAATGTACATTCTAAGGGAAATCTACCTCTCAATATTTTTGCTTCCTTTTGCCAATCCTTAATCACCACACTTCAGGCTTTGCTTCAAGCTTGAACATCCCAAACTACTCCATTTCAGTAATCTCCTTATCTATATTTCTCTGGTGGTTATGGATGCAACGTATTATCTTTCTGAGTATCTATGTTGCTTCTTACATTTTCATCTATGCATATTTTGTTTGTTTAGGACTAAACTGAATTTAAAGACAAGGATAGAATCTTCAAATTATTTGGTAGCTCTTTGGATAGTTCATTTTTGATCTATAAACTAACAAATATTCACAACTACTTGCTGAATTAATGAAATGATCTTTATGAATCAGCAATAAGTTTTTGGACTCTTTTCTATAACTAAGAAGGGAAACAGATTGATAAGGATTATTGTTATTAAAACAAACTACATGTTGGGGCACCTGGGTGCTCAGTTGGTTGAGTGGCCAACTCTTAATTTCGGCTCAGGTCATGATCCTAGGGTCATGGGACTGAGCCCTGTAGTGGGCTCGATGCTGGGTATGGAGCGTCCTTAAGATTCTCTGTGTCTCCCTCTGCCCCTCTCCCGCAAGTGCTCTCTCTTTCTAAAAAAAAACTTAAGGGGTGCCTGGGTGGCTCAGTCGGTTAAGAGTCCAACTTTGGTTCAGGTCATGATCTCATGGCCTGTGAGTTCAAGCCCTGCATTGGGCTCTGGGCTGACAGCTAGGAGCCTGGAACCTACTTCGGATTCTGTGTCTTCCTCTCTCTCTGCCCCTCCCCTGCTTGTGCTCTATCTCTCAAAAATAAATAAACATTAAAAAATATTTTTTAAAAATAAAAAAACTTAGAAAACAAACAAAAAATGACATCTCTTACTACAGAAATACTTCTATCATGGTCTCCCCTTCAATTACAAAATACACACACATACAATTTAGAAATCTCAAATGATGAAATATTGAGACCTAATGTGTTTCGATTAACTTGGAAATATCTATAAGGTAAAAGAGTTTATCACATAAAGTAATACTGTCTCTTTTTTCAGGTACCTTCCAGCTCATTTATATCAAGAAAATTTTGCATGGCAAAGGGTCTCTAGATGATAAAAAATGTAAAAATGGGATTGGGGGCAAGGATACAATTTATTTTACATAATTAATTAATTTATATAAATTTATTAAACCAAAATCAATTTTTCATGGAGAAAGATTGCATTTGCTAAATATCAAGGGATGGTGAGAGTAAGAGCAGTTCAAAAAATAGACGTATTAATATCTCAAACTTCTTTTTCCACCACTCTTCCTGGGTGGCCACAAGGAAAAACGATGCTTACCAGATGACAGTGCAGAGTGGTCCCCTAGAAAACAGTCCATTGCGTGACTATGACCTCCACCCATAGACCATGCTATTAGACGTACTAGGACACATCGAATATTCTAATGCTAAGTCCTGACTGAGACACTAGATGACAGAAAAATATTCCCAGGTCAGTAAGACACTATGAGACTAGATCATTCATGAACAGAATAATGAAGCTGGGCAGAGAAAGTGTCAGCGATTTTTCCATATTGGTGACAAACTCTAACTACATACAGAAGTTGTCTTTGAACTCTATGAAATTACACTTGGAAACTGTCATGAAATTACCAACTTAGAAAATGGTTCAAAAGCCTGCTCTTTATCCCTTGAGGTTGCTAAGATTTTAGGCCACATCTACCACCATGTTTTCCAGACTTAACGATACCTTAGTGCATCGTTTCCTTGTTGCCCATCTTTTTTCCCAGTGATTTCTATTTCCATTCACCTAAAGGAAATCAATCTTGGAAATTCTATGATCTTTTATTACTTGTTTTATTGTGATATACACATTTCTCAAATTTATATGTCCCTTTTCAAGAATTGGAAGAAAATTTCCTCATCAAAAATCAAACATGGCGTTTCTAAGAGTTGTACATATTGTAAGAGGAGCAAAGTCAGAGGACTCAGTAATCAACTAACTATAAACATTTCCTATCCTTACCTTAAGAGGCATCTTCGCATGTTCATTTAATAATGGGACGTCAAACACTAATCTTCGGAGCAAGTGCTGCATCATAGAAGGTCTCAATTGGCTGGTGGAACAAAGTTCATTTAAATAATGAAGGGAAATGTGTCTAAACTAAGTAAATAGTTCATTAGACTAAATTATATATGCCAAGAACCTCTCTTCAGATGGTGGTTAATTAGGTGCCCCAATCCAAAGATCAACAAAAGGCTACACAACTATACAAAAGGTTACATCCCAACTCATCTCTACTCCCTAGATCTGAAGAGCATTCCTTAGAGACGGCCCTCTTTTCTCCTCCTTCACTTTTCCACCATTCACAGTGGCGGACCCTAATGCTTCCTGAGACCCTTCCTCCAGAAATACTTCTTTCTCCACTCTACTGGGTGGGAGTGGTCTTCAGTGACTGAATTAGAAGCAAAAAGAAGAAGAAGTATCCCAACAGGAGGGAGAAAAAAAAGGCTGAGACAAATTTTGCCAGAGGTGGAAGGGAACAAAAATCAACCTACAGTGAACGTCTACTATGTGGGGTCATCCTGAATGTTTCACGTTGTTTAATATTTAGATAAACTCTATGAGGTAGGTATTTTGATTTCATTTTTACAGAATTTGAGGGTCAGGGGAGCTACAGACAGAACCTCCTAATTTTTCACCTCCTTCAGTCCCATCTGGCTTCTAAGCCATACGTACACTTTACTGTGAGTGCAAACTTTTCTTCATCAGTGGACTGCTGAGCCACGTGCTTTCACCCGCTCTTGAAATCAGAAAGGAGCCATCACCCCAGCTAGGGGGTTTGAGAAATTGTCATGTTAGCTGTCAGAACTCCAACAGGAGAAGGTATGCTCTGGTTTTCACAGTAAGACATTTGAACACTTCCATTTACAGGAAGTGGTTTTCTAGGCTGGAGGAAATAAAGTCAGCCTTCATGATTGCCACACATAAGTAATGGTTTAATATTATACTATATCATTTTTTATATATTTAAGAAGTCTCTTTTTTCTTTTCTCTTCTGGAAAAGGAGTTAAAATCATCACACATAGTCAAAAGGGGAGAATCTATTAATCTTACACTACGGTGGCCAGAGACTCCTCACACAGTCACCCTACCCACCAACATCCAGAATAGTAAAATTGATCCAGCACTGTATCCAATGGCCAGATACCCTAGAGAGGCTTGGAGGAACACTCCAGAACTTGACGAGGAGCAAGGGTGCTCTGATAAGACTCAGACCTTGGGTACAGGTGACTACCTACAGTGAATTAATTTTTTGATACAGAAATTGTTTCCAAAATTCATAACTATTTGTCAAGGGCCATATAGTAAATGCTCTTCCTTAAAGGAGAAGAAACTGGATTCGGAGTTGGCTTCCCACTTACCCACAAATAGAGAGCAAACAAACTTCTATGGAATCCCGCTGAGCTTTGGTAAGTGAGCAGCCCTTCGAAAGTCTGTACACAGTGTGCAGTAACGAGTCAATGAGAGAAGCGTGGTGTTCTGTGCCCGCAAAAAGAGGGGCACATCTTGTTAACAAAGGCAACACGGCTGTGCAAAGGTACCGATTGAGGGCCAGGGCCATGTCTGTGGCACTCAAAGCAGCCTAAAAAGAAATCGTGAGTAGAAAGTCATTTGTGTTTGGCAGTAGACAACTCTCAAAGGGATGAACATGTTGACATGTAATTTCATTATCTAGAAAATGACAAATACAGTGAAACCTGGGTTTGTGAGCATAATTCATTCTGGAAACATGCTTGTAATCCAAAGCACTCATATATCAAACCGAATTTCAAGACCCATGGGCTCAGTTGGGATCATGTGACGTCTGGCGTCATGTACGACTCGTATTTGAAGACATCGCTCGCTGATCAAGTTAAAATTCATTAGAAATGTTTGCTCGTCTTGCAGAACACTCATAGAACAAGTTACTCGCAATCCAAGGCGTTACAGTATATGAAAAGTGAAGATGTATTCCTCAGTTATACCTTTAAATGTGGTTCATATGATTTTTTTTTACCACTAGTAACAATCAACTTTCGATTGCTCACAAATAGATAAAAATGAAGTGATGTCTATAGTGATCTCTACCTCCTCAAGAAGCCCAAGAGGCTCACATTCTATAATAAAATATCAATGGTAAGATGAGTGTGAGTTGAAGACGCTAATGATATCCAAGAATGTGAGTACTTTACTAGGGGAGGAAAAAGAGAAAGAAGCTTATTCCCATAACAAATCTCATGTTCAAAAATTCTTCCATAATTCTACTTAATAACGTTTACAGTTTTGCTCCTGTCTGTCGGAATCGATAGTGGAAGGTTCATTGTCTTCTTGTGTTCTCGACTATCCTATTAGATTCAGAATTACATGTGAACACCCCCAACAAAGAAAAAAGAAAATTCAGTGTATTTTTAGGAGTCTCCTCTGAAGACTTTCATGAAAAAGCTGTTACCACCTCAGGATCTGGTTTTCTCTGGAATCAAAAAGACCCACTTAATTGAGAAAAGGAGGCATTATAGCTATCGAAATGACATTTAGAGCTTCAGCTTACTCTACAATGCTTCAAACAGGAGAGTATTTACACCAGGAACGACAGATTCTCAGTGCGGGCCACAGGAGGCACAGGGAATATTACAGCCTTATCTATGCTTTAAATATTATAATGATGATATTATATTATAATGATGATATATTGTAATGATGATATTATAATGATGATATAATGTTGTAATGATAATATTATATTATAATGATGATATTATATTGTAATGATGATATTATATTATAATGATGATATATTATAATGATATTATATTGCAATGATGATATATTATAATGATGATATTATATTACAATGATGATACTATATTGTAATGATGACATTATGTTATAATGATGATATTATATTATAATGATATTATATTGCAATGATATTATATTATTATATTATAATGATGATATTATATTACAATGATGATACTATATTGTAATGATGACATTATGTTATAATGATGATATTATATTATAATGATATTATATTGCAATGATATTATATTATTATATTATAATGATGATATTATATTACAATGATGATACTATATTGTAATGATGACATTATGTTATAATGATGATATTATATTATAATATAGTATCCTTATAAGTATTATAAGGATGATACTGTTATTGGCACAACTCAACAGTGTCCATTAAACATTCTTAATACTGTAACTGCTTTCATTGAGAAGCATGATTGTTTCAGCCAACCTCCCAAATCAGGGTTACTATCTTCTGTGGTACCTGATCAGAATTCTTATCTTAATCCTGAGGTTGTAAGTGTTCCCCACTGTTCAATGAATTCCTTAGGATACAGTCTATTTTATGTTTACCCACTGCCTGCTTAAAAGTATAATTGGTACTCAATAGACATTTGGTGACAATAAATAAACGAATGAATACATCTATGGAGAATAAGCCAGAGGAGGACATGTCAGGAATTGAGAATGTTCATCGTTAAAATCATTACCGTATCTAAAGAAGCAGCAGCCCGGAGATCAGGCAGAAAGCCAACCTCGAGAAGATGGAGGAGGAAATCTTGAACCTCAATGCCATAGACCCTGTCAAGGAACAAAACCATGGCTGCCTTGTGATCTGGGCAAAACCCCGCAGACATGTCAGGCTCCACCACATTCCCATCTAAAAGAGAGAAGGTGACATGTTGTTGTTAATGGACAGATTACAAATCGCTTCTCTCCAGCCTTCTCACATTCAAGTAAAATTATCAGTTGAATGTTTTTTTGTCCTTCTACCCACAAGCAAGTGCTAGGAACTGGCCTAAGAATTACCACAGGGCAATGTAAATTCAAGGTCATTCGAAATGTGATTTGGGCATATCTATTTGTTAGCTGCGTATTTGATTCAATACACAGCATTATGCTAGACAATGTGAAAGAAACAAAAAGGCATCCCAAATCTACATTGTGAAAACTAGTAAATACCATAACAAGTTAAACTGCAAAGTTTTCACTGTTTTCAAAAAATCAGTGTTTTCAAAAACACTAATAACACTCATGCATCCCTGAGAGCCTCTTTTAAACACTAATAACACTCATGCATCCCCATGTGATAATCATGGTTCATTTACATATTTATGGCTTGGACAAAATGATGCAACTCTATGAATCAGTTGGACTGTCAAATGAAATACGTTTCATGAATCATAATAGCATTTAACAACACTTAAGACATATTTGAGAATCAGATTATTTTCTCTATTAATAGTCACTATTTGATGCCTGTATAGATCAGGGAATCTCATTAGAATTCCATAGATCCACACACTGGGAATCACGGAGATATGGAATTAGGGGATTATGTGCCAATTTAAAAAACTGGAGGACAGACCTGTTTCCTGTTTGGCCATGTGGTAATTATGCCAAATAACATCCTGCTACTGATAATACACTATGAGAATCTACAAAGACTATCACAGAATCATTAATATTGATACAATGTTGAAAAAACAAGGATCCAGGGAAGAGGTTACATGACCACAATCATCCTGAAAAAATAAAGTCACAACTTGTTTGTTTTCATTCATAATTAATGAACGGATTTCATATCTGAATTGTGAAAATAAACAAGTAACAATGTTTTCAGGGACATTATATTAAAGGCTAATACCAAATAGCTTCCATTCCTTATTAAATGATAATAATACCCATATACCTACTACTTTCCTTCCTATCATTAAAATAATGGGAATAACAGCTTGTTTGTGGTGTTAGGCGCTATGCCAGGAAAGTTACAGACACCATTCGATAACAATTTTCACAAGCACACTGTGAGGCTGGTATTCTTAGCTACACTTAACAGATGACCACTGACCTTTAAGGAAGTTAAATAACTTGCCCAGGGTTGTACACCTAGTAATTGGCAAAGTTAGATTTAAACCAAGAAAATCAGCTTTCAAATCCAACCAAAACTGATTTAATCCTTAATGTTAAATCAGTATGTTATATTTTTTAATTAAAAATCCATATGAAATTCCAGTCCAGTTTAATTCTCCTAAAAAATTGCATGATAGGGAATTCAAATTTATAAGATTCTATGATTTTTTTAAAAATTCTTTTAATGTTTATTTATTTTTGAGAGAGAGACAGACAGAACATGTGCAGGGGAGGTGCAGAGAGAGAGGGAGACACAGAATCCCAAGCAGGCTCCAGGCTCTGAGCCGTCAGCCCAGAGCCCGACACGGGGCTCGAACTCACGAACTGTGAGATCGTGACCTGAGCTGAAGTCAGACGCTTAACCAATGGAGCCACCCAGGTGCCCTAAGATTCTAAGATTTTAATATACAGTCGTGACTAACGAAATGTCAAGCAACCTGCTGATCCTAAAATAAGATCTGTGTTTTAAACACTCAATCAAGTAGACGTTCATGTTAAGGAATGTTACAGCTACACATACCTGGGATTCAAGACTCACTGAGTTGCCACAGTTGCTGTTTCACTTTTACCATCTCCTCAAACACAGTGGAGACAATAAAGCTGACAGACTGCCTCCTGTCAAATTGCTGGCTTTTGAACTAGAAGAAGGAAGGCCAGGTATACTGGCCTTACCTTGTGGTCCCTGCAATATTCATCTGCCTACAGTTACAGTTACTGCCTTAGATAGTCTGTCCAAATCTGCTGGGGTCAAGCACTGCAGGAAGTGAACATGAACTTTTTAAAATTTATTTATTTATTTTCAGAGAGAGAGAGAGAGAGAGAGAGAGAGAGGGAGAGAGCGCACCAGGGAGGGGCAGAGAGAGAGAGAGAGAGAGAGAGAGAGAGAGAATCCCAAGCAGGCTCCATGCTGTCAGTGCAGAGCCTGATGTGGGGCTCGATCTCACAAACCATGAATATCAACTTTTGAGATTGTGTGTTTGTCCCTCAAGTTTTCTGAAACCCTCCCTCTTTCATTATTATTCTGGGCCATGCTGTAGTTCTAAAAGATGATAAATAATTTCTGAGAAAGGCCTCAGCCATCACTAAGGGAGGAAGAACTGATCATTAGAGGCAAACTTCACGTCCTAAATATATAACATACAGTAACAATTATTATTGATAATGGGTGATGCTTAAATGGGCAACTGACTTGTCACAGAAACATACAAAAAAGTACCAGTTTAGCTTTTAAAGTTGACTTAAATGCGTACCACTCAAAATAAAAACATACAGTTTTCTGTGTATATTTTCCATGAAAGGAAAGTGGTAATAAAAAAGTAGAAATTTAGTATAACCAATGGATTGGGTTTTAAAAATTAACTTTCGTCGTGATTGTGAGAGCTCACAAAAAAATCCTTTAAACCCCAAGGTAGACAATATAGTGCATATTTATAAAGGAAAACACCACCAAATATCATTACAGCACAACTAAATAGAACAGGAAAGAAACCACCTTGAAAAATCTTGAAGGCTAATGGCAGATAACTGGAGCAAAATGATATATACTTTGGGGGAATTCTGAATGAGACATCTGGATATTCTTAGGGGTTATGTTCTTGGTTTTTCATGATAACTGATTTTATCTAAAAATGTAGCACTTCTCTCTTTCCTAATCTGTGTAACACTGGTATTATTATCTTTCTTCTGACAGCACCAATTTTATGGCTCAAAATATAGGGAAAAGAAAGGACATTGTACTTAAGTAAATGAACATGAGTTAGAAAGAGAAGTGGAAAGAAGGCAGGAGAGAACAGTCTGTATGTATACAAAAAAAAAAAAAAGAAGTTGCCTCAAGTGGAGAAGATGAAAAGCCACAGACAATTATTCAGTTCATGCTTTCTCGAAAATCACAATGAATATTCAACTCTTATGGCTGGAAGATCTGGGTTTATAAGCTGGGCACATATGAAACTACTTTCTCTTCATCAGAAGGCTGGCTAAGAGGGTAAGTCACGTTCAGTTACACAGTGGTCCCTTCATTCTAGACTACACTTTCTTCTAAAATTAGAAGTTTATATAAAAATGACATATGTAAGAATATCCAATAAAAAATTGAAAACTGAACAAAATTGAAACCGGAAAAAGGAAATCTAAGTATAATTTGGAATCTAATTTGTCCCTTAGTGGTCTTGAATAACTTTTTAAAAAATGTTAATTTATTTATTTTGAGAGAGAGAGAGAGAGAGAGAGAGAGAGAGAGAGAGAGAGAGAGAAAGAGAATGAGCAGAGGAGGGGCAGAGAGATAGTAAGACAGAGAATCCCAAGCAGGCTCTGTGCTGTCAGCAGAGGGCCCAATGTGGGGCTTGAACTCACGAACAGTGAGATCACGACCTGTGATGAAATCAAGAGTTGGATGCTTAAACAACTGAGCCACCCAAGTGCTCCAAATCTTCAATAACTCTTAAATCTTTTTTTCCATGGTAGGCAGAGTGAACCACCAACAGGGAATTGGCCTCGGGCTGACGCCATGTGCTATTTCTGCTGTGGTTTGGGGGCACTGCAGGGGATCGGTGTGTGTGCAAACCACCCAAACTGTGAGGCATCTGTGCTTCATCCAGCAATGCCTGAGCCCTCCCTCTTCCCCAACCCAATCTGGCCCCAGGGGAGGGGCCACAGTTGTTGGACAAAGGTTTATGTAGAGAGTAGGTAATACCTTTATTTTCCACGCTTTTGGGTTAATATTAAAAACTAATCACAAGCAGTTGCTAAACCAAAATGACATACTGTAGAACGGCAATAAACATTTCATCAAAATGGTAAAAAAAAAATTCTTTTTTTAATTCTCTCCCTTGTCTTGATAAGAGCACTTCTTTCAACACACTGGGAATTTATAAATCTCTAAGTCAGAAGCTATGGTCATTTCTGGGGAAAATAAAATATTATAAGTAAATGACAATGAAAACTATCCAAAAGAGTGAAGAAAGGAATTGCAGGCAAGAAAGACAGAGAAGAATGAGGGCCAAAAAAAACAAAACAAAAGAAACAAACAAACAAACAAACAAACAAAACCAAAAACCAGTGGAAAGAAATTAGATAAGACGGTTGAGGTACATATTTGCTCTTCTCTGGAAATTGTCTGAAATGTCATATACAAAAATCTCATTGAAAACAGCCGTTTAAAAACAATGAGGCTGGAAAATACTTTACAAAATGGTAACATCCTTTTTATTTATATACGTGTGTTTGTAAATGTCTGTGTAGAAGAATATGTCAATAGAGCTTTTCTTAATTCAATGAAAAAGATGTACTTTATAGCTTTTTCCTTTTTAACTTTTTTAATGCTTATTTATTAATTTTGACAGGGAGAGAGAGTGGGGAAGAGGCAGAGAGAGAGAGAGGAAGAGAGAGAGAATCCCAAGCAGGCTCCGTGCTGCCAGCGCAGAACCCGATGCAGGGCTCTATCCCATAAACCGTGAGACCATGACCTCAGCCGAAATCAAGAGTCAGACGCCGAACCCACTAAGCCAATCAGGTGCCCCAAGTTTTTTTACTTTTCTTGAAGAAACGTAAACCCAGTAACTATGCTGCATGGCAATGGGGGCTGGGGGCGAGGTGTTGGGGGGAATGTCGAGTGCTGATGGTAGCATTTAAAACATCATGTCCTCCAATGCCCCACTGAATTACAAAGAAGCTGGCCTTACCTTTGGCTATTGTTGGCATCTGAAAAGCAATGCTGATTACTCCCACCAAATCTCCCAGTGGAATTAGGGATCTCAGAATTGACCGGATTCTGATGGCTTCCCCCTTACCAGCATGAATCAACTACATGAAGGAAAACGAAGGAACGTTAGAACAGCTTCGTGAAATCAGTGTTACAATTCTATCCAGAAAATCTGAAGAATGGGTCTCCCCATCTAAAATAATTTTCTGCTAATTAATTATGCGTATAAACTTAGACCTCTCACAGAATTTGTTATTTTAGGCTTAGAGACAGATATTTACTCGTCCACACAGTACTGCTGACATCAGCATAGGCCAAATCATGTACTACAGCATAGGCCCAGTGGTTTAACCATCAAAACAGTAGTTTTTATCCTCTGCAGGGTACTAAAATACATTGAAAATCTGATAAGGCTACGAAGGCTTACCTCGCAAAATTATATATAAATACCTATCGTAACATGAACAATAAATACAATGAAATAATTATCTTCGGACCCAGAACACATAGTAATATTTATGATTGATTTAGCCTCTTTCTTGCTTTGCGATGAAAATGTAATTGTATCCTTATCCATATTCCATACTAATTTCTCCCAAGGAAGGGTTTAGGATGTAGTGGGGAAACGTGAATATGAATCATGACAGGTTTTTGAGGCTGTCACTGGCTAATGGACGACTCGTAAAGACTGGATGCGATATGTCAAGAACCTCAGCAAAGCTCTGGAACAGACCACGGGCTTTCGGAGTGGGGGGTGGGGGGGGCACCTGTTTCCTTCCCCACAAGGTGAGAAACACAAGTACAATCTCTGTCACATAGGAGGTCTTCAACCAATCGATACAGAAGATGAATAAATTTCAGAAGTGCCAACTTTAGCGCCTTACTGAGTCACTTGGTTTTTTTCCTCCTAGTTTAATAGAGCACAAAATTTCCATTTATTGGCATAATTTCCTGGTTCCTTTGATCTTTCATGTCAACTGAGAAAAGAAAAGATACTGGGAGCATGAAGTTTTTTGTATGCAATCACCTCCAGCATACAAACAGGCTCCAAGTCCTTCTAACATTCTGACATTTCTCCACACTGGGATTCCTCTCTGTTCACAACGAAAGTTATGTCAAGAAAGCATGAAAGTTTTTTTTTTTTTCTTTTAAAGGCTTTCTCTGATTTTATTTTTCTTAATGTTTATTTTCGAGAGAGGCAGAGTATGAGGGTGGGGGTTACGGGCAGAGAGAGAGGGAGACACAGGATCCGAAGCCGACTCCAGGCTCTGAGCTCTCAGTAGAGAGCCAGATGCAGGACTTGAACTCAGGAACCGCAAGATCATGACCTGAGCCAAAGTTGGACACTTAACCGACTGAGCCGCCCAGGTGCCCCAAGAAAACACGAAGGTTTTAACCTACAGCCATGAGAGAAGGAGACCAAAACAAAAAACAAAAAAAACCAAAAAAACAAAAAGAAAAAGAAAGAAAAAAGAAGGAGAGAAAAATAAAACAACACGAAAACAAACACACAAAACCCCCACAGATCCTAAGCATACGTAGAAAGATGTGATCTGTAAGCAACAGTCCCAAGGGCTTTTCAGTTTAGACGTGTATCTGCCATATGCCCCAGCACTGTTCACTGTGTTTCGATCTCTGTGGTCTTTCCCATTCCCAGGCCATGAAGCTAATTTTATGAGCCTTTAAAAGCTAGCACTTTTAAAATGAATACGATAGAATAAAACAAAGCCGGTTAGGGTAAAATAAAGTACAAAACATCGGAATGTATTACGGAGTAAAAGTAAGTACCATTCCAGGAGACTTCTAATTTCTTCTCCATCAGAACATTTTAGAAAACACCAATCCATAGAGCCTGAATAGCTGTTTCCATCTCTGTAACCACCCGCACTCCCACTTTCCCCTAAACCAGTGACGGGCATATGGCAGCTCCCTCAGAGACGAGATACTGCGCACCAAGAAAATGACTCTTGTCGGGAGCTGTTGTTCTCTCTCTCTCTGCATGCACTAAATTAGCAGAGGAAATTTATAGGAAAAATGTATTCTTTTCTTCTTAAAGTACAGGGAGGCTGAATGCGTTTGAGAGATATAGATGTAACTGGCTATTCCACTAATGACTTGTACTGAAATCTCATTACTAATTTTACAACCAAGGCATTTCCAACTAAATAAACACTTGTTCAGCAATTAGGCGGCTGCTATTATTTTTAATGGAGCATGGAGATTATTGGTTTTGGATGCCGTTATGATGTTTGCCGGCTATGGATTGTTTTCTGTTTTTATTTATTTATTTTGGGAGAGACAGAGACCAGCGTGAGTGGGGAAGGGAGAGAGAGAGAATCCCAAGCAGGCTCCCTGCTTCCAGCACAGAGCCCAACGCAGGGCTCGAAATCATGAACCGTGAGATCATGACCTGAGTCAAAACCAAGAGTCGGACACTTGACCGATTGAGCCACCCAGGTGGCCCTGTGGATTCTTCACATAGATGGATAAGCCAGGATTGCTGTTCTTGGGCCCCAAAGCACTTACATGCATTTCAGGAGCACAGCGTCCTAAGAGGTCAATCAAAGCTGCATAAAACGTCATGATGGCATTCCCCATGTGGATAGTGTCATCCTCCTCCTCTTCTGTCTCACTTTTGTAGATTGTTCAAAAGAAACAGAAAGCAAAGGAAACATGATGATAAAATAACACTTCGCGTTTATTACATACTTCTTGGAGAAAAGGGATCCCCAAGGTAATTCATTCTGCCTCTTCTGCTACTTTTCATGTATGTGATTAATTTGTAGCTTGACATTTTTAAAGGGAAGTAACAAGGAGTTAAAGACCAGACACCAAGAATACATTTGTGGGAACTTTAATATTGAGAATCCCTCAAACGAAAAAAAGAATTGCTAATTTGATGGAATCTGCTTATTTCTAGAGGCAGACAACCTTTGTTTTAACAAAGAAAATAACTAATGGAAAGACTTGATAAGTTTAAACTTACATTTTTTTTAAGCTTATTTATTTATTTACAGAGAGAGAGAGAGAGAGAGAGAGAGCGCGCGCGCGTGCACATAAGCAGGGGAGGGGCAGAAAGAGAAGGAGAGTGAGAAAGAATCCTAAACAGGCTCTGCACTGTCCTCACAGAGTCCAATATGGGGCCCAAACTCACAAACTGTGACATCATGAGCTGTGAGATCTAAGCTGAAACCAAGAGTGGGAAGCTTAATGGACTGAGCCAGCCAGGTGCCCCTGTTTAGAAGACTTTTATAAATAGCTTACATCTACAAAAAAGGTGACAAAGATCTGTCCTATAAGATAGCAAATGTAAGGCACCTAGGACAGTGCTCGGCTCAGAGAAAGTACTTAGAAATGTGATTATCTTTCACTTACTATCTCTTTGCCATGTACTCTACCCCACCCAGCCACTCCCAAATAATCCAACATGTCTCCCTCCCCAACTGTGTGAGAAAAACAAAGACTTCATTATCTTGCTAATGAGGGACCAATCTAGATGGCCTTGGAAGATCACATCATTCACCCCTCCCTTGGTAGGTGGCTCAGCTGGACCTAGCAGTCTGCAGGGTGACAGCAAGGCCTTGTTGACCACATCCTCTTGGCATGCAATGCTGCTCCCAGGGTGCTGTGTGCACACTCACTGTTGTGGTCCTGGGCCAGAGATCTCTTGATATATTTTCCACTACTTAGAGAAACTGAGGGCCACCTAGCTCCTCTGTGGCTAATTGATAAACATGTAACATGATCTCAGAAGACTCCCAGTCTGAAACCACCTTGGACCTGACACGGACAAAACATCTAGGCCTAGTCTGTGTATGCAAGAATGAGGGTCTGCAGGACTACTCTGCTTGGAAATTTGCCTCCAGTAAGCCCTACATTCTATCTTTTCCAGGGGGGTCAGTAGCATGGGAGTAGGATCTGTTAGCAAGACACTCACCCCCACAGATAAAAACTGTGAAGCAACATGCCTGAGTTGACTCATGTCGGTTACTGGAATCAAGTATTAGTAATGTCTCCTATGTAGAAATGTAAGGTAGCTACTGCCTCCCATATCAGCCATTGTACCTTAATCAAGCATTTTGCTCCTCAGAATGACAACGCCCCCTTTTCTGGGCTTTACCACTATGCCAGTTAAGTCCCCCATTCTCTTGCTAAAGGTCTTAATTTCTTACTATTATCTTGAAAACTCATTCTAGCTAGCTTCCCACCAAACCCTCCTACAATTTCAGAATCTTGTCTGCCATGGTTTGTAATGACTCGCTTTGCCATACCACCCCACCCCCCCGGGAAAAAATTCACAAAATACATCTCCTCCAAACAACCTAAACTTCTCCCTGCTACATTCACCCCATCTTCCTTATTTTCTCTTTATTCAAGCTATTCCCACAGCAAATTCCATCCATTCTTCTTTTTTCATTAATTTTTTTAAATGCTTGTTTATTTTTGAGAGAGAACAAGTGTGAATGGGGGAGGGGCAGAGAGAGGGAGGCAGAATGCAAAGCAGGCTCGAGGCTCTGAGCTGTCAGCACAGAGCCTGATGCAGGGCTCGAAGTCACAAACTCTGAGATCATGACCTGAGCCAAAGTCGGATGCTTAACCGATGGAGCCACCCAGGCGCCCTGCATCCGTTCTTCCAAGTCTAACACATTGGATTTCCAAGGGCAGAAATCATGGGTACCAGAGGATTCTATTGCAATTGACAGAATGCCAATCATATTTTGTAAAATTTCAAGACAAGGAGTATAATTTGCTCCTAAGAGTATATATATTAGACCTACAGTGTTTTACTGGATCCGCTAGTTGGTGAGGGACCATCTCGAGAGGGATCCTCGGCTATTTTTATGGCTTCTTCCATTGCTGCAAGAAGACCGTTCCCACCTTCCCCTCTCAAAGCAGGACCGAAACACTCGGGCCTCCGGATGAGCAACCTCACCACAACATTAGCATTCTCCTCCACACTCTCCCCTAAAATCAAACGAGGAACAAGAACACACAAACATTGGTTATATGGACATTCTGAGCCAATCGATGTTGTGTTCATTCATTTAGATGTAAAGAAAAATCACTAAAACCAAAGGACATAGTCACTAATAAAGCTAGAATTCGACCTAAATCACTAGTTTTATGTACACAAGACTCAGAAAGCTTCTTGTACTTAAAATTTGGAAAGTAAAAAGCATTACAGATGCATAGTTTTTTCACCCTTGTTAATTCGTTATAGGAAATGAAGCCATAAGCCTACCTATTAATTAGGACCCAATTATGAAAATTTACAAGAACTTGTAACCGCCTAAAAATGTTAGTTTAATAATAAAAGCATCGCATTCAAGAGAAATATTAGAAATTAAATTATTACTGTGAACGAACTACTGATTATAAAATATTTTACTAACTTTTTCTTTACTAATATTTGCTTCTTATATGAAAATGCTAGGATATATTATTATTTTATACATCTATTTTTATGCAGTTTTAATCATGACCAAAAAAAGACCCAAAGCAATTAGTCTTACCATTACAGAAGACAGCAAATCGGAGAAAGTCAAGGTATCTCTCTCCTTCAACTGGATTCCACCCAATATCTGGGTAACCCTTAGATACCAGCATCGGGCAACTCTGCAGTCCACAACCAGCCAAATATCGAACTACCTACAAACAATGATAAGCAAATGTGTTATCCTGTGGGTCAGAAGTCATTAGATGCTAATACGATACATAATACATGATATTCTCAAAGGACAGTTTAAAACAAATGTGGTTTTGGGGTGCCTGGGTGGCTCAGTCGGTTAAGCATCTGACTTCAGTTCAGGTCATGATCTCACGGTTCATGGGTTCCAGCCGTGCATTGGGCTCTGTGCTGACAGCTCAGAGCCTGGAGCCTGTTTCAGATTCTGTGTCTCCCTCTCTCTGTGCCTCCCCTGCTCGTGCTCTGTTTCTCTCTCTCTCTCTCAAAAGCAAATAAAACAGTTAAAAAAAAAAAAAAAAGAATGTGGTTTTGCAAGTTTTTGTTTTTTTAAATGTTTGTTTATTTATTTTGGGGGAGGAGGGGCAGAGAGAGGAGAGAGAATCCCAAGAAGGCTCCATGGGGCCAGTGCAGAGCCCAACTCGGTGTTCGATCTCATGAACTGTGACCTAATGACCTAAGCCGAAATCAAGAGTAGGCAGCTTAACCGAGTGAGCCACCCAGGTGCCCCTGCAAGTTGTTTTTAACCTCATGACAACACATGAACTCTCTTTAGCAAAACCTTAGAATTAAGAAATATTTATAAATCATAACAAAGTGCTATTGTAATAAAAATATTTATAAATCAACTCTATGAAAGAAAATGTTCCTAAGTTTCACAGCATTTAATTTGAGACTTTTATCTATAAACATATTTGTGCCACCTGGCTGGCTCGGTCCGTAAACCATGCAACTCCTGATCTCGCAGTTGTGAGATAAGCCCCACATTGGATGTAGAACTTATGTTTAAAAAATTGTGTGTGCATATATATGTGTGTGTGTGTGTGTGTGTGTGTGTATATATATATATACATTTATATTATATATCATATATGTATTATACATTATATATAAATCACATATATATACATATATATATATTATGATATATTTGATAAACTTTAAAAATGTCTAAAGACCCCTCACCCAGTATAAAACCTGAATCCATCGGAGATACTGAAAGACCCATCTGAGATACAGTGATATTTAGAAAAGTGAATTTACTTTCAACATGGTATTATCAATTTAAGTTTATATTCAAATACCTTGGGTTCAAATCTTTTCTGCATTATTTACTAGATCCTTCTGAACCATGGTTTCACTGTCTATAAAATTTGGGCAAGTATTACCTACCTTTCAGTATTACTGATTTTAACACATTACATTTTCTGCTTATCGTTGCCTTTTAAATTACCATTTTAATTGAATGTTGATCCTTGGCAAATTTCATAACTGGTCCAGTTTTAAAAGAAATTCCTATGTTATTTTCAATGGCAGTAGATTGCCAGTCAAGCAACTTATCAATCAAATTAACCCAGATCAAGTTAAATCGTCTTGAAAAAGAAATAAACAATCTAGCTAAAAATATTTTGTACCAAATTTAAGTATAATTTGTGTACAACAAACTCATCTATTTAAAGTATAAGTTCAGTGATCTCTGAGAGATTTATGCATTGGTGAAAACACAGCACAGTCAAGATGCAGAACATTTCTATCACAGGGAGCCTGTGGGGCTCAGTTGGTTGAGCATCCAACTCTTGATCTCAGCTCAGGTCATGATTTCACAGTTTGTGAGTTTGAGCCCTATGTTGGGCTCTGTGCTGAGAGCGTGGAACCTGCTTGGGATTCTATCTCTCCCTCTCTCTGCCTCTCCCACTTTCTTTCTCAAAATAAATAAATAAACAAGAAAAAAATAGAACATTTTCATCACTCTTCCGGACCCATCCATCCCTCCCTGCATGTGGATGCCTTGACAATCTGCTTGGTGTCACTACAAATTAACTGGTCTATTCTAGAACATGCAATCCATGTATAAAGATATAATGTACATGCATGTGTGTGTATGTATATATATATATATATATATATGTATGTATATATATATATATACGTATATATAGTATGTAAATGTATAAATGCATATAAGTATATAATTGTATATATATGTATATAAAGATATGTATGTCATTCTGTGCCTGGCTTATTTCACTCAGAATAATGATTTTTAGAGTTATTTACATTGCAACACATGTCAAGACTTCATTCCTTCCCTTTGCTTCATAACAGCCTTCCACCGCATATGGAAATAGTCTGTGTTTCCTTATCCATTCATCACCTGATGGGCACGGTCTCTAGTTTTTGGCTAAGATGAACAATGTTGTCAGCAATGTCCATACTTTGTGTGGACATACATTCCTATTTCTAATGAGCACGTACCTATGAGTGAGAGGGCTAGGTGTGCGTTTAGGACAGGGATACATTTAATTTGTGAAGAAACTGCCAACCTGCTTTCCAAACTGACTCCACCATTGTTCATCTCAACAGCAACAGGTAAGAGTTCCAGGTGCTCTGTATCTTCCACAACATTTGGTATAGTCAACTTTTTAAATAGTAGCCAATTTAATGCATGTGTAGATAAAAAGATTTTAGGGACGCCTGGGTGGCTCAGTCGATTAAGCATCCAACTTCAGCTCAGGTCATGAGCTCACAGTTCATGGGTTCGAGCCCCATGTCGGGCTCTGTACTGACAGCTTAGAGCCTGGAGCCTGCTTCTGATTCTGTGTCTCCCTCTCTCTGCCCCTCCCCCGCTTGTCCTCTATCTCTCAAAAATAAATAAACATTAAAAAATATTTTTTTAAATAAAAAAAAAAAACAAAAAATGAGAGAGCGTGCGTGACTCACTGACCTTATTGCTATGGTAAGGAGTTGGTTTCTAAAAATATGCAAACATACAGATTTTAGTAAAATATATTTGCTTTAAAATATGATTTTAGACTATAAATATTAAACTGTATTTACAGAAATATAAATAATATGAAAATGTGTATTCATCTCTATAATATACAAATATGTTTTTGTTGTGTGGTTTTTGTTTTCCTTTGGAGAGAGAGAGCGAGCACGGGAGAAGGGCAGAGGGAGAGAGAGAGAGAATCTTAAGCAGTTTCCACACTCAGTGTGGAGTCTGACGTGGGGCTCGATCCCAGGACCCTGGGATCACTGACCTGAGCTGAAATCAAGAGTTGGATGCTCAACTGACCGAGCCACCCAGATGCCCCTACAAATGTGTTTTTTTTCAACTGTTGAAAAGAAAGCAGCAAAGACAAGAAAGGAGACAGAGAAGAGGTTTCAATCTTAAATGGCATGAGCATGAAGGGCTAGACTAAAAGGTGACTTGGAGTGAGTGGAAGGGTGTCAGGAAAAGAGCCAGGAAGACATAAGGCAGAAGAATACTGCAGATGGAGGGAGCAGTGAGCACAGGGTCCCTGAGGCAGGAACACAATCGGCGTGGCTGGAGCAAACAGAAAAGATGAGGAGAATTGCAGGAAATGAAATAAGACGGATATGTGCAATCAGATGAGTCAGAAGCTATCACAATGCCTTTACTTGAAGCGAGGCAGGAAGTCTCTGGAAGAATTGTAGACAGGGTTAATAGGATCCTTTCAGGAGGCTCACTCTGGCTGCTAAATAGGGGAGCAAGGGAGGGACCGGGGAGACTACTTAGAGTGCAATCACAACGACAACACTGGGGGGGGGGACTTATCTATGTTCCGGCAAACATGTATGGGGTTTCAAGTACTTGGTTACAGTGCAAGGTCTTAATATGTCACGGATGCCTTGCCCTGGAATATATGTCTATAGGATACGAAATGTACTTTGGGATGTTAAAACAACCTTGGAAGAAATTGAAACTGTACGACTAAAACAAAAGGAACAACAGATACTTTTTGTTCATTCCCTTTCCAGAGAAAAATGCACGTGATCAGAGGAAACACTTTATCTCAAGTTTCTTGTTCTTTGTAATTTACAATTATATGCTATATGTAATATATGTAACATGTTTATAGTACACAATAGATGTGACTGTATCAATGTAACTATGACTCCATTACAGTTATATTTAAATAATCTTGAGAAACAACTACAAACAAGCATCACACACACACAGGGGTGTGGATATTGCTTACCTTTTCCAAATCTGGCTCACGCAGAGCTAAGGCCAGTTCATTATTATCCATCACTGATGCGGCTGCCACATCCAATGGTGTTGAACCTCTCATTGCTGGTGAGGCTGTTAATTCAAACAACATTGAGACAAAACCCAGACTGTGCGGCAACCATGAAGGCTATATAAAAACATACTTTCCCTCAAAGTTTCATTTCTAAATACAAGACATACTGCACTAATCTAAAATTAATTTCCATTAAAGTTTAATTTTTAACTGTAATATATTCTTTTTATCTTAAAGGTGAAATTAAAGCCACGAATTTACTTACCAAGACCAACACTGCTGTTCTCCAATAAATAGCTGAGATGGTCAAACATAGCTTTTTGATTCTGCCGACTTATACGACAGAAGTAACAAAGAAAACGGCAACAGTTGGCCACCATCTTGGGAAAAGTGATTTCCTGCATAAAGAGCATTTAGTTAGCGGTGAGAGCCGATGGTCTTCAGAAAACTGAGTTCAGAAACTGAGATCCAATCACACTGTCATTCCATGGGTGCCCATGGGTGCCAAGCCTTTGAGACTGAAGACCATCATTTGTCTCGACTTTAACTCACCTAGTCTTTGAGCCATTGAAGAACAAAACCAGCACTAATTTATAAACCTCATTATCAGAGGTTTGTATGAATTGATCTGGAACTAATCTACAGCCCTAAATCTACAGGCAGCACAAACCTAGTCAGCATTCAGGCAGACTCAGTTGTGAATCCTGACTACCCGTTAGCTGTGCTTCCTTGGGATGATAGTCCGTCTCAATGATTCAGTTCTGTAAAACTGGATTAAAATGAATGATAATACTTACTTGGGGTAAGATAGGGAAAGTTCAATGAGACCACTTGTGAAAAGTTCCACTACCTGGAACCACAGAAGGGCGTTCTTACCATAGGTGTTATTGTTGTTGTTTTTAAGTTTCCAGGATTCACACCTTCCCTGATTTGCCCGACTTGTCACTGTGATGAGCCCCTTGACCAGAAGGTCTGCATGCTAGATCCCATCAAATACATCTCCCCTGAGGGCCAAATCTTGTTCTAATATACCCCAGATGAATCTCTTGAGTCCCTCCCTAACAGAATACTTTATAAATATCTTTGTAAGTCTGTCTAACTGAACATGAGAAATATGGACTCCTTTCCATATTTTGAAGAATATATCTTAACATTTCCAAAAATACTGAAATATATTTTGCAAATCATAGGTCATGAAATTACACTGATTCACATGAAGTTGCCTGTTTTATTACTCTTGTTCATTTAGTTTTAAAGAACTTTATTTTAATTTTGAATCACTTAAAAAATTAACTTTATAGTCTTAAAACAAATACTCCAGAGCACCATCTTCAAAACTTGGCCTGGATCAGGAATTTAGTGGAACTGTTGTCTAAATCAAGGGGAATGTCTGGGTCTGAAGAACATGTTTTGTATTTTGGACTTTTTATGTAATGGACATTAATTTATAATTCAGAATTTCGAAAAGTTAGCATAGTATTAATGTTTAAAGTTTCTAAATAACCACTAAATGGGAACAGTTTAGGAGACAGAAAATTACACGGTATAAGATAGAAACTGTTGCCAGTATCAAAGGAAAAAAATAACTAACATATTCAATTCTCAATCTATAAGGTTTTATTATGTTTTTTTTTTGAAAGCTATTCTTTAAAAAACAGTCCTCCTAAGAAGATTTAAGAAATCCTCATTAAGAATATGTAATGGATGCCCTCGGGAGTCATATTTCTTCGCATCTTAAGAATCAAAGGTTTTCCTTTACCTTGGACTCTCCACCTCCAAGGACATTCACCATGACCTCCATCACCGTCTCGTGCATCCCAAGTGCCCTCATGAGATTAGGGTGCTGGTAAAATACTTTATTATTCATGATATCCCTAGAAAGGACAATATAGGTGGCGGGGGGGAGGGGAGCACAAAGGTCAGAGAAAAATTTAAATGACAATTTATCTGAGGTCCTGATAAATCTTTTGGAAATAATTCCTGGCATGAACAAAAAAGTAAGCACAATCATGATTAAAGTTAATAGAAGCAAAAGCTAATAAGCATAATTAATTGAGTTTTCCTCAAAAAATAACGATAGCCTCTCAAAAATAGTATACAAGTTATCTATTTTTTTTTTCCATTACAAGAAAGGTACTAAATATGTAAACATTCATCTATATGAAATATACTTTTGGACACTTATTCCTAATTTTATATATATCCAAACATCTGTTCAACCTTCTTTAGTATAGAAATATGAGTCACTGTTATACCATGTTTCTATGAAAATTCCCATATAAATTATTGATATAAAAACATCTATGCTTTTCATGTAGGTTATTTTTCACACTACATTCAATATTTGTATGTTTAATAACATTTTGTGTTATCATTCCAGAGAAATGCTTTTTTAAAGGAAACATATTCTCAAAGAGAAACTGAATACACATCAAGGCCAGGTACAACTAATCTAAGTCCAGCAAATTAAAATGGACATTCAATTTGAAAAAAAAAAAAAAAAAAAAAAAAAAAAAAAAAAAAAAAGCAGATGATACCCAAAATGTTTCCCATTATTACTATTCCATTACATATTTTTATAATATGTATGTAAAGGCATTCCTAAGGATATTAATGTTTAGTAGACATTAAAAATAAATAACTCTTGATTTTTATTTGAACGTAAATTAAATCAATATGATTTTTCCTACAAAACACTCCTGTCATGGATGTAATGTAACAAGAAAATTATATTGCACAGCCTACAGGGAAACAAACTTTCCCTTCATATCTGATCTCCTTTGACTCACTCACCTCTTGATTTAGTCATATGCTAACTTATAGGTACTCCAGGCATATCAAGACAATGAAATAGTATGAATCTTGCATAATGATTTTCTTTTGCCTTTTTTTTTTTTTTTTAGTTTTAGTTTTTCACTTTTGTTTTTTAATGTTTATTTTGACAGAGATAGAGAGCAAGCGAGACAGGGGCAGAGAGAGAGGGAGAGAATCCCAAGCAGGCTCTGTGCTGTCAGCGCAGAGCCCAATGTGGGGCTTGAACCCACGAACCGTGAGATTGCAACCTGAGCCGAAATCAAGAGTTCGATACTCAACCAACTGAACCACTCAAGTGCTCCTAGTTTTTCACTTTTAGTTGGGTTTAGTTTATCTTCAATAACAAGAGTCTTTAGATAGCACAACTCACAAAAATGATGTCAGGGCCAAAGACTAAAATAGGTCAGATCTATTCCGTGCAAGAACAAATGGGGTAAAGAAAGGACTCCTTTTCCTTCACGGAAGACAGCAACACATGTAACAGGAGAACCTTCCATTTTCAAACCACACTTGTAATCACAGGATGTGTTCTTTCATTAATTGAAATCGTTTTGCATGACCGAACTTTGGAAAATATTTAATTGAAAACTCTTGTTTGCCTTTAGTTCCAAGTAAGTTGAGTGGATTTATAATTCTACCACTCAGTAGGCAGGTTGTCACTCATTAAACGTGTCCCTTGAGAAGTATGTCTCATACCACAAAGACGTAACTTTTTGTTTCAGAAATATTTTGTTTTAGCACTACTGATTTATGTGTTAACAGCATATATTATCACTATATGTTCATTTGACAAGAAAGAGTTCATTTCCTAGAAGGCTTCCTTTCTCATTTGGTGAATTAAGATCATTTATGTGCAAGGCCCTTTTGGGTTAGATATAAGTATTAGTATTCAAAACAAGATTCAGGGGCACCTGGGTGTCTCAGTCAGTTGAGCGTCCAACTCTTGATTTCAGCTCAGGTCGTGATCTCACGGTTGTGAGAGACTGAGCCTCATGTTGGGCTCTGTGCTGAGTTGGGAGCCTGCTTGGGATTCTGTCTCCCCCTCTCAGCCCCTCCTTTTCACACATTGTCTTTCTGTTTCGCTCTCAAAATAAATAAATAAATAAATAAACGTTTAAAAAATAAGATTCATGTTCATATGATTACAAAGACCATCGAATTTGCTTTTGTTGTTTCGGTTTTTCTGTTCTCCTTCTTTTGTCCTGTTAGTATACTTATTTTTAGTGTGCAGTGATAATGATTTTGGAATAGAACCTTCCAGCGTTATTTTAATGATCTCAAATACTTGATAGTTCCAAGACCAATATACAGTATTATGTTCTGAACTTAGAATGCACGTAAATAACACTACACAATCTGAGTCTTTCTATAATTTTTTTACCCACAATGTTATTTTTTAGGTCAAAGAAAACAGTATTCTATTCCGTTAATGTTTTGTTTTGTTTTGTTTTAAGAACTCTAGGTTCAACCCTTTTATTGTTTCTTTATACCCTATTTTATCCATGTCAGTAGTTATTTTCATTCTCCTTTTTAATATTTATATAACTAGGTTAACTGTTTTGGCAGAATGTTTGTATTCTCTATCATTTTTCAACATTTTACATTCAATTTCTACATCCAATGTTTAGGTATTATTCTTGCAGACATGATAAAGCTTAAACTTTTATTTTTGTATTTTCATATTCCTGAATTATGCAATCTTGTGAGTGATTCCTATATTTACGCATGTATGCATCAGTAACACACTCAATAAAACTTACTGCTTCTCATTCTTTCTCTCTGAATTCCATTTCCTTTTCTCTAATGCACAGCCTTTAGAAGGTTTTTTGATGAGGAACTGTAAGTAAATATTCTGAAATATCTTTGTATTGCCCTAATTCTTAAATATGGGCTATAAACTCCCATCTCCAAGTCTCCTTGAAGCACAAGTTCATTGTGAAGAATTCTCAACTGAGTACACATTGTAAATTGATGGTTATTTTCTGAATTTTGAATATGGTTTCTGAATTTTGAATATGGTTTCTCATTGAGTAATGATCTTTAGTTTTGCCATTAAGAATTCCAAATACTGTTTTTTTGTTGCTGTTGTTGTTGTCGTTGTTTGTTTTTGTTTTGTTCTGTTTTCGGTAAGTATTCTGGCTTTTCTTTCAACTTAGTTTTAAGATAGTCTATCACTGGTTTTATGCAGTTTCACTACATTCCATCCAGGTGGGGATATGGAACTACCTGTACTTGAGGATAATCTGTGAACTTGTGTTCTTCATTGATTCTGAAAAACTCAAGCCAACAGCTAGCTCTTCAAATGTCCCCATTTTCTAGATCATCTATTCTGTCTTTTCCAGAAATCCCGTTTACCATATTGTAGACCTTCTTATACTATCCCCTAGGTCTCAAAACTGCTCTTCTGCATTTTCTTATCTTTACCTCTCAGTGCTACAGTACTAAATAATTTCCTCAGATCTATGATCCCACTTACCAATTTTCTCTTCAGCTATATCTTTCCTAATTTAACTAATTCACTGTTTTTAATGCATTTTTCATTTCTAGAAGTTCTCTTTGGATCTTTTCCTTTTTATATTTTCTTTTATTTATGTTTATTTTTGATAGAGAGAGAGAGAGAGAGAGAGTGCGAGCGGGGGGGGGGGGGGGGGGCAGAGAGAGAGGGAGAGAGAATCTGAAGCAGGCTCCAGGTTCTTAGGTGTCAGCACAGAGACTGATACGAGGCTTGAACTCATAAGCTGTGAGATCAGATCTGAGCCGAAGTTGGAAGCTTAACTGACTGAGCCATCCAGGCACACACACCCCCCCTTTTTTTAAATAATTTTTCTTTATTTTTTTAATGTTTGTTTATTTCTGAGAGAGAGAGAGAGAGGGAGAAAGACAAGAGTGCAAGCAGGGGAGGGCAGAGAGAGATCTTTGGATCCTTTTCAAATTTTCATGGACATTTTTCCATGATTTATTTTTGGAGAATTGAGAATTGATTTATCCTTTGTATTTTTACCATTTTAAATACAGTAACTTTATGTTCTCTTTCTGGCACTGTATTATCTGAAGTTTTGAAATAGGGTTCTGACTCCACCAGTATTGTATCTGCAGACCCTTGCTTAAGGCAGACTGTTTCCTTATGTACTTTGCAATTTTCGATTGTAAGTTAACCACTGGTAGTATTTAGGTTTTTCCTTGAAAATTGCACAGTGATTTGAGGCCAGTTTTTACGTTCTCAGTTTTGGGATCCTTAGGCTACACATGAGGTATAAATGTTAATCCCCAAATTCACACGAAGCACACCTATAATGTTGAATTCTCTCCCCATTCTTTTTTCAAGGCCCAGTAAATACAGACAAAATTCCTTATTCCTGTGGTGAGTGTTTGTCTCCCCACAGAGTTTAATGTGTTTTTATTAACCTGTATTTTTATATATGATTGTACATTACTGAAAAATTAATTTAAAAAACCCTCTAAGATAGGTGCTGTATCATTGCCACCTTAGCATCTAGTTGTAAAATTAGCCGTTTTTCTAGTGAGCTGTAAAATACAATGTCTAGAAAAGCAACAATCTCATTTAATAATCATATTACAGGTGTATCTCACAAATATTGCAGATTTGGTTCCAGATCACTGCAATAAAGCAAAATATTGCAATAAAGCAAATCGAATAAATTTTTTGGTTTTCCAGTGCATACAACAGTTATGTTTATAATATGCTAGAGTCTATTAAAAGCATAGGGAAATTATGTTTTACAAAACAGCATATGTACCTCAATTAAAAATACTTTATTGCTGAAAATACTAACATCTCCTGAGCTTTCGGTGAGTCGTAACCACTGATCACAGGCCATCATAACAAATATAATAACAAAGCCTGAAATATTGTGAGAATTGCCAAAATGTGACACATAGAGACACAAAGTGAGCAAATGATGTTAAAAAAAAAAAAAGTTGCCCACAGACTTGCTCGATGCAAGGTGGTCATAAACTTTCCATTTGTGAAAAACACACTACCTGCGAAGTGCAATAAAGCAAGGCACAATACGATGCGGTGTCCCTGTAATCTAAGCAGTGTATCTATATTAATAAACGCACAGTGCACCTACTGGAATAAACGATTAGAAGGAAGACATTTATAAGACAGAGGTTGTAGTAGTTAAATAAATTACCCTAATCCACGAATCATAAGCTTCTCTTCTTCTTTGCCCATTCTTACACTCAGCAGAGAACGAATCTGACCGAGAGATGCCAGCAGGTTGATGGTATCCTCCACGGAGACACCATTTATAGTGTAGGTCTTTGGCAGAGCCCGGACCAGACCCCCAATGCCATCGTACTGTCGATGGAGCAACACAAACATGGCCCTCACCAGTTCAGGGTCTTCAATGACAGACTCTTGCGCCCATCGGACCATGGTCTCAGAAATCAACTGCTGAAGAGTAGCTGCACAGTCATTACGGATATTTTTTAAAAGGAAAAAAAAAAACAAAACGAGAGAAGACAAATAAGTTGGGCATTTCAGCTGTACCTCTCATAGCCCCAGCCTAATACCAGAAATGAAAAGGCTAGGAACATTCTTTGAAGAAAAACTTCATTTAAACGCTATATATGTGTGTGTGTGTGTGTGTGTGTGTGTGTGTGTGTGTGTGTGTGATATATATATGTCAATAAAAATGAGTTATGAACATGAAAAGGCAAAAACACACAAGCTTTTCCTTAACACTCATTCTTATAATTAAAGAATTTAAGCTGTTTCAGGACTATGGCCACTTTTTCAAAACTATTGTTGGCAATCCATAGGGTAATCAATATGAACTGTCTATTACTTCCACTTTTATTTTCTCTGTTCCATTATTTTCCTCCCAGATGTGACATCACCATACATCCTTATAAAGTCAGTCATGTGCACTCAAGGAACTATCTAATTTTCTATCTCATTTGAGCCATTTGTAATAGTGACCTCATATAATTATATTTTTACTATAATTTGGATCCCTAATTGTCAGTTAAAATGTCTTCAAAGGATTTGATTGTAAAGCTGTATTCAAGTGAAAAGTTATTCTAATGTAAATTTGCAATGTAACATACAGTGTAATACAGACAAAAGCAACAGAACTTCCAAACCTCCGAAAAATAAATAATAAAAATATCAAAGCTAAGTAGAAAGATGCGACCAACTTATACACAAAGAGGTACTCGATTCCTGGCATTAACACACTGGCAGATTTTCAAAAGAAGCTGTTTTACCTGCTTTAATCTACACAGGAAGTAAAGGAAAAACAAAACCTACCAATTTTAACCAAACAGGAAATGTAGATAAATAGCCAGTATACTTCCACATGTCTCAAAACCAGGCTGATAATTTTAGTACGTCAGAACCATAAACCAGATAATAACAAAAAGTGTTTCATAGGAAATCCTGAACTCTTATTTGGAAGAAGGCATGATTCAGATCTGCGTGTGACACTGAACATTGAGAAGTAGCTGTATGGATGAAGGATTTTCACTGTAAGTTAAGGGAAACGAAAAACAACTAAAATCTTCATGAGTTTATTTCTCTTCTTTTAGTAAAAACTGTTCATAAACCAGTGCTGCCTCACAGAATGAACAGAGACTTCGATGTGAGGTAGCGAGTAAGAAGGATCTCATCAACCCACTACTTGAACCCCTCCTGGGCGAGTGCCATGCCTGAGACTCACAGCCCCAGTGTGCTTATTCATTTTCTGAGTATCGGCTGTTACTCTTCAGTTAAATAGGATAAAAATACATCAGAAATGCGTAACAGTTCAGGAAATATCACAGAACCAAAATATAGTTACAGATACTATCTAAACTTTAACAAAAAAGTTTAATTTGGTGCAAGAACATTTGAAAGTCAATAGCATAATATTTAGACATGAAAGCTAAATTACCCACTTTGTACCTTCTCTTGATAGTCCCTGATCAAATACCTAAATTTTTGGTCCTCTAGGGAGCCCATCCATCCTTATAATACTGCTACCTCTCCATCTGTTCCTACAAATACAGTTGGATGCTCCTATCTACTTCTGGCGGCCATAGACATCTACTTAAGAATGTGATTCTTAGCAGTGCCCGGGGGGCTCAGTCGGTTAAGCACCCGACTTCAGCTCAGGTCAGCTCAGGTCATGATCTCACGGTTCGTGAGTTCGAGCCCCGCATTGGGTTCTCTGCCGTCATCCTGGAGCCTGCTTCGGATCCTCTGTCCTTCTCTCTGCCCCTCCCCTGCTCTCTGTCTCTCTCTTCCTCTCAAAATTAGTAAATAAACTTTAAGAAAAAGAATCTGATTCTGAGAAGCTGCAAACTCAATTTTCTCACTGGCTCATCTAGTATGATGTTAGCTCAAAGGAGAAATAAATGTCAGCAGTTGGGTTGTTTTGCCAGTTTCCTTCCATACTGCTTACAGGACTTCTTGGAGCCACTCTCAACTGGTTTTTCGGCTTGTTTCTTCTTCAGGTATGTCACCTTTTCTACCAAGGACAGCAGGCGTCCTCTAATTGTTAAGTCACTGTTTCCATCAAGAGACCCATCTTCATCCAGCTCAATTCCTGGTGTGAGAAAAGCAAAGAGAACGAAGAAAAGAAAAATGTGTTTGAAAGAAATACATTTAGGAGAAAAATGCTCTGGTTTTGCAACTTATCCACGCATAGCTTAAAGCAATGCTGTCATGTCAAGAACATTTGACAAGACAGAGTTAAGCACTCTTTCACTAGCTCTCAGGTAAAATCCACACACCGGCCTCTACGTCCTCCTTTCTCTTTTTCTCCTGTTCCAATGGGCCCAGGGCTATTAGCAGCTGAGACAAATTATAAAATGAGACAGAGAACAAAAAAAACACTCTTAAGAGTCCAGATCAATTCTGCTATTTAGTCTGACCCTTAGCTGACCCTCAGGCATGTCTGACTTCAGGTGCTATCTGCACAAACTTACAGCTTTGCCCTCCCAAAAATATCTCCTGAACTGTCAGCCACCTCAATTGCCTCTAAAAATCACAGTGGTATTTTAACAAATTGAGAGAAACGATGGTAGGCATAATTAGCTATCCTAACCCAGCGAAATGCTCTACGTCTTAAGCAATAATCCTATCATTTTAGAGCATCCCTTTATTTATAACAGATATATAGTATAACTTTTCTGGCACTCATTTAGTCTTCTTCATTCATAAGTTAAATCAATATGCAAGGTGATGCTTGTATTCTCTTCACTAAACTAAAATAAAAATAATGCCACTGGTGCTATATATCACTTAACAAATGACTAATAAATGACTAATTAATTCTCTTTCACTGGGACACTTTGTTCGTATCACTGCTTAAAGGGTAAAAGCACCACGTGTTGAGAACAAGTCAATTCTATTTCAAAAGTTCTTAGAATGAAAGGTGGGGAAAGCTCCCCTAATAGATTTGGGCTACTGACATATAACTTAACAAAGGATTTCCTTAAGCATTAATTAATTTCAAAAGATATGTGCCACATTTCTTAGGCCAGTCCTAAAAAGTGCCCCACAACTGGTTTAAATACAACTATTTGTGATCAAATATCTTTAGACTAAATCAACCTAACTCTCATCTCTTTGCCAGAAGCATCTGGTTACATGTCCCAATCCCCCCTTCCCATTCCCTGCCACTGAAGAAAAGAGAAAAAATAAAAATAAGATGTTGGTTATCTCCTGCTTAGTACTAAAGCCTTTGTGATCTCTCTACTTTTTATGACTTCCCACACAGGGTCAGTTAACCATTTTGGCATAGTAAATATTCTTATATGGACCCCTAACAGGCATCATGTATATTTCTGAGCCTATTTACATTTATATTAACTTTGGTATCAGTACATGTGTATGAAAAATACACACTGACGGCTCAACAAAATTACGAAAACAGTTCAAAACAAGATGTTTGACAAGGAAACAGTAATCATTAAAATGAATAAACAGAAATCCTAGAGTTGAAAAATACAGTAACTGAAGAATTTGACTGAGAGTTTCAAAAGTAGACTCAATATGCAGAAGAAGAATCAAAAACCTGAAGAATAGGTCGATTGAAATCATGCAGTCTGAAGAAAACCTATGAGATTTATGGGACAAAATGGAAAGAAACAATATTCACATTGTGGGAATTCCAAAAGGAGAAAGCACAAGGGCCAGAAAGTATATTTAAATAATGGCTGAAAACTTCCCAAATCTGGGGAGAGAAATGGACATGCAGATCCATGTGGCCCAAAAGACCCCAAAGGTGTTGAACCTGTAGAAGGCTACACGGAGACACATTATGATTAAAATGTCAAAAAGCAAAGGCAAGAAAAGAATTTTAAAAGCAGCAAAAGATAGAAGTTATGTAAAAGGGATCTCCCATAAGAACACTGGCAAATTTCTCATCAGAAACTTGTCAGGACAGGAGAGAATGGGACCACTTATTCAAAACACTGAAAGAAAATAACTATAAGCCAAGAATTCCATACCCAGCAACACTGTCCTTCAGAAAAAGAGGAGGGATAGACACTTTCCCCAATAAACAAAAGCTAAGGAAGTTAATTACCACCAAATCTGCCTTATAGGGAATGTCAGAGGGAGTTCTTTGAATGGAAGTCAAAAAACTCTAATTAAGATCATAAAAACACAAAAAGGTAGCATAAATATTACCAGTAATGGTAAGCATATAATCAAAATTAGATTTTACAGTAAAGTAATAGTGGTGCATAACTCACGATTCTTCTTTAAAATTAGCTTTTTAAAATGAATTAAAATATGTTGTTATAACTTTACGGTATTTTACATAAACCTTATGGTAACCACAAGGGAAAATTTTATAATAATTATACAAAAGAACACAAGAAAAAAGGCAAGCATACTCATAACAAAAGATATCAACACAAAAACACAAAATACAGCAGGATAAATAAAAAGGAAAAGTTGATTTACAAAACAACCCAAAAAATAATGAAATAGTAATAGTAAGTCCTTGTTTGCAATATAATTACTTTAAGTGTAAATGTATAAAATTCTCCAACCAAAAGACCCAGAATAGCTGAATAAAAATAAGATCCAACCATATGCTGCCCATAAGAGATTCACTTTAGCCTTAAAGACAAAGACCAAGAGTGAAGGGATGATAAATGGCATTTCAAGCAAATAACTAAAAATAATGATAATAATAATAATAATAATAATAATAAAAACCAACAACTCCCACCAAAACATAATCAAACCAAAATAAAATACCACAGGAAGCTATACATTCATCAGATAAAAGAGACTTTAAACTAAAAATGGTAAAATGAGGCAAAGAGGGTCATTATCTAATGATAAAGAGGTCAATACATCAATAAGATATAACAACTATAAATATTTATGCACCCAACACTGGAGTACTTAAATGTATAAAGCAAAAGGTAAAACACAAAAACAAAAACAAAAACAAAACTAAATGGGGAAATAAGGAGTAATACAATAATAGGTGGGGACTTTAATACCCCACTCTCTACAATGAATAGATCATCCAGGACAGAATCAATAAGGAAAGCGTGGATTTTAACAACAGTACGGATCAAATGACCTAGAGGACATATAGAAAACATCCTATTAAACAACAGCAGAATACACATTCTTCTCAAGTGCACATGGAACATTTTCTAGGATAGAATACGTGCTAGGCCATAAAACAAGTCTTAGTAAATTCAAGAGGGCTGATTATACTGGTTATCTTCTCTGACCACAAGGCATGAAATCAGAAATCAATGACAGGGGGAAACCTGGAAAATTCATGAACACAGGGAAATTAAACAGCATTCTCTTGAATAACCAATGAATCCAAGAATAAGTTAAAGGGGAAATAAATTTAATGAGACAAATAAAACTGGAAACACAACATGCCAGAATTTATGGGGGCAACTAAAGCAGTTCTATGAGGGAAGTTCATAGCAATACATAAGTGCTTACATTAAGAAGCAAGAAAGATCCCAAATAAACTGAAGTGTAAGCTTAAGGAACGAGAAAAAGAGGAATGAACAGAGCCTAAAGTTAGCAGAAGAAAGGAAATATTAAAGATTAGAGCAGAAATAAATGACATATAGATCAAAAAACAATAGAAAAGATTAACCAAAATAAGAGTTATTTCTTTAAAAAAAAAAACAACAAAATTGACAAACGTTTAGGTAGACTAACCAAGGCCGGGGGGAGGAAACAGGACTAAAGTTAACAACAATATAAATGATAAAGGAGACATTGTAAATGAAAAAATGAAAAAGATACCACAGAAATTCTAAAGATTATAAAAGGTTACGATGAAGATTATAAGCAAACAAAGTGGACAACCTAGAAGAAATGGAAAAGTTCTTAGAAACATCCACCTTACCAAGACAGGAATGGAAACTCTGAATAGAGAAATTTAAGGAAAATGAATCCGTACTCAAATATCTCACAATGAAGAAAGGCTTTACTGGTGAATTTTACCAAACATTTAAAGAAGAATTAACAGCAATTCTTAAACTCTTCCAAAGAAATCAAAAAGGAGGAAACACTCCGAAACTCATTTTACTAGGCCAGCATTATCCTGACACCAAAACTGCAAAGAACACTACCGGAAAAGAAAGCCACAGGACATTATCCCTGACAAATAGAGATGCAAAATTTCTCAATACCAGGAAATTGAATTCAACAGCATATTTAAAGGATCATTCTCCATGATCAAGCATGATTTATCCCTGGGATTCAAGGATAGTTCAACATATGCAAAACAATCAACGTGATACACCACAATAACAGAATGAAAGAAAAGAACCATATGATCATTTCTGTAGGCACGTTGGAAAGAACACTCAACCAAATTTAACATGCATTCATGATAAAAACTCTTAACAAATTAGGCACAGAAGAAATATATCTCAACATAACAAAGGCCAATATGACAAACCCATAGCTTTTATTTCTCAATGGTGAAATATTAAAAATGTTCCCTCTAAGATTAGGAACAGAACAAAGTTACGCACTCTCACCATTCCTATTCAACACAGTACTGAAAGTCTTAGCTAGAACAATTAGGGAATAAAAAGAAATAAAAGGTACATGAATTGGAAAGGAATAAATGAAATGGTTTCTATTTGCAGACAACATGATTTTTATATAGAAAATACTAAAGATTCAACCTAAAAACCTGTTTGATCTAATCAATGAATTCACTAAAGTTGCAGGGCAACAATATGTAGTGTTTCTATAAACCGAAAACGAAATTTTTGAAAGAGAAATTTAAAAAAA
Source organism: Panthera tigris (assembly GCF_018350195.1). Lineage (NCBI taxonomy): Eukaryota > Metazoa > Chordata > Mammalia > Carnivora > Felidae > Panthera > Panthera tigris. The sequence goes on from NC_056670.1 coordinate 11,105,957, forward strand.
TCATTCCCATTTACAATAGCATCAAGAACAATAAAATACTTAGGAAGAGGTTTAACTAAGGAGGCAAAAGATTTCTATGCTGAAAATTATAATACATTGGTGAAAAGAAGAAGGCACAAATACTGGCAAGGTATCTTCTGTTAATGGATTTGGAAGAATATTGTTGAAATGGTAATATTATCAGAAGCTATCTTAGATTCAATGCAATCCCTCTCAAGATTTCAAAGGCATTTTTTACAGAAGTAGAAAAAACCTTTCTAAAACTTATATGAAATCACAAAATCCTCCAATAGCCAAAGAAATTCTGAGAAAGAAGGGCAAATCAAGAAGTATCACACTTCCTGATTTCACTAGAGTCATCAAAACAGCATGGAACTGGCATAAAAATGAACAAATAGGTAAATGGAAAAGAATCGAGAGCCTGGAAATAAACCCAAGCATACATGGTTTACTGTTAGTTGACAGGGTTGCCAAGAATACCCAATGGAGAAAAAGACAGTCTTCAATAAATGGTGCTGGGAAAATCAGATATTCACATTTAAAAGAATGAAACTGGACCCATATCTTAACCACTCATGAAAATTAACTACAAATGGATTAAAGACTTAAATGTTTGACCCCAAATCATGAAACTTCTAGAAAAAAAAACACAGCAACAAAGCTCCTTGATATGGGTCTTGGTAATAATTTTTTGGATATAACACCTAAACCACAAGCAACAATATCAAAAATAAACACATGGGACTACATCAAATTAACTACTAACCAAGTGAAAAGACAACCTACAGAATGGGGAAAAACGTTTTCAAACTATATATCTGATGAGGAGTTGATACCCAAAACATATAAAGAACTTCTATAACTCAATAGCAAACAAAACAAAACAAAAAAACCCAACTCAATTAAAAAATGGGCAAAGGACTTGAATAGATGTTTCTTCAGCTCCAAAAAAGACATATGAAAGGCCAAATGGTACATGAAAAGATGCTCAACATCATCACTGGTCATTAGAGAGAAGCAAATCAAAACCATAATCAGGTAGCAAAGCACCTCACACCTATTAGAATGGCCACCACTGAAAAGGCAAAAGATTAACAAAATGCTGGTGAGCATGTGGAGAACAGAACACCTTGCACACTGCTGATGAATTGTAAACTGGTACAGCTATTGTGGAAAACAGTATAGAGGATCCTTACAAAATTTTAAAAATAGAACTACCATATGATCCAGTAACCCACTTCTTAAAACATATCCAAATGAAACAAAAACACTAATTTGGAAAAGGAATCTGCACCTCCATGCTCATAGGAGCATTGTTTACGATAGCCAAGACATGGAAACAATGTAAGTGTCCATCTGGAAATGAACGGATAAAGAAGTTGTGGTATATACATACTACGGAATATTATTTAGCCAGAAAACCGGGAAATACTGCCATCTGTGATAACAAAGACAGAACATGAAGGCATTATGCTAAGAGAAATAAGCCAGACAGAAAAAGAGAAATATTGTATGATCTCACTTATGTATAAAACCTAAAAACCAAAACAAACACATAAGCAAACAACAAACTCAGAGAAAAAGAAAGCAGACTTGTTATCAGAAGTGGGGAGTGGGGAGAGAGGAATTGAAGGAAACTGGTCAAAAGGTACAAACTCCCAGGTATAGGTTAAATAAGTACCAGGTATGCAATGTACAGCATGATGACTACAGCTAAACCTGTTGTATGAAATACAGGAAAATTGTTAAGAAGGTAAATCCTAAGAGTTTTCATCACAAGGAAAAAAAAATTTTCCCATTATTCTTCCTTCTAAAGTTTTAATGCATCCATATGAGAAGATGGAAGCTTAGCAGAACCTATTATGGCAATCATTTCATAAGATATGCAAATCAAACCATCACACCGTGTATTCTAAAATTATATAGTGGTGGTATGTCAATTATCAATTAATCAATCAATAACACATTTAAAAAGAGTTGTAAGTCAAGAAGACATTACCACAATGTGTCATCAAATCTTCGTGAAAATCTAAGAGCTGGTCTCGGATTTCTTCAGGACATGGACATTCACTTTTGTCATCCTTAAAATTGAGAAGCATATTGATCTGAAAGTTTGGACAAACAAGAGGAAGAACAAGAGTAAAAGAAAAGTGAAATCAGGAAAGACACAGCAAAGATCATAAACACCAAAGATGTTCAATCTTTGAATATTCATAAACTGCAGCCCAAAAGATGAAAAGTCATTATCACTCAGTATAACAAATACCACAAAATAAATAGAACTATTCAAAGCCTCGCTTGTTGCAACATAGTCATATAATTTGCTTCCTCTTTCTCAAATCCACAATATGTTAGACCCTTGTATACTTAGGGTTCTTAAATCAACTAAAATCTAAATGTTATTTTTAAAAATATTTTATTGTGCTTTTCCTAGATTTCCTTTTTTCTAGCTAATTTCTAAACTTTACTGAATATTTTAAAGAATTCTTTTTGAGAAGGATATAGTAGCAAAGGCAAAAAAATTCTAAATACGATAGAAAAGTAATATAATGGATAACTTGCTCTTTAATAACATTAATAGTTCAATTAACCAAATTCAAGAAACAATCCTCAATTGGTTTTAGCTTCAGACATAGAACTATTACACTTCTGAATGAAGAAAAGAAAGGAATGTTGCTGTTTCGCAAATTCCCCCGAAGAAACAACTGTTTTCTTTTTAGAATTTTTTACATGAATTTTTTGTTTAACTTTTATTTTGAGAGAACTGTAGATTCCTACGCTATTTTAAGAAATAACACAAAGAGATAACATACACCCTTTACTCAATCCCCCCAAAGGTAACATCTTACAAAACAGTAGTACAGAATCACAACCAGGAGACTGACATTGATAGTTAAGATAGAGAACAACTCTAGCACCTCAAGGATCCTTCCTGCTATACCATTATAACCACACCCACTTCCCTCCTATTTGCTCCTCATCCCTTATTCCTGTCAATCACTAATTGACTGTTATCCATTTCTGTATTATTGTCATTTCAAGAACGTTACATAAATGGAATCACACAGAATGCATGCATATATTGCTATATGATCCTTCTGATGTCCTCAGGGTCTGTAGTGATCCCTCATTTCATTTCTGATAATTTGTGTCTTTTACCTTTGTCAGTCTTTTCAGTGTTTTGTAGATTTTGTTGATATTTTTATTTTTTATTTATTTATTTTTTTCAATATATGAGATTTATTGTCAAATTGGTTTCCATACAACACCCAGTGCTCATCCCAAAAGGTGCCCTCCTCAATACCCATCACCCACCCTCCCCTCCCTCCCACCCCCCATCAACCCTCAGTTTGTTCTCAGTTTTTAACAGTCTCTTATGCTTTGGCTCTCTTTTGTTGGTATTTTTAAATAACCAGTTTTTGGATTCATTAATTTTTTTTCAGTTGTTGTCCTGTTTTCATTTTCATTGATTTCTGCCTTTATGTTATTGCCTTCCTTCTGCTTGCTTTGGGTTTATTTCACTCTTTTTTAAAAAAAATTTTTTAATGTTTATTTATTTTTGAGAGGGTGTTGGGGGAAGGGGAGAGAGAGAGGGAGACCCAGAATCTGAAGCAGGCTCCAGGCTCTGGAGTCAGCCCGACGTGGGGCTCAAACTCACGAACCACAAGATCATGACCTGAGCCAAAGTCGGACACTCAACCAACTGAACCACACAGGCACCCTTACCCTTTTTTTTTTTCCCAAATGCTTGTGATGTCAACTGAGATTACTGAGTGTTTTTCTCTTTTTAAATGTAAATATTTAATGTCATAAATTATCCTCTCAGCACTGTGTTAGCTGTTCCCACAAATTTTGATATGTGATTACTTTCATTTTTTTCAGTTCATTGATTTAAACATTTTTTTTAATGTTTTATTATTTATCTGAGAGAGAGAGAGAGAGAGAGAGAGAGAGAGAGAGAGAGAGTGTCAGAGAAAGAGGGGATACACAGAATCCCAAGCAGTCTCCAGACTCTGAGCTGTCAGCACAGAGCCCAACTCATGAACTGCGAGATTATGACCTGAGCCGAAGTCAGACACTTAACCAACGGAGCCACCCAGGCGCCCCTCAGTTGAATGATTTTTAAATTTTCCTTAAGACTTCCTCCTTACACTATGAGTTATTTACAATTGTGTTGTTTAGTTTCCAAGTATTTGGAGATTTTTCTGTTTTCTGTCTTTTATTGATTTCTAAGTTGACTCTACCGTGGTCAGGAAAAAGATTCTGTATGAAAAAATTTAAATGCTTTTAAATCCGTTTAGGCTGTTTAAGGCCCAGCATACAGTCCATCTTTGAGAATGTTTCATGGATGCTTGAAAAAAAACTATGTATGATGTTGTTGGATGGAGTGTTATACAAATACCCAAAGACCCTGTTGGGTGATGACAGAGTCGCATTTTCCTATGTTCTTGCTGACTTTTGCCTAGCTTTCTATCAATTACTGAAAGAGGAGTGCTGAGGTCTCCAACTATCATTGTGTATTTATCTACTTCTCCTTTCGGTTCTGTGTGGACTTCACATATTTTTCGGCTGTATGCAGTACCTGTGCATTTGCCTTCTTGGTAGGTTCTTACAGCATTGTGTAATGTTCCTGTCTGCCTCTGGTAATTTCTTTACTCTGATAGAGTCACTCTTACTTTCTTTCAGTGTTTCATAATATATCTTTTTTCAACCTTTCACTTTCAACCTATCTACATCATTCTATGTGATATAAAACTTCTCCTAGAAATACCTCATCAGAGAAACATCTCATAGATGTAACCCTAACAGCAGATGGTTAGGCCAAGTTTTATATAATCCACTCGGCCAATCTCTTTTAATTGGAGTAATGTTCAAGCCTTTATTGATATGACTTAAGTCTGTAATTTCATGTTTTTTGTTTGTTCTGCTTTATTTTTCCCAACTTGCTGTGGGTTCCTTGAACTATTTTTAGGATTTCGTTTTGAATTATCCCTGGCATTTTTTTTAGTATATCTCTATGCATAGTTTTTTTTAGTGGTTGCTCTGGATATAAAATATACGTACATAATTCATCACAGCCTACTGGCATCAACATTTTACCAGTTTGAAGCACAGAAAACTCATCTCTCTTTTATACCCCTTATCCTCCTTCATTTAAAATACAAATGTCTTAAATATTACCTATAAATACATCTAGAACACAGCAGAGAGCTTCATCATTTTTGCTTCATCCATCAAATATAATCTAGAAAACTCAAAAGGAGGGGCGCCTGGGTGGCTCAGTTGGTTAAGCGTCCAACTTTTGGTTTTGGCTCAGGTCATGATCTCATAGTTTGCAAGTTTGAGCCCCTCATCAGGCTCTCTACTGTCAGCGCAGGGCCTACTTCAGATCCTCTGTTTCCCTCTCTCTCTCTCTCTCTCTCAAAAATAAACATTTTTAAAAAAAGAGAGAGAAACTTGGGGGGCCTGGGTGGCTCAGTCGGTTAAGCGTCCAACTTCAGCTCATGTCATAATCTCACAGTTCTTGGATTCGGGCCCCACGTCGGGCTCTGGGCTGACAGCTTGGAGCCTGGAACCTGCTTCAGATTCTGTGTCTCCCTCTCTCTCTGCCCCTCCCCGGCTCATGTCTGTCTGTCTCTCAAAAAAAAAAAAAAAAAAACATTAAAAAAATTTTTTAAAAACAGAGAACCCAAAAGAAAAGGGAAGATATATTGTATTTATTCCTATTTTAACACCTTCCATTGTTCTTTCTTCATTCCTGATTTTCCATATTTTCTTCTATTGTCATTTTCTCTCCATTTAAAGGACTTCATTTAGGCTTTCCTTCAGGGTTGGCCTGCTGTAGTCCAAATCTCATCCTTTCCCTCCATTTGAGAATGTCTTGATTTCCCCTGCATTTCTGAAGGATATTTTCATTGCCTATAGAGTTCTGGGTTTTCAGTCTTTTTTTCAGTTGAAAACCAGTGTGCTGCCTCCATCTGGCCTACATGATTTGTGATCTGAAATCTCGGTCACTCACATTGTTTTTTCCCTCTAGGTGTCATTTCTTTCTCACTGCTTTTGAGATTTTTTTCTGTGTCTCTCGTTTTCAGAAGTTGGACTATGGTATATCTTGATTTAGATATCTTCGGGTATTCTGTTTAGGGTTTATTCAGCTTTTTGAGTCTCTCTCTCTCTCTCTTTTTATAAGTTTCTTTATTTATTTTTGAGAAAGACAAATAGTGGGGGATGGGCAGAGAGAGATGGAGAGAGAGAATCCTAAGCAGGCTCCGCGCTGACAGCACAGAGCCCAACTCAAGGCTTGAACTCACAAACTCAGAAACTTGAAATCAATCTGAGCTGAAATCAAGAGTCAGACACGTAACCAGCTGGGCCACCCAGGTGCCCCTTGAGTCTTTTTCTTTGTATCTTTTGCCAAACTTGGAAAGTTTCAACTTTGATTTTTTCCAAGGTTTTTTTTTTTTTTTTTTTTTCAGTTCCCCCTCTTTCTCCTATTCCTAGGACTCCAGTGTCACAAACGTTTGATGTTTTGTTATATTTTCACTGGTTCTTAAAGCTTTATTTTCTTTTCCAGTTTGTTTTCTGTTCTTCAGACTGGGTAGGTGATTCTCATTATTCCCTCTTTAGTTCAATGATTCTTTTCTCTGTCTCCTTTCTGCTGTTCAGTGTATCCATTAAAGGTTTCTTTATTTTCGCTATTTTTCATTTCTAAAATTTCCATTTGGTTCTTGTTCCTATCTTTCTTTCTTTGTGAAGACTTTTTTTTTTTTTTTTTTCCATTTGGAAGCTTTATGATGGCTGCTTTAAAAGCCTTGTCAGAGAAATTGAAATCTTCATGAGCTGGAGATCATCCGAGTTGGTATCTAGTGATTGTCTTTTTTCATTCAAGGTTTTCTTGGTTCTTGATATGATGAGTGATTTTTTTTTTTTTTTAAACTGAAACCTGGGCATTTTGGTACTATGAGACTTCTCGATCTTAAATTTCTGGCTTCTTCTGACAGTAGCTAGCAGGAGAAGAGTTTAACCTGCCCTGTTCCTTGTTACTTCCAGGTGGGAGCGGAAGACCATTTCCCCACTCGGCCTCCGCGAGCACTTGAGGAAAGAAGGTCTTGTTCCCACTGGGCAGTTTGGGAGACCAGTTCCCCCTAGACCTGTACCCACACAACCCCAGCTGGAAAGGGCAAGAGTGCCTTGGTACTTCTCCCTCCCTAGCCTCTCCTGACACTTTGGACGATGCAACCCTCGTTACCACCCAGCTGGGAAAAGTCTCAGCTCCTCACAGCTCCAGCCGGGGCACCTCATTACAGCCTGATGAGGGTGGCAGGCTAGGCTCCCACTCAGTCTTCGCTGGGTGGGCCAGTTTGGACTGGTGTTTGGCTGATGTAGTACGGTTAGTACCTAAAAGCTTTCAGTTTTGCTAGAGAGATGGTTTTCTTGGTCTTCTGGCTGGACAAAGAAGGCTTTTGTTGGGGCTTTTCCTGTCGGTGTCCATCAGCATTTCTGGGTTGCCAGCTTCTTTAGCTCCAGGTCTGGCATAGATGAGGGGAAAAGAAGATCCAGGGGACTCAACCACCATGTTGTTTCTCAAGTCCCAAGTTCCATAGTCAGTCTCCTGTTTTCTATCTTTCAGAGTCTTTGTATGTTGTCTTTTATGTAATTTCCAGGGTGACAGTTGTACTTAGAAGAACAGGGAAAGGCACACGTACTCCATTTTTCTAGAAGCAGGAGCTATCAATAGCGGTGTAACGAATGGAGTTGATTTGGGGGAGCCTGGTCTTGTTTTCTGCTCCATAAATGCTATTTGTGGCAATAAACAAAATCCCATGTCCCTTCCCTCAAAGAAATTTCATTCTGGTGAGAAAACAAATTCTTCAATTAGTCCACAAATATTTTCATTTGGAAATATCTTGATACATAGAGAAAAGGTCAGGGTAAGATACTGAAGATAGTGTGCATCCCATCTGGAAGTAGATTCTAGACCAGCTAATTGTTTAGTTCAGGCATGTGCCCTTGATTCTGCTGTACCTAGGCAGATCTGGGTTTGGATATCATAAACAGGTGATCAGTCTCTCAGCAAGCCTGGCAGCAGTAGTGACATTTGGTCTTTCAGGAGAGACCAAACAGAAAAGGTCTGACATTGAGTCACAGAAGCGAAGGGTTCTTTTTCACTGGGTGGTGCCATGTCAGCCAAAGAAGATCCACTTGTGTGGTTGGATACGGTTTCTTTTTTTAATTAATTTTTTAATGTTTACTTATTTTTGAGAGAGAGACAGACAGAGCGTGAGCAGAGTGAGAGGGAGACACAGAATCCGAGGCAGGCTCCAGGCTCTGAGCTGTCAGCACGGAGCCCGACGTGAGGCTCAAATCCACTGTGAGATCACGACCTGAGTCGAAGTCAGACACTTAACCGACTGAGCCACCCAGGCGCCCCTGGGTACTGTCTCTACATGTAGAACTTCAGAGTCTGGCACACAGGTCTCCTCGAAGATTCTATGATACACATGATACCTTTCAATAAATCTCTCATTTGTTTAAACTGAGAAGATTTTTCTTTTCCTTTGGTGAAACTAAGAATTACTAAATCTACTTGGCTAGTTTAAGGAGAACAGGGGGGAAAAAAAAGCCCACTTGTAATTTATACTGTAATTTCACGATGTACGGATCCTGAATGAACTAAAGCCCAAAGTAAAAAGGGAAGAATTTCCATTTCATTCTTGTACCTGTTCCTGAGGTGGGGATCGAAATTCCTTTGTCTTCCTGGCAGTGAGCGCCGCCGACATGTTTAAAGCTTGCATAACTTCGTTGTAACGGAAGCGCTGATTGTCTTGGAGCTTGGCTACAAAGTCATCTGAAAAGGCCACGATGGCTTCTATCCGGTGTCGGACCTGGCAGTCACAGAGGTACTGGAGCAGCAGACACATCTGAAAAGATGATGAACAAGACATCAGGGGTGAATTCAGGAATCTTAAGTAGTTAATGTGTACCTGTGGCAGACACGCTTAGTATCAACTCTTCTATGAACAGAACTCTGATTCTGTGTAGGCAGCACTGTGCTTGGTCCCAGGGGATAAAACCTACAGTTTTTCTAAGCTTAAAAGGGTAAATGCATGCCCCGTTGGTGGACACTTAACTGCCCTGGCCTCCTCGGCAGCTACCGGGGCTATGGCAAATGAGATATATAAGGCGAACTCAGTGAGGAGTCTTGTGGGAAAGATTTCACACCAATAACAACAGACTAGAACACTCTCTTTTCAAATTGGGTTTAACTGGGTAATGAGTGACATGACTGTTTCACTTTAGGATGAAAACCGCAGACTAAGGAGCACAGGAAAATATTAAGAGCTGGCTTCCTGAGGACATTATTGAGCTCCTATACTAATTCTAGAACTCTGCACCTCCAGACTCTGCATGTAAATTAATTTATTGGTTTCACTGTTCATTCATTAAATGCCAAGTTGGGTATTCAACCAGAAGTCAAAAGGATTTAAGCGTATTTATTTATTTTGAGAGAAAGAGAAAGACGCCACAAGCAAGGTAGGGACGGAGAGAGACGGAATCCCAAGCAGGCTCTACACTGTGTGAAGCCCGACACAGGGCTTGAACACATAAAGTGCAAGATCAAGACCTGAGATGAAACCCAAAGTCAGATGCTTAACCAACTAGCCACCCAGGCACCTCAGCTAAAAGGATTTTTAACTGAGAGAATATGTTGGTAGAAATATGCCTACAAGAGAACGCTCTGCCCATGTTTCGGAAAGCATTTAAATATACTTAATACCAATTGTGATATAAATACAAAGCAGTGTTAAAGGGAACGTTAAAACCACAACAGGGACATTTCTGCCAATGCCAGCTCTGAGGTAGCCCTAGCATCCACTCCCCTCTTCATCTCCTTCACCCCACCCCAGTGCAAGCCCCGTCCCCTTGGGTCTGGACCAGCGTGACAGCCTCTCGACTGAGTGGACTCTGGAGGACTAGCTCTTCTCCTTATCAGTTTTCATCACAGCAGCTACAATTAAATTTTTAGAATCAAATTCCCTTGTTAAAATTATTCAATGGTTGGGGCGCCTGGGTAGCTCAGTCGGTTGAGCATTCAACTTCAGCTCAGGTCATGATCTCCCTCGCGGGTTCAAGCCCAGCGTCGGGCTCTGTGCTGACGGCTCAGAGCCTGGAGCCTGCTTTGGATTCTGTGTCTCCCTCTCTCTCTCTGTCTCTGTCTCTGTCTCTCTCTGTCTCTCAAAAATAAATAAGCATTAAAAAAAAATTAGAATGCGGGGCACCTGGGTGGCTCAGTCGGTTAGGCGGCCGACTTCGGCTCAGGTCATGATCTCGCGGTCCGTGAGTTCGAGCCCCGCGTCGGGCTCTGTGCTGACAGCTCAGAGCCTGGAGCCTGTTTCGGATTCTGTGTCTCCCTCTCTCTGACCCTTCCCTGTTCATGCTCTGTCTCTCCGTGTCTCAAAAATAAATAAAACGTTAAACAAAAAAAAATTAAAAAAAAAAGAAAGGATATTTCAGACATCTTGATAAGCACAAGAAACAGGCAATGTCTTTAATTCCTTAGAAACATACATGCAGGAAGCAAAATCTTGCTGTGTGAGAATGGGCACACCTACTGGTAACAAAGTGTTCTATGGCTAGTGAGAGTGGGGGCAGGGTAGGAAGGGGGTAAGGGGTCCCTTCTGTTTCAGGCATTCCAACAAATGGTTGGTGGAATGCATCTGCAGAAATAAGAGGAAAGAGAAATTGCTAATGAAGAGGAGGAGAAAAAGTGCCTGACACACACACTCAAATCACTAAATGTATTTCTTATCAACTACTGTCAACTGACACCATTAGAAAATTCATGAATTCCATTCTAATTTTTTAAAAAAATTTTTTTTTAACGTTTATTTATTTTTGAGACAGAGGAGAGACAGAGCATGAACGGGGGAGGGTCAGAGAGAGAGAGGGAGACACAGAACCTGAAACAGGCTCCAGGCTCTGAGCTGTCAGCACAGAGCCCGACGTGGGGCTCGAACCCACGAACCATGAGATCATGACCTGAGCTGAAGTCAGATGCTTAACCAATTGAGCCACCCAGGTGCCCCGCATTCTAATTTTTTTTTAATGCTTATTTATTTTTGAGAGAGAGAGACAGAGACAGAGACAGAGAGAGAGAGGGAGAGGGAGACACAGAATCCAAAGCAGGCTCCAGGCTCTGAGATGTCAGCATAGAGCCCAGTGCGGGGCTGGAACCCACAAACCGTGAGATTATGACCTGAGCTGAAGTCGGACGCTTAACTGACTGAGACACCCAGGCGCCCCATTCACGAATTCCATTCTAAATGCAAGAAAATTATACTGGCACATCCCAAAACACAACAGGAAGTTGGTTAATTTTATGAAAAACGATCATTATACACGAACACAAAAATACACACACACCCCTCCCCCACCACCAAGAGGAAAAGAGACAAAGGCAAATATCAATACCTAAATAGTTAGTGACCCTGAAATTCACTAAAAAAAATTTTGTTGTTGTTGTTTGTTTTTTCATTTTGTTTTGTTTTCTGATTACCTGCAATTTAACTGGCTCAGGCAGTTTCATTTGGAGCAGTCCTTCCTTGGGCCTCTTACCCCCTTTGGCTTCTTCTTCTCCAGCTCCTTCTGGCTTGGAGTCTTCCATGGAGGGCTCTTTCTCCAGAGCCTCAGTGTCTTCTTCCGGAGTGGCGGCTTCCTTGAACACACTGGGCTCTATCAGCTGCAAGATGTGTTTTAAGTCGTCATTGTGGAAGATCCCCATGATGAGCAGAGTATAGAAAAGCTTGATGAGAGGTACAAAGAGAAATTCAGTGGTGCCCCCCACGGGGTCCCGGGCATGCAGGCTGCCCTCTTTAACAGCTTCTGTCAGCATCTGAATGGTTTTGGCCTTCAGGATGTCCAGCGGGAACTCTGGACTGTATTGGTAGCATTCGTTATTGATGCTCACAAAACTGGGGGAGGAGAACTGTATCCGTGGCCTGAGGGAGGTGCTGAGGCCAATCCCGGGGAGGCCGTGCTTTTTGTTCTCATCAGGGAAGAGGGTGATGCTCTTGGTCTCCTCCGTCATGGGCACGATGAACTCACTGTTCATCATGAGCCTGGCAGTGGCGTAGGAGCTCAGGTGGATGTCAATCAGCAGGTCATAGTAGCCGGCCCGCAGCAAACCGGGCATGTACTTGTTCTCGATGGCGTAGAGCAGCTGGGGTTCGTCCACGTGGCTGCACAACGCATGCGCCACCCGGTGGTTCCCGAGGGCGCAGACGGCGGAGTAAAGCCGGAGCGTGTGGTAGTGGAATTTCAGCAGCTCTTCCTGCTCTGTCAGCTCCAGTATGTCCACAGATCTGTACACAGGAGGAGAGTGGTAGCAAGGTCAGGTGGGGAAAAGTTCTAAAAACTCCGCATCACAGGAGAAATCTAAGTACCTCATGAATTTCAAAAAGTTACGGAAACATATCTTTGTTCCCGATTTTCTATGACAGGTTTCATGTTGGTGTATTTTTTTTTTCCTCCGTCAGTACTAGGTATTTTACAAGTTTTCCTCCGTATGCAATTTTACGTGGGAAATTTCTAACCACTAGTGGTTGAAGCTGCTTCATCCTCCATCAATCACCCTCAGGTTTGGGGCACCTCTCGTAGACACGGAGTCTCGATCTGCACCCGTGTCTCCTTTCCTTTCAGAATTTGAGCCCTCCTTAGAAAATCTTGAATCTCCTTTTCCAACTTGGCTAAGCTGCCCCAGAAAGCCAGAGACCTTTTCCTTAGGCTAAGTTGTCCCTGTCTCTGACCTATGATTAGCGATTCGCCTGACCAGTCGGAAGTAAGAGAATGGAGGACTAATGCTTCTGAAGTGATGTACCTTCTTACACATCCCTCACGGCCCCAGACTTAGACCAGTGCAGCCCTGGTTTCCACCGGGCATGTATGGCTTGTGAAACAAATACTATTTGTGATATTTCGCGTAGCAAAGTTTCTACTGGGAAGCTGAGTCTACGCTGGGCCATTTTGCTTCTAGAATGTATCATGCCCTTCCAACCCATAAAAAACTTAAAATGGCCAGAATATGCCTAAAGTAAAGCCATTCCTTTCAAAACGAAGTCAATTTTAAGAGGACGTAATTCCTTTCGATGTGCTAATGTTTCTACACTATTTATTTAAATTATTAAGATTGCCCATGGGTGACACTGTAGAATTGAAAGTAGAAACTTGATATATTCACAATAAAAGGAATGACTCATTCATCTAGAAAAGTGTCCTTGGTGAGACTATAATATAGACTCATCAGAACATGGGTTATTATATGACTTCATTAATATTCGTCTAGCAGTTAACCCCTACACAGTAGAAGCTGAGTAATTACTTATGATTATTTGCTGTTAAGCTCTGTCACCGTCCTCCATACTCGATCATCCTGTCCATGCCCATCCACTGTGTCTATGCTTCCCGGGTCACAGGTATTCTATGAAAAGCCACTGTGGCTTGATGGTGCAAAGTTATTCCAGACCCTACCGCCCAAATCTCAGCATCAGAAGCATTCTGAGTGAGAAACTCAAAGCAAATGATGACTCACCTAGGCCTCTGGGAAACCACACAACTGTGGGGCCCGGCTGCTAGCACCCAATTCTTGGGAAGGTATATCTAAGCAGGCCTTCTCTCTCAAAGTATAGTGGACAATGATTCCCATGTCTTACCTAGGCCCTCCAGGCTCTCAAGAAGACTATGAGCCTGGCTGATGGTCAAAATATATAAACCTGTTCACCGTAGCAACACAGAACCTCTGCATTCTAGCTTCTTAGTGAAGAACACAACTTACCCTACCATCTAATTCCTCTCAGACTGCCAGTTTCTAGAAAAAACATCTAAGGACTCCACAATTTACATTAGCTACTGCCCCTTCCAACTCACCTCCTGTTATTCACTTTAGGGCACCCTGTTACTTCCTTTAAAGCACCTCTCTTCCCGACTAGACCATGAAATCTTTTAAGGTAAGGGTCCCATCTGTTTTGTACACCATTTAGTATCCAATGCCAGGGACACAATGAGAACTAATATATGTCTGGAATGAATGAATAAGAGAATTCTGGAAGGATCTATAGTCTCCATCTCATGACTCTACACTTAGGTCAGGGCAAACCAAAGCATATACCTCAACTACTTTAATCTGTCTTTCCACACCAACTCCTTATAGCAATATTCATACTTTAATAAGCTATGGATTTACTTGGGAGGATAGCAAAATAAATAACTTGTTATTCTATCTGTTACAAGGACATTATTTTATCTGTTTAAATATAAAATATAACACCTCTTTAGCACACACCATACTGTTGTTGGTAAATATTCTCCCTCTTCTTCCGTCTGTCCTGTATATGGGGTAGTCTGATCTGCCCTACTTAGCTTGGGCTTGACTCTATGACTTGCTTAGGCAGGTCATAAATAAAATAAATAAAATAAATAAACTGTGAGTGAATGTAACATCTGCCACAAGCAAAAAGAAGTTCTAAGAGACCTGAAGTGTCTGTTAACCCTCCTGTACATCCACCATTGGCCGTGGAAACTGTATGTCCCAGATCGGAGCTTCCCCATCAATTTGGGTCTCAGGGTAAGAAGGAGGAAGTCTGCACTCATAGCCCACCACAGCCTGGAGCAGAGCTACAGCGGACCAACAACCTCACGTAACGTGAGCAAAAGATTCACGTCTGTTCACAAGCCACTGAGACGTGGGGGTTGTTATTGCATTAAAAGCTAATATAATACCTTACACTCTTCAACAGTCCTCAATGGAGAAATATTTTTCATAAGTCAATATCATTCTTTTATATATCAAATATTACAGAGGGTCTACTATGGATGAAGCACTGTGCACTGGTGATACGATGGTGAACAACATCGACACAATTCCTGCCCTAAGGGAGCTGACCATCTAGCTGAGGAGGGAAATCTTAACCAAAAAGTACGTAAATTATGAACAGTGATACATGTCATGAAGGAACCAGAGAACTAACATGTATGTAGTGCCATTCCAAATTGTTAAGTATTAATTATTGGCCATGTCATTGGGGCATGAGAAAAAGCTTCTACTCAGCCACTAGTTGGCATATCCCTTTGTTATTCTGAATTTGGGAACTCATCAGATTTTTCTTTGGCTTCTAGGAAGCCTGAAGCCACTGTGGGACTTTACCAACCACACAGAATGATGTGGTGTGAGTGACCCCGTGCCAGTCTCGCCCTGGGCTTTGTTATTTTCCTGTCCTCACCTTGCCTGCATATCTGGTTCTAGTGACTCTTTTTTGTGCATTTGTATTTCATACATTTTGGGAAAATGACTCAAACTCTTCATGATCTATAGTGAGAGTTCATTTATTTACTTATTTATTTAACGTTTATTTATTTTTGAGGAAGAGAGAGAGAAAGAGCATGAGTAGGAAAGGGGCAGAGAGAGAGGGACACACAGAATCTAAAGCAGGCTCCAGGCTTCGAGCTGTCAGCACACAGCCTGATGCGGGGCTCGAACTCACGAACCAGGAGATCATGACCTGAGCTGAAGTGGGACATTTCACCGACTGAGCCACCCAGGCGCCCCAGAGATAAGATATTTTTAAGCTTTATTTTCTTTCCCCAGCAGCATACCTGAGCCCCCGGCCAATGGTCTAATTCAAAGGGCCCTAATCAGACGGTAAAGGGCACACAGGGCTGACCTGTTCTCCTCCGGGATATGGAGAGACATGAACTGCAGAGGATCCAAACACTGCACCAGCCAGCCTTGGCGCTCACTTATTCGAGACACATCTACCTTCAGGAACTGGTTGGGCATTCTGCTCCACAGGACGTGGGACAGAAACTGCACGTGGAGACGCGGGGGACACTGTGGCACAGGGTTTTTGTGCTCACTCTTGAATAATCCCGCGGAGAGAGGCATCACATTCTAGGGAGCAGAAAAAGAACTAATTTGTAACAATCCGTGGGGTTAATAACGTAACGACCACAGTTCTGCACAGGAAAGAGATCCTGGAAGCGAGATACCCTCTGTGTCCGGCAACGTTAATACAAGAAATAACAGAACTTGGGATGAATGGCTCCTGAAAGGTCAAGAGGTGAAAACATCCTGAGAGAACATACCTAAAATTTCAGGGCTGGCAAACAGGCTTGGGGAGCTAGATTTCTTTCGCAAACACTCCCTGGTACGCTGAGAATGCAGCTACAACCAAGTAGAACCACGTAATCTGGGTATTTTTTTTACCAAGCTGGGCCCTCGCCAAATCCGGCAAGCCTGCGGCTGTCTGCGGTACCAAACTCCAGGAAGAGTTGCATGCACTTGGCTCTCTCTCCTGGTCTGTCCTCTGTCGCCCACCTTATCCTTCAAGTGCTCACTCACTGGCTCCCTCACTCACAAGTCAGGTTTGTCAGGTTTCAGCAGCCAGTTCTACACCGGAGACAGCTCAACAGACAAAACAGCACCATCACACAAGACACCGGAGACAGCTCAACAGACAAACAGCACCATCACACAAGACAACAGAGTTCATCAGACATTAACACAATCTAATTGTTCTTCACCCTGCTCCAGCTTCAGTATGGATCACCTTCAGCCTCCCTAGTGCCTTCAGTCTGATCTCAGGGCAACACAGGTCTCTACTTGGCCGAAGCTTATTCATGCACTCATGACCCTGACACCCCCTCCGCCTGCCCGTCATGGGCCATATGGAAACAACGCTCTCACCTCTCCCATTACCTTCAGTGTCTCCCTCTCCCATAAAGTCTTGTCTACTGCGTACTTTCAGACTATCTCATCCTCCAGCTACCTTCCTATTCTCTTCTGATAATGGAGAGGGCGGGGAGGAAAGCCAGATACTGCTTTGGGCCCTGAGTGAACAAAACACACAAAACCCCTCCTCTCATCCAGCTTCCATTTTTTTTTTTAACTGGAAACATAAAATAGACAAAGTTAAAAAGCAAATTAAATAGCATATGACAAAAGAGGTCACAGTGGGGACCCAGGATAGAGGAAGCAGAATGCAGGACAGCAATAATAAGGAGGATGATCATAATGGGTACGGCTGAGAAGGTGACATCCCTTCCATGCAGAAGGGACAGTCAATGCAAAGGACCCAAGGAGGAAGTCTGCCTGGCAAGTCTGAGGAAGAGCTGGAGGCCAGATCGATCTTTCTGTCTATATATTTATTCATCCAAATTTGCTGTCTTTCTCTAATTTTCAACCTTGAATTCACTATAGTATAGCTTCGTCCATCATTTTGCCCAAATTCTTCTGGCAAGGTCAGAAGCCATCCTAACCAACAGGAGTCATGGATTCCTTTCACCCATATTATGTTTGCCTTTCTGTGGCTGCTGAGCATCTCATTTTACAAAAGTAGACATTTAGCTCATGCAGTTTAAGGAGCATGTCCAAAGTCACCGAGCCAGCACTGTAAAACCTCCCACCGCACTCCACCCCGACGTGCAGCTGGCATCTCAACTTGTACAACCGCAAAATTCAATTCAGTTCCTTTTCCTGAATTTCAACAAGCTCTTCCGCTGGTTGTCTTAGCATCCCTTAATTTGTCCAAGCTCAAAAAATCAATTTAATCCTTGATTCTTCATTCTCCTTCAGTACCTGAATCCAATTCATCAACGAATACTATCTGTCCAACTCACTGTCAAATTCTATTCATTTCTCCTCTAAAACATCTTCTCATTTACCCCTCTCTCTCTCCAACATGACTTCTCAGGCTCTCATCATCTCCCATGCGGATGGCATCAAATCATCATAACTCAGCATTACTGCCTCTTCTCATTCTTGTGAGAACAGATACTTCCCACATTTCCACCTCCATATTACTGTCAATGTATTTTTCCAAAACCGGTTTGCTTATGCTCAGTCCCCAGCTTCCAGTTTCCAATGGGATCAACACTGCCTATACAGTAGGTACCAACCTCTTAGAGAGGCATTCAAGGCCTTCCCAGGTTGGCTTCAGTCTACCTTCTCTCAATGTTAATCTCCAGCCACATCCTGGAAGTCACCTTTTGTTACAGCCATATTGAATTCTTTAACCTTCAGCACTTTGACTCAAATATTTTTGCTTTCTCTTGCCCTTCCTCGGCCTAGGATGTCCTCTCCTACTAAGTGTATTCTGAGATCTCTTATTCAACAGTTATGAGTCAACTTAAATGCCTCCTCTTCTCTTTGCTTTACCCGATCCATCCCCCTCCAACCTCCACCTTGTTCTTTCATTTGTTCCTGGAGTATTCTATATGTGCACTATTCTAGCACTTACCACAATGTACCAGTTTCGTGTCGTTAAGCCCATTTGCTAGCTCACCTGTGAGTTCCAGATAATCAAGTGGTATGTTATTTGGCATTTTTGTTCCAAATAAGCCTAGTTTCATTGAGTAATATATTTTTGATGACCACAGAGAAAGCCTTTTTTGTTCTTCTTCTTACAGACTATTTAATAAGTAATTTAAATTGTGGCACAAACCCTTTCTAATAAATTAACATGGCCCTAGCCACCTGAAAGAAATTACAGAACTTTCAAGCATGGCTTACCTTTTTTTAAAAGAGTCACTTCTGTCACTAACATCGCTGCTAAAAAAAAATACTGAATTTATTTAAGGAGAAGTAGCCGCTATTCCCTAAGAGGAAGACCCCAAACAGAATACCAGCAATGAATCTTTCTTACCTTGATTCTTCCCAGCTCAAACTGGAAAACATTGGGACTTGTAGCTTGGGCAAAAGCTGCAGGAAATAATTTCGTACTTGGCTCCACCTTAGATAAAGAAATGAATTTGGAAATATTAGTCAAAGAAGGAACACCAAGAAAAAATATTTTCTTTATAATGACCAAGGAACACCTGACAGAAGGGGCCCAGACACTTTTGTGTTCTTTCAGATGGATCTCCTCTTTCAACAAATATTCAGGGTATCTCATTTCGTTGTTATGCGAACATTTTTGGAGGCCTGTACTGTTTCCCCCCCGAAGGGCAGTGTTATTATTCAAAGAGAACTAAAAAGGCCCAATTAGGCTCATTTCGGTTTTCATTTTCGTCTATTTTCTAAGGTACTTTTCGATCTTCTAGAATGTGCTTTTTGTGCGTGGGGACAAAACGCTTTCTTCCCAGAAGCACGCCACCATCCCTGCCCACGGACCTGGTAGTAGGTGCTCAGCTCCTTGCCGTTGGCGGTGAATGTGAGAAGCCCACTGGCAGCATCCACCACGCACCCGATCTCCAGGCCATTATTGTTGCGTCCTTGCCCTGGGCTCATGCTCTCGCCCGCGCACACCATATAGCAGTTGCTGCGTTTGATGCTGGATTTCAAAAACAAACAAACAAAACACAAAAAACAAAAAACAAAACACATCTTTATCTTTGTACGACCACAGATACAATAGAAAGCATGTATATCTTGCAAACTAAACCTAAATTATGCTGTGCAAGCAACAAGCTCATGCTGTAATGGGAGAGGTGCACAAAGGGCCGATTCTGTGATTCGGAGCAAAAAGTCCACTGACGTCGTGGATATTCTGAATCCGGTCTTACACGTTTCTAAATTTTGCACCTAATGGAGACAGGTCAACAAGTCGGAAACAAGTAAAAACTGACCTGCGCCTTCCCCTCCAAAAACTCAAACCAAACTGGACCTTGTTCTGAGGTTCAAAAAAGTTTAACTAATAATCATCCAAATTTGCAATTTTCATTCTCCTCATTCTCATGTTTTTGTTTTTTTAATCACTTGTTCTGAGATGAGAAGCAGTCATTTCCGAACACTGTCAAAGTCCTTAGGCAAATTCTACCTGAGCCATCAGTGATTCAACATATTTAAAATTTGGCTAACACTATGCCCCTTTGTGGACAATTCCTGGTGATCTGTTATGAGAGAAAGAATTAGCTAGAATATGCATAACATCACTGACGTTAACAACAAACCCCCACCTGAGTTTCACCCCCACCGAAACCTTTCCCAGAGATGGTAATAAACCTAAAGTGACTTGAGTTTTGCCTCCTTCCCTTTCTCTGCCACAGCAGAGTGAAAATGTTAATGAAACTGGCAAAAAAAAAAAAAAAAAAAAAAAAGTCAAAGGCAGGCAAGTAGGAGGAAAAGAAAAAGAAGGCTGAGATAAAAATCAGTTTTGGAATAATCAGGTTGGCTGTGTTTCTTTGCACTCCTTACAAAACATTCAACAACCCTTCCCTGCCCTCTATTTCTTACACTAAGATCATCTATCCAGGTATCCCGTCCCTCTGTTGGGTTATTTCCTTGTACCGTTGCCATCTTTGAAAATCAAATGTGTCCTTCAAGAATGTTCCCAGAGACAGGTGGGTATGGGGCTCCCATACTGTTGTAAAGAAAGCACTCTTTCCTGGACATTCTGGCTTGGCCCATGGTCTCAAGGGCTAAGTTCCACAGTTTTAAGTGTGACAACCCGAAGGCAGGAGAGTGAGCTTCTGGTCACCAAAAATGATGATGCAGGTATATAAGAAAAGCAACATTATGGCGGACTCCCTCTATGACACCTGTCACAGCAGATCAGAGAGGATGCATGGGCACAAAAGACAGATGCAAATGGCCAGATCTTCTCTTGTCTTATCCCACAAGGAAGATAGCCTTCTTCACTTTTTTGAAGGTTTGGTTTGAGTTTGGTTTTACAAATGAAAAAAGGATGGCACAGAAAGTGTAACTGACTTACCCAAAGCCACACAGCGAGTCAATGGCAAAGCTGAGGAAAGAACCCACTTCTCCTCAGTCTGAGTTAAAATGCGTCCACCTGGTCTAAACTACCAGCCCACACTGTCTTCACAGTTTTCTCCCCACCGCGTAAACCGTTCCCGAGATACATTTCAGACCATAAAAGCCTCACATCCACCCATCTCTAATCCCTAAAACAAAGGCTTAGTACTGGCAACCCAAGCTGTTAGTCACGTACGAGGTCACCTGAAGGAATGTAGACTGTTACCCACAAAGGATGCACTGCTCTTACTTTATAATGTTTTTCACTTTTAACGTATTCAGATTCCTTACTGGCTTGTATGCACAACAAAACGGACACTGACATGAATGGTTTCATGATATTGTTCCTATAAATACAACGTGATCCTGGACATGAAATCCAAGGGGGGAAAAAAACCCAAAAAAACAAAAAAAACACCTAGATTTATCAACATGTTTATCAGATGTCATTCACATAAGAAAAAAAAATTGAGAAAAACCGACCTTTCGTGTACTTTTCCCTTTTCATCTCCTAGAGTAACGGTTACTGTACGAACTCTGTCCAAGTCAAAGCCTGTATCATACTGATGGAAATCTGATGTAATCCAGCCCACCCAGACGTTAGCAGGTTCTTGGCCGGGAAAGATTCTCACTGAGTAATAGTACTGTCAAGACAGCAAAAGCAAGTGTTGGCAAAGTTAAAAAGAAACAAAACTTTGATACGCAATGCCTTTGAATTGCCTGACTGCATTTCTTTGCTTAAAATCACTCGGCCTAATTAAAATGTAACAAGAACAAACAGTGGACACTGGAAGAAGGTAAGTCTTAAAGTAGAGATAATGGAAAGGAAATCAGAAATAATGGGAAGAAGAGAAATGATCTTGTCGGAGCAAACACACTAAATAATTTGAGGTCTTTCATACTCCTAAAATATGGGTACAACTGTATGTGCACATACGTAGCATATTTATGTAATAAAATCACCAATCCATTCAGGCAGATAAACTTCAAATTCTGGAAACTTATACAAGCACACTAATTTATGCTAGTGTTTTATACCTGTCACCCACCTTTTTGAATATGCTTTGCCTTTCCTATCAATAATACTTTGACACCTTAAAATCACTTTGAGGGGCGCCTGTGTAGCTCACTTGATTAAGCATCCAACTCTTGATTTCGGCTCAGGTCATGATCTCACGATTCAGAAGACTGAGCCCCAGGTCGGGCTCTGTGCTGAAAGCGTGGAACATGCTTGGGATTCTCTCTCTTCCTCGCTCTCCTCCCCTCCCCCCAAATCTCTCTTTCTATCAAAATAAATAAAAATTTAAAAAAATCACTTTGAAATAGCTCAGATCTAATATATAAAAATCTAGCTCAAACATGGTGGCACTCTACAAGGGATGTAATTATGTAAAAAATTGTAAAAATGTAAAAAAAAATGTAAAAAATTATACATTTTTTCCCATTTGGTGTTTTAGGAAAAGTTGTTTTGAAAAATTTGTTTTTTAAAGCATTGTTTATTTATTTATTTTTAAAGTTTTATTTATTTGAGAGAGACAGCATGCACACGCGTGCGAGTGGGGGAGGGGCACAGAATGAGAGGAAGGGAGAATCCCAACCAGGCTCTGCACTATCAGCACAGAGCTGGACACGGGGCTCGAACTCATGAACTGCAATATCATGACCTGAGCCAAAGTTAGACACTTAACTGAACGAACCATTCAGGTTCCCCTATTTTCTTTTAATTTTTAAATTTTTATTTATTTAGTAAGTAGGCTCTACACCTAACATGGGGCTTGAACTCACCACCCTGAGACCAAGAGTGGCATGCTCCAACTACCGAGTCAGCCAAGCACCCCGGTTTAAACATGAATTGGCAGAGAGCAAAACATGACCTCCCACAAAGTATGATAAATGATCTTCCTTTAGACATATCACTAAGATGAAGGAAATTATATGCACTTGGAAGAATTATGTGGAAATTACAATTTTCCCAGGAAACATGATAGCAAAATCAGGATTAAGCATGTCATAAAGTTATTTTGCCTAAAACACTTCTCTTACCACATAATACACCTCAGAATATACCTGTATTTTCTTCAACTTTCAGTCCCCAAAATAGAAGCAAAGATTTATTTTAAAATAAGTCGGCTACAGAGGATGAATGAAAAGGAACTCTTTGACATGAAACACACAATAACTGACAAAGAGAAATAAGTGACAAAAGCTTCAACCTCATACCGTGGACGTTTGCATCAAGTAATCATAATCATCCCGATCATCTGCAAGGACATCTTCGGTGAGCCTTGCAGAATGGCTCGTGCTATAATCTGGCTTTGTTCTTCTAAGCAAAAATCTGAAATATAGTACAGGACTGGGGATCAGCAACATTAAAAATCTCTGCCTACTTAAAACATGTGCGTATCATCAATCTAGTAGAGTGGTTCACAACCAGGGCTATTTTTGTTCCCTAAACTATGCCTTTATCTCCCAGCTGGAGATACTTTTAGTTGACACATTGGGGGTGTGGGGTGGGGGTGGGGGTGTGCCACTGGCATTTAGCGGGTGGAGGCCAGGGATGTGACTAAATATCCTTCAATTAACATGGCGGACTCTCACAACAAATAATTATCTGAACTACAGTGTCAATCACGCTGATCTGGAGAAATTAAGATTTAGTGCAAAAAAGGATGCTAAAATAACTTGCCTTGTGTCTATAAAAAATACTATTTAGAGAGAATACTTTAAGTTTCAACCAAGAACGTAAATATAAACATCTTAAAAACTCTTTGGAGAAAATACTTGTAAATTATATATAAGGGGTTAATATCCAGAGTATATAAAGAAATCCTACAACTCAAAAACAACGAAGCAAATAACCCAATAAAAAAAATGGGCAAAGAACCTGAAAAGACGTTTCTCCAAAGATGATATACAAATGGCCTAGAAGTATATGAAAAGATGTTCAAGATCACTGAACATCAGGAAAATGCAAATCAAAACCACAAGAAGACACTAATTCACAGCCATTAGGAGGGCCATCATCAAAAAGACAGAAAGTAACAAGTGTTGACGAGAATGTGGAGAAATTGAACCCTCGGGCAGTGTTGGTGGGAATGTAAAACGGCGTAGCTGCTGTGGGAAACAGCATGAAGGTTCCTCACAAACTTAAACACAGAACTAGCAGCAACCACACTTCTGGGTATGTATCAAAAGTAATTTAAAGCAGGGCCTCAAAAATACATTTGCACACGCAGTTCACATCGGCACTATTCACAATAGCTAAGAGGAAGAATCAACCCAAATATCCATCAGCGGACAGATGGATAAGCAAAATATGTACACACAGAGTGGGGTATTACTCAGCCTTACAAAGGAAGGAAATTCTGGCACGTGCAGTGACATGGATGAACCCTGAGGATATTAGGCTGAGTTAAGCCAATCCCACACAGAAGAGAAAAACACAGTATGAATCCACATTTATAAAGGGGTCAAATTCATAGAAATAAAAAGGAGAATGGGGATTACAAGAGGCTAGGGGGAGGTGGAAAAGGAGAGTTGTCTAATGGGTAGAGAGTTTCAGTTCTGCAAGCTGAGAAAGTTCTGAAGACCTGTTTCACGACTATGTGAACATGCTTAACACTAGGCAACCATACACTTAAAAAATGGTTTAAATGGTAGATTGTGTTAGGTGTTTCTCACCACGATAAAAAAAGTGCATTAAATAAGTAACTTCTGGGATAGATTATGTCTGTGGTAACAAATTCGATGACAAACAGGTTGCGTTCCTGTCGCCTGTCCAATCCTTTATATGTAAAGGAGAAGGAGAGGGAAGGACAAATGGACCCTGGGAAATCCCTCGCTCTGTACCCCTCCCCACAAAATAACTGCATATTTGAAATTATGTTCCATGTATCAATGACCTTTGTTTCAGACGAGAGGGCTTTTCCTGAGCATAGTCTTTGTGGTTATTAAACTCTGGTTTTGTGGCTTCCTTGTCTTTGTCAACACGGTCTGGCACCAGATGGCCATGAGCTGTCTTCATTAGAACCTCAAAGTCAGAATCTGCATCGTAATCCTCCAGATCATTCTTGGGCCCAAAGAGGCCGGCGCCTGGGAGCCCGCCTGCCACCGTCTTGGAGAAAACCTCGGCACACTCGATCGGCATGCTCAGGCGATAGAACATGATGTCGGCAGTGCTGTTCTGAGCGCCAAAGGACTTCTGGGTGACTTTTAAACACGGAGAACTGTCGATGGTGCCATCTATTCTGGTCACCTAGCGAATGAAGAAGTGATAGCTCAAATTCGAATCAACGCAGTCAACCTCCTGATGCCAAAGATTGCTAACACACATCACGTCTTTAAAACCCCAAACACGGCCCACACTTGGCATAATTTTGTAAATGATGAGATTAAACACAGGGAGTACTGTGTTCCAGATAGACTCATAGCTCTGCCTTTTTTTCTTTTTAATTCAATTTAGTTAACATGTAGTGTAACAATGATTTCAGGAATAGAATTCAGTGATTCATCACTTACATATGACACCCACTGCTCATCCCAGCAAATGCCCTCCTTAATGCCCATCACCTATTTAGCCCGTCCCCCCACCCACTGCCCCTCCGACAACCCTCAGTCTGTTCTCTTTATTTAAGAGTCTCTTATGGTTTGGAGTGCTTGGGTGGCTTAGTCGGTTAAGCATCCGACTTCGGCTCAGGTCATGATCTTATGGCTTGTGGGTTTGAGCCCCGAGTCAGGCTCTGTGCTCAGATGTCAGAACCTGGAGCCTGATTTGGATTCCGTGTCTCTGTCTCTCTCTGCTCCTCCCTCATTCATGCGCTCACTCGCTCTCTCTCTCTCTGCTCAAAAATAAATATTAAAACAGAAAATTTTTTAATAAAAAAGAGTCTCTATGGTTTGCCTCCCTCTCCGTTTTTATCTTATTTTTCCTTCCCTTCCCCCATGTTCATCTGTTGTTTCTAACTCAAAACATAGTTTGGAAAATTCATGTTAAAATTACATTCATTCAGACTGAGCCTGGTGTTGCCTATATAAAAACAGAATTAATTATTGTTAATCAGTCTAATCAGGTGCTCATAAAGTACCTATAATCAGAGGCTCATGCTGTGCTCAGACTCCATTACTGTGTAACACAGTAGGGCCACCTTTCTAAGTAAGTGGCAACAATTGTCCAAGTGGGAATCCCCAAGCGTAAAGACGTTCCACCCCTGGCTTTTGGCAACGGTATGAATTTTAAAGAAAAAGCAAACCTCGATGTGCTCATGGTTTGAAGGGACCTGGAGAAACTGAGGAAGCCTCTTGCTTAGCCACATGGTAATATCCCTGTTCGTGTTCACAGCAAACGGTTCGTAACCCTCTTGTAAGCCACAGATGGTGAAATATTTCAAGGTGCTGACATCCTTTCCAAAGTTCATCCTGCCCACCTGAGCCACTCCAAGGCTACAGACAGGAATGAATCCTGGGAAGAAAAGAAAAAAACAAAATGTTCCGTATCATTGGTATAAGAGCCTGTTTGTTTGGAATTTCCAAAAGCACCGCTCTGGAACTCTCGTCTCTGAGAGAGTCGTCGGCATAAAGTAAAAGAGTAGTTCGAGAGAGAGACCACTGTTATTAAGTATTACATGCAAGGGTCAAGAGACCAGTGTTTGCTCATGGTTTACTGAACGTGGCCCCTAGATAAGGCTCTTCTTTTACCCTGGACTCCTGTGAAGAAGGTTAGGTGCTCAGCAGCCCCTCGTCCTCCAGGGATCTTAGGGTGTAGGGCAATGGAAGGATGTCGCCATCACACAGCCTCTTAGCTCAGGAGTGCACGGGACTCTCTCAGAAGGAAGGTGAGAAGGAGGGAAACGCCCAAGTGGGTTTGTCCTTCGATCTAGCACAAGCACTTGAAAACGTGCAACTACCAAACACAGCCTAAGCCACAGATTTCTTTGCACATAACTCAAGGGAAAAAGGATTGGAAGCAACAAATTAAAAAAATTTTTTTGATATTTATTTTTGAGAGAGAGAGAGAGAGAGAGAGAGAGAGACAGTGGGGGAGGGGCAGAGAGAGAGGGAGGCACAGAATCTGAAGCAGGCTCCAGGCTCCAAGCTGTCAGCACAGAGCCCAACACAGGGCTTGAACCCACAAACTGTGAGATCATGACCTGAGCCGAAGTCAGACTGCACCACCCAGGCACCCCTTAAATCTTTTTTTAATGTTTATTTTTGAGAGTGAGAGAGCATGTGTGTGCAAGCGGGGGAGTGGCAGAGAGAGAGGGAGACAGAATCCGAAGAAGCAGGCTCCAGGCTCTGAGCTGTCAGCACAGAGCCCGACGCTGGGCTCGGACTCATGAACCATGAGATCATGACCTCGGCTGAAGTCGGACGCTTAACTGACTGAGCCACCCAGGTACCCCTGGGAAGCAACATTTTTAAAGGTTTTCATTTGCTTGTAGCTGCTTTCGATCTATGAAGAAAACTGTGTCCCCCCTTTTTTCTGGGGTATACTACACCTAAGCATAGAAAATAAAAATAAAAATAAATAAACAAGTAAATAAATTTTCAGATGTAGTTGCTAAAAATCCCACTGAAACTCCTCCATCTGTCCCTTACCCTTTGATGTCACTGCCATTACAGATTAAGCAGGGCAATCCACACCTAACCTAAATAATTAAGACATGAAATTCAAAATGTAAGTCAAAGTAAACAAGAAACGAAATCAAAAGCAACAGCAATAAGCGACGGGGGAAAGCCAAAATATTTCATCAGCTAATGTAATGAGTTGCAAGGTTAGTACGTCTTCCTGCTACTGAATGAACAGGGGAAAACATAATTAACATTGTTAATTGTGTTTTTGAATTCTTTGGAAACAACGGTCTTTAGCAAAGGGCTCTGATGCTCATTTTCAGTGTTGGGGGGCTGCCTAGGTACTCTTCCTTTCCTTCTACAGTGTTTTACACAGAAATTCAAGTAGCATAATAAACAAGGTCAGTATTGGAATGGAGGCTACAGAGCAGAGGATGTAACTTACAGATCAAAGAAGCAGTGGATCCTACGAATAAGCCAGCAACTGTCTACCATGATGACTTACGCTTCATCCTCCGTTAAAATTAGTCAATGTACGGGCCCCTGGGTTGCTCAGATTGCTAAGCATCCATCTTTGGTTCAAGTCATGATCTCATGACTTGTGAATTCAAGCCCTGCATCAGGTCTGTGCTGACAGCTCAGAGCCTGGAGCCTGCTTGGGGTTCTGTGTCTTCCTCCCTCTCTGCCCCTCCCCCACTCATTCTCTCTCTCTCTCTCTCTCTCTCTCTCTCTCTCTCTCTCTCTCTCAAAAATAAACATTAATTTTTTTAAATTAGTGAATATAAAAGCAATATATAATCCTCAAAATAGCACAAGACAATAAAAATTACATCCTATCATTCATAATGATTTCACGCAGTTTGTATTCATCAATATATACCCAAATAAACAGTGGTATAACAGTGTTACCGGCCAGGAAGCAAGAACACATCCAGCTGTGTTCAAGGAAGCGTGAATGATGAGTTTCTAGTTAAAACTAAAGCCCACAGCTGTGTGTACAGCTGTGACAGCTCTTGAAGTGTCAGTCAAGGGAAATTGTTTTCAATAAGTGTCTAGAAAGGAATCAAAGAAAATGACTGCATAAATACAATAGATCTGAGACAGGTTGAAATACATTTGCACAAACTGGCATATCTAACATCCATTCGACATAAACTGGGGGATACCAAGACAGAAACATCTCCGATTGTAAATACACATTTCTTTCTAGCCACATTATATGTAGAAGGAATCCCTATCCTATAAGTGAAGTTATAAATACCCACATAGATCCCTGGGTGTTTGTTATATTAATATCTGAACTTTTCCGCATGTTTGAAATATTTTCATTTATTTTTTTAAGTTCTTTTTATTCATTTTGAGAGAGAGAGAGAGAGAGAGAGAGAGAGAGAGAGAGCACGAGCAGGGGAGGGGCAGAGAGAGGGAGGGAGAAACCTAAGCAGGCCCTATGCTGTCAGTGGGAAGCCCAACTCGGGACATGATCCCACAAAACGTGAGATCATGACCTGAGCCAAAATCAAGAGCCAGATGCTCAACTGACTGAGCCACCCAGGAGCCCCAGGAAATCTTTTCATTTAAAAAACCAAGTAACTAGGGTTGCACACAACGATTTATGTCCCAAACTGTTCACTATGGCTGCATTTATGATCAAAGAAAATATTTTGCACACTAAATATGTTTTTCCATTGATATGTAATACTATTTAGCTTTCGAATCTGGTTTTCAAACGGTCATTATTATATACAAAAATATTCATAGTACGTATTATTTTAAGAAAGAAAGATATAGCATATGATTAGTTTTTAAAGTTGGAAAGGCAAGGGGCGCCTGGGTGGCTCACTTGGTTGGGCATCTGATTTCGGCTCAGGTCATGATCTCATGGTTTCCCGGGTTCAAGCCCCATGTTGGACTTTGTGCTGACAGCTCAGAGCCTGGAGCCTGCTTGGGATTCTGTGTCTCCCTCTCTCTCTCTCTCTGCCCCTTCCCCACTCGTGCTCTCTCTGTTTCTCTCTCTCTCAAAAATAATAAACAAACAGTAAAAAATTATTTTAAAAATAGATGGGAAAGCATTAGAAGTTTTTTAATTAAAAGAAGTTACAGAGGGGCACCTGGGTGGCTCAGTCGGTTGGGTGTCCAGCTCTTGATCTCGGCTCAGGTCATGATCCCATGGTTCCTGGGATCGAGCCCCATCCTGGGCTCCAGGCTGACAGTGTGGAGCCTGCTTTGGATTCTCTCTCTGCCTCTTTCTCTGCCCCTCTCCCTCCCCCTCTATCAAAATAAATAAACCTTAACAAAATGTTATAAAATGGTGGAATTTTTAACACTCTTTGTTCTTTTTCTGTCTCTCAACAGATTTTCTTCAATGAATATGCATTTTACTATAAAAACAGCTGACAGATTTTGTGAAAATAAACTAATCATTTAATAAACTGGAAAACTGGAATATACCTACATCTTCCTCATACAGAAATGTGTACAATCGTGTGGGTAGTGTGGATGGTCCAACAACAAGGGCAGCCTGCTAAAGCACAAAGTCTCAATGCTGGTGAGTGTCCAGTGAGTTACCAGAAATCTTGCCAATAAAATTAAACTGGTACAAGATTTATGTAGAGCAATTTAGTAATGTGCATTAAGACACTTTCAACCATTCATTTCCTTATCCAATAAATATTTATGAGCAGCTACCATGCTCTAGAAACTGGGGACAATAGCTCACTGACACACAGACATCAGCCCAAAGGTTCTCACAGCCTAATGAGGTGGGAAGACAAGGAAAGACATCATACCTCTCGACCCATCTCTGGAGATGGGGTGCTAAGAGCAGAGGAGAAGGAGAGAGAGAAAATTCAGGAAGGTTTCTTAGAGGAGTTGTCACCTCAGATGGTAGACAGGCCTAGATACTAGGAAATGGCTTAGATCACAGTGTCAAGTCTGAGAGACCTGCATTAAAATCTTAGTTCCAGCACTTGTCAGCTATTTGCCCTTTGACGGGTTACTTAAATTCTCTAAGCTTTAATCCTTTCTTCTATAACGTCTACCCCATAGATTACAGGTTTTTTGTTTTTTTTTTTTAATTTATTTTTGAGAGATAGAATGTGAGTGTGGGAGGGGCAGAGAGAGAGGGAGACACAGAATCCGAAGCAGGCTCCAGGCTCTGAGCTGTCAGCACAGAGGTTGACACGGGTCTCAAACTCACAAACCGTGAGTTCACGACCTATGCTGAAGATGGATGCTTAGGCGACTAAGCCACCAGGCACCTCCCCCCTCCCGCCATAGATTCCATTTTTATTTTTTTATTTTTTATTTATTTTTGTTTTTAAAATTTTTTTAACGTTTATTTATTTTTGAGACAGAGAGAGACAGAAGATGAACAGGGGAGGGGCAGAGAGAGAGGGAGACACAGAATCTGAAATGGGCTCCAGGCTCTGAGCTGTCAGCACAGAGCCCGACGCGGGGCTCGAACCCACGGACCATGAGATCATGACCTGAGCCGAAGTCGGACGCTTAACCGACTGAGCCACCCAGGCGCCCCATAGATTGCAGTTTTAAAAATGAGATCCTCTATGAGCAGTGCTTAAAACATGGAGGCTCGATGAACAAAATTAAATTGGGAAAAAAAGAAAAGGTTAAAGAAACTAAATACTCATAATAAGAGAATGGATAATTTTGATATATACACAAAATTAAGTATGTATAGGATTCATCAAGAGGAAATTGTAGGGAGACAAGAAAACCAAACGGGGAAATAATAACACGTGGTGATTCCATGTGAAGGGTAAACAGGTGTCCATTGCACTATTCTTGCCCTTTTCTGAACGGCTATTTCTCAAAATATAAAGTTGGCTAAAAAAAATCAAAAGCCATATTTGGGGCACCTGGGTGGCTCAGTTGGTTAAGCGTCCAACTTCAGTTCAGGTCATGATCTCACAGTCTGTGGGTTCAAGCCCCCGCATCAGGCTCTGTGCTGACAGCTCCGAGCCTGGATCCTGCTTCGGATTCTGTGTCTCCCTTTTTTTCTGCCCCTCCCCTGCTTGCGCTCTGTCTCTCTCTCTCTCTCTCTCTCAAAATTAAATAAACATTAAAATTTTTTTTTCAAGTTATGTTTAAAATGTTTTTATATCTTGGAACAACATATATAATATTAAGTTAAAAAGGTGGCTGTGGACAATTATTTTTCCATATCAATGCTTTAAATGGGGAAAAAGTACATGAAAGCCAAATTTCTCTCTGGGTAGTGGGGATATATACAGCTTTTAGCCATTTTTGTTACACTTCTTTGTATTTTCCAAATATTTGACAAGAATTTGTTACTTTTTAATAAACAGATATAATTTTTCATTAATTTATGGCAGATAGAGACTTGTAGATGATATTTTTACTACTTTGCTATCTTAGTCCTCTTTAAAGGAAGGTATTAAGAAAGTATACCCAGAATTAGAATTTTTTTTCTTTTTAGTTTAGATGAAGCTGAACTGAATAAAAATTAAATCATACTGTGACTTCTGAAGATGGGAGTTTTAGTAACTTCTGTGATAATAAGAACCAATATTTCTATAAATTATATGTTTTTACATTACCATACATACAGCAAGAACAACTAGACGGCAATGACATCAGAGAACAAAGAGTGGAAGAAAACTACAGGTACTTTTTGGTCACGGGACAAAAGGGCCAGAGCTCAGTCACTTCCGGTTGGCCAGTACTTGGCAAAGGGCACCGTAAATAAAGGTGCAGACAACGGATGACATGGCCATCACACGAGGCTCCCAAGTAGTGACTAATGTTCCCTGAGTGTTTATCTGATGTGCGTCTCACTGAACACGAACAACCATTTGGTGAGACAGGAATCGTTACCACTTTCTAGACAAGGCAACCCACATTTTAGCTGAAATCACTTGCTCACAACTGGGTGGCCGGAAAGGAAACCCAGGCCTGCCAGAACCTACGATCCACACTTTAAGCCAGGGCCATAAATAAGCAGAGAGTAGAGATATTAGGTTTTGTGGGGCAAACTACTCAAACCTCAGTTGAAGTGTAAAAGTGGCCACAGACAGTACAAATGAATAAGCATGACTGTATTCCAATAAAAATTTATTTACAGAAACAGGTGGCAGGCTGGATCTGGTTCTCAGGCCTTAGTATGCCAACCCCTGCTCTAAGTCACTATTCAACCCTGTCTCCATTTAGGATCAGGTCTTACCATTCAGCAAATATTTAATGAATACCTGGCATGTGCCAAGATCTGTTCTTGGCTGGAGATATAGCTGTGAGCAGAATGGAAAAGAGTCCCTAACCCTCTGGAGCTTACCTTTGTGTAGGCATAACAAGTAAATAGTTATATCTATATTTATAGAGTATACATTTATATAGATATAGATATAACTATGCACACAAACACACACATATACACAAAGTATATAATACAAAGTATATATAACGTATATATAATATAATATGATGTAATATAATATAATATAATATAATATAATATAATATATAATCATACATAATATAATGTCAGGAAATGACAAACGCAATCAAGACTGACCGAATGTTTGCCATAAATTAAACAAGATGGGTTGATAAATGACATCACTCTTAATAACTGCCCATAGCAAAACATGATGATTGAGGTTCAGTTCTTTGTTAGTTTGAAATAAGCTGAACACACAAACATCCCAACCCAATAAAACAGACGTCCACGCAGTTACATATGCCAGCACACGCTCAGGCAGACGTAAAGTTTGGTCCTACCTTCCTATGTTTTATGTTCCCAATCTTCTATTCCAGTCGCCTTAACTGACATCTTGCGAATAACAAAGCCTCATGATATCTAAGGGAACTTTTCTTCCTGGCCGGGGATCTTAAATTAGTACCCATGAGTCCAACTGGTTTCCTGGGGCTGTGCCAGACCCACCCTAACCATTTGTAAATTTGTTAAAACAGCAGCTACGACGTATGGTTCAACTGTTTCCTCCAACAAAAGACAGATGGCTTCAGCAAATTTTAACTTTCTCCGTTGACGAGCCACCCTGCTCCGGAGCAGAGGGGTGTGTGATGAGTGTGCGTGTCCACCAAGGCACTGGCAGTCACAAGGATGTGGGGGTGTGACGCAGGCGTGAAATCTGTGGCGGGGGCTAAAATGAAAGAAGATAGAGCAGATCACAAGCATACCAGCTTGTTGTAAGAACATATGGTTTCAGACTTCGAAATTTCTGGACTACAGATACGGATCCTCATTTATAACCCAACCAAATGGCCAAAACCAGTAAAAATGGCCGACATTACACCAAAATGTAAGTTTGAATTATCTGGTCAGAAGAAAGGGTAACACTTAATAGCACCTTAGTATGTGCCAGGTAATATGTAAACACTTTTCCATTTATTATTAAATATTAACCCCATTTTTCAAGATGAGGAACCAAGTAAGACGTTAAAACATTTGTCTCAGGCCCTACAGCTAGTGAAATGGGAAGTGAGAATTTGAATCAAGAATGCAGCAGGGAGGGCAAAATAAAAACAAGACACACTTGCCTTAGATTTCTGGGATCTTAAGAACTGGAAGGGGCATAAACCGATCACTTCCAGTCAGAGCTTTTTATTTTAGGGAAATGAAAACAGAGAAGCTATTTGCCCAACGTCACACAAGAATTATTATTTTCAGAACTGGGTCTAGAATCCAGGGCTTCAGACATGAAATCTGCCGCTTCTATTCCACGTTGGCTTGGAAAATGAATTAACAAATAAACTAAGTGTATTAACAAATACACTAAAATTCCATAGGGAATTTACTATGTTTTAAGCTCTTTAGTGTGCAGACTTCGTAATATCAGCTTTGGCATAATAGGGACACCCCCATACTTTCTTCCTGGTTCTTGGTTCACTTTGGATCATCAAGGTCATTAGGAATTTTATTTTTGACCCTGAATACTAGCAAGTGTCCCTCTTCCCCAAGGTATACAATGTCACTGTCAATTAACTGCCCAGTTTAAGGAGAGTTTGGTTTTCACTGAGCTCATCAATCATTTCCCAATGCTCCATGTAACATGTACAGAAAATAGACATGCAAACTCAAAAGACAGAAATTAGATCATCTGAAATTTAACTCTAGGCAATCAAAATAAACATTCTCCTCATTTGTTAATGTAGCACACAGTGAAGAGTTTTATTCCTGGACACGTCCAGAGAATTCGAGGATCTCTCTTTCCTGATTCTAGACAAAACTATGAAACCAATTATGCTAGTTCCTGACATCTTCATACTCTAGAATTTGTCCACCACTTTATAACGGATGGCTTTATCTTCACTCCAAATATCCAATGTCCCAACACAATTCTTTGGCTGTTTGGACGGCCCCACGGCAGTGACTCAAAGTCCTGACTTCTACCCATGAGTACTGATTTTTAATTAGGGAGATCCTTCATAAGTTACTGTCCCAGGTCTGATAACAGACATGCATCTCAGGTCTGTTATCAATGGCAGGTTTTTTAGAGTGACACTAGTGACAGAAAGGACTTACGGGGGAGCCAGAAGGCTGGGATCTGGGGTGGCGCAATCCTTATACTCTTGTGTCATGTTGGAAATCTTCTTAATGAGCCACATGATTCCACCGAGCAGTTAATCTGTTGTAATATTTCCACTGAGTGTGAAAATATTGTAAGTACAGTCCAACAGTTCTATATTCTTCCTCTTTTTTAAAGGTAGCGTGGTATCAGCAGTAATGGAAAGTTTTCCTTCCCTCTCCTTAGAGGTCTTCTCAACCAAAAGCTATGTGATTATTTTAATTCCGACAATATTCTTCTCTTTTGCTTCCGACAATATTTCTTTAGTCTAAACGAGTCTAAACCCCATGCAGACTCAGCACCAGGAATTCTGCTCACTGTCCTCCCAGGTGGCAGATACAACACGGAAAGCCTCACTTCTGGATTTGATTATAATGATTACAGATGCAGACCCCGAGGACTCCGAACTGATCTTTAGTTACAGAAGAGCCGACAAGGTTGAAAAAGCTCCAGTGTGATGAGCCACTTACACAACACAAGAAAGGCACCTACAGCCAACTTTGTAAAATGCAGGTAATCTGACAAAATAACTGCTCCTTCACCATATGGCAAGATTTTAAATGACTCTTACTTGCTTTAAATTAAGGGTACGATGAGCTCTTCAAACTACGGATAACAGGAGGCTCGGCACTCAGGAGTAAATCAAGAGTGGTACTAGGTGAGCAGGGGCTACATGTAGAGGGGGGCAGCGCAGAAGTTTGCTGGGGCTGCCATGACAAAATAGCACGGACTAGGTGGCTTAAACAACAGAAACTGATTCTCACAAGTCCAAGATCAAGGTGTCCGCAGGTCTGGTTTCTCCTGAGGTCTCTCTCCTTGGCTTGCAGATGGCCACCATCCACGGCCTTTCCTCTGTGCATGGGCACCCCCCCCCCCGCCCCTGACATCTCCTTGTTTTCTTATAAGGACCAGTCATCGTGGAGTAGGGCCTGACCCTTATGACCTCATCTAAACTTAATTAGTTCTTTATTTTTTTTTAAATATTAAATTTTTTTTAATGTTTTGTTTGTTTTTAAGAGAAAGAGAGAGACACACACACAGACTGCGAGTGGGAGAGGGGCAGAGAGAGAGGGAGACAGAGTCTGAAGCAAGCTCCAGGATCTGAGCTGTCAGTGCAGAGCCCTGTGCAGGGCTCAAACTCACAAACCATGAGATCATGACCTGAGCCAAAGTCTGATGCTTAACCGACGGAGTCACCAAGGTGCCCCTTAATTATTATTTTAAAGGCCCAAATATAGTCACATTAGGGGGTTAAGGGCTCAACACATGAATTTGGATGGGGGTGAGGCACAATTCAGTCCATAACAGGGACACAGACGTGGTTGCATTCAGAATGCTGTATTCACCAGCAGACATATCTTCTCTGAAGCCGTGCCTGCTGAGTCCCAAGGGACCCTGAAGGAATCCGTGGATTAGAAGAATCTGACTTCTAGGAGGAATTTCATTTAATACTCTCACAAGGCATTTTTTCTTCTTTTTTTTTATAAGGAAGCAAAACTGATTTTTCACACACTTCGGGAGATAGCAAGCCCCAGCAGAAGATATGCATTCATCTTCATAGTAGTAAGAACTGGCTCATACTGCATGCATTCTTGAAAGAAGTGTGGGACACACATTATGTATTCCAGAAAATTCTGTGCACCATCGTCCCTGTGACCTCAATGTGCCAGGTAAACGTCGTACTATTCCCATGTTTTCACCAACGTTCCTTTGTCTTTCTATTTTCTTTTTTGCTTTACTGTCACTATTTTGTTTTTCTTTCCTTTGTTTTTAAAGTTTATTTATTTTTAAAGAGAGAGAGGGAGAGAGAGGATCCCAAGCAGGCTCCCCACTGCCAGTGCAGGGCCTGATGCAGGGCTCAAACTCAGGAACCATGAGATCATGACCTGAGCCGAAATCAAGAGTCAGATCCTTAACCACCTGAGCCCCCCTGGTGCCCGTTATTTTGCTTTTCTTACATTTACATTTTTCTTTACATTTATATTTTGTGAGGGAATCTGAAGTTTATACTACTTGAGAGTTAAGAGAAAGACTGAGAGCCATAAACAACCAAATCAAAGAACGAATAAAGGAGGGAATGTCTTTTAAGTTAGGGCATAACCATGTTCAATACTGACATAATTTTAGGGGGATCTGGTATTTCTTTAGTCTAAACGAGCTTTAATTGGGAGGCTCAGGGATCCACCCTTATTTTTCCTTTTGAAATTAGTGATGATTAGTTTTTGACCTATGTAAATTTGCCCTATGAGTGTGCTTTAAGTAATAAAATATCCTCATAAGGCAGGGAAGAGGGCAAAGAGCAAAATAAAAGTACAATTTGCGAGGAGCTGGTACTTGGGACTAAGATTCTGTTTTTTTTAATTGGGGCACTTGGTTAGATAATGTGTGAACCACAAGATTTCCTTCAGTCCCTCCAGAGACCTAGAGAAAAAGCCATTGGTTAGTAGTCTTCCTGGCTTCTTTTCTCTAGGCTAATAAACCGATCTCAGCCTTTGAGATTTTGCATTCTGCTGACACCAAAAAGCAAGAGATAAACCCAATCCAAAAGCTTACCGAGGAAAAGGTCACTTCTCCCTGAGGCCTGGAGCGGCTACAGGTATTCGATGAAGGGCTCTTCCCTCCCTGAGGTGGCCTCAGATTGACCCTAAGGATGGGAAACACTGAAGGGGAAAGAACATGGCCATTGAAGACCATTCCCACTACCTCATCATAACTGCAGACTGGGAGAAGAGATTCCAATGAGATGCACCTCCCCAAAAGGGCTGGTGCACCATTAGAATTCAGAAATCTTTTCAAAAGAATTCTCTTGTGTAGATGTTATGTTGGAATGTGGACAGGGAGACCTCTCCCCGAGACAGGATTCCAGAGAAGGAAGCAACAAGAGGGACCAAGGTAACATGTGGGACACAAAGCGATCAGATATGAGAAAGCTGAAGAAGATGGAGAAAACAGAGAACAGAAGTTGGGGCTGTGGGAAATACGAAGCCATTCATTTTGCCCAGAGGGCCCCCCCATAAACACAGGCACCACACTCTTCAGACACAGGCCATTACTATTCCTTATACTCATACCCATAGCTTCTCTGCTGTAAAAGGAAAGATTCTTCCTGATTTCTTGTGCTGGAGATCACACCCCTCTTCACCTTATCAGGAACTTCATTTCAGTTAATATCGTCTCTCAGACTTTTACCATCAATTTCTCCCTCTACTAGGTCATTCCCCAAAGCTCTATGGACATGCTCATGAATCTCGTATTTCTTTAAGAATCTCAAGTGCACAGAAGTGGAAGGTGGATTAATTACAAACTGTTGTTCTTGACGCACTCTTGTCATGACCTGCTTTTGCTTCTTTAGTTGGACTTTTTAAAATACTGTAATTAAGTGGGGTGCGTGGGTGGCTTAGTCGGTTAAGAGTCTGACTTCGGCTCAGGTCGTGATCTCGTGGTTCATGGGTTCAAGCTCTGCGTCGGGCCCTGGGCTGACAGCTCAGAGCCTGGAGCCTGCTTCAGATTCTGTGTCTCTGTCTCTCTCTGCACCTCCGCAGCTCGTGCTCTGTGTGTGTCTCTCTCTCAAAAATAAATAAACATTAAAAAAAATACTGTAATAAGTGTCTGCTAACCCACCGCCCAATGGAGAAACTAAAGCCTTCACAATAGCCTACATCAACCATATCATGCTGATGTTCCCATCTCCCTGCCTCCCTCCACCTGAGGAAACCATCATCGCCTTAAATCCTAAAATTAGCACTCTGTTATTTTCTTTATATGTACTTTTAAAATAGACTTAGAAAGTTTTGGTTGCTTCAAACTTTTACAAAAAATGGTAACATGCTATATTATTCTTGTATTCGTTTCCGATTGCTTTTGCAACAAAACACGACAAATTTAGTGGCTTAAAATAAAACCAATTAAGTATTAGCTTATATTTCTGAAGACCAGAAGTCCAAAGTGGATTTTAACTGGGCTACAAACTGTCCACAGGGCTTGTGTTTGTTCTGGGGACTCCGGACTCTGGGGGAGAATCTGTTCCCTGCGTTTTCTAGCTTCTAGAGGCTTCCTACTGCCCCTGATGCCTGGCTCTTTACTCCTTCTTCAGAGCCAAGATCTTCAAATCTCTTCACTCTTTCTCTCTTTCCTGCCCACCCCCAACTTCTGCCTCCCTCTTCAAAAGACCTGCAAGTTGGGGCACCTGGGTGGCTCAGTCGGTTAAGCGTCCGACTTCGGCTCAGGTCATGATCTCACAGTTCGTGGGTTCGAGCCCCGCGTCGGGCTCTGTGCTGACAGCTCAGAGCCTGGAGCCTGTTTCAGATTCTGTGTCTCCTTCTCTCTGTGACCCTCCCCCGTTCATGCTCTGTCTCTCTCTGTCTCAAAAATAAATGAACATTAAAAAAAAAAAAAAAAAAATTAAAAAAAAAAAAAAGACCTGCAAGTTGATTACATTGGAGCCACCCAGATAATCGAGGATAATCCTCCAATCTTAAGATTCTTACCTTAATCACTTCTGTAAAATCCCTTTTTCCAGGCAAGGTAATCTATTGAGAGGTTTTAGGGAGTAGAACACGGACGTCTTTGCGGGGCACTGTCTCTGCCTGCCATAGTTCTCTTTCATGACTTACTTCGTTCCTTGAAATATTCCTCTTGTCATCTATCACTACAGTTTCCCAGTTTACTCATCCACTCTCCTACAGGTGCGCACCTGATGGGTCCCTGGCTTTGGCTACTGTGAGCAGTGTTCCTATGCACATTCTTGTTCGTGTCCCCTGCTGTAGACATGTATAAATGTCACTGGGACAACTGGAATAGAATTTCTGGGTCATGGGTATGTAAATACTCAACGTGCAGCGATTCTGTCAAACTTTTTTTTTTTCAGCAAGGGCACCAATGTGTACTGTCAAGAGAAAACAGACATAAAATAGCATCTAATTATGGGGTTGCAGTTCCCTGATCATTAATAATAACAAACATTTCCTCAAATGTTTATTGTCCACCTGAATTTCCTCTGTGAGCTGTCAACTCATGGCTTTTCATCTTTTTTTTTTTTTTAACAGATTTCAGTTCTTCATGTTCTCTTAATACTAACATTTTTTTTTCAGTTGTTTACATTGCATTTGAGTCTCTCTACCCCACTAATAAATTGTTTTTCCATTTTCTTTAAGGTTTTCTTATTGTTCTTTTAATGAAAGTTCTTAAATTTGTACAGATTTACCAGTCATTTATAGTCACTGGTTTTTGTTTATATTTGTTTGTTCTACTCTAAAGGAAAGGTTTCCTATCCCCACAGTCTAGAAGATTTGTCTATATTTCCCACTAGGAGTGCAAAGTTTTCCTTTTGGCATTTAAGACCTCAATCCATTTGGGGCTGGCTGTCGCACATATGGTGTGAGGAAATTCTCTGATCTCATCTTTTCCATCCAGATCCCATTTTTCACAATCTTCTTTTCCCCACCGTTGCGACATTCCACCCATCACATTAGAAGGCTCCATACAAAGAGGTGCCTGGGTGGCTCAGTCGGCTGAACATCCACCTTCGGCTCAGGTCATGATCTCGCGATCTGCGAGTTCGAGCCCCATGATGGACTCTGTGCTGACAGCTCAGAGCCTGGAACCTACTTCAGATTCTGTGTCTCCCTCTTTGGCTGCCCCTCCCCTGCTCGTGCTCTCTCTCTCTGTCTCAAAAATAAATGTTAAAATAAAATAATGAAATGAAATGAAATGAAATGAAATAAAATAAAATAAAATAAAATAAAATAAAATAAAATAAAATAAAATAAAATAAAATAAAATAAATAGAAGGTTCCATACATGTGCTGGTGTTCTGTCATCTCTATTATACCCTACTGATTAACTTGCTTATCCCTGCACTAATACTACTCTGTCTCAATGATGATAGCTTCACAATAAATCCATATTTATTTTATCCTTTAAAATAAATATAGTAGGACATACACCCTATCCTTGCTCTTCTTTATCATGATGATCTAGATACTGGAGCCCTTTATTCTTCTATATACATTTGGGAAACATCATGTCAAGCTCCGTGAAAAACTTGTTGAGACTTTGATGAATGAAGCATGATGTTTGGATTGAATCCATACATCAATTTTGGAAGAATTAATATCTTAAGGCTGTTGTCTCCTCCATGAACATAATACAGCTCTCATTTATTCAGTAATAAATCTCTTTTTAAAACTACTTTACTGGGGCGCCTGGGTGGCTCAGTCGGTTAAGCATCTGACTTCAGCTCAGGTCATGATATCGCGGTTTGTGGGTTCGAGACCCGCGTTGGGCTCTGTGCTGACAGCTCGGAGCCTGGAGCCTGTTTCGGATTCTGTGTCTCCCTCTCTCTCTGACCCTCTCCCGTTGATGCTCTGTCTCTCTCTGTCTCAAAAATAAATAAATGTTTAAAAAAAAAAAACTACTTTACTAAGGTATGATTGACATATCAAAGGCTATACATACTTAATGTACACAATTTGATGAGTTTTGAGATAAGTATACATCCATGAAATCATCACAATCTATGCCACAGACATATCAGTTATCTCCAAAAGCTTCCTCCTGCTCTCTTATTTTTATCATCATCATCATCATCAGTGTGTGTGTGTGTGTGTGTGTGTGTGTGTGTGTGCATGCGCGCGCACGTGTGTGGTGGGAGGTAAGAACATTTAACATAAGACCTACCTTCTTTGCAAAATTTTAGACATATAATTCAGGCCTATATAGTTAACTAAAGGAAGAAGCTCTCTAGGACTTACTAATCTTGTTTAACTGGAAGTCTCTATCCTTTGGCTAACACTTCCCTATTTCTCCCTTTCCCTAGCCCCTGGCAGCCACCATTCCACTCTCTGTTTCTATGAGTTTGACTATTTTGGATTCATCATGTAAATGGTATCATGTAGTACTTAGGATCTGTCCTTGTGTATCTGGCTTATTTCACTTAGTATAATGTCCTCCAGCTATCCATGTTGTCACAAATGGCAGAATTTACATCTTTTTTAAGGCTGAATAATACTCCATTGTATGTACATTTCACATTTTCTTCATTTATCTGTCAACACTTAGGTTGTTTCTTTACCTTGCCTATTGTGAATAATCCTTCAATGAATGTGGGATTGCAGAGATCTCTTTGAGATCCTAATTTCAATTCCTTTGGATAAATACCCAGAAGGAAGATTGCTGGATTACACAGTTCTATTTTTAATTTTTTGAAGAATCTCCATATAGTTTTCTATAGTGACTGTACCAGTTGACCTTCTCACCAACAGTGCATGAGGGTTTCCTTTTCTCCACACCCTCACCAACATTTGCTATCTTTAGTTTTTTTGCTCATAGGTATGAAGTGATATTTCACTCTGGTTTTGATTTGCATTTCCATGGTGATTAGTGATGTTGAGCACCTTTTCATATAACTGAGGGCCATCTGTATGTCTTCTTTGGAGAGATATCTATTATGTTCCTTTGTCCATTTTTGAAAAGGGTCATTTGTTGTTGTTTTTGCCAATGAGTTGCAGGTGCTTCTTATAAATTTAAAAAAATTACCCTTTATCAGATATACAGCTTGAAAATATGTTTTTCACATTGCATAGGTTGCCTTTTCATTGTGTTGATGGCATCCTTTCTTGTGCAAAAGGTTTTTAATTTGATATAACTCCATTTATCCATTTTTCCTTTTTTTTTTTTTTTTTTTTTTTTTACTGCTTTTGGGATCATATCCAAAAAAATCATTGCCAAGGCCACTCCCAAATAGCTATTCCCATATGTTTCTTCTTGGAACTTTACAGTTTCAGGTCCTAGAGTTAAGTCTTTAGTCCATTTTGAGTTGATTTTTGTGTATGGTCATCCAATATCATTCTGTGTATAGCCACAAGAACATTTTGTGTATGGTCCAGAATTCGATGAAGGATCCAATTTTATTTTTTACATGTGAATATCCAGTTTTCCCAGTACTTGTTATTGAATATGCTAACCTTTCCCCATTATGTAGTCTTGGTATCCTTGTCAAAGATCAGCTGACTATATATGATAAATCTCTTAATACAGTTAATCTCTCAATAAAGCTCAGTGTTTTTCTCTGTAAAGGTATTGTACACCTTAGGTTAGAGTGAAAATTAGTTACTGAAAATACCTGATGTTACCGTAAATGGTATCTTCTTTTTAATTCAGTTTCACATGTGCATCTAGCCTGGAAATTTAGCTACCTTGCTAAATGATTCCTATTACTGTCTGACAAATAATTGTATTATCGGCAAATAATGATAGATTTGTTGTTCCCTTTATTCTCATTCTCATCATTTCCAATTTCATTTCTTGCCATATCACAAGTTTGAAAACCATTTATGACAACAGACTGCAGGAAGGTACCACGGCTGCTAAAGTACTGAAAGATTTTGTAAGTGTTTTAGGTTTACATTCTTCTTACAACCTGTCTTTATATCTGTGCCATGCTTCTTTTGGCATGTTTTACCATTATCCTAATTCCTCCTTATTGGTACAGAGACAGTGAGCTTAGACACATACATAGTGATTATTAAGGCAATCAAAAGAACTATGTGGTAAGATAAATGAAAAAATACGTATTAATAATATACAAATAATATAAATTATATGTATTTGTAATATATAACATAAATGTAAATTATAAGTATATTATGTGTTATATAAATTATACACACATGTAATGTATTATATATTGTATAATATAATATATATTAGTTATAAATCATAAATCTAAATTATAAATATATAAATAATATAAATACATATATTTCAAATTTCTACTAGGCCTGGTTCTTGTCCCCTACCTAACATGGTAAGAATCACCTCCACTAGGCTCTTGAGGAAGTATATCAAGAGGAAGTACATACACTCCATATAAAAAATGATTACTTAAAAAAAAGCTTGAGTCCTAAAGTGGATATGGGATAATAATCTCTGGCTTTACGAAGATGGACTGGATTAGTCAAAACTCCTTTCAGGTTCTTGCAAAGGGGCAGGTGTCTGGCTACCACAACTCTGTGTGTAAAAGCGTGAATATCAACATTCACACTATACACAACATGGTTTGTGATAAAAATCACTCCTGATGGGTTAACTGCATACACACGGGGAGAATTACATATACTTCTAATGATGCCTGATGAAGAGGAATGCTTGGGGATGCCCTGCACACGTTAGAGTTCCCCTCCTCTATCCTTCTGAGTAGACAGGATCCAAGGATGGGCTCCGTAGTGCTTTAGCAGCTACAACATATTCCTGTGCTAAAAAATCTGTTGAACTAAATAAATGGTTTTTCAAACTTGCTCTTTTGAACCCTAGTTGTCTCAAGGGCTATCTCTTAGTCGTGGTGGGTCAATTAAGGAGCCCATCTCAGGGTCTCCCGTTATAGTTATACCCAGAGCATACCCATCGAATTTCCTATTTAGTAAGCTATGTAAAGATAATTGAGAGAGAAATGGAAAATTCCACTCTAAAAAGTATTTTAAAGTCATAGGCATAAAACTCCATTTTATGGAAGAAAGTCTAGAATTATGACCACTTGCTAATTGTTAATGTTAATCGTTAATGATCATGGCTACATGAAACTTACAACATGCCTTAGAGACCAAAAGATACCTCCCCAACACCTCCAACAAAAGCCCAACGATATGCACCATAAAATTTTCAGATAATCCATCAGAATGTTGTATTAACTCTACAGCAGATGTACCAGTATAGGGTTCAAGTCATTTAAAAAAATTTTGAAATGCTATGAGGTGTAAAATCAAAAATGCTGTTTACATGACTGTGCCAGCCAGACTCACTCAGTCCAGTTCATCACCACGATGGTGATTGGTCTTTGCAACAGTGCTGTGGCATGAACATTTGTTACATGCTTAAACAGTATGGATGAGCATTCCACATGGTTTATAACTCTAACATTACAC
The DNA here is from genome assembly GCF_018350195.1 of Panthera tigris. NCBI lineage: Eukaryota > Metazoa > Chordata > Mammalia > Carnivora > Felidae > Panthera > Panthera tigris. The sequence continues at coordinate 11,150,749 of NC_056670.1, forward strand.
ATAGATTTATGTGGCATAAATTTAACAAAAGAACTCAAACAGGCATTTACTGCCAATGAAGGAAGGCATAGTATGCAACAATTATTAAATAACAACCAATTAAAAAATAAAATCTCAGGTCGTACCCATGGTACTGGCCAGTACAGACACATAACACAGAAGAAGCCCCTCTCCCACCTGGCCCCCAGATACATTAGCAGTCATAAACATAATCCCAGAGAAAGGGAGATGGGTGATGGGTCGGTAGAGTACCAGTTTCTCCACCCAGAGATACACGTGTGCAAAACAGAAATTAAGTTATAAAATAGTAAGATTCCTATTACTTTTACAAATCTGTGTTTGAGAAATGATGGACATGCCTGATCAAAAGCTTGTTGAATGATGGGGTGTCTGGGTGGCCGTCAGTTAAGCGTCAGACTTCGGCTCAGGTCACGATCTCACAGTTCATGGGTTTGAGCCCCGCGTTGGGCTCTGTGCTGACAGCTCAGAGCCTGGAGCCTGAAGCCTGCTTTGGATTCTGTGTGTGTCTCTCTCTCTGACTCTCCCTCTCTCTGCCTCTCCCCCGCCAAAAATAACTAAACATTAAAAAAATTTAAGGGGCACCTGGGTGGGTCATTCGGTTAAGCATCTGACTTCGGCTCAGGTCATAATCTCACGGTTCATGAGTTTGAGCCCAGCATCAGGCTCTGGGCTGACAGCTCAGAGCCTGGAGCCTGCTTTGGATTCTGTGTCTCCCTCTTTCTCTGCCTCTTCCCCTGTCACACTCTGTGTCTCTCTCTCTCTCTTTCAAAAATAAATAAACATTAAAAAAAATTTTTTTTTAATTAAAAGCTTGTTGAATGAATGAATATAGAGTTTAAATCAAGGAATGAACTGGATAACTTTTGAGGATCAGGGACCGGTTTATAAATCCTAAAAATACCGACTGAGGTATATCTCTTAAAATCCATGACTATATATATATATTCAAATGATAAGTTATATCCCAAAGCCATTTTGAAAGAAAAATGTGTTTGCTCATTTTAAAATGAGATATTTGTAGAGTATTTTGTTAAGTACTGTCTTGCTTACATGCTCTAGAGCAACACTATCCAAAAGAACTTTCTGTGATGATGTAAAGGCTCTAAGTCTGAGCTGCTCAGGAGAGGCACCAGTTAGCCACAGGGGGGCACTGAGTACTTGAAATGGAGCAAATGCCTCTGGGAAACTCAATTGTAACTTTATTTCATTTAAATTAACGTGAATTCAAATAACCCCATGCGGCCAGTGGCCAACTTCCTGGAAGGGCAGCTCTGAAGAATGAATTTTTCATTTATTTCCAAAGGGCTTTCACTTTTCCTTCACAACCTTGCTCAAGGTCACCTCAAAGCCCTGCGCTGTGCTTCCATGGAACATTCTGCGTTTCTTCAATTTAGAGCTTCCCCACTGAACAGAAATTATTCGAGTATTGACTTCCCCGGTATACTGTAATCTACATAAAAACAGGACAGCGTTTTATTAATCTTTGTCATCTCAGCATCCAGCGGAGGGACTGACATGTGGCAGGTCCTCATTACACTTTTGTGAAATGAATGAACAGAAAGAAGCTATAAGCAGCTGATTAAACGGGGAAGTTCTAAATGAAAATTTAACGTTTGTGGAAAACTATCCTTTTGCCTGCCATTTATTTTCTGATTCACATGCATAAAAGCCATTTCTGCCTTATTGAAATCCTAGCTAAGCAGGAGAGGTAGTGTTTCTGCTAAAGTAATTTCAAGGGTGTCTGATCAAATAAGCCATATGGCACCCTGGCAATTTACAGCTGCAACTCATCTGCTCACTCACCGTCGAAGATGGCTGCTTATGAAACGTTTGAACAGTCGCCTTCGCTGTGCTGCGAACCCGAAGGCCACTTACCGTCACCAACATCGAAGTCCTTGAACGCCAGTTCCGAGCCCGAGTCATCCAGAAGGATTTCGCCATTCAGTGTGAACATCATGGTGTGCTCTGTCATGTCCACCATGCATCCCACAACATCGCCCGCTTGCCAAGAGCGCCCATAGTGTTCGTTGCCCTGGTGCCACCGCTGGGCCTAAGGGACAGAAGAGTCTCTTGTCACAGACAGAGCCGGGAGAACAGCACCCACCCACTACTACTGGTAGGACTCACAGCAGCTCCTTCTAGTAACACAGCAGGAGGAAGGGCTCAGTGCCACCCCACGCACCAGCGGGTCACACACCCTAAGCGATGTGGAGGTGCCTGGGAATTCTACGTCCCTTTGATTAACACTGTATGCTATGGAATCTTGAAGAACAACCCAAATGCTATGTCATTACTTTGAGGAACGATGACTTTAAAAATCAAACCCGACACACTTTCTATTTAAAACAAACACAAAAAACCTCTGTGTCCTTAGAGGTTACTTTTTCTCACTAAAATGAATGCTTCTCAGGATTTGGGTTGTTTTTCTCCACTCCTCCAAAATGCAAAGAATTATGAGTAGAGAATAAAGCTGAGAATTTATCACTGAAAATGACATTCTAGTTTTCGTCTACTTCAAAATAAAATTCCATTCCTTGGAACCAATGGCATGGATACTTTAACAAAACAGACATCTTGAAGCATTTCAAGATATACTAAAACTTAAAAAGCTCCAAATCAAACCTAAAAATATTCTTAGGATGTTTACTGAAATAATACACCAAAAATTAAATGTGCCAACAATGTTTTGTATACAGAGGTGAAATTTCACATTATAAATACAATTCAAACACATTTTTGATAAATGTGACTTGTGAATCTGTAAGTACATTCCACTGATTTATGGGATCAAAATTAGTTACATCAATTATTTTGTCAGATAAATCTTCTCATTTTCCCCTCAATCGTCGCCTTCATTGCAAACTGATATGTCAGGGGGTATAGTCACCAATGTAAAGTAATGATATGATTATTTTCAAGTATAATACACTCTACTTTTAAAAATTTTATTTCAGAAAGTGTTAGCTTTCAATAAGTGTTTAGATATTCTATCTGAAATAAAAAACAGGTTCAGGAAATGTGGTGTTTCACAACAAAGTGGGTCTGTTGTCCCCTGGAAGACACATTATTAATTTCTAGCCTAGAAATGCTGTCCCACTCATGCCTACCTCAGTACTCAAATGTCAAGTCTCCTCATGATTGCTTATTTACTCTAACTTTCCTTTTAATTAAAAATAACTTTTCCCCTTCATATGAAAGGAATGTAAATTCATGGAAGAAAATCACAGAATAGAAAAGACTAAAATTTCTATAATTTTATCAATCAAAAAATGACTATCATTCTATTGTGGCTAGGTTCATATACATATTATTTTTTTATTTTTAAATAATTTATGTACATAAAATAATCTTTAAACATTTATATAATGTGTAAGTAAATAATAAAATAAGCACCTGACCAGCTTCCATCCACCTTAAGAAATATTACTAATAATGCTGAAAATGAAAACTTTTTGTCATTATAAACAACAGTCTCCAGCATTCTTGTGGCTATTAAATGTGTTTACCTATCATTGATAAATTTCTTCTATGGAATTGCTACGTCAAAGTGTATGCATTTTAATAGTTTTTTTTTATGTTTATTTATTTTGGGGAGAGAGGGAGAGCGAGTGCAAGCAGGGGCAGAGACAGGGAGAGAGAGAATCCCAAGCAGGCTCCAGCCATCAGCACGGAGCCTGATACGGGGCTGGAGCTCATGAACTGTGAGATGACGACCTGAGCTGAAATCTAGAGTCAGAAGCTTATCCCACTGAGCCACCCAGGCGCTCCAAAGTACATGTATTTTTAATTAGCATATGCATTTTAACACTTCTGATAGATAAGGATGATTCATTTTTTGGGTAGCAATGTTTTACTTCTTGAATTTCCCTGTGGGGGAAATGTTTTGAGATTACAAGGACAAAATTTTCTTGGAACTATTTCTGCTGAGTGGGTGCTCCAGAAAGTCCTGATTTTACTGCCCTACCCAAAGGAATGGCAGCGGAAATCTCTCTCTCTCTTTCTCTCTCTCTCTCTCTCTCTCTCACACACACACACACACAGTATGTAGATGCCTGGGACACAGCAGCCTACAATACCCAGAGCCTACAAATTCCGGTGTCTGGTGCTCAGCAACGTCTGCTCACCTTGAAGCCGTCAAAAGCAAAGGCACGTTCGTCTGAGCCCAGCTCTTGGTCAGGTTGACAACCTGGCCTGCTCCATCCAACTCTCATGTCTCCAGCAGTGACAGCCTCAAATTCAAAATACCACCTTCCTGCCTTGACGGCATAGGTTTTCTCAGCGCGGAAGATTCGGAACCTCTCCCCGGTGCCGCTACACACTTCGGCTCGGGCAGCTGTGAATGGAAAGAGATTCCGGTGACCACTGGATAGGACATTGCAAGAGGAGACAGGACACCACACAACATCAGTAACCAAACTTACCGTGAAGTTGGTAATAATTCCATCTCTCTTACTCTGGTTCACATTGTATGAAGTGTTTTTATACATATGATCAGCCACTGTCACAAGGAACCAGCTTCGAGAAGGGGAAAAGACAAGGGGCTTCCAAGGGAGAGATGGGTTATCAAACCTCAGTTACACTGCACGGTGGGTGATGCTTCCTCCCTCAGCCCCTGTTCAGCAGGGAATTATCTTTCTGCAGGAAAAACACCTCCCAGCCTCTTGGTGGTTTGCCAACAGAATCTGAGATGAACTTGACGACGTGGCCGGAAAGAAGCCAATAAGAGAGATCTGAACTGCTGTGCACAAGAAATGAGTAGACGCTTGTGTATGTGAGAGAAGGAAGAAGCTGCCAGGAGGTGACGAAGACAGAGAGAAAGCCGCAAGGTAAAGAGATAAATGGCACAGAAGGGTAACCACTGACAGATTTCCCAGACAAGATGGTTAAGGACAAAACTCTTCCAGTACCTCACATTTGCATCATAATGTGCTACACATACAAATGCTGGGTTTAAGTTTTGAGGGGAAAACAAAAGGGTCGAGTCCAACATCAGGATCAGTGGTGCAAATATATACATATATATACTTCATATATATATATATCTAGATATATCTATCTATGTGTCTATGTCTATATCTATATCTATATCTATATCTATATCTATATCTATATCTATATCTGTGTGTGTGTGTGTAAAAATAAGATACACATAGATTGAAAATGCCAGGAGTACAGGACAGCCATGAAAACATAAGTCCCTAGGAAATCAATGGGGCATGGAGACAAGGGTCCACTGGACTGATAAGTCAAAGGATAAACCATCAGCTCAGCTAAGACCTGGGTTAGATGGAAGACGACATTTAAGTGACGTTGACCAAAGTCACACAAGTGACAAATGGCAGAATTCCGGAGCCGCCTAATGCTGCAGCCTGTGTTCTTTCCACCCTGCCTCCAGTAGCTGGCAGAGTCAGTAGGTACTGCTTAAGAATTTGTTCTCATCTGTTCTTTTTTTTTTTTAATGTTTATGTATTTACTTATTTTGGAGAAAGAGAGAGAGAGCAAGGGAGGGGGAGAGAGAGAGAAAGGGAGACACAGAATCTGAAGCAGGCTCCAGGCTCTGATCTGTCATCACAGAGCTTGACACAGGGCTCAAACCCATGAACCCTGAGACCATGACCTGAGCCAAAGTCAGACACTTAATGGACTGAGCCACCCAGGTGCTCATCTGTTGTCCTCTTAAGAGTCTGGAAAGACATCGTAAATAACAGAAGTTTAATACCAGCTTAGCCACGGATTTGATAGGAACAAACAACAACCATAAACATGATCCACATAAGCTTTAAAGGGCACCGGTAAACACACAGCTAGACCGTCTACTGAAGATGAGACTGGCATAAAGAGACAATGGACTAAGATATTTCCATCGATTGCAGGACATAGAGGTGAACTGTATCTATTGACAAAGCTTTCAAAAGCTTTTTAAGTTTCTGAATGAGCAATGCTTTGTTGTTTCATCTTTTCCCCACAAACACACCCATACGCATATACCTAACGACTTTGTTGGCTCCAAGCAAGGGTCGTGTCTCCAGCAGCAAGAGCCTCAAATTCGAAATGCCACCTTTCATGAGTGCTCACGTATGTACCTCACATGTGCACACACACACGTGCACACACACGTCATGCACTACATTCAAACATCATACTGAAGAATAAATGCATTAATCGAGTTTAAAAGTCAGACATTTAGAATAACATATGGAGGACACTGCACGTACAAAATCCTCTGAAGAGGAAAATGTTTGCTTCTAATGCATTCAAGTTGGGGGTGGACAGGAGCCTGAATGAGAGAGAAACATCTCTATGGTGAAAGATAAAAAATTCTCATGTCTGTTACTTAGTAACAATGGTTTTTGAAAGACAGGACAGCAAACTACTTTTTGAGGGAAAAAAAATCATCAGATTTTATACTTGAAGGCAGTTACTGGTATTAAGAAACTAGTTCTATGGGCACCTGTCTGGCTCATTCGGTACAGCATGTGACTCTTGATCTCGAGGTTGTGAGTTCAAGCCCCACACTGGGTGTGGAGCCTACTGAAAAAAAAATAAGAAAAGAAAATAGTTCTAAATATTGCAGTACTAAAAAGATGGAAGTCAGATTCTCAGACTTAGTATTTCCTGAAGAAACAGCACACTGATCCATGACTTCCTTAAATCGTGGTTACAACCCTCCCTGAACTAATCTAAGACATACAGAACATGAGCCATGATCCATACAAACATTTGGAAATTAATTTTCATGAAAGAAAAAAGCCATCCTGTAGTTATCCTTATTTTTCGTTATGTCATATTTTCAAATAAAATCATACATTATGTTCCAGTATGCACAAATAAATTAAACTCCCAATTTTCTAAGCATAAAATATTCCATTCTTTAGAAAACTAAGCTACTAGAAAACTCACACGTTCTTTTTTCCTTTTTATGTTTCCAGGACATTGGACCACACTCATATGCACACTGTATAATCATGGAATGAAAACAAAGTTTCTTATCAGCTTAAATAGGTTGGAAGGCAAATTTGATATAAAAACTATAACAGATAATTTCCTTAAAAGTCCACTACAAATTACCCTTGGTAATAACACTATGAATCCTCTCCGCTAATACAGGTAATGAAAATAGGGAACAGTATATGGAAAATACGTGGCAATCACGGTAACAATGCAGAATTTCTTAGTCCTGGTATTTTATTTCCCCTGACCTTAGCTACTGCACCTACACTTCCCCGATGAGACTCAATCTGAAATGGAAACACACATGCTATTCACAGACACCATTATGCACGGGACTTGTAACCTCCATGGATCTTCCTCGGAATGCCTGTGTGATCCATAGCTCCTATTCGGTATTTCTCACATTAGTGTAGGGCAGCTGACAACCAGGGTTTATAGAAGCAATGGTTCAGCATTCTGTTTCTTTTTTTTTTTTTTTTTTAATTATTTTTGGGACAGAGAGAGACAGAGCATGAACGGGGGAGGGGCAGAGAGAGAGGGAGACACAGAATCGGAAACAGGCTCCAGGCTCTGAGCCGTCAGCCCAGAGCCTGACGCGGGGCTCGAACTCACGGACCGCGAGATCGTGACCTGGCTGAAGTCGGACGCTTAACCGACTGCGCCACCCAGGCGCCCCCAGCATTCTGTTTCTTGATGAAATTCCAATATTTAACGAAAATCTGGATCTACAGAAGTTTAAAGAAAAAAGATCCAGGCAATCTGCAAGAAATTTCTTTTGCATATTCTGGGGCATCGATCACCTGGACACAAAGGAGATGCCCTTCACGGGCCTGCGAAATTGAATCTAGGAACAAAGACTATTCCAAGCCCTGGACACAGGAATCCAGGCAGATACCCAATGGGCAAGCACCAGTCTCAAAGGCAAAGAGCGTTCCTCCAAATACGCAATTCTTACACTTTCCTTCATGTTCAACACTCGACATTCGTAGAAGCTTGGTAGGTAATTCTAGCTCATGTAAGTGTGTATATGTGATTTTCTTATATTGTCACAATGAACATAATGATAATTGGTATTAAAAACAGGCACAGTGAGCAGATGTATTCCCAGCGAATTTTACCAAGAATAGTGATACCCAGAGAAGAAGAAATTAAGGGATTATGCCTTTAACAAGCGACCTCAAGATAGAGGGTAAGGTCTGGGAAAATCCTGTGTTCCCAGTACCCCACAGATCCTAGCACAGAGAGGCCACACAGCAGTGACTGATCAAACGGAGCCTAAGCACCCATACATGCTGTACTGCAAACTGTACTTTTAGAAGATTCTGACGCTAGAGGGCAGTCAAGGTCTAATTATGTATTGAAAATGTAAGTTATTTACCATATGCTATGAAGGCAGGCAGGCTAGTCTCTTTAAAATGTTCACATGTACCTAAAATCCTTCAAGTGTGCTCATATAATAACTTCTAAAATGATTGAGATTAACCAGTCATCCTTGTAGCCTCCTGGTATTATGTTTAATCAAACAATTTAAACCTTGATAAAACCTTGCAATAAGAATAACTTAGTTTTTCAAATGTTTTAAAATGTTCTTTTAGAACAGTACTCCAAAGATACCACTGAGTTCATATTCAATCTGGAATACGTAAGCATTCTGCTGATGAGTGGAAAATAAATTGGAGCCCTGATTTAATTACATAGGGTTAGGGGCACCTGGGTGGCTCAGTCGGTTAAGCGTCTGACTTGGAATCAGGTCATGACCTCATGGCTCCTGGGATCCAGCCATGCTTCAGGCTGTGCGCTGACATCATGGAACCCGCATGGGATAATTTCTGTTGCTCTCTCTCTGCCCCTACCCCACTCATGCGTGCTCTCAGTCTCTCTCACAATAAGTAAATAAACTTAAAAAAAACAACAACTGCATAGGGTTAGATTCCATTTTATCTAAATTTTTACGCCCTTAACTTTTTTTTGAATACCAGCAAGGGCAGTATATAGCCAGTTACGTTTTTAATCTTATCTCAGTGATCACCAGGTTGATTTTGCTTTATTCCACACAATCTCTCCCATCTATCTTTTAATTTCCATTTCCCCCACCCTTGTTCTGAACATCACAAATTTTCCAAAGCCTCCCAACTGGTCTCTCTATCTCTGAGCACTCTCCCCCTCCAATCTGTTCCTTCCCACTGTTGCCATAGTTACATTGCTATTGTAAATTGTGATCACACATCGAGCTTTTGCTTTAAAACTTCCTGGGGCTGGAACTCCTTGCACACATCTACCCACATTTTTTTTTTTTAATCTGGGCTTTCAAGATATTCCATATTTTGTCCTAATCCTTCACCTGCGACCAATAGTGTTTTCTACCTACTTATACCATCTAATTTAGCCTAACTAGACTACCAATCATCCGTTAACTCTTTCTATGCTTGGTTACATCCGATACGCTTGCCCTCTGGCAGAAATGCCCTGTCGCACCTACTCTCTACTTGTTGACATTTTGATCCCTTCAACACCTAACTCAGATGTCATTTTCTCCCCTTATTGATTCCCTCAATCAGAAAACAAATCTTTCTTATGTATTTTCTATAAAGATCAGTCAATTCCCTACTATGAAGCAGGCATGCTGTTGGGCACTGGGACACACTGGTGAGCAGGAAACAGGGTCTCAGCCTCCACCGCGGAGTGTACTATCGTAGCCTCACTGTTCCTTGCTCATGTAACTTCAGGGGGACAACCTTGTCCATCAACGATCAACGGTTCTCTCTAAATTCCTAATGTTCAGAAACCACACCATCCTCCGATCACCACTTTTTCCTCCTGGTTTTCTCATTTCCTTTGCAAACATATTCACTTTTTAAACACATTAACTTCTTCCTGGGCTTCCCTTCCTGATCTGCATAACTTTCTGAATTTTTTTGAATGTTTTATTATTTATTTTTGAGAGAGAGAGAGAGACAGAGTGTGAGCACGGGAGGAGCAGAGAGAGGAGACACAGAATCCGAAACAGGCTCCAGGCTCCGAGCTGTCAGCACAGAGCCTGGCGTGGGACTCGAACTCATGAGGTGTGACATCATGACCTGAGCTGAAGTCAGGCACTCAACCGACTGAGCCACCCAGGTGCCCCTATCTGCATAGGTTTCTAGATTTCCTGGTCCTATTTCTCTTCTTATTTGCTGTTCACCCCAATCTTTGCCTGGTTTCGGGTTCTTCATTCTTCTCAACATCTATACGTGCTCTGTTGCCCTTGCTGGCAAACAAGAGATTGGCAGGCACCACTACCCCCTCATAGTCTCCAGTCTCAACTGGATCATTAATGTTTCTCTGCAATTGTTTCATCTGTTTGCAGCTAGCTCTCTTTTCCATCCCACAAAACAGCCATGTCTCATCCTTATTGCTGTGTGACATCAGCAGGAATGGCCGAGTGACGACCTCCAAAAATCCTCTTCCATAAAAGCAGTGACAACACTGGAAAAACTGTCCAAATCAACTTTTTTTTCAGAGCTCTGGAAATTAGCCAAAGTCTGGCAAAAATCTGGGTCGTGTTACTCGATCAAAATGGATGAATGTTTGTAAGGACAGCAGCAGGCTTACTGGTATTTTAACTTATGCTAGTGATATCCCCTTCTTGCTAGGTATGTGGCACAGTGGAAATCAACGGCCTCTCAATTACAGTGTAAATCAGTAACCTAGAAGCTTCTAGAGGGAACAGAATGGAGCTGGAAACCCTCCAAAGCCCAATTCACAGATAACTGTCATTATTTTCCCTTCACAGTAGTTTGTCAGAAAATCCCACTGCAAGGCTTTTCTTTATCTGGTCTGACTTTGTTGGCCCAATGCAAACCATCATTTCCCAAAAGGCATTTGTTGAAAATAATCAGAGGCAATTTTTTAACACTGCAGCTGCGTGACGTGGCAATAACAGTGAGGCAACCAACACGCTGACCGAAAGAAAATTTCAGAAGAAGAGCTGAGGAATGAGATGTCCTTAGTAGGTTGTGAAAACTTCCAGTGTAATCCTGGGAATCCAGAAAGCCACACTCACGCCCAGGGCTCTGTGTGTGTGTGTGTGTGTGTGTGTGTGTGTGTGTGTGTGTGTGTTCGTGTTCAGAAAGACCTGAGAAGGTCCTGAGTTCTGACCGCTGGGACCTTAAGGTTCCACACAAGCAGTAAGTGAAGGCTAAGGTGAGGACTGCCTGCTTGTGTGTTGGAGTTATGTCTCAACATGCACACAGAGCCCCTCCCTCAACAAAGACTGGGAGACTTATAAGCGCCAAGCATTTGGGAAAGTCTCTGTCCAATCACTAGCTGACCATGAGGCTAATGAAACAGAGGCTCCTGGGACTACAAATGACAAAGAAAACAAAATATACAAGGCTAGTTAAGAAAGCCGTTGAACAAACAAACGACAATTACAATAACAAACCATGGGGGAGGGGAGATTCCAGAGTTGCTATATTATGTTATTTAAAATATCTGATTCTCACCAAAAATAGGGAGACATGCAAAAAGACAAGGAAGTATGTCTCCTACAGGGGCAATAAAGGAGTCAGAAATTGTCCCTGAGAAAGCCCAGATACTGGACTTATTAGACAAAGATTTTAAATTGCTATTTTATTTTATTTTATTATTTTTAAAAATTTTTTTATGTTTATTTCTGAGAGAGGAGAAAGAGAGAGCAATCAGGGGAGGGGCAGAGAGAGAAAGAGGCAGACAAAGAATCTGAAGCGGGCTCCAGGCTCTGAGCTGTCAGCACAGAGCCCGACACAGGTCTCAAATCTATGAGCTATGAGATCATGACCTGAGCCGAGGTCAGACGCTTTAATCAACTGAGCCACCTACGCACCGCCTAAATTAGCTCATTTAAATATGTCCAAAGAACTAAAAGAAACCATGTCTGAAGAACAAAAGGAAATTATGAGAACAATGCCTCACCAAAAAGAACCTATCAATAAAGAGACAGAGATTATTAAAAAAAACAACAACAAAAAAAAAACACAAAAAAACAGAAATTCCTGAAAAGTAAAATAAGTGAAGTTGAAATCCACTAGAGGGGCTCAACTGTAGGTTTAAACTAGCAGAACACATAATCAAAGAATTTAAGGATAGATCCACCAAGATTATCAAGTATGGAAAACAGCATGGGAAAGGAATGAAGAAAAATAAACAGCCTCAGAGACCCTTGGGATACAATCAAGTGTGACAACCCATGTCTAACGGGCATTTCAGCAAGAGAAGAGAGGAATAGGACAGAAAGAATATTTAAAGAAACACTGACCACTCTTCAAATTTGATGACATTCATTTACAGTTCTGAGAAGCTCCACAAGATCTAAGTAGGATAAACTCAAAGAAATCTAAACTAGGCACATCATAATCAAATTACTGAAAGACAAAAAGTCTTGAAAGCACCAAGAGAGAAGAAACACATCACATGCGAGGATCTTCAATAAGAGTAGCAGCCAGTGTCGCATCAGAAAACATGGGGGCTAGAAGGCAACGGGAGGCCATATACATAGTGCTGAAGGAAAAAGAAAAAGCCAGCCTAGAATTCTACCTCCAGCAAATCTTCATTGTTCTCTTCAAGTCTTCTGACACAGTCCAGCCCTCTCTCACTCTCGCCCCTTAGCAAATAAGCTCATTTTCTATTTCAACAGAAAACAGTAAGCACATAACAAGAATTCCCTGTGTTTCATCCTAATTTTCCGTGAACATAGGTTTCTACCTTCTCTTTAATCCTTACCTCTTTCACACTAAATTTAGGGGAGCAGGTGTTCTCCCTATTATATTAGATTGGTCCCTTCCTCCGTGCTCTGATTTCACCCCTGGCCCTTGCAGAGGCTACACTTGATCCAGCTCTTCTCCTTTATTTTCAACCTCCCACTTTCTGCTGGTCCTTTCCCTTAGCATATAAAAATGTCCAAATGCCTCCCTTTAAAAAAACAAAGAAATATTTACTCTTTAATCCTTTCTTCCTCTCTTGCGGTAGCCTCAGCTTTATGTTTATATCCAGAACTGAGTCGTGGTAGTGTCTAGGTCTCTCAGGCATTTCAAACTCAAAGTGTTTACAATTAAACTTGGAATCTCCCCCCAAATCCCACCTCTATTTGCTCTGAATCCTGTGTTCCCTGTGAATGTGGATGTACTTGGCATCTACCAACCCAGAAACCATCCCTGCCACCCGCTTTGTCCTTCTGCCGATTCTACTTCTAAATGTCAAACGATTCTGCCCTATTGTCTCTATTCACAGTATTGCCTAAGCTCGGGCCGTCAATACTCCTCAACATCACTTGTGTAGCCGCCCAACTGTTGTCCTCACCTCCACTCTTGTTCACATTCAACCCATTCTCCCAAGAGTCACTTATTTTTTTTTTAAATAGAAAAATCTTTTTTTTTTTTCAATCTCTGCCTCCTCTACTTCATTTCCTGCCACTTCTCAAACTCTAAATTCAGCTATGCAACACTGAAGTCCCCATGTGTAATGCTCGTTTGTGGCTCCAGGCTCTTCTACATACCATACTCTTGGCCTGGAATACACGGGACTTGGTTGATTCCTATGCATCCTTCTAAATATTACCCTTGCTTTGCCTACTTTTAAGTAGGTAAAGTAGGTGGTTTTAAAACATGACTACAAATATTTTGCCATATTTCCTTTCAAAAAGTGTGGGCTTGAGTGCGGGCTCTTTAAGTGACTCACATCTAACAAACAGAATACGACAGAAGTAAATGTAATGGGCATTGAGGTCTCCCCGTCATGCTATGTCTTATTCATGCGGGGGGAAGTCATCTGCTCTGTGAAAACACTCAAGCATCTCTCTGAGGAGGTCTGCTGGCAAGGAACTTAGGTCTCTGGCCAAGAGCCAGAGAGAAACTGAGTCCTTTGGCCAATAATTATGCAAATGAGTTCTTAGAAGCAAATCTTCCAGCCCCACTGAAGTCTTCAGATGACTGTAGCCCTGACCAACTCGACAGCAACCTCAAAAAAAGGCCATGATCCAGAACCATCTGACTAACCCACTCACAAATTCCTAACCACAGAGATAACAAATGTTCGCTGCATCATTAAATTTTAGGGGGACATTTGTTACACAGCAATAGATAACAAATACACTTCCTCTATGAAGACTGCTCTGACATCACTAAGCTGAGTTAAACCCTCTGTGCTATGATACTTGAGCATTAACACTTACACCATATAGTAGTGTGGACAATTCAGTCTATCTTCCTTGCCTACCCTGAGAGCTACCTGTGGGCAAAAACTGTGTTATTCATTTTTGAATCCCCAGACCTGGGCAGAGTAGATGTTCAGTAACTATGTATCAGAGTCAAGTGGACATGAAGATGACTTGAAATATGGAAGTAACATGAAACCCAAACATGGATTTTATAAACACGAACTCCTTCCCTTTCTCCTTGAAATTCACATAAGTCACAAGAAAGTAGGTAACTGTAAGGTAGCAATACATTGCCTCACAAGGGTGTTAAGAAGATAAAATTATATTATGGTTGTAAATAGTGTAAAACTATATGTCATAAAGATAACATCTTATGCAGTATCCAAAGAAGGTTATCCGTAAAAGTGAATACAACAGATGTAACTGACACAGACTATGCCCTTGACTGATAATGTCTTTAAAATATAATCATCACTGATTATTTTTTTGTGGCATATACTGCACATCTTGTACAGGGTAAAACGGACTCCCCCTCTTGGATACCAACCATATATAGTTTTTAAACAGTGCATTTCTTTTGTTTGTTTGAATGGGTAATGCAAATAGAGTACAAAATTTTTTTTAAAATGATATGCAGCAAAATGTAAATCTCCCCTCCCACAGCTGTCTGTCAGCTATCTGGTTATCTTTCCTGGAAGCAATCACTGTTACCATTGTTTTCTGTGTCTTTCCAGAGTCAGACTGTGCATATGCAAGCATTTACATATATTCTTTTTTATAATGCAAATAGTACCATGTTCTTCACAGAGCTCAGGACTTTGCTACTTTACCTTAATATGATACATCTGAGATTGCTTCCTATCGGCACTTCATTATATTTAAGAACTTCATAATATTCCATTGTATGAATGTACCATGATATTTTTAACCAGCTCCCATGTGCCAGAGTGTTGTCTAATCTGGTGCTTTGTTTTACTTTACGGTGTGTGTGTGTGTGTGTGTGTGTGTGTGTGTGTGTGTGTTTGTATGCGGATGTGTTGGGGAGCTAAGACACTACACTATTCATGTCATTTATATTTTTCTGTTGGACTGTGTAAGTCTCCTCTATTACTTTTTTCCTTTTCCCTAATCCTTGATCCTGAAATGCATTTCCTCACTCCGTGTCCACCACTGGCATCACTCCAATGTGTATGCTGTTTTGCCTTGGACAGGTTTGTGTTTTTGTAAGCGGTAAAGTACTCAGAAATTATATTAATTGTATTGTATCCCTGCTCTGTTCCATTCTTCATGATCACTGCTTCTGAATTGCTGCATGCTAGGTTTTAGCATTTCTATTATTTTTATCTATCAACATTTCCCAGAGATGGACACATAGGATTCTTTCAGCTTTCACAATCACAAATAACGCTACAATAAACACATTCCTCCACACCTGTGTCTAGACCTACACATGAGTGTTTCTACACCCAAGTGTGCCATTTGCTGGGTCATACTCATGGTTTCTACATAATACAAGCTTTTCACGCAACAAATTTGCCAAGTTATACTTTCAACTGAGATGCACGGGGTTCCCATTGTGTCACATCCATGTCAACACATGGTATCATATAGCTTTCTAATTATTTTAATTTGTTGGATATAAACCTATAAATATTTTATTTTGCATTTCTCTAATGATTAGGGAGATATGAAATATCTTCATGTGTTTTTAAATCGATGCAGTTTCCCTTACTATTTACATATTTGCCTATTTGTCTATTTTTTATTAAGGTAACTGATATATGCCATTGTATTATTTTCATATTACAACAGAATGATCTAATATTTATATATATTGCAAAATGATCACTACAAGTCTAGTTAACATAGTGCTATGTTATTAGTAAATATTTATATGCCTGATATACCTAGTTGTTCATTAAAAATTACACTTAGGGGCACCTGGGTGGCCCAGTTGGTTAAGTGTCTGACTTCAGCTCAGGTCCATGGGTTCAAGTCCCGTGTTGGTCTCTGTGCTGACAGCTCAGAGCCTGGAGCCTGCTTCAGATTCTGTGTCTCCCCTTCTCTCTGCCCCTCCCCTGCTCACACTCTGTCTCTCTGTCTCTCTCCTCTCTCAAAAAATAAACATCAAAAATATTTTTTAATTACATTTAATAGATCACTGCAAAGGGGGCTCATGGGGCTGTGAAACCAGGAGCTCTAACACTGATCAAAGAATGAAGTTGTCCACAGGACGTCACCGTCATTCGACAGTGCCATCTCTCTGAGGAGACGTGATGCAAAGCCACTCATAATTGTGACAAGTGACTCATAATAATCCAAGATTGGTGATGTGGGAAAATAAACGTCAAAAAGTTTAACCTCCAAAAAATACATTTAAGATTGATTCACTCTTTGAAAGGTTTGTAAAGTCAATACATCCCTAAGAAGACTGACCATGACAGAAATAGAGAAACATAAACTGTGAATACCAAAAATGGAAAGAAGTGGCACTGCAGACCCTCCAAACATTAAAGGAATAATAAGGGGACATTAGAACAATTTTATGCCAATAAATACGGCAACTTAAATGAATTTACCGAATTCATGAAATTTGTGAATTTACTAACTTACTGAAAAAAACATAACTTATCAAAACTGACATAAGAAGAAACAAAATCTAAATATCTCCCATAGCTATTAAAGACATTTGAATTCATAATCAAATACCTTTCCTAAAATATAAAACTATAGGTCCAGATGGTTTTAATGATAAATTCTATACGACATTTCAGTAAACCATAATACAAAACTATCTCAAATTCAGAAAACAGTGGGAACATTTCCTAATTTGTATCACAAAGCCAGGACTGCCCTCATAACAAAAGCTAACAAAGAGATGTTGCAAGAAAAGGAAATGACATACCTTATGAATTTAGATATAAATTTAGACATTGCTTATGAATTTATATATGAAAATCCTTCATAGAATAGCAAAGAGAATCCAGGTATATATAAAGATGGATAACACACCTTGACTAAGGAGAGTTGTATTAGAAATGTAACCTTGTTTTAACATTCAAAAATCAATGTTATTCACAGTATTTTCAGAAGAAAGGAGAAGAATACATAATCTTCTCAATAAATGGCTAAAAAATTATTCGGTAAAATTTAATATCCCATTCATGATAAAAGCTCCCAGAAAACTAGGAAGAGAAGAGAACTTCTTCATGGTGATAAGAGCAGTTAACACCATACTTCATGATGAAACAATGAAAAATTTCCCCTTAAGACTGGGAATAAGGCAGGATAATCTCCCTTGCCACTTTATTAAACATTGTAATTCTTTCCCAGTTCAATAAGTCAAAAGACAAAAAGGCATGATAATTATAAAGGAAAAAGTAAAACTTTTTGGGGCGTTGGGGGGAGACTTCATGGTTATGTAGGTAGAAAATCCTAAAAGAAAGAAAGAAAGAAAGAAAGAAAGAAAGAAAGAAAGAAAGAAAGAAAGAGAAAGGAAAAAAAGTAAGATAAATTCTGCCAGACCACAGGATGTAATATCAACATATACATAACATTTGTGTTTCTCATATTCAACATATTCATCTTTCAACTGGAAGATGAAATGAATGAAAACTAATTTCATTTATAATAGTTTCCAAAATATCAGATACCTCTAAAAATAATGGGCAATCCCTCTACTCTGAAAGTGGTAGATAAACTAGAGAGGACCAAAATAAATGGAAGGATAGGTCTCGTTCGTGAACTGATAGACTAAATATTATTAAAATGTCAATTCTCCCCTAACTGACCTATAAAGCCAACTATATCCCAACAAAAGCAAATTGACAACTGGAATCTAAAATTTATAAAGAAATGCAAAGAAAAAAGGAGCCCGAAAAACCTCTTAAAGAAGAAGTTAGAGGACCTACCCTACCTGATGTTAAGATTTGTTATAAGGTGGTAATAACAAAGATAGCAGTGTGGTACTGACTTAAAGATAGACATATGGATGAATAGAACACAATGGTCAATAGAGATTTGACCAAGGTGGCAAGGTAACTTAATGGGAAAGGACAATTTGTCGTAACCAATGGTGCTGAGACAGCTGAAGATCCATCTGGACAAAAATGAACCTCGACCTTAGTCTCCCATCACAAATAACACTCCATCAATTCAGATTATAGACCTAAATGAAAACGTTACAATCATAAAACTTCCGGAAGAAAGCACCAGAGAAAATCTTTGTTTTTGCACAGGCCAAGATTTCAACCTATTCAAGATTTCAACATATAACCATGAAGGGAAAATCATAAATGGACCTCATCAAAATTAAGAATGTTCTGCTCTTTGAAAGATTTCACTGAGAAAATGGAAGCACAACTCAGGTCCTGGGAGGAGTTATTTCCAATATCTGACACAGTCTCCATATCCAGAAAATCTACATGTATGTACAAATATTTACAATGACATATAGTTACAATTCAATAAAAAGAAGACAAAACAACCCAATTTTTAAAAATGGATACAGATTTGAAAAAACACTTATCCCAATGGCCCATAAGTGCAAGAAAAAATTTCAACACTATTACTCTGAGGAAAATGAGAATTAAAACTATTAATAAGATCCTATTTTGTATCTATCAGGATGGTTAAGATCAGAAAGATTCATTACCAATTCTTGGCCAGGATGTGGGAGAAACCATCCACACAGGATTACTACTGTGAGAAGTAAGTAATTGCCTAAGGTCTTAGAAACATTTGCTGTACCTGATAAGCACTGTAAAATCATTAGCTATTATTACTATTTATGGTCTGGACATCTTTGCGCAGCTATTACACTGAAAATAGTAGTCATCAGAGAATATTTAGGATGCATTTTTAAAAACTTTCTATCAAAAAATATAGCCACTATAAGGAAACGCACAGTTTATTTCATTTCTGCCAATTTTAAAATATGGATATTCACACCAACTCAGACTTCAGGCAAAGCTTTAAGGAACTAATCATTTTAAACCATATTCTTGAAAGGTATTATTTAAGGGGAATGTGTTCTTTATAAAACCTCTGAAAATCTATTTCTTCAACACATATTTCTTGAGTGCTTACTCTAATGTGCTCACCTTAAAGCAAAATGTTGCACTAATTAATGAATAGTGTCTATAGGTATGAGTAAAAATAATGAAGGTTCCGAAGACAGTAGCTATGGGTTTACTCCCACAGACTAAACAAGGAGAGCTGAAGGAAAGCCTGTGGGATGGAAACAGGGGCAATCTCAGGGTTAATTAACCTCAGACTCTCTGGGAAGGTAAACCCATTTCTTCCCCTTGCAGAATCACTGTGGTCCTAAGACATTCTACTGAGAGATGAGCCTAATCCTTCGTGTCCTCAGGAAAAAAAAAATGCTCCAACTACTGGCCTAAATTACAAACTAAATTACATCCTGAAGGACTCCATCTCGTACGTTCCCCTCCTTTCAGTCAATTATTTGGCTTTAAAGAACTACTACACAATTTTGCAACCCAAGAGGAAGCAAGGAAAACCCAAATACCATGATCTTGATCTGGCGCCTCCAGATGATAGCCATATCCCAGCAGCGTGCGCACGGCCTCGCGGAGGCTGTCCTTGTTGGACTTCTTGGTGCGGTCATCTAGAAGGGTGTAGGGAACCAGGCGAGGGTTTCTTCTGTTCTTTACATCCTACGGGAAGAGAAAAGGTGTTGGCCATCAAAGCGGTGCTGAAGCGATCATTTTGGAAATGAGACAGCCACCAGATACAACAGAAATGTGAAGTCCCTGAGTTCAAAGCTGCCTCTCCCCCGCCTTCTTTGTCTTCTCAGGTAAGTTACTGAACCACCATCAATACAAAAGATTCAATCCAATGAATAACTGCGTCCATTCAAAGCAGTAACACAAAGTAAAAACAGCGGTAAAAAAAGCCGACTGGAAGGATCTCTGTAACCATCTTTCATCTGCCGGGGTCACAGGGCAATGGGCTAATTTGGGGCACACAGCATTTCCTTGCACAGTTGACTGATAAGTCTTTGTTCCAAGAAGAGTCAAATGATCACTGGTCACCTCTCAGTGACATCGGTCTACAAACAACATAAGGCTGTGGTCCCTTTCTCAGAAAAATTCAGTGTGATATAGGCAGCCATTCTATGAACTCAACTAGCTTGAAAAATATGCACTCAAGTGACTCCATTAACCCGTGAGACCAGTTAATAACAGAAATACCGGAAGAACTACAAAACTCACAATTTGGCTGTTACAAAAGAGGCTCCAAGTTGAAAAATGTGACGAAACCGGTATCAGCAAAGCCAGAAAGTGGGCTATCCTACCGTCCTGGCAAAGAAATTACTGCCTTCCATCCACTCACTGAGATTCCGTTGCAGTTTTTGTCAGACTCTCCATATTTCGGGCAGCATACTCAACTCTCACTGTAACCCCAGCACGATGAAGAATTAGGAGGCTGTGGTTCCTCCCAAACCTTCTCGAGAAAAAATGAGTTCTGGGGTGGGTCTGTTGTGGGTGGGTAGGAGCAAGGAAAGCCTTTCCTACTTTCTTCTCTCCTCGCTCTAGCAAATTCGTACCAATACCTGCTCCATTAGGGTCAAGAGCACCTAGGTTGCTTGGTGGGGGGCACCACTCCAAAGCCACCCCCAAAATAAACCAGCAGTGTAAACAGAGCACCTACACTGCCAGCCCAGCTGTGAGATGCACCACCCAGCACCCCTGTTTTTCAACATGGTTTTTGTCCCCAAACTTTCTACAGAAATTCTGAAGCCTTCAATGAATCATCGTCTCTGGAGATGTCCTGAGATTCTGAGTGTTCACAGGAGCTCCCCAGGGGACTCCACGCGCACTCAGGTTTGAGACCAGCTGTGCTAGAGTCAGACAGAGAAGAGGTAATTCAATGAAGCTGTTTTCAAGGACTTTCAGTATAGGTCTGAACTAGATTACGCTAACAAGAAGGTGATGGAAAATTCAAGACAATGCTCGTTCAAATAATCCAGCAAACATGAGTTATGTCAGTGGGGAATTCGGTGGAGGGAAGGGGTGGGAGCTGGGAGAGGGAATGGGGAAAGGATTTCAATGAGAGCTCTGGCCAGCTCAAACAGAGCCTTAGGCTTGTAGGAGGAAATGCACGAACAGGAAAGAACAACCCTCGAGGAAGAGACGGACATCAGGGAAATCCTGGTTTGTCTGACACCGCCATGTGGCCTTCAAGGCAAGTAAGCCCTCCTTTCGCAGAGAGCCAGTGTGGACCCCTTAGCCCTCTGGGGTGTAAGAATCAGGTTCTCTCTGTCTCTCTGTCTCTCTCTCACACACACACACACACACACACACACAATGCTTAAGCAGATTTAGTGCCGACATTCTCCTCTGTTATAGCCAGCTTAATTCAATATAAACATATATTTTACGAGGCCACTCAAGGCTATTCAAGTTTTCTTTAGCCTTCCCAATGGCAAAAAGTCACCAGCTTAGAAGGATTTGGGAAATTCATTTTTTCAAGTCAACACTGAGGCTGTATATCAAACCACAGTCTAAGCCTATAAGTAAGAATCCATTTTATTCCCAAAAAATTTTTAAGTCACGGCAGCCCCAAAACGAGCTGGCTGGAGGCAACAAGGAACAAGGAAGTGAAGAATTTTTGGCTCTGGAGTCAGAAGCCTTGATCCCAAGCTGTGTCTGCCACCTGCTAGCTGTGCAGCACTGAGCGCAGTGCTGTCAATAAGGCCCCCTGTACACACGTGAACCGGGAATAAAAACCATTCTCCCTGACGTAACTGTTGTTGAGAGTTAAAAAGAATAGATGTAAACGTCTGGGCGTGGCGACTGGCACCTAATATAATAGCAAACTGCTCTCTGTGTGCGTCAGAAGGCAGGCACTGTTATCAGCCTTTCTCAGACAGAAGTTATGTAATGAAGTTAAATCACTTACTGATGAGGAAAACAGTGGCGCAGAGAATTTAAGAATTTAAGTAGCCTTAAATTCTCAGTGGCACAGAGAATTTAAGTAGCCTTCCCAAGGTCACATGGAGACAAGGAGGTAAAGCTAAAATTTGCTCTTCACCCCTCTGCCATGCTTATTCCAATAGGTACTCAATGACAGTCACTCCCACGGGGGCCACCCATGAATGGAGATCCATGGCTCTGAAATCCATAAAGCGCTGAAAACTCAGTTTTTACCAAAGTTTAACAAAAACTCCGTTGGTGGTAAAACATGATCTGAATTGATGCGAGCCTGTTTATAGTCTTTATTTATCCCTCCTGGTATTATCATGCCTACGCTGTGCTGAACAATTAGTAGCAGCATTTTGCCGCCCTGCTGGGAGTGCTAAGTAACACGTAATATGTCACCATATCAACGTCCCAGAAACCCAAAAAAATATCTCGATTCTGAAATTCATCTGGCCGCAGGGGATTCGAATAAGGAATTGTGGACCTCTTTTATTATTATTTTATCCCCACCTTCTCATTATTTCAAAAGTTTCTCCTTAAACACAACCTCAGAGAGACAAATGCCACAAAACTGTCTTATAAATCTGTTTTCGTTAACATTCACTGAGTGCCTCACGGCAACACTCAGAGCTATGGTCATCTGATTTCTTGAGCCGAGCATTGAAGAGGGGCCTTAGTGCATAGGCACATTAAGAAATGTATATGAGTTTTTGGGGCGCCTGGGTGGCTCAGTCGGTTAAGCGGCCGACTTCGGCTCAGGTCACGATCTCGCGGTCCGTGAGTTTGAGCCCCGCGTCAGGCTCTGTGCTGACGGTCAGGGCCTGGAGCCTTTTTCAGATTCTGTGTCTCCCTCTCTCTGACCCTCCCCCGTTCATGCTCTGTCTCTCTCTGTCTCAAAAATAAATAAACATTAAAAAAAATTAAAAAAAAAAAAGAAATGTATATGAGTTTCAAAATGGTCATTATTTAATCCCTCCTGTTAGGAATCATGCTGATGACCACTTAAGTAAATCTCAGCCCCCACGCCATGAAGCTAAATTCCCACGTACCTGTTGCATGCTGTAAATCGCAGCCCACGTGCCATAAAGCTCAACACCCACGTACCTGCTGGATGCCGTAAGTCCAGCCCTGCCGGATTCGATCCCGGGCCCACACGTTGTGCGCGTTCTCCGCCAACTTGTCCACCATCGCTTCCTGAGAGGGCGTGAGTTTAATGAAGCTCAGGTCCATCGGGGCAGGCTTATACCCACTTGTCAGCTGGTAACTACAAAGCAAAACAAAAGAGACTATGTAATTGGCCTTTCAAAAACAAGTCCAGGCTTAGAAATCCCTCTAAGGGTCTTTTTATGGCCCCACCCACTTCTAATGATTCCAGACACCCCACTGGTGACCGCTGGTCGGTCGGTCAGCAACCCTGGAGCCCTTCATGCACGCTAATAACTCATTGGGCACAAAGGCCACGTGATCTTTGTTTTCATTTTTATGTCAATAAAACTAAAATAAAACACCTTACCTATCTCTCAAAGTTGAGAAGGACTTAGTGTTTCTGAGTTCCCAATATTTGAGGCTTTTTTATAGTATTAACGAAAATACTGGTTACCAATGAAAACATGTGATAGATTTCTCTTCCCGTTTATATTTTCTTCAATTTTCAAATGTTATAGTAAATTCATATATTTATTTAATAAACCTGTGGGTCCTTTCAGATACTAGCTGCTCATTATTGCATAGGGAGATTTTAATGCATTTATGAATTCATTCCCCCTTTTTGACTTCCCTGGTTATATAATTTAGGAAGCCTCTGGATAAGACAGAGAGTAGGAAATCCCAGGTGCATAATCATCTAAAATATTAGGAAGGCCTGGATTTTAGGGAATTCTTATCAGAGACTACTTCCATACTCTGAAATGGAAAGAAAGTACTAAAACGAGCATAAGTTTTCATGTTTCAGAAGAAATATAAAATTGAAAATATAAAAATTTAAACATGCACGTATTAGGGCAATAATACTGCCCTACTTCTCTGTACAAACACACACACAGCTGCCTCATTCTCTTTTTTAACTACTGAGATTTGAACAAAGCCTATTTTATAGCTGCCTCCCTGCCATTCTTCTGTCATTGTTCTATTCCCTATAATCAACTATGCCTTGAGGTCAAGATCTGTTTCTAATCCATTTTTCTAACTGTCTTTATACTTGAAACAGGGCATGGCAGATAAGCAGCCTTTTGAAGATCTGTAGTGTTTGCAAGAATTAACTTTATATACTGAATATAAAGTACATGCATCATTTTTATTTAATGTTTGTGTATCTTTGAGAGGGAGACACAGAGCATGAGTGGGGAGGGGCAGAGACAGAGGAGACACAGAATCGGAAGCAGGCTCCAGGATCTGAGCTGTCAGCACAGAGCCCCATGCCGGGCTCAAACCCATGAACTGCAAGATCATGACCTGAGCCAAAGTTGGATGCTTAACAGACCGAGGCACCCAGGCACCCCAGTACATGCGGCTTCATCTCAAAGATTCTCCTTTGTACAAAGAAAACCAGCTAACTATACCAAGTTAAAAAAAAATTATTAGAACATGAGAAAATGCTCTTTGAGATAAAACTATGTTGTCGTTTTTCTTTTAAGTATTCTGGGCTATGGCTCTCAGAATTAGCAGGCAACCTTCTTTGGAGCAGAGAGTTTGACTGCCGTATTCCTCACTATCTGTCAAACGGAGAATAGTACCAGATACATGGTAAGCATTCAATAAAAATATGTTGAATGAATTGATGTGTTACAGCAATAAATAATTTTAAGGTTGAATACAGTTGACTTTGCCTTAGTTACTTCTATTTCCTTAGGAGACCTCTAGTATTTTATAAGTCATTTATCTATAGACAAAAGTATGAGAAATATTTTGTTTTGTTTTGTTTAAGTGGATTAGATTGTTCTGGCAATTGTTACAGTTAAGGTTAATTCCTGCCTTATGTCATTCAATTTATAGTCACAAGCTATAATTATAGACAAGAAATTTCATTCTGTTTTAAATCAGCACTCTGCAGGTTTGGGTAATTAACAATATTTTTTTTTCCTGTCTTTTTTTTATATAAAGAAATCACATGGGATTTTTTAACCACTCATACAAATCATTGTGTGTTATAGAATTCTGGTTATAAATAGATAAATCTGTAAACTAGAAGCACAGTCTACATACAAGTTCTTTTTTCAGAAAATATGTGCATTTAAAGATTTTCTCTACACTCAACGAGGGGCTTGCACTCACAACCCTGAGATCCACAGTCACATGCTCGTCTGACTGAGCCAGCCAGGTGCCACTCATTCAAAAAATATTTTCTTCAAGAAAGAGCTCCTAATAGATTTCCAACGTACCAACAGATGATCAAGCTAACGGAGTTTATTTTCCAAGTGCCAACATATGATCAAGCTAGCACAGTTTAATTTCCAAGTTTAACATGACTAGCTGGAGGCAGTGTTAGAATCAGTGATCAAGAACTCAGTCTTCTCTATCGCCCCGTCTTCCCACCTCTGCTTGACACCCTCCTCCTGGCTTCCCCACCATCGCCCAGCAGGAGGTAGCATAACAGCACACAAGTCTTTCTCCTCCCATTTTGTAATGGCCCTGAGACCTCCTAACTGTCAGACAGGAGACATACCGGATACAGTTTGGAAACTAATCTATGAAAAATCGATTAGAGCCTAAGCCATCTTAATGAGGGGTATGTGCATGTGAAGTGAAAAAAATCCTTCCCCTGACAACCAATTCTAATGGTAGGCTTTCCAGCAATATCTCATACGGAATGCGGAGGGATGTTTGAAGGGTGGAAGATGGGAAGGAGGTCCTTCCATATCAAAAATTATAGATAAATTCTACTAATGTATAAAGCTGGCTAATATGTGACATAAGCATTTCTCTTTATCTTCTAAAATTTCCTCTTCCTACATGGAATATCTACTAGACTGGCTTCAATCTGTGATCATAATGAAAACCCTTGGAGATGTATTTGCATCTGTTGATTTAACATGGCACAATAATTGGTTTATGCTCATTTTCAGATGTAGACTATAATTTATTTTACTTTTCTTCATAACCCTGTGCAAGAAAGGATTTGAAGCTTCAAGAGATTCTTTTAGAGGCACCTGGATGGCTCAGTCGGTTAGGCATCCGACTTTGGCTCAGGTCATGATCTCGCGATACCTGACTCTCTATGTGGAGCCTGCTTCAGATTCTCTGTTTGTCTCTCTCTCCCTCTGCCCTTCCTGTGCATGCTTTCTCTCTTAAAAATAAATAAACATTAAAAAATAATAATAAAGTGATTCTTTTAAATGGCTAATAATCCCATCCAAATTAAAGTTACTGACTCCCATTCCCCCTGACCCTTATTTCCATACTGTTGTACTTCAAATCACCTATAGTAAAAATAAATACAGATATTTTTGAAATTCACAGACTTAACAAAAATGGTGACATCATGAATGCTTAACCAATATGAATTAGTAGTATCACAATGATTTTTAAAACAATTTTCGTTTGGAGTACATGTTGAGAAAGTAAGAATCGAATCATTATATAAAAATAGGATTGTTTTTAAAGGAGCATAAGTGAACTTTGGTAAATACTGTCCATTTCACCTTATTAATGTAATTTTAGTAGGTACATAAAGATAAACCAACTGCTTATATGAAATATTCTCTTCTTGTGGTTGAAAAAGAACAAAAAGCAAAGCTTTTCCTGTACTGCATGTAAACTGGAAACTAAGTGGTTTCAAGTAAAGTTTCAGATTAATTTCCAGAAATTTAAAAGAAAGAAAGGAAAGAAAGATTACCATTATAATTCTTGGGGAGTAGAATTTCATAGCTCAAATAATAGGGAAAAGTTGTATCAATAGTAATTCTATTAATTCAAAATACATCATCATATGCATCAAATACAAAATATCTCATGTTAAAGATGTTGATGTGTTACATTCTCCCTTTTTGACCTTCCTGGGAAAATTCTGCCAGCATCAGTCAATAGATCTCTTTCTCCTGCAGTCTGGTTAGTAGGTATCGTTTTACTTCCTTTACTTTTATATGCAAAGTCCCTGTTCCATCAATCATCCTGAAATGCAGCCGATGAGGAATATATATGGAATTAAATAAATACATTCAATATACTGACCTTCCAAGGTATCAAAATTCTTTTGTAGTTATTATCTCTCAGTTAATTTATTTTGACGTGGCATAAAATCCAGTAATTTAAAAAAAAAAAAACAGTGAGATTAATAAACTACGTGTATAGGGCTTCAGTTTCTTTTCTAAAACACCCCTGTGCCTGGAGAAATAAAACAAAATGAAACAAAACTGGCAAACTGCCAGTGTCATCTGCACCAAATTATCGAAGATGTAAACAAAAAATGATAGCACTTGACCCCGCTGATGAGTTGTCATGTGAAGTAGCAATTTCACTTTGGGCTTCATTCCCACCTGACCCGCATTTTTCTGAAGCAGGTATTCTAAATGAGCCTCTGAATAAAGTGCTCAGTATAATATCACTAAAGGGGCAATTATTAAAGTGGTGGCATCAAAAACATGGCAGAATTCCAAAAACACTAAAGAGAAAAACCTTTTCTTTTTTTTTTTTTTTTTTCTAGCCTCTCCCACCTCTCAAGCTTCCTTGTTTAGGATGAATCAGGTTAAATGAAGCTTGGAAGTCATTATGCTGTGAAAGATGTGCAGTAAACATGAAAAGATTATGTCCAAGTTCAGTGGATGTGAGGTGTAAATTTCAAAACCAAATCCGCCCTTCAAGTACCTTGGAACAAATGGGAAAATCTCAGATGACTGCACATCAGAGATATTCAGGACAAGTTTTTGCTGGAAGCACATCTACTAAAAATGCATCCTGGGCTGACATTTTCACAGAAAGAACAGAAAGAGAATTCAAAACTCCTCCAGAGCACAAATACAGGAGAATTAATTTCAATGTACAAATTAGGAGGGAAATGGACAAGGGATATGTTTCTTCTTTTACTTCACTTCTTTGTTTTTAAGTAAAGGTAATATGATGAAGTGCCCTGGAGACCTGCCCCCACCACCCAACTCCCTTTTATCAATTTCTTTTTACTCCAAGGCCTTCCCCTACCCCAAAGCCCCTTTGAAACAAAACCACAAGGTATCCAGTGCCCCAAGAAGGGGTCATCTCAAGACAGAGACCAAAGAAAGCCATTCTTGGTTTGGATTTTTAAAATAGACTTTGAAAATTCACTGCAGAGGCCATAGTCTTTTAGATAAAGGCCTTCTGACAGTAAAAGTTAGGCTTTTGAGTATCAAAAGAGCAAGGCCCAGATGCCTTGGGACAGAAGGAAGACCAGATAAAGACTTCTTATGCCCTGCCCAAATAGGTTCCACAGAGCCTAGAAGAACAGGAGGATTTAGAGGGAAGCCAGAGTTCTCCAACCCCCACCCAGGAAGAGACCAGGTAGATCCCACGGCCAAAGTGAACTTCTGTCTTGTTCCCAGAGCGTACCAAGGATAATGGCCAGGTCCTAGAATCTCCCACACCCAAGCCCTTCATCGTGCAGCACGACTACAGAAAAACAGATATGGCAGCCAGCCAAGTCTCCCACCTCCCTCCACCAACCGACTGCAATCCCCAAGTTGCCAGAGAGAATATTCTCAGGTTTCTAGCAATGAAGAGGCAAAAAGAAGAGCAGTGACCTGGAGGACTCACAGAAATGAGAAGGAGAAACCCACTGTGTGGACTCATTACCAAGACCAGTGCAGAAAACAGGCACCCCATAAGATGCCAGCAGAGGTGAATGAAGACAAAAGACAAAGACACTCAGACCAAACTCGAGTCAGGCTCCTCTGAATCCTCTTTCTGTCTAGGACTCAGACCTTGGGCTCTGTCATGTTCCAATTAGTTCCATTTTAGCAAGAATCCTACTGATCAACCAGTTTAAGGAAAATCCTCCAACCTTCCTATCGGATGGCATCCCTCATCCCCTACCTTGTTATCCCATCACCTGGTCTGCCTTCAGCAAGAATCCTATCAAGTTCATCTTGCAGAATCCCCCTTCTTGATGTGTCTTCCTAAGTAATTTTCTATCTACTGACCTGCAGCCCTGCTGCTCCTTGGTTATAAATCCCCACTTATCACTGTTGTATTCAGAATGGAGTCCAGTTCCATACATAGGTCTCTCTTCCCTATTTGCAAAAGTTCCTGAATACAATTTGCCTTTATGGCTTTAACTCCTGTCCAGCTCTGGTTTTCTTTGACATAAATCAGTCCTGGCAGCACAGTCAAATGAGGTAGACGATGGATCCAGTGTTCGCTCCCCATTGGGTGAGTGTCCTAAACACAGGTGGTCCTGGGAGCAAGAGGAGGGTAGACCTTCAATTCAGATTCAACAACGAATATTCATTTGGTGGTAGAATGTTTTAGGCCCTATTCCAGGAACTAATGATAGATCACTGAACAATATGGACAAAAAAGTCTATAGGAATTGTATTCGGATGCAAGTAGGCAGGAAACAAAGTGTAAAACGATAGTATGTTAGAAGATGTAAGTGCTATGGGGAAAAATAAAGTAGAAGAGGGGACATGGGGAAAAGTACAATTTTACATAGGGAACTATTTTATCTTTTTTAGGATGTCAAGAAAAACCGCTTTGAGAATACATTTCAATCAAAAATTTAAAGGTGAGAATAAACACAGAAAACAATGATTTTAACAGAGTTTTCCCTGAAAAGACTAGGATTAAGTTTCTAATACTAAGCTTCATTCTGGTGCAAGGCCCATTGGGCTTGAATGCAAGATTAAACCTGATCAGAGAAAATAAAGAACATTGCACGCTAGTGCATTTTTTAATTTGTGGTTTGTGAAATTGACTCCTTACACAGAAAAGACGTCTATAAACCGGTTTTGTTTTTTCGTGACCACAGTGCCTCACCATTACAGAAAAAATCCAATGGTATTTGTAACACTGCCTTTCACTTAAGTAACTATTTACACAAACTGAATTTGGTACATGTACTATGTCATGGGTCCACACATTCAGCATCCAAGCCTTCATCTCAAAACGTCATTTGTATCTATATATATGCATTCTTAGCCTTAGGTTATCATTCTTAGCCTTTTATGCGGCTCAATATGCCTGAGACACCACTTACCCCTCCATTTCCCATCACCACCAGGGGCTTCATTAGCATTAGTGGTAAGAAGGTAGTGGGGTATGGAGGGGATTTGTCACTGGATTTAAAGACCTCTCAGACAATCTAAACACTACCAATTCATAATTCAACATTACCTATTATTCCCAGTGATACAGTCAGACAACCAGTTCCTGGTCCTATGCTCTGTGCTGATTTATTAACACACATGAGTGCTAAAGAAAAGTTTTTTTTGTTTTTTTTTTAATTTTTTTTCAACGTTTTTTATTTATTTTTGGGACAGAGAGAGACAGAGCACGAACGGGGGAGGGGCAGAGAGAGAGGGAGACACAGAATCGGAAACAGCCTCCAGGCTCCGAGCCATCAGCCCAGAGCCTGACGCGGGGCTCGAACTCACAGACCGCGAGATCGTGACCTGGCTGAAGTCGGACGCTTAACCGACTGCGCCACCCAGGCGCCCCGAAAAGTTTTAATAAATGGCATTGGTATTTAGACAAGGATTTTCTTTTCACTTAAACCTATAGCTTTGGGGGCACCTGGGTAGCTCAGTCAGTTAAGCATCCGACTTCGGCTCAGGTCATGATCTTATGGTTCATGAGTTTGAGCCCCACATCGGGCTCTGTGCTGACAGCTCAGAGCCTGGAGCCTGCTTCAGGTTCTGTCTCCCTCTCTCTGTGTCCCTCTCCCACTCCCACTCTGTCACTCTCTCTCTTTCTATAAAAAAAATTTTTTTTAAATAAATAAATATAAAGTAAACCTATAGTTTTGCTTCAAAATCTCAATTACTTGGGCATATTAGAAATCGGCAATCATAAACTCTCCGAGTGGATTATTTCTACTGCGTTTTTTCTTTATTCCTACAGTAAATGGACTCTATGTTCATCAAACTATGCAGTGGGTCCAGAGCTTCACTTTACAATAAATGTACAAAGGTTTGTGAATTTAAGAATTGACGATAATATAATGTGTTACACTCTTCAGCTGTCTGCTTGTTTGTTCTGCGGAGGAATAAGGAGAAAGGGAGAAAAGAACTACCATGAATCACACATTCTACAGAAGTCCTTAAGGATTTTTAGTGAAATGGTGTGTATTATGTATCAGAAAACACTCACACTCAAATGGCCTATTTTCGAAGAGGAAATGTAGCATGTAATGCAAATGACACTTGAGTCTGTGTGCATCCTTAAATCTGAAATGGGTCTCTCGTAGGCAGCCTGTAGGAGTTACATTTGTCCCCATTCAGCCACTCTGTGCCTTTTGATGGGTAAATTCAATCAATGTACATTTAGAGTAATTATTGATATGTAAGGACTTACTAATGCCATCTTATTCATTGCCTTCTGATCCTTTTGCATTTCCATTGTTTCCCGCCACCCCCCCCCCCCCCCCGCTCTGTTTATGCCCACTTCTGTAATTGGTTATACTCCACGGAGGTATGTTCTGTTTCCCTTTGTCTTTTGAGGATCCACTCAAGGTCTCTGCTTGGTGGTTACCTTGTGAATTACAATAAAACATCTTACAGATAAAACAGTCCATTTTAGGCTGATAGCAACTTATCTTTGAACACCTAAAAAGGCTCCACCTTTACTCTCCGTTACATATTACTGATGTTATAATTTATCTCCTTTTGTGTCATGCATTTGTTAACAATTTATAGCAGCTATAGTTCTTATTACTCGTCTCCTTTGACTTTCATACCATGGTTGTGTGGTTAACACACCAACCGAATGTAGAGTTACAGTTCTCTAAGTGTGACTGTTCCTTCCCATGACCAGCGTGCTGTGAGCTTTCACACCCTATGTTTCTGGGATAGCGTCTTCCCATTTCGGCACAAAGAATTCCTTTCAGCCTCTCTCGTAACGCCAGTCTAGAGACAGTAAACTCCCTCAGCTTTTGTCTGGGAAAGCCTTTATTTCTCTTTCGTATCTGAAGGATACCTTTGCCATACAGCATATTCCTGGCTGGCAATTTTTATCTTTCAATGCTTTGAATACATCATTCCACGCTCTCCTGGCCTGTCAGAGTTTCTGTTGAGAAATCAGCAGGTAGCCTAATGGGGCTTCCTTTGTCAGTTACCTTCTTTTTTCCTTGGCTTCAAGATTCCTTCTTTATGGTTGATTTTTGAGAGTTTCATTAAGATGTGTCTTGGAAGGGCACCTGAGTGGCTCAGTCGGTTGAGCATCTGACTTCAGCTCAGGTCATGATCTCGCGGTTCGTGGGTTCGAGCCCCGTACCAGACTCTGTGCTCACAGCTCAGAGCCTGGAGCCTGCTTTAGATTCTGTGTCTCCCTCTCTCTGCCCCTCCCCCACTGGTGCTTTGTCTCTCAAAAATGAATAAACGTTAAAAAAAATTTTTTTTAATGTGTCTTGGAGAAGGTCTTTTTACACCCAGATAATAGCACGTGCTATTAGTTTCGTGGACTTGTACATCCAAGTCATTCTCCAGGTTTGGGAAGTTCTTGGCTATTATTTCTTTAAATAAACTCTGTCCCCTTCACCTTCCCTTCTCCTTCTGGAGCCTGATCATTCAGATATTTGCTTTTCTGATAGAATCTGAGAGGTCTTTTAGGCTTTCTTCACTCTTTTTAAACTCAGGTCCCGCTCTTCTTCTAACTATATTAATTCTATGTTCATGTCCTCCAAGCCACGTGTCCTTCTTACCCCTGGACTGCCTTGTGACAGATTTTCTCCTCTGCATTCTTCATCTCATTCCCTGACTTATTCAGGTCTAGTATTTCCCTTTAGTTCTTTTTTAGAATCTCAATTGCCTTGGTAAAGATCTCCTTTTGTTTATTAACATTACTCCTGATTCCTGATTTCACCGGATTGTCTTTCTGAGTTTCCTCTTAACATGTTGAATTTCTTCACAGCGGTTACTTTAAATTCTTTATCAGATCCTAATACTCTATGCCTTTGAGCTTGGTTGCTGGAGAATTATTTTCCTTTTGTGACTCTACACTTCTTGATTTTTCACGTTGCTTATAGGTATACATTTTTGCTTTTGCATTTGAAATTGCCAAGACCCTCTTAACCAGCTCTTGTGTCTTCTCTGGTTCTTAGAGTTGGCCAGGCGGGTAATTAGAAACCTCTTTTTTTGATTTGCAGAGGGGAGTGTTATATTTCAAGTTTATGGTTACTTCCTTGCCCACCATGTGTGGCCTGTTCTCTGAGCATACTCCCTGTCTCCTGGAGTTACCTGGGAACACACACACAAAGCCGGCAGCGGAGTGGGGGAGAAGTATGGGTTTAGCCCTTAGTGAGCTGGGGAGGCCCATGGACTGGATAGGGAGATGGGGTAGGGCATGTCATTCCCAAAGGCTTCTAGATGGACTTTCTGCTGACCAGATTCAATGTCTGCAAATATTATCTTCCTCTTTCCCCAAATCCTCCCTAAGCTTCCACCCACTAAGCTCCCACATTAGTACACTGGGTGCTGATGGACAGAAATGGGTATCTCAAGCTGCATCTTGCCAGCTGGGGAAGCTGGGTCCTCTCTCACCATCTTCCTCTTTGCCTGTGGGACAGGTCACCTTCACTAGATAAATCAGCCCCAAAAGGCACCTTCTTGGAGGTAGGGCAGTGTCCAGAAAATTTCTCCTACCACTTCACCATGACTAAACTCATTTTCTCCTTTTTCCTTTCTTTTTATTTTAATGTTTATTTATTTTTGAGAGAGAGAGAGAGAGAGAGAGAGAGAGAGAGAGGCAGAGAGACAGAGACAGAGCATGAGTAGAGGAGAGGCAGAGAGAGAGGGAGACATAGACTCCAAAGCAGGCTCCAGGGTCTGAGCTGTCAGCACAGAGCCTGACATGGGGCTCGAACTCATGAACTATGAGATCATGACCTGAGCCACAGTTGGACACTTAACCGCTTAACCAACTGAGCCACCCAGACACCCCTCCTTTTCCTTTCTTCTTCAATGGTGTATTGGAATCTCCCTTTCGAAGGGCTAGATTTCTGCAAGCTCTCTGTGGTGGGTGAGTGTCTGCTCAGTTCAGCACTCACCCAATTCCTGCCCAAACAGCCACAAGAGGGATCTGGGCAGTTGCACCTGTTAATCAGGTTCTAAGGTTTCTTTGGGGTCTGTCTGTCTCCTACCATCTGAACTGATGAGTGAGATTCCTGCTGGGTCTCTTGGAGTAAGGTGCAAAATCTGGAAACCTCCACAAAGATGCTCTCGTTTCTGTATGAATGTCTGATTTGTTGATTAAAAGGAGGGATAAGGGGTGCCTGAGTGGCGCAGTCAATTGAGCATCCGACTCTTGATTTTGGCTCAGGTCATGATATCATGGTTCCCGGAATTCACCCCTGCATCGGGCTCTGCACTGACAGTGCTGAGCCTGCTTAGGATTCTCTCTCCCTCTCTCTCTGCTCCTTCCCCACTAGCACTCTCTCTCTTTCTCTCAAATAAACAATAATAATAATAATAATAATAATGGGATCCATTAATAATCTACAAGGTACTTAAACCCCAAAGTTTTTTTTTTTGTTTGTTTAAAGATTCAGGAATGAGACACTATAAGCTACTATTACCTGAGATATTCAACATAGCCAATGCAATGAGACAAGAAAAACAGTAGGCGTATTGGAAAGGAAGAAAACAAACTGCCATCAATATCAGGTAATATTATTATTACCTGGAAAACTCCAAGAATCTGCAGAGGTATTTGTTAACAATAAATTTAGTAATATTGCTAGATTGATATCTTTTAAAATATCATTTAGACATCATGTGCAACGACAAAAAGAAAGAAATCCTTAATATCTAAGATAGATGAGACACGTAGGAATAAATCTAACAGAAGAGGAACAGACTTCTGTAAATGTACACTCAATAAGGGCTGGGGCTTTGTTTATTACAATGCTCCTAGTTTCTAAAATGCCGGGTACAAGCATGACATCAGCAACATGACTCGCCTGATGTTCCTTCTTTATATCCCCCTTTTAAAAAATTTATTTATTTGTTTGTTTGCTTGTTCGTTTCTTTAAGGAAGAGAGCGTGCAAGCAGGGGAAAGGGGCAAAAGCAGAGAGACAGCACCTTAAGCAGGCTCCAAGCTCAGAGTAGAGCACAACACGGGCTCCATCCCACCACCCTGGGATCACGACCTGAGCAGAAATCAAGAGTCAGATGCTTAACCCACTGAGTCACTCAGGCTTCCCACACTATTTCTATTTTGATTTTGTGTTTATCTGGGGTAACACAAAGCCAGGGTGACTGATGGAGATTACGGGTGGCTGCTTTGCTTTAATCTTCATGATATTACTGAACACATTTCCAGACCTCCTATCTACAATGTGTACCTCCTGGAAACTGAAATTAAGCAAAAATAATAACAGGATATAGCAATCATTTCTTTAACACTTCCTCATTTAATACCCAAATATCCTTATGAAGAAGGTATCATCTGTTAGCAGCTGAGAAAGGTGAGGTTTTGAGAAGTTAAACAGGATCACAGAATAGAGGCTGTAGCCCAGGAGGTAAAATCACCCCTATAACATTCATAGTCTCAGATTCTCATTGTAAAATGTCGATAATAATGCCAACTTTATAACTATTCCTAAAATATATTCTTTTAGTGGGGCATCTGGGTGTTACAGTCGGTTAAGCATCCAACTTCAGCTCAGGTCATGATCTCACGGTCCATGAGTTTGAGCCCCGCATCGGGCTCTGTGCGGACAGCTCAGAGCCTGGAGCCTGTTTCAGATTCCGTGTCTCCCTCTCCTTCTGCCCCACCTCCACTCCCACTCTTTCTCTCTGTCTCTGAAAAATGAATAAACCTTAAAAAACATTTTAAAAAATATATATTCTTTTAGTAAAAGCCAAGTTAAATTATACGAATATTTTCTGTAGAAAGTAGAAAACCATAGATAAGCAGTTAGGAATATAGGCACAGGTGTATACACGCACACCTACACACAGAGAAAATAACATACTTTTTATAACATACTCCCAAATATTTCCTGAGCTTTATTTCCTTACTGAGGAAGTCACCCAGGTATCCAGCAGGAGTTATCTGGATGCTGTCAGAATGGCTAAACTTAACAACTCAGGAAACAACAGATGTGGGTGAGGCTGAGTTGAAAGGGGAACACTTTTGCACTGCTGGTGGGAATATAAACTGGTGCGGCCACTCTGGAAAACAGCATGGAGGTTCCTCAAAAAATTAAAAATAGAGCTACCCTACTACCCAGAAATTGCACTACTTGGTATTTATCCAGAGGATACAAAAATGCTGACTCAAGGAGCATCTGGGTGGCTCAGTCGATTAGGCATCTGACTTCAGCTCAGGTCATAATCTTATAGTTCATGGGCTCGAGCCCCGTGTTGGGCTCTGTGCTGACAGCTCAGAGCCTGGAACCTGCTTCGGATTCTGTGTCTCTCTCTCTGCCCCTCCCTCCCCCGCTTGCACTCTGTCTGTCTGTCTGTCTGTCTCTCTCTCTCAAAAGCAAATAAACATTAAAGAAAAAAATTTTTAAATGCTAATTCAAAGGGGCACATCACCCCAATGTTTATAGCTATCAACCATAGCTAAATTATGGAAAGAGCTCATATGTCCATCATCTGGTGAATGGTTAAAAACAATGTGTATATATGGTATGTATACAATGGAATATTACTCAGTGATTTAAAAAAATGAAATCTTGCTATTTGCAATAACATGGAAGGAACTAGAGGCTATTATGCTAAGCGAAATAAGTCAGTCAGAGAAAGACAGATACATGATTTTACTCATGTGGAATTTAAGAAGTCAAACAGATGAACATAGGGGAAGGGAAGCCAAAATAATATAAAAACAGGAAGGGGGGTAAAACATAAGAGATCCTTAAATACAGAGAATAAACTGAGGGCTGCTGGGTAGGGGGAATGGGCTAAATGGGGGATGGGCATTAGGCAGGCACTTGTTGAGATGAGCACTGGGTGTTATATGTAAGTGATGAATCACTAAATTCTACTCCTGAAACTGTTACTACACTATATGATAACTTGGATTTAAATACAATTAAAAAAAGAGTTATTTGTGTGCACTAAATTGATGCATAGGCTAATATTGTTTAGACGTTCAACTTACTTCTTGGGCAGCTTCATTTTTTTCACCTTTTCTTCAGCATGTTCATCTGCTATTCCCACATGACATCCTAATGCCAACAAAGTCCTGGAAAACAAAACCAGAGATGAGCTGTAACAACTCCCTCTCTATGTCTGGAATAACCCAACACAATAGCAGATGGGAATAAGGTAGGACAGTCAACCTTGAAAGCAGAGAAGAAATTGTTAATGCAAAGGAAAAACGCTTATAAGGTATTTAGTTTTGAGTAATGAGTAAGACATTGAAAATTGAAACCTCACAAAAAAACAAGTGAATAGTATGTCTTTCTCCAAACCCCTCCCTGTGGTCCTGTTTCTTTCCCTAAAGGCACTGACTGCTTCCAATTCTTGAATATCCTGCTCTAGTCTGTGCAGTCTCGAACACACATGTATGGGTGTGTGTGTGTGTGTGTGTGTGCATGTGTATTGTTTCTTTGTTCCCTTTTACACAATGAGTATAGTTCTCTGCAATTTTCTATCTTGACTTTGCACCATAACTTTGATATACGGTTCTTTCATATAAAGCTGCCTTATTTTTCAACAACTTTGAAGTTCTCCATTAGTTGGATGTATCAGAATGTTTTTACCCAGTTCTCTGTTCATACCTAGTCTTTTGTTATTATAAACAATGTCACAATGAATAACCTCATACGTTTAGTACATGTACTGTATCCTCCATCTGTAGGTTAAAAATTCCTAGACATGGGATTACTGAGTCACAGGGTATATGCATTTTAAAGATTTATAGGACTCCTGGGTGGCTCAGTCAGTTGAGCATCCAACTGCGGCTCAGGTCATGATCTCACAGCTCGTGGGTTTGAGCCCCACGTAAGGCTCTCTGCTGTCAGTGCAGAGCCTGCTTCAGATCCTCTGTCCCTCTCTCTCTCTCCCCCTCCTCCACTGGTTCTCTCTCTAGCTCTCAAAATAAATCAGATAAAACAAGGATTCATAAATATTATCAAATGTCTATAGAGTCGCTACTAACTTACATTCCCACCATCAGTCTACAACATTGCCTGTTTCCCATACACAGTTACCAAACAGCTTACGCTTTACCAATTAGTCGGTTAAAAGGGTATCTCATTACCATTTTGCTTTGCTTTTTTAAGACT
Organism: Panthera tigris; assembly: GCF_018350195.1. Taxonomy (NCBI): domain Eukaryota; kingdom Metazoa; phylum Chordata; class Mammalia; order Carnivora; family Felidae; genus Panthera; species Panthera tigris. The sequence goes on from NC_056670.1 coordinate 11,189,196, forward strand.
ATACTTTTAAGTAACCTCTACACCCAACATGGTGCTCAAACTTACAACCCCAAGATCAACAGTCACATGCTTTATCAGCAGAGCCAGCCAGGCGCTCCTGTATTTTTCATATTCTAAGTGTACCTGAGTGCTGTTTTCATATTCTTAAGAGTACCTGTACTTTTTTTTCTTTGAAAATATTACTTGTTCACTTTTCCATTAGATTTGGGTTTTTTATTGCATTTTAGAAGCTCTTCCTATGTCTGAGATAGGAGTTGCAAATGTTTTTCTCTAGTCTGTCTTTTTCCTTTATTTAGTGCTATTTATATGCAGAATCTCAAATATGTTTTTATATAACTGAAACTTACCATCTTTTCTTATAGCTTCTGAATTTTATGTGGCACTGAGAGATACCCCATTTGTAAAGTCATTTGAAGAAAAATGTCCATGCTTTCCTGTGTGGGGGTGATGGTCAGAGGGGTCTATTAGCTTCAGGCACAGCTTAACTTTATTTTTTTTTCCAGATGGATACCTAATTCTTCATAAAATATTTACCAAATAATTCACCTTTTATCACTGGTTTGAAATGCAACCTTTAGTAGACACAAATGCCCCATATGTTTTTAATCCTTTACTGAACTTTCTATCTAGAAAAAAAATCTCGTTTTCAAATGTCTATCAGGGGTCCCTGTTTGCCAAGAAGAGTTTATCCATTTTTTTTTTAAGATACTCTGTATCTTTTCCTCCCCTGAATGACCTTTCATTGCTTTTCCTGAGAAATATCCTTACCATTCACATGTAGAACTCAACCTTTAAAGTCCCCCAGGTTTATATGGAACAATGTGCCTTTAGTAGCCATGACAATGAGTGGTTTCTCCTATCCCAACAGAATAAGAGACAATGGCTAATCCTTTTTGGATTACAGAATTTCTAGGTTCTAGTCAGTTCCAGAAGGGATGTGGCAAATATTTACAATTCATTTACACTTATCCCCTACAACATCTTAAAAATGAAAATCTGGAGATAGATAGATGGCATAGATAGGTACAGCTATGTATATTTACACATCAACTGTCATCAAGTTAAATTTTAGGTTAAATGTGGTAAAATTCAGATGATCCTGTGAAATTACCCTTCAAGTGTTAATCTGCATAAGTATGGACAGATCAAGAACTGACTGAAGCTGTAAAAATTACCTAGAGAATGTGCCAATTAAAATGAGATCGAGCATGGGGCACCTGGGCGGCTCAGTCAGTTAAGCGTCTGACTCTTGGTTTCGGCTCAGGTCATGATCTCACGGTTTGTGAGTTCAAGCCCCACATCGGGCTCTGTGCTGACAGTATGCAGCCTGCTTGGGATTTTCTCTCTCTGTCTCTCTCTGTCCCTCCCCCACTCACTCTCTCTGTCTGTCTCTCAAAAATAAATAAACTTAAAAACAATTTTAAAAAATGAGACTGATCATTAATAGAAGAATAGAAAACACACTCAGAGAATAAACATGGGTTACACGTATTCAATCAGTGTCCATAGGATAGGAAGTTTTTTGTCATTATTCCTTCATTCATTTAACTATTCAATAAATATCTCCTGAACATCACTAGTGGCAGGCCCTGTCCTAAATTCTGGGGATAAGCTTACTGGTCAGTGGGGACTACAGCAATAGTTAATTACAATTCAGTGTCCTGTGTCCAATGAGATACATAGAAAGCTATGAAATCATCAGGAGGATGCCAGACCCAGCTCTGAGGGAACTCAAGGTGACAATAATATTAGGATCTATCTTAAACTCTGACAATTCGATCTTTGAGGGCACACCCACTGAGAAATCTTCTGATTACAATGAATGGAGAACTTGACTATACACTAAGTGAGGGCCTTGAATGCCACACTGAGGGACTCACACTTAGGTGGATGGACAACGGACAGGTTACTGAGGATTATGCTCAGAAAGATAGAATTAGAAGCTGTCAGGTCAGAAATGTACCTCGAAAAGGTTAATTTATTACTGTTTTAATAAACCTGCAAAGTTGTATGACCATCACTACAATCCAGTTTTAGAATATCTCATCTCACCAAGTTCCTCATGCCTGTTTGCATTCATTCCTCACTCCGACCCCACCTCCCCCAGGCAACCACTAATCTATATTCCGTCTCCGTAGATCTGCCTTTTCTAAAAATTATATATAAAAAGAATCATACAGGGGTGCCTGGGTGGCTCAGTCGGCTGGGCGTCTGACTTTGGCTCAGGTCATGATCTCGCAGTTTGTGAGTTCAAGCCCCGCGTCAGGCTCTGTGCTGACAGCTCGGAGCCTGGAACCTGCTTCACATTCTGCGTCTCCTCCTCTCTCTGCCCCTCCCATGCTCGTGCTCTGTCTCTCTCCGTCTCTCAATAATAAATAAACGTTAAAAAAAATTTTTTTTAAAGAATCATATAAATTAGGATCTTTTGTGCCAGGCTTTTTTGACTCAGATTAATGTTTTTTAGGTTTATGAATGTTATAATGTTTATCAGTAGCTTATCTCCTTTTATTGCTGAAAAGTATCCCATTGTGGGGCTACATCACATTTTGTCTATCCTTTCATAAGTTTATGAACATTTGCATGGTTTCAACCTTTTGACTATTACATATAATGCTTCTATGAAGATGCTTCTGCAGACCTTCATACAAAAGTCTTTTCATGGATATAAGGTTTCATTTCTCTTAGTTACATATGTAGGAGTAGAATTGCTAGGTTGTTTGGTAAATTAATGGGGGTTTTCCAGTCTGTCTTTTATGTCATAGCCCTTGGAATGTATGTGATGCATTTCATTATGATTTCACTTGCATTTTCCTAATGAGCTATGATGTTAAGCATTTTATAAATGTGCTTGCTAGTCATTCATAGATCTTCTTTGGTAAGAAGATCTCAAATGCTCAAGAAGATCTCAGATGCTCAAATGCCTTGTTTATTTTTAATTGGGCTGTATGTACTCTTATTGTTGAGTTGTAAGAACTCTTTATATATTCTGAATACAAATCCTTTAGCAGGACTTCCCCTTATTTTCTACAAAGTCTACAAATATAATGTATGATATATATGACATGACATAATTTATATGACATATAAGTATTTTCTCCCAGTCTGTGGCTTTTCTCGTCAAAAGTTTCTTCATAGTTTCTTCTGAAGTACAAAAGGTTTTGCTGTATATAAAATGCAATTTATTGATCATGTGTTTTGGCTTTATATCTAAGAATTCTATACCTAATCCAAGGAGGTTTTAAAATCAGAGCAACAGATCATTTAAAAAATCTATTTAGTGAAATTATCAACCACCCCAAGTTCTTTGAATTGGTCTCTGTATTATCTGTATTAAAACCACTGTATCTGGTTTAATGTATCTGTTTAACTCACATGTTTAAGACGTTTAAAAGTCTGCTGAGGAGTACGGGCACCTGGGTGACTCAGTCAATTGAGCGTCTGACTTTGGCTCAGGTCATGATCTCATGGTTCCTGAGTTTGAGTCCCACACTGGGCTCGCTCCTGTCAGCGCAGAGCCCAATTCAGATCCTCTGTTCCCCCTCCCCCACCCCTCCCCCACTCACACCCTCCCTCAAAAATAATAAACATTTAAAAACAAATAAAAGGATTATATTGGAATGCATTATCAAAATATTAAAAAAAAAAAAAAAAAGAGTCTGCTGAGGAATGAGGAGAGGAGAGCACACTACAAAGTGTGCCCAGGGAAGCCTGGGTGAGGCTAGGTGTCCTAGTCCACGCCAGAGAAGAACAGAATAACGGGGCAGAAACAGACTACCCGACGGTGGGTTCCCTGTCTCTGTCTTAGTAACCGCAGATATCTGCAGTAACTTGCACATGTCTTCAGTAAATACTACTAGATTAAACAGCCGAAAATGGTCCATGTGGCACTGTAGTACTTACAGCAGATAGCCACAGGAAACGGGTAAACAGACTGGCATAGAGCCACGGAGAGAACACGAGGCACCCTGCAGATGACGAGCACTTGGTATGGAAAAGCCTGGTTAGAGACTGAGCTTTATTGCCTATTCATTGCTTCACTCATTCGAAGAACATTTACCAGGTTCTGGGGAAAGTCTGAAAAATGGTGGGTAAATGAGAAGCCCGCCCCCAAGAAATGCAGGGTCTGGTGGAGAGGCCATCCTGTGATTACACAAACCAGGAAAGGAAGTGTCTACGCTGAGAGATACAGAAGGGGCGCGTGTCCACGAAAGGGGGCCTTACTGCGTCAGGGAATGTTTACTGAAACCGCAAATGTTTCCTGAGGGAGCGATCGGAGATGTAAGGGATGGGAACAGGGCCCAGAGAGGAACCTCCCAGGAAGAGGACACATAGAAAGCCCTGTGCTGGAAGGAAATATGCAAACAGGTGACTCAGAAAAGGCTAGTGTGATGGCAAGACAGAGAGAGAGTAGCCCTCCCATAGGATGAAGCTGGTTAGACGGGAGGCCAGACTTTGTAGACTTTTATACAAATTAAGGCACTGTCTTCACCTAAAGATCGGTGGAAAGCTGCTTTAAAAGAATGTCAATTGTGGGGGTGCCCAGGTGGCTCAGTCGGTTGGGGGCCTCGACGTCAGCTCAGGTGATGATCTCACGGTTCATGGGTTTGAGCCCCCACCCCCGTCGGGCTCTGTGCTGACAGCTCAGAGTCTGGAGCCTGCTTTGGATTCTGTGTCTCCCTCTCTCTCTGCTCATCCGTCCTCTCTCTCACTCTCAAAAATAAATAAACATTAAAAAAAAAAAAGAATGTAAATTGGGAGAATGACGCGGAGGCCTAAGTGTTCAGAAACGACCAGCTGGCTACCAAGCACGGAAGGAGAAGAGAGGAGAATGTATACATCTCCGCTGGACCCGTGGGGAGTGCATGCCACTTTCAGATGGTTAATAACGGTAGCTTAGGTTAATGTGGTACAGGATGCCGGTAGCACGGGAGGGGCTGGAGGGCTAATCGCATCATTAGCGATGGGAGAAAAGAAAGAAGTGGATGGACTAGAGGATCATTAGAAGGCCCTGGGTGAGGGGAAAGAGAAGCTTCGGAAGCGACTCTGAGATAGCTGGTGTGTGTTACAGGGGGCGCTTCACCATTCGAGGGGAAGAACGCTTTTTAAAAGCCTGAGATTGGAGGGGTTAAACACATCACAAAGTTGGAGGTACACCTGCAATATCCAAGCAATTTGGCAACACGGTAAATTTTCTGTGCTGGATGCTTTGTTGGAACCGGGTATTATGATGGTGAATGAAAACGAAACAAAACAAAACATCACGGCCCCTACCTTCATAGAGCTTCCAGTCCAATAGTAAATATTAACGTATTAAATAACTCAGAAAGTAATACTAAAAATTGTGTTGAGAGTTATAAAAAATACTACAAGGTGTTATAAGAGAGAGTGGGGAGGTTATGGGGAAGGTCTCCTCAAGGAAGTACACTTAAGCCTAACGGTGAGGAATGGGTAGGGAGGGGCCTATCTAGGAGTAAGGCAAAGAACTTTCCAGGCCAAAGGAACAGCATATAGGAGGCAGGACAAAATGTGAATGAGTGGAGGGAAGAAACCACGGGGCTGGAACAAGGGCAGGAATTAGATACACTGAGAAGTGGGACGTGTCCGATCGCCCAGCGTTTATACAGACCCATGAGGCTGGAACATTTGATTAAATGCAGTGGGGAGCCACCGAACAGTTCTCAGCAACATGTGTATGACTGCATCCGGGCAGCTGAGACCTGCCGCTGTGCACAGAATGAATTGGAAGAAGCCAAGTGGGGGGGCGGGGGGCAGTGAGGAGATTCCCGTGACAGTCTAGGTGACACGTGATGATGGCTCAGACTGAGAGGAGTGCTGTGGAAATCGGGGAAGGGGAAAGACTGGAGATACACGTGGGAGGACCTGATGATGGGTTGGATGCAGGGATCAAACAAAAGGAGGAGTCCAGGATGACTCCTAAGTTTCTAGTCTATGCGGCAGGATGAGTGGAGATGCCATTCACAGGGGACGAAAGTCTGTAGGTCAAGGTGCCTCAGACGCAAACAGGGAAAATACCAATTGAAGAACGGGAGACACACAGGGCAGGTGTCTGGGGTACAGATGTACATCTAGGGAGTTGTCCGCACCTGTGTGGTATCTGCGTGGGAGGAGAATGCCCGAAGACTTTGCAAGAGAGAGAAGACTGAGCCCAGGACTGAACAGAAAGAGTCACAAGATTTAGGGGCACCTGGGTGGCTTAGTCGGCTGAGTGTCCGACTTTAGCTCAGGTCATGATCCCACACTTCGTGGGTCCGAGCCCTATGTTGGGCTCTGTGCTGACAGCTTGGAGCCTGGAGCCTCCTTCAGATTCTGTGCCTCCTTCTCTGTCTCTGTCTGCTTGTGCTCCCTCTCTCTCAAATATAAATAAATAAACGGTAAGAAGAGTCACAATATTTAGAGATGGCGAAAACTGTTGCCAGCAAGAGACTGAACTAAAATAAGATACAAAACTAGAAGGGAAACCTGCTCTTTTACATTTTATTTATGTTTGATAGACAGAGAGAGACAGAGCACAAGTGGGGGAGGGGCAGAGAGAGAGGGAGACACAGAATCCGAAGCAGGCTCCAGGCTCTGAGCTGTCAGCACAGAGCCCGACGCAGGGCTCAACCTCACAAACCGCGAGATCATGACCCGAGCTGAAGTCGGATGCTTAACCGACTGAGCCACCCAGGCGCCCAGGAAATATGCTCTTTTAAACAAAAATCACTCCTCTTCTCTTAACTGCTACTTTTCTCCCCTGGTTCCATATTGCTCCCCTTGGTGTCCCTGTGTCCCGATTCCTCATCTCATCCCTTGCTACATACATATGCAAACAAATCACATTTCCCAAAAATAATTTTAAGGAAAAAACTACTTGACCAGAAGAAAAACACTGTCATAGTCTTCCTCGATTTTTGTTGACTTCCAAAGAAAGATTCTTTTTTTTTATTTAAAAAAAATTTTTTTAACGTTTATTTATCTTTGAGAAAGAAAGAGACAGAGCATGAATGGGGGAGGGTCAGAGAGAGGGAGACACAGAATCCAAAACAGGCTCCAGGCTCTGAGCTGTCAGCACAGAGCCCGACGCGGGGCTCGAACTCACGGACCACGAGATCATGACCTGAGCCGAAGTCGGCCGCTTAACCAACTGAGCCACCCAGGCGCCCCTTCCAAAGAAAGATTCTATGCAAGTATACACTATGTTGACTAAAAATCATTATAACTTTCACTTCCCAAACATAAGTCATTTATTCAATAATTAAGATCGGGGTGCCTGGGTGACTTGGTCAGTTTAGCATCTGATTCTTGGTTTTGGCTCAGGTCATGATCTCACGGTTTCATGGGCTCAAGTTCCACATCGGGCTCCGTGCTGATGGTGCAGAGCCTGCTTGGGATTCTCTCTCTCCCTCTCTCTCTACCTGTCCCCGACCCATGCATCTCTGTCTCTCAAAATAAATACATAAGCTTAAAAAAATTTAATATCTGGAATTCAGAAAATACTGGGAATAAATCAGAAACTAAGATTTTAGGAACACTGGTTAAATTGGGGACAGGGCTTGGCAGGCATGCTGTAACCACTGTGCCGTCCTGAGAGAAGGTGCCAGAAGTCTGCAGAACTCTACAGTACACAGACGACTATCAAATCTGACGTTGTCTTTTCTCAACAATTGGCACAACAACAACAAAAAATTCACAGAAGAGCATCCAAAATTCAAATTCACTTAAAATAACCCTTTAACCCCAAATAAGGGATATGCTGGAGTAATCTTTTGCTTCTCTGTTACTTGGCACTTCTCAGAATTCAAATGAATAAAGGGTTAATCACCCCCATGATATTCTCATGGCGTGTCAGACATGTAGTGCTCAAGGCTTCATCAGTATTCTACGATTTAGTCCCCACAACAGTTCCACAAGGTAGATTCACTATGACCCCCATTTCAATGAGGGAAGAAAATCTAAGGTTCAGAAAAATCTAAGATTCCTTTAGAACAGCAAGTGCTTGAACCTATACCAACCAAAGTCAAAGTTGTTCTCTCCTTCTTTGCTCTGAAGACTTTCAAACAAAGGACTAAAGAAAATACAGAAAGAAACTACTGTGCTTTCTCTAAACTACTGAGATTGGGCCAAACTTTGGAGAGGTGGGGCCTCTTCCGGTTCTAAGGTAAATTTTTAAAGAAATAGGTTAGGGGCACCTGGGTGGCTCAGTCAGTTAAGCATCTGACTTCGGCTCAGGTCATGATCTTGCAGTTTATGGGCTCGCCATTTGTGGGTTTGAGCCCTGTGCTGGGCTCTGTGCTGACAGCTCGGGGCCTGGAGCCTGCTTCAGATTCTGTGTCTCCCTCTCTCTCTGCCCAGCTCACATTCTGTATCTCTCTCACTCAAAAATAAATAAACACACTCAAAAAAAATTTTTTTAAAGAAATAGATTAAATCAGCTCATTGTAAAACCATAAACTATTGAGAATTAGCTCATGAAAAAGGTCATTAGCATTCACCATGGGCAACAGCACCATGGTACATGCACTCTGATGATTAATCAAACCAGCCACCAATGGCTCTTAGGAATGAGATCAGATTACATGCAGTCAAACTCAACACACTAAATGCAAATAGAGATTTCTCCACCTCACTGCTTCCCAGGATTCGCCCTTTGCAATAGCTGGCCGAGTTGCCAATCACTAAAATTATAGGGAGTGTACTGCAAATTTAACTAAATTATCTTCGACCATGACCTTTCAATAAAACATTTTGTTGTAAAAGATGGGCAAATGGTGAGCTGCTGTGAATTACTTATTGAAATGTACAAGCCTCTCATCAAGAATACAAAGGAAGGCAGGGCATCCCAAACACGGGGTACACAGGTCACAGCCATGCATTATGCATTCTTTATCACCGGCACACGCTGCAAATTTTTATCTTTGGTGGGTTCTCAACTTACTTGATTTGTATATATTTCCCTTTCTTTTTAAATCAATAGTAGAACCTAAACTCATTCTATGCCCAATATGTTAATTTCCATAATGTTAATTACTATCACCTCTTTGAAGAAATATACTTGAACGCAAAACCTAGAGTGTGACAAGGTGGTTAAGTTTTATGTTCTGAATCCTTGGTAAAACCGGTTCAACAGAAGTAACTCCTTACCCTTCACAAAACTGAAACAAAAACGGACGCAGCATATAAGCCTACTATAAGCATGAATTAGAATTAAGTGACCCATTTGAACAAATGTAGCCCTAGAGGGTCATCAAGGACAGAAAAGGAATAAAAGAAACATGACAGTGCTTTCAAAAATATTTTCTGAACTTTGCTGTATTAAAACGTAACATTATTCTCCCTCCTTTATTTTATACCACGTCATTCTTTCGTTTGCAATGGTTAAGTGGCACATTTCATGACAGCAATTGGCAGAGTCACTGAAAAGCACATCTGCCGTTAAAGATGACATGCAAGGGGCGCCTGAGTGGCTCAGTCAGTTAAGTGTCCGACTTCAGCTCAGGCCATGATCTCATGGTTCACGGGTTGGAGCCCTGCATCGGGCTCTGTGCTGACAGCTCAGAGCCTGGAGCCTGCTTCAGGCTTCAGATTCTGTGTCTCACTCTCTCTTTCTTCCCCTCCATCACTCGCTCTCTGTCTCCCAAAATGAATAAACATTAAATTTTTTTTTAAATTTTTTTAATGTTTATTTATTTTTGAGACAGAGAGAGACAGAGCATGAATGGGGGAGGGGCAGAGAGAGAGGGAGACACAGAATCGGAAACAGGCTCCAGGCTCTGAGCCATCAGCCCAGAGCCCGACGTGGGGCTCAACCTCACGAACGGTGAGATCGCGACCTGAGCTGAAGTCGGACACTCAACCGACTGGGCCACCCAGGCGCCCCTAAAATTTTTTTTAAGATGGCAGGCAAACAGTCTACAGTAGCCTTTCTCAAAGTGTGGCAAATGGTCCTGAGGTATCCTCTGAAAAAAGATGGTGTAGCTCAGTAATTTGGGGAAATATAAATGGATTCCACCCCAATTTAAAGATTCATAGTACTGGAAAATCCATCAGTAAAAAATAAAAACTTATTTAATTATTTTAACTCAGCATCTTTAAAATGTGTTAGAGCAGTGTTTCTCAAACTATCTGTGATGAAGGACCAATTTTCTTTTAATTTCTAGCCTGTAGTGGTCTGATTCTCTGATAAAATACAAAAAAACTTGTCAGAGAAAATCATGTGTTTTTTTTAATTTAAAATGAATGTATGTAGGTATGTATGTATTTTGAAAGGGAGAGAGGGAGAGAGGGAGAGGGAGAGAGAGAGAGAGAGAGAGAATCCCAAGCAGGCTCTGTCAGTTCAGAGCCTGATGCAGTGCTTGAATGTGGCTCGAACTCACAAACCATGAAATTATGACCTGAGCTGAAATCAAGAGTCGGACGCTGAACTGACTGAGCCACCCAGGTACCCCGAGAAAATTAATTTTTTTTAAATGAAGACATAAAATACAAGCTTACATTTTGTAAATTATTTATAAATTACTGTTTATAAATTATTCAGTAAGACATAAAATTGCTCCCTTGAATTGGTATAAAAGTTTCTAAACACTTATTGTTAGTAGCTTTTCTTATCTTGTCACAAATCAATAACAATTTGTGACTGACCTGGTCCATGGCCCACACTCTGAGCAGCACTATATCTGATCACAGAGCCCTTGTGTTCTGTAACACCCATCTGTAGGATGCTCTTTGGTAGATACTTTATAAAGACATAAAATGACAAGGTCAAAGTCTAATTCCCAACAAATATTGATCCAATCCACCTGTGCATTGTGAAAAGTTGTAACTTCAACGCTGAATTATAAACTATATCGATACCTTGTTTGTTCCACGTAAGGCAGATAGGAAAACAGGAAAAGTTAAGAAACTCACTTCAGGGTCTCAAGCGACATCTGCAAATTGTAATTGCGTTCCTGCTCCGGTAGCTTGGAGAACTCCACCAGACACGGATGCTGTCTCTTATTGTCATCTCTAACCTGAAACAGGGCAGAAAATCCTCATGTAATAGTCTCCAATATCAGACACTAGCAACGGCAAGCCGCGTCTGTGTGGTGGAAAGTGGAGGGGGAAGGTGGAGGGGGAAGGTGGAGGGGAAAAGTGGAGGGGGAAGGTGGAGGGGAAAAGTGGAGGGGGAAGGTGGAGGGGGAAGGTGGAGGGGGAAGGTGGAGGGGGAAGGTGGAGGGGGAAGGTGGAGGGGGAAGGTGGAGGGGAAAAGTGGAGGGGGAAGGTGGAGGGGGAAGGTGGAGGGGGAAGGTGGAGGGGGAAGGTGGAGGGGGAAGGTGGAGGGGGAAGGTGGAGGGGGAAGGTGGAGGGGGAAGGTGGAGGGGGAAGGTGGAGGGGGAAGGTGGAGGGGGAAGGTGGAGGGGGAAGGTGGAGGGGGAAGGTGGAGGGGGAAGGTGGAGGGGGAAGGTGGAGGGGGAAGGTGGAGGGGGAAGGTGGAGGGGGAAGGTGGAGGGGGAAGGTGGAGGGGGAAGGTGGAGGGGGAAGGTGGAGGGGGGAAGGTGGAGGGGGTAGGTGGAGGGGGGAAGGTGGAGGGGGTAGGTGGAGGGGGAAGGTGGAGGGGGAAGGTGGAGGGGGAAGGTGGAGGGGGAAGGTGGAGGGGGAAGGTGGAGGGGAAAGGTGGAGGGGGAAGGTGGAGGGGGAAGGTGGAGGGGGAAGGTGGAGGGGGAAAGCAAGAAGGAAGCCCCAGCTCATCACCCTAGCAAATTCGCCCTGGAACCCCCCCTGGCACATTAATGTTTGAGGTCAGTGGTAAAACTTGGTGTTCTCTGGGCCCCCTATTCTGTTTGTCACAGTTCCTGGCCCCAGGTCCCATGCCTGCTCTACTCGGACACCCACAGCTCGCCCCCCCCAGCCCCCTCCCGCATTTGTTTAAATCTTATTTTCTCAACCAGGTTTATCCTATCCACCTTCCCAATGCGGCCATCTGCCCGCTCACCCTACACTTTCTTTTTCTTCCATAACAAATTCCACCTGCTAAAAAATTCTGGTCTGCCGGACCGGATACTTTACTGTATTGTCTATCTCCTGGCACTAGAAAGTAAGACCACAGAAACAGGGATTTTGTTCTCTTTTGTTCTTTGCTGTATTCCCAGCACCTAGAACATGCCTGACACGTGACAGGCACTTAACAAATGTTTTGTAAATTGAAATGAATTCTATGTAAGAAGGTGCAGTGATGATTTAGTTTTCATGTATAGTCATTTTATGTGTTTAGAGCCAAACGGACTGGAGACGTCAATCAGCAGCATGACTGATCTTTGAGATGGTTCCGGTTGTCGATCTCACCCGCTGCAACCTCCAGGTAACACAAATCATTCCTTCACCTTAACAAAATCAGCCTAATACAGGCACTTTTCACATTAATCCTTAAAAGTGTATATTAGCAATAAGAGTAAACAGAATTCAAGACTTTAGGAATCAATTAGTAAGAAATCTGTTCTAGATCCTTACATTACTAAATACTTTTTTTTTTTTTTTATCTTCTTGGAGACCCAAGTGACACGGGCATTGGTACATCGTAGCACTAGATGACAGTCAAATGCTGTTAGGGTACAAATTACTCCATGGGAATAATTACCAGGTTCTAGAAACTCCACATAAAAAGTGTGCAAACGTGAGCAAAAATTGTTTTAAAAAACTCTTCAGGCATCACTATGTTAAAAATAACATTGTTTTTTTCTTCCTAGTGATCTTTACAAATGAACAGGACTTAGGCAAAAGCATATACAATATGTACTTGACTAAATGTGTGACTCTGGAAATGAAATCTAGAATCACAGGATTTTACATGAATTCTAAACATAAAAGTAGAAGTGAATGTGTCGAAGTCCTGATACTCTACTCCCCATTTACGTTATGTCCTCTTTCCCTCTATCATCTATACCAGAGAATAACACTACTGTCCTCTCAAAGGTCCAAGCTAAAACCAAAAATCTGCCCAGACTTCCCTCCCTCTCTTATCCATATCCGATACTTGAACTCTAAAACACGTCTTGCTATCATGTCTCTCCTTCCCCACTGCCAGGCACACAGTTGTGAAACTCACCATCTCCTACCTCAGGGACTGTCAAGAGCCTCGGCAGATCTTACAAAGCAAACAGTTCCAGACTAGAAGCTAGAAAATCTGGATCCCCGTCCTAGCTCCTGACGATCCCTGTGACTGCTCTCAAGGCCCTTCCCTCTGTGAGGACTCTCAGAGGAGACATCATCACCCGTAAAACTGAAATAACACATAGCCCAGCGCACTGTTGTGAAAATTTAATCCAGGAACCTGCGAGATTGTATGTGAAAATGGAAAGTGAAAATGTATTCATCTAAATAATACATAAATGTGAGGAAGTAGAGTATCATACAGCATTACCGCTAACATGGGGTATCATGCGGTATCACCACTAACACTAATCCTAAATGTTCTTTATTTAAAGCTCAATGCGATAGGGGCGCCTGGGTGGCTCATTCGGTTAAGCGTCCGACTTCGGCTCAGGTCACGATCTCGCGGTCCGTGAGTTCGAGCCCCGCGTCGGGCTCTGGGCTGCCAGCTCGGAGCCTGGAGCCTGCTTCCGGTTCTGTGTCTCCCTCTCTTTCTGCCCCTCCCCCATTCATGCTTTGTCTCTCTCTGTCTCAAAAATAAATAAACGTTAAAAAAAATTATTAAAAAAAATTAAAAAAAAATAAAGCTCAATGCGATAAATTACGACAGAATGAATACACCTATTTCTATATTCAGTCAAAGAAAGTACAATCTTTGGGATATTTAGACTAATAACATTATACAAATAAAAGTATTTCCACAGTCCTGCTAAAAATAAGTCTAGGATACATGGAATCGCATAGGAAGTGCTTTTTCTCCTTAATCTAAATTCTACTGACAAACTATAAACGGAGATCTTTAAATACGAAGTTGGAAATATATTCAATCATTGTATCTCAGCCTATTTTCCACCTATGAAATCAACTATGACCCTCTGCCCACAGGCTCCGTACTGACCGCTACACACAGTTAAGACTAAAAGAAGTAAAACACCAGGGAGGGGAAAAAAAAAATGACTGATTTCTTTTCATTTTCAGCTTTCACTCTCAATTTCAATGAGCTGTTTTTTTTTTCCAAGTGGCTTAGAAATCAATGCTTATTGTCTGTATATGTTAACCTTGATTTAAAAATATAACTTTCAGCCTAAAGAATGACAACTTTTCAATTGTCTGTGCAAGCAAGCCATCCTTCAACAGACACGCCAATAATGTTGTCCCCTCTTGTAATGAAAAACTGGACAAAAACTAATATGTAAGGGGAAAAATCAATCTAATCGATTCATGTTGCCACATAGCAGGATGAGTGAGAAAAAGTTAGGTTTTCGGAAAGATGTATTAACAAGTCTGAAAATAAATTTCAAAATTACTTACCGGACCATACTGCCAGCCAAGTTCAATTTTATTCATAACCCAGAGTTCATGGATATTCTCTGCCAGTTTTTCTCTTATTCTCTCCAGGTGAGGAGGTAACACAATCTAAAATTACAAGAAAAGAAAAGGAAAGAGAGAGAGAGAGAGAGAAAGAAAGAAAGAAAGAAAGAAAGAAAGAAAGAAAGAAAGAAAGAAAAGAAAAGAAAGACATCAGAAACAAATGCAATAAAACAGTGCTAACTATCCTCACAGTGAGCTGAACCAAATAAAACCATCGTAAACCATCAAAACTAATATAACGAGGTTCTAAACATTCTAATGTAGTTATTAAAATATAACTAGGTATAGCTAAACATTTTTTAGGTAATTTGGAGACTTTGGGTGGGACAGCTTATGTTTCCAAGGGAATATATGAGAAGTTGGAAAGAAGGAAAAGAGAGTGTTGGTGGGGGCAGTCAGCATTAAGAAAGATGCCTTCATGGGCGTGGGATATAGCTACCAAAGTGTGCATCACTTAAAAGAGAAATCACCTCAAAGTTCTTAAACCAACATAGCCATTCCCCATAGGCCAAAATGAAGGCGATTCAGTGGCCAAAGGATAATCCATAGGCTCTCTGAGTCTGTAAATACCTGGTTGTAGTGATGTATGTTTTCCCTTAACTCAACTCTACCACTCTCATTGGTTTCCAAGTATGAGCTTCTAAAGGAAAACTATCTTTACATGCTCTCATTAAAATGAGGAAGTTTAGGGGTGCCTGGGTGGCTCAGTCGGTTAAGCACCCTTCAGCTGAGATCATCACCTCACATTTCATGAGTTCAAGCCCCCGCTGGACCCTTGGCTGTCAGCGCAGAGCCTGCTTCAGATCCTCTGTCTCCTATTCTCTCCCCTTCCCCCACTTTCTCTATCAAAAATAAATATTTTAAAAAGAGAAAGTTTAATGACCTCTTCACAAAGAACACGAATGGTTTTCAAGGAGAGGGCTTGGTTGTTCACGTCTGGTGACGCACTTCCGTGTCACCCCACAGCCAGTCCCCTCCACAAACAGAGGGCAGGCGATTGCCCACAACGTTCGCTGATGAGGCAGTTGCCCCAGAAATGCAGGCTGTCACTGCTCCCTTTCCCCACAACGGTAGAGATACTCTAGGTCTCGGGAAATCCTCAATGTGTTCTCACCGCAGAATCCAACCGTCCCTCCCGGCCCAGTTCCATCCTCCTAATCGTGTTTACTACCACACTTTGGAAGCACCACACCTATCCTGCCACCGTGCAGCCAGAAACAACACACAGTAAGCTTTAGGCATGAACAAAGCTTGCTCCTTTTACTAAATAATATAAAAATTCAGCATGACGAGACAGAAAAGAGGATGCCAGGAGCTAAGCAAGCGTTCGCCAAACAACTGGACCCTCTGAGGCCTGGTATTAATTCTACTTCAGGATCTAGAAGCAATCCCTTGGATCTTCGAAAGTAATACAAACTTTCAATATCTAACCAACCTTATTGAAGTTACTTCAGTGTCAAGATAGAGCCATATTTAGTTAATTCATTGTCTGTGTCGGGATATGTACATATCTATGAAACAGAAAAGCAAGAATGAAGGCTAATATTTCTTGGGTGCCTGTTTGCAAAGTATTGTGCTAACGTGTTATTTATTAACCATACCCTTAGGATCCTAATCGACGAGGGGAGTAACTTCCTCAAGGTCCCAAAGAAAGCATTTGACCCTGGGTGCTATGACTCACTTCAAGGCCCACAATCTCAATCTCTACCTAAGAAAAAGTTCAGTTAAATTGCTTTAAAATAATAGTGTATCGAGATGGCAGGAGAAATTTAAAAAAACTACACCCTAAAATTAGCATCCATTACCTCCAGGTGTGACCCACATTAGCGCATCAGGAAATCAATGTAGTGGCTTGAGACCACCCTTAAAAAAAATAGAATCAAATCAAACGGAAAATAGATGAGAGGAAGTGGTAAAGGTAAGCATTGTTTTTATGAAATGTGCTTCAATTATACACATGAATCGTATGACTGTCAGATGCATTCCTGAGGGTTGCGGACAAAAGCGTCGGAAAACCGTGGCACATGAGAACAGTACAACAGTGTGGCGGCACAAGTGGCCGCCATTACACCTGCTCCGGGTGGCCGCCATTACACCTGCTCCGCGTACCTGGCTGGTGTCCACAGGGATTGGTGTGAAGGCGGCCTGCGTCAGGGAAACCGTGGGGCCCAGCAGGTCTCGGGTGTAAGTTCTTTCTTGCTTGTATTCTCTGCTGTGTTCCACTTTCAACTTCTCTTTTGGCAGAACAGCTTCATAACAAGGAGCATACCCAGGTGGAGGAAGGAATTTAAATTCTCCATGTCTCCCCCCAAGCAGAAAGCGTACCCTAAAAAGGATGCGTGCCAGGGTCAGTGACAGCTCTGGTGTGTATAGCAAGTCGCCTCATCAGCAAAAGACGAGGAGTAAATTCTCAGCACAAAATTAACTTTATCACACACCACACTTTTCCCCCAAGCACCATCATAATGTGGGTGCCATAGAGCCTAAGAGCCTCTAAGCACAAAAGATAAACTGGGATCACAGGAAAAAATGCATTAAACGATGTTGCGGGGTCAGGGAAAACTATCATTCACTGAAGAAATAGCAAAATCACACACAACAGACTCCTTTGGGAATGAAATGCCTGTACACAGTAATGGGTCACTGAATGTCTCAAGGGGCCAAAACAGTCAACTGAGAAAGAGGAGACATTATCTAAATATCTATGTATTTTCAATTACAGGACTGGGTGAGGTCTGATTTCAAAAAAAAAAAAAAAAAAAAAGTCACTTTCCAGCGTCCAACTTCTCAGTGAAATTCCTTAAAGGGAACTCAAATGATATTTCATTTGTAAAAGAAAGAAGGTAACCTTATTTCTTATTCGACGACAAAAAAGTCTTACTAAAATCTTTTATACATCGAAATGATTATATCAGAAATAATTTAATCCAAGTTCCATTGAACAACACTTTTCGAAACATAGCTAAATGATGGGGTGCTCAGCTTATAAAATAAAATCAGGGGTGCCTGGGTGGCTCAGTCAGGTAAGCATCCGACTTCGGCCCAGGTCATGATCTCACAGTTCATGAGTTCGAGCCCTGCATCCGGCTCTGTGCTGACAGCTCAGAGCCTGGAACCTGCTTCAGATTCTGTGCCTCCCTCTCTCTCTGCCCCTCCCCTGCTTATGCTTTGTCTCTCTTTCTCTCAAAAATAAATAAACATTAATTTTTTTTAAAAAAAAAAAAAGGAAAATCAAAATTTCCTTTTCCTTGAAATTTTTTTTCTAATTTCTCTGCTTCAGTTCTAGGCCACAAATAACAGGAATAATAAATTAGTAAATAAAATAAAAAGCAAAGAGCAAAAAATGAGGACAACTAAAATTTTTAAACTAAAATTTTTAAATTTTAAAAATTATAAAAAGAAATACAATTTGTATGAATACACCAGCAAAGGTCACTGGTGTGTGGATAGCTAATAATTCATGCTTTCTCTGTCCCCTCTTCAATATGGTGCTTCTGTAACCGTGAATTATTCATGTGGATAGAATTCAAATGGAAAGAATAACCAGAATAACTCGATGACCAGTCGTAATAAGAGAGCCATTCTCATCAGTTAGCTATATGCATATATTAATAGGTGACAACGTGGCCCCTTATCACAACAGACCGATGCTTGTTAAAGTGTTCTTTGTAGAACTCCAAAGAATTATCATTTATCTCTTTCCATCTGGTAAGAGCAAGAAGGCAGAAAGTTAGAAGAAACCATCTTGACCCAGCTGATCACAGGAAGATAATTTACAAGTGTAACAGGTAGAGGGTAACACAGAGGAGATATCTCAACCTGATGAAAAAAAAAATCCATTTAGTTTCTGTAGAATCAGGGGGTTTGGAGTAGGGTGGGGGAAGATGATGACAAGAAAAGAAAAACTGATGAAAATAAGTATAAGAAAATAAGTGGTACTTTCTTACATAATATAGTTCATTTTCCTTTATTAAATAAAAAGTAAACTTAAATTGCCTTGAAATATTCCAGAACACTATTTGGGAGAGGTTTAGCAGATGGCTCCGTCTAAATGGCAGAATAGGTGGACAGAGCATTCAGCCCCTCGAGATGCCCCTCTGGGGTGAATCTTACCTCTTCTTCCAAGGCACTAGCAAAATGCCCCGGGGGCAGATGCCCCAGGGGTGAGAGAGAAGGTTAGGGAAGCGTGGGTGATGGCAGTACAGAGTCTTCTGTGAAAGAATGAGAAGTCAAAAGGGACACAGACCAAAAAACACACAGAAATACTAACTTTATTCCTGCAGAGAAACTAACAACTGGAAAGAAGAGGCCATCGATGTTGAAATTCTCAAACATTCCTTGAACAGGTTGCCCGTTAATTCGGAATGAGATGCTTGGGGCGCTCAGATCTAAACAGCAACTGATGACATCGTCAGTTCTCAAGAGATGTTGATTCGGTGAGCTTACAGTACGTGCAATACAACCTATGGAGGAAAAACAGTAACAGAGGTGACTTTTTTTTTTTTTTCCTCACGGCATCATCTTCAGAGCCAAAGATCTGAATCGGTAGTGACAAATCAATGCACAATACTGGAAGAGAATAAGTCTTGAATGCCTCTTAATGTTATATATTAAATCTTTTGTCCAAAAGCTGTTGCTTTTTGGGGGAAGCCATGCTGCTATCTTTACTATAAAACGGGCCTTCTCATATGCAGAGAATTCTGCATGGAGATGAATGGCATTTGATGCACAAATCATCTCAGAGCTGATAACATGATGATGTCAGAGAAAAAGCTCCAGGGAGAGATCTGAGTTCAAACAGATGTTTTACAAACTACCATCTGTATGACCATCAGCCCATTACATAACCTCTGTAGACCTTGATTTCTTATAAAGCCAAATGCCATAACCTTGCAGAGTTGTAATAATGATTAAATTAATGGTTTAAAAGAACACCAGGACTTGCATGTCAGTCCCCTTGCCAAATATTAAATCCCCTTTGTTTTATAAAATAAAAATATATGAGGATAATGAAAGCAGAAAGTGTGTTCATTCGTGCACTGTTTGCTGAGAGGCAAGTATATACCAACTGGTTTGTTTTTACAATTGATTTCACACAAGATCTTGGTTGGCTTCCTAAATGCAGCAGGATGCAAGTTGAGGCGTGAAATGATTATTTGATAAATGTCATTTCCTGCCCCAGCCAACCTGTGGCCTACGCTCATTCTTGACTATGTCAAAACTCCTTTGCTAATTAGTCTCCGTGGGCACACAGGCAGACAAGAAGGTGAGGCTTTCTCAAATACACATGCTCATAAATGCATACAAAATTTCCCAATTTGAGCAAAGACAAAAATAGATGTCATGATACAAGATTTGCATTTTTATAAGACCTTTTTTGAATTTCCAGCATGCCAAATTTTTTACCAGCAGCATATCTGAAATGCCACTGGCAGAAGATATAGACTTTTTAAATTTTGTGTAAGTCTTGACTTTTATCAGTAATCAAATCTGCAAGCAATAAATTCATTATCAAGTGGTACTTTTAGAATTCCCTAAAGAGAGCTTTTCAATGTTTATTTATTTTTGAAAGAGAGTGACAGAGAAAGAGCGTGAGCACGGGAGGGGCAGAGAGAGAGGGAGACACAGAATCCAAAGCAGGCTCCAGGCTCCAAGATGTCAGCACAGAGCCCGATGCAGGGCTTGAACTCCCAAACTGTGAGATCATGATCTGAATCGAAGCTGGATGCTTAACCAACTGAGCCGCCCAGGTGCCCCAAGGGAGCTTTTTAAAAACATCATATAAAAGCAATGTAACTCACGTCAAAAGATCTATACCCTTCTTTGTATCAAGATGAAAATGTTATTACACAGATATTTACTATACACCAAATATACTGCTCAGACTGAGGGATATTATTATGCTAATGCTGAGGACTAAAAGTCACCATGGCAAACTCTCTTGTGATGCCTGAAACAAAAAGGGAAGACAGAGAGGATCACTAGTGCACAACCTGAGGTCCACAATTTAAATGGCACTCACACTGTTGAATCCACTGGGAAACATTTTCAGGTTTCATGTAAGCAAACCTATCATATCCATATTAGAACTACACTCCTGTCCTCCGCATTAGCCACAAAGGAAGACAGCAGCAGTGTGATTTACCGGTCCTGGATTGGAAATCTGTACCCATCTTTCTCCTCCACTCTTCTATGACATTCCTCCACACTTCCGTATTTAAATGCTCCGAGACTCATCTCACTTTTGGCCCTCCCTTACAAACACTTGGGACTTGGATGCCGAAAACCCAGTTCTGCATTCACAGAATGTAGCAACTCTGTGCAAAGTTTAAACTGGAAAAGAATAAGTGAAGACACAGCTCCAAACTTTTGCTGATGAGCCCAATTCTCATTCCAGAAAACGTCACCAGTCTTTAATTACAGAAAGTTGAGCGGTAGAGAACATGCTCTATACCAGAAATCACAGATTTAATTCTACTTTCACTATTAAAAAGAATAGGAGCGTAACTCCAAGAAAATGATCTGAATTACTATGGCTCTGACCTTAATAAATCAGTCAGAAGCCAACTGATTTAGTTTTGTCTTTGTTGACTCTGAATCTAAAATTAAGAAAGCATTTAAGGGACGCCTGGGTGGCTCAGTCGGTTAAGCATCCGACTTCGGCTCAGGTCATGATCTCGCAGTTAGTGAGCTCGGGTCCCGCATCAGGCTCTGTGCTAATGGCTCAGAGCCTGGAGACTGCTTTGGATTCTGTGTCTCCCCTCTCTCTCTGCTCCTCCCCCACTCACGCCCTGTCTCTCTCTGTCTCTCAAAGATGAATAAATGCTAAAAAAAAATTAAAAAAGGAAGCATTTAATATGGCTGGTATCAGAGAAATTTCTGCCTGTGCTCTCTTCTAGGATTTTTGATGTGTCAAGTTTCACATGTAGGTCGTTAACCCATCTTGTATTTATTTTGTGTCTGGTGAAAGAAAGTGGTTTAGTTTCACTCTTTTGCACGTAGCTGTGTGGTTTTCCCAACACTATTTGTTGAAGAGGCTGTCTTTCTCCCATTGCATATTCTTTCCTGCTTTGTTGAAGATTAAGTGCCCATATAATTATGGGTTCATTTCTGGGTGTTCTCTTCTGTTCCACTGATCTATGTGTCTATTTTCGTGCCAGTACCATATAGTTTTGATCACTACAGTTTTGTAATATGGCTTGAAGTCTGGAACTGTGATATCTCCGGCTTTGCTTTGCTTTTCCACGATGGTTTTGGCAATTTGGAGTCTTTCCTGATTCCATACACATGCCAGGATTTTTTTTCTTCTAGTTCTGTGGAAAAAATGCTATTGGTATTTTGATAGCGATATCACCGAATGCGGTTGCTTTGGGTTGTACAGATATTTTAACAATATCCACTCTTCCATTCCACGAGCATAGAATGTCTCTCCATTCGTGTCATCTTAAATTTATTTCATATTTTTTACAGTTTGCAGAGTACAGGTCTTTTATTTCTTTGGTTAGCTTTATCTTACTGCTTTTGGTGCAATTGTAAATGGGACTGTTTTCTTCATTTCTCTTTCTGCTGCTTCATTACTGGTGTGCAGAAATGCAACAGATTTCTGCACGTTGATTTTGTATCCTGTGACTTTACTTAATTCATGTATCAGTCCTAGTATTTTTCCTGGTGGAATGTTTCAGGTTTTCTATATATAATATTATGTCATCGGCAAACAGTGAAAGTTCGACTTCTTCCTTACTAAGGTGGATGCCTTTTATTTCTTTTTGTTGTTGACTGACAGATCCCAGTAGCTGAAAAAAACCCACACCTTTCAACTACAGGCAAGACACAGTGCGTACTTCCTTGCCATTTAAAAAGCAATTGAATGTTTTCTCCTGATATAAAGGTTCAAATGATTTTCTCCTGAACTTCTACAACCTATCCTCCTTTCAGTGATATATGTTCACAGGTTCACTGAATATTTTTGTTGTTGTTGTTGCTGCTGTTTTCTTTAACAGAGACCGCATAATAAAAAGTATAATGCATCACAGGTCAATTCCAGGAGCACTGGGTTCTTTTTGTGTGTTGAAAGAAAAAGCTTCAAGCTAAATGCAAAAATGAAAATGGTAAGGTGGCATTATACGGCTAAAATAATTAGAACCAATTCAGCATTGTTTTATCAGAGTAATCTCCCCTCTCCCCTAATCTCTGTGTACTGGGAAAACAAGTTAACACGTTTTATTCATTCACCTGAGTACCCAAGTCATGCGGAAGCATACCAGGAAGTAAAGAGAGAAGATAGTAAAACTGAAGGGTGAGAGTGAAAATGTATTATGAGAGAGACATTACCCCTATTTTATGTTTGTTAGGCCTTCTGCACTTAGTGGTCATTGCCTTCGTGTGGTCAGCAGGAAAAGCATACTACAGGAACAGAAGCTCTGACTATAGTCGGGCCAGAACAATCCACTGCGTGTCAAGACAGGCGCACTGCTCCCTGGGCCCCAACTACAGGCCCCCACGTTAGGATGAAAAATCTCAGCCAAGCTCCTTACTTGACAGAGAAAACCCTGAAATGCCTGCATTTCCCTTGCATTGACAAATATTTTCTGCCACTTGATATAACTAGTACTCAAAGACTAAGATGTTATTTTTTTATTTGTTGTTGCTTAAGATGTTCTTTTTCTTCAGTTATATTTTTGCACTCCTAAATGTGGTATCCTGAAAATAATCATGCCTGCCACTTATAGACATATGCTTGTTTATAAATAGAGAAATTCAGAAAGGTATTTCAAAATTTAACGGGGGACGCCTTTAGGAAGTAGATGTGAACGGAAGGAGGTATTATTTTTAAACAGTTCCACACAAAGCGTCATTTGATTATAAACTGACTCCTTGGGGCGCCTGGCTGGTTCAGTCTATTAAACTTCTGACTTTGGCTCAGGTCACGATCTCACAGTTCATGAGTTTGAGTCCCGCGTTGGGCTCTCTGCTCTCAGCCCGGAGTCAACTTCGGATCCTCTGTCCCCCATTCGCTCCCTGCCCCTCCCCCGCTCGTGCTCTTTCTTTCTCTCTCAAAAATAAATAGATGCTAAAAATAAATAAATAAGATAATAAAAATAAACCGACTCCTCACAATACACTTCACAGATGATGGATTCCTGACATAACATTATTTACCAGGAGGTGGAACTTAGTCTATTTCTCCCAATTATTTTCTGGGATCTGTTCTTTGGCTTGTATATCGGAAGCTGAAGCTTTGCACACACCTGCTAAAGCAAGTAGGAAACACATACATTTGTTTTTTTTTTTTCTTTTTTGCACTTGATTTGTGAATCAAACCCTACTTTTCTAACACACTGTTCATCAACAGTACAGTCTTTTGGAAATGTACTATAATTGTAAGAGTTTTCTTTCTCTCCCTGAGTTTTATTTAACATTCTCACTCATTGTTTCCATGTTAAATTTCTTTTTCTTTTTAATTTTTTTTAACGTTTATTCATTTTTGAGACACAGAGAGAGGCTGTGAATGGGGGAGGGGCAGAGACAGAGAGAGACACAGAATCCGAAGCAGGCTCCAGGCTCCGAGCTGTCAGCACGGAACCTGATACGGGGCTCAAACCCACAGATCCTAAGATCTTGACCTGAGCCGAAGTCGGACGCTTAACCGCCTGAGCCACTCCCAGGCGCCCCTCCATGTTAAATTTCTGAATAATAAACGTATTTGATTATACACACAGCACCGATAGCTTTCGGAAACACAGAGCAAGGGCAACAGATTTCTCATGCGGATGCGGGGGGAAGACACAGAGGGTGCTGACCTGACCAGAGGTGAAGGCCATCAAATCCGTAGGAAAAGAGATCGTCTCCAACTCCATTGCCACCCCACTCCTCACCGCCTCCAGGGTAGGGAGAGTACCCTTCGGTGGACGCCCAGCCCACCCTCAGGTGAGTGGCTTCGGCAGTCACGAACGGCTCCGTGTGGTCCACCATCAGCTCATAGTACCACTTCTTATACTGGGCGGACCCTTCACTGACGCCCAGAAAAATATTGGGTCTCATGCTTTTAAAGAGAGACAAACAGCACATGAGAAACTCCGGACAAACCTTTCTCCAAGATGCAATACGTTAAATATATGTTTTCCTTCAGTACTACAAAATTACTAAGTCGCTGATGCGGTAGGCGGTGACAGCCAGCCTTAGAGTTAACAGCCAGTAACTGGTGCTTGCTTTTCGGATTACTTGAAAATATCGTTCAGGAGTCTAAGATTATGGTTTCTTCATTGCTCTTCTGCACATTTCATATCACTGATCATGTTCAAGATGGGACACTCAGTACCACAGGCCTTTTGGATCCATGGCATTATTAATTCAGGACACTGAGACATTTTCCCTAACTAAGCTCTGTGTCAGATAGGGAACGAGGCTGAAGCAAGCCATCTTGTTGGTAAAGGAACCAGAGTGATAATCAGCTTTGTTGTTCTCTATGCCTCGCTGAGGGCAGAGGGATTTCTAGGGAGTTGCATTTAATTCTGCTTCCTGAGGGACTTAGACCCTATGTGAACGGTAAAGATTAGCGACAATCTCAGGAAATACCTCTCAATAACAGCATGTCTATTATACAAGCAGCCACTCAGAAAGTTCTTAAATCACTTGTGTTAAAAAACACAATATAGAAATATACACCAAACCCTACATTTTTGTTTCAAACAGGGTAAGGTGGGGGATAGTTCCCAGATAGCTGCTAGATACAGTATATCAAAATTATTACTATCACACACACTATTTTCTTAATTGTAATCTGTATTATTATTATTATTATTATACTTTGTATAAGGAAGACAGCATGGCTCGGTGTTTAAGAGCTCAGCCTCCAGAGTTAGACTTGAGCTCCATTTCCAGTCCAACATTTTAATCTACGGAATGCACATAGAGGTACCCCACTGGACTAGTTGAACCTAGTACAAACACGGTGTGGAATACATAGAAAGTCCATGGAATAGTGTCTGGCATACAGCAGTCAAGGGATGTGTGATAACCCTGGAGGGAATGTCTAACCAAAAACGCAACTTTATTTTTTTTTATGGTATTTATCATATGTTGGACATCCCAATTCAACTTTTTTACTATACACAGTGGCCACTTCAACACTGGCATCGAAGTGTAGTGTTTTTGTTCATATTCTAAGAAAGCACAAAACATAAGTATATACAACTCTGTCCCTGTATAAAGGCCAGCCCGCTCCCAAGGACATCAGTGAGAACCATGAGAGTGGATGAAAGCTAACATCTTTGGGATAAATGCATATTCTGCTTGGTTCACCTATTATGATTATGATTATGATTATGATTATGATTATTATACCATCTGACTGATAGAAAAACTGCACTATTCGCTGGGGGAATACGTAAAATATCCTAATAAAACAAATGGACCGTACGATGCCTTAGCTATAGAGCCAGAACATGAATCGCTCTGTTATGCCGCCTATTTGGTGACGTTGTCCTTGTGAATCTACCTGCTAACGTGGTTTACAAGACGTGTCTGCAGAAGCAGATCTCTTCCCGGCAGCAGATTGTCGCAGATGAGATGCTGGTTGGAACGGACCGCTACTCCATGGCAGACGCAGAGAGAGCACAAGACGTCCAGAACCTGAAAAAAAGCAATCACTTCCAGCTGACTAAGTCCCTTCTCAGATTCAAGTATCCCAGCACTTTTTGTGAACACAAACACATTCCCTCTGACCCAGCCGTTTGAGCATGGCAGCCATGAGTCCACCCACAAGTGGACTTTACAAGTTTCTCTTACATACCAACTGAGAATTGCATGGTGCCCCATTGGTGCTTAAAAAAATAAGCGCTAAATAATATTATGATTGCAATTGAGAAATGAAAAATACTCATGAATCACTTGAAACACCTTTTATAAGTTCTCTTATTTTAAAAATGTATTTAAAAGCATGCCAGAGTTCATTCATGGCAGTAAAATG
The DNA here is from genome assembly GCF_018350195.1 of Panthera tigris. Taxonomy (NCBI): domain Eukaryota; kingdom Metazoa; phylum Chordata; class Mammalia; order Carnivora; family Felidae; genus Panthera; species Panthera tigris. The sequence continues at coordinate 11,215,660 of NC_056670.1, forward strand.
CTTCCCTTACCTTGTGGTTTCTTCCATGCTTGTCTAAAAGGGAGATTATGGATTTAATGTGTCCTTCTTTGATAATATTTAGGGCTTCTGGACTTTCTACTAACACACAGTGCAAAACTTCAAGAATACCTAAAGAGAAAATCAACAAAGAAAATATGATTAAAGAGTCTGCGATGAGCAGTGTCTTACCTTTCCTTCATGTGTTCATTCTGCAAAATGTAATTATTACGCACTCAATGTGCTTGTCACAAGGCACTCTGATAAGGGACAGGTGATGTTTGTGACAGGGGACTGATCACTAAAGATGATGAAGTCCTAGTTTAATGAGGAAAAGCCAGTGTTAGCAGAGTAAGCAGGTAACTCTGCCTGGGGAGGTACAAAAGAAAGCATCCTTAAGTGGAGCCTCAGAGAACACATTCATGACCATTTTCCAGACAGGAAGGTTAAGGTGGTACAAGGCTGAGTGAATTCTTGAATGGTGGGCATACCTGGGGTGCCTGGAGTACAGAGCAAGTAGAGGACAGTACAGGTAGATGGTAGGTTAGGACCAGCTTATGAAGTTTCCCAGCATTAAAAATATAACCCTACAGGGGCGTCTGGGTGGCTCAGTCAGTTAAGCGGCCGACTTCGGCTCAGGTCACGATCTCACGGTCCGTGAGTTCGAGCCCCTCCTCGGGCTCTGGGCTGATGGCTCAGAGCCTGGAGCCTGTTTCAGATTCTGTGTCTCCGTCTCTCTGACCCTCCCCCATTCATGCTCTGTCTCTCTCTGTCTCAAAAATAAAATAAACGTTAAAAAAAAATTAAAAAAAAAATATATAACCCTACAACAATGCATTCTAACCCACACAGATCATTACATTCCCCCGGAGGTAAATGGCAGAAAACGTTTCTCAGTTGGCAAAACAACAGAATACAAAAACACAGAGAACTATACAACATACAAAACCTGATTAAGGATGGCGGTATCTTAAGATAAAATGGAATTTACCCTTTCTTATCTTAAAATTTAAGAAAGAGAACAGAAAATAATTTTTGGATCGGAATGTTTAGTGTGAATTTGGAAAGCTGAATGTGTACATACGTATTCATGGTTTCCGAGCAAGCTTGCTTTGTCCCTAATGAGAGTGCAGGCCACCTGTAGTAATTAGGTAGAACACTGAGAAAATGTGATCTGAGAGATACAAGGTGTCACGAAGGGCCCAAGGGAAATCCGCAGAAAGGCGTATACATCTCCAGCGGAGTTCACTTTCTTGGAAAAGAAAAGCGCGCAGGCTTACAAATGGCAGAATGTGGAAGTAATGGTCGAACGTGGCTGTCACAACTTATACTTGATCCAAACCCCAATCCATTATCGGACAAGGGCTATTAATGCTAATTTCTACACTAATGACTTAATTTGTTGAGGTATGAATGTATGTTCAGTTAAAAAAAAACCACCCAAATATGAGTTCATTTTTTGGTGTAGTTCGAAATCGACTTCTGTGTTCCAACAATCCATGCCAGTTACAAATCCAAGATAGGAGAAAATAATACAAGCTGATGGGTAGTTAAAGAGGTTTCTGTAAGGGTACTTAAACTGAAAGCTTCTGGTATCAAAAATGGAGCAATAAAACTCATTCATTCTGAGCTAAAATAAACTACAATAATAGAGAGGGAAGAGCGTTTTTAGTAGATTGGTCATATTTTAGCCTGACGTCTTTGTTTGTTCCCTGTTACCTATTACTGCAGAACCCATGGCAGCTGCCCATATTTGCAAATGGGCTCATTCAGTTAAGCGTCCGCCTTCAGCTCTGGTCATGACCTCGCAGTTTGTAAGTTCGAGCCCCGCGTCAGGCTCTGTGCTGACAGCTCAGAGCCTGGAGCTTGCTTCAGATTCTGTGTCTCCCTCTCTCTCTGCCCCTTCCCCGTTCGCACTCTGTCTCTCTCAAAAATAAATAAACATTAAAAAAAATTAAAAAAAAAGAAAGTTGTACTGTGTCTCCACACTCATCTATTCACATTTCCTCAATAGCTGCTTTTGCATTAAAGAGGTAGGGCTGAGGCTGCGAAGTCAGAGCCCTACGGTCCATAGAGCATCATATATTTCCTGGCAAGTAAAAGACCAAGAAAAATAAATTCTCTTTGTCAGTAAATACGCGTGAAAACCAACAGCATTCAAAACCTTGAATATATGAGAAAAGATTTAAGACTAGAGTTTGAAAATGCACAGCACATATCACAAAATGCAGGAATGGCCATACGAAAATAAATCTGATTCTTCTCATATTCTGCAGACTTTAATAGAAGGCTTCCAGAGTTTGGGGCTTAACATTCAATCAAATATGTTTCTTTAATGCTGCTACATCATATCCAACAAATAATCTACTTAGTCGAAAAGGATTGACTACCTCAAGTCTGATAGTGAAAGGTCAGAGGAAACGACTTTTATTTTCAACTGTTGGAATTAACAGCAAATATTTTATGGAATAAAAATAAAAAATTTTATTTTTTTTGGTAAGAAATTCCTAAAAGATAACAATTTGGAAATAGCAAAAGATTCATTTTCAAAAAAAAACAAAAAAAACAAAAAACAAAAAACAAAAAACAGACCAGCTAGAAGGACTCTATTGTGTGTATATGTAAATCATGCCAACATATGTCTGGAAGAAAGAGACAGAGGAACAAGGCTTAACAAATATTATAACGGCAACACTTGACTAAAGATGATTTGATGACTGAATTCTAAACACACTGAATAAGACCCAGAAATGGGAACAGTGCATAACACTTATTGCCAGATTCTCAAGGAAAAAAATTTAAAGCTTGGTAGATCATAACCATATTACCAGAATATACAATACGTTGTCAAACATACACATATGCAAACTAATAAGAAAAAGCAATCTGAATTTGTAAGTTTTAATAAGTTTACAGAAATGATTTTAGTGAAAATTTTAAGAGCATGCAAAACACATAACGTATAATGTAAACTTTCAAGAGTAGACACCCAATGGGATATGCATTATGACTGCAACTATGTCAAATATGTTATGTATAAAATACGTACTTTAAAAAAACACCAGGAGTTAGTACACCAGAGTGCTCGTGCTGGTTGCTGCTGGATCAAGATACTTCTCTTCCCATATTTCATGAATTCCAGGAAATGAGTACACAGAGCTTCTTTTTTATGTTTTTTAATGTTTGTTTATTTTTGAGACAGAGACAGAGCACAAGCAGGGGAGGGGTAGAGAGAGAGGGAGACACAGATTCGGAAGCAGGCTCCAGGCTCTGAGCTGTCAGCACTGAGCCCAATGCAGGGCTTGAACTCCCAAACTGTGAGATCATGACCTGAACTGAAGTTGGACGCTTAACCGACTGAGCCACCCAGGTGTCCCTCATTTCATAAATTTAGAACAAGCATAAACAAACCTACCCTTTCCCACACACAGAGCACCCGAATTATAAGAGTTTACGTAAGGACTATGTATGGTATGGCTTAGTGAGGGGCAACAAGAACTCAGGTTAACTATTCCCAGTTGACTTCAAGTACCACTTCCTAATCATCTCGTGGACATTTCATCCAGAATGGTCTCCAAGTGCCTCCAACTCAACTCTTCCCAAACTGAATATACAATACCGTTTTTGTATCTATACATGTAACTGCTTCTCTGGTCCACGGTCCATTCTAAAGGCCAAGTCCAAGTCCAAGCTAAAAAATTCCCTCATTTCTGAATTTCTGGCTTCCAGTTCCATCTAAGGTCAAAGCCCATTCCCCTGTATGCCAGCTCCTTCCCTAGATGACCCAACCCTCCTCTACTGCCTCAACTCCCACCAACTCCTCCTACAAAGGACGGTTAAAATATACTCTTACTTCAAACTACATACTATAAATATGCTTAGGTGCTCATATATTTACAATACATTTGCACGTTACAAACATTTATTTTGTAGCTACCAGGCACTGTTCTAGGCAGTTAAGATCATTGGCAGTCAAGGCCTGTCAGGCTCAGGGGAGCCTGTCGGCTCTGCCCCACCTTTCATGTTTTCACATGTTATTCTCAGACTAAAATACACTCCCTTCTTCTGGGGCTGCAGAATGGGAATCATCTTGCAAAGTCAGAAAGTCACCTCACTCAGTGGGATTTTACCAACACCCTAGAATGAATTATTCTTTCTTTGTAGGATTGATCACACTGTATTAAAATAATTTATGCTCATTTCAATCTCCCACTGGAGAACGAGCTCTGGAGAGCAGACGTGTGTTGAAATCTGCTTCCTGGTCATCCATCACACTCTGGCCCAGGGAGCCCCATCTCATGTTTGCCAACTGAATAAGTGAATGAATATAAACGGACTATTAGTATACACCTTCAGTTTAAACTAAATAAGCCTATGATAGGTTTACCCAATATAACAAGAGTCATTATTGTGAAGACTATATAAAATAGCTACTTTGGCATATTTTACATCTGGAAACTTTAATATTAAAATACATTTTTTAAGGTAGGAAGACAGATGATAGAACACAGATGGAAAATGTAGATTTCTTAGTTCCAGGATTACTTTACTTGTGCTTTAATTTCAATAGGGAACATTCTGACTTACTGAATAACAAGAATTTTTGTGGGCTTTAGTCTATTTCTGTGGGGGTCATACACAAAATTCAAAATTAATGGTGTAAGCCCTATATGTAATATACGTGAAATATTTAGCTATTTGCCTTAAAACTTTTGTGGCTGTAACTTTGTTTATAGGGTTCATGAGAAAGAAAGATCTCTGAGGGTGTAATAAAATGTCTGGAAAGAACCTCATGGTACTGGAAGCATCCGAGTGCTACCATGGGTCATGCGCAGGGTGGTCCAAGGTTGAACAAAACTTGTTGAGCGTCTGTACGGAAACAAACCACGGAACAGAAGTGCTATATTTGGCCTGACGTCACATACCAGGAAGAATCGAGCCTAGGGATCTCGCCCCATCCTCGGTAGGCACGAGTTCATGGTAAGTCTTGCACATTTGAGCAAAATATATACAGAACCAGACCGGCAGCCGCTCAGGCACAGGGGGCTAGTGTGGGGCAAGGAAGACCAGTGAAGAATGGAGAGACGATGCCGACACGCCCTCTCCAGAAAGTGTTTTCCCAACCACAGTCACGCGTGTTTTGCAAAAATAAAAATTATAATCTCAGAACACTGAGGCGTATGTGGGTTTAGAGGGAACCTAGTTGTCACTGCACATGTGGGCACTATTCAGCTTTGGGAAAGGACTTCTCTTTTACATCTCTGCTCTACGCATGGGTAAGGATCCCGGACAGCTTTCTGACAGAGCACACGGCCTCACCTGACAATTTCTACACGGAAGCCTCTTAGTCTAAGAGGCGAGCAAAGAGAAGGCTTCAACCTGGGTGCTAATCGGTATGAATCAGACTGTCCCTCAGTGACAGAAACACTGGGGACACAGCGCAGGTAACGCACACAGAACTGCAATATCCACTTGCAGGGTCAGCAACAGTCACGATTAGAGAAATCACAAATTCCACATTATTCAAATCATAGGTTGCTTTTCTATTTTTTTCCCTACCTAGGAGTTAAAATTCTTTGTAACATTTAAAAAATTTTTTTTAATGTTTATTTATTTTTGAGAGAGCAAGACAAAGCAGGAGTGGGGAAGGGGCAGAGAGAGAGAGGGAGGCACAGAATCTGAAACCGGCTCCAGGCTCTGAGCTATCAGCAGACAGCCCGACGCAGGGCTTGAACTCAGAAATGGCGAGATCATGACCTGAGCTGAAGTCGCTTGCTTAACCAACTGAGCCACCCAGGTGCCCCAAAAAATCCTTTGTAACTTTTTGGTCAGACCTTATTAGTAATATCCCCAAGGCTCAATGAGGGCAAATGGAAATAAGGGAAGTTGTATTTTCCACCTTGGATAATTAAATGTAAACAAAGTGACTCAAGTAAAAAGACGTGGGGGAAAGACACTGGGAAATAACATGACAACACAGAACATGAAACACACAAGCCAGAGCTGTCTATAGGGGTTACAGGAGACTGTTCCTGCATGCAATAATGACGCATGTTATGGACTGTTATCCTTTGATAAGGGGACTGGAGCACTGGATATTTACTAGGCTTATTGAAGAATTATAATAGTAAGAGGTATTACTATTATCCTGTCATATTACATAGTGGTTATAACCATGGACTCCAGCCAATGTGCCACAGTAGAGTCCTGGCAAATTTTTAGGCAAGTTACTTAACCTCTCTGTGTCCCAGAGTCACCATTTCTTTCTTTCTTTTTTTTTAACTTTTTACTTTTCATTTTTTATTTTTGAGAGATAGCCACCGAGCACGAGTAGAAGAGGGACAGAGACAGAGGGAGACACAGAATCCGAAGCAGGCTCCAGGCTCTGAGCTGTCAGCACAGAGCCCGACACAGGGCTCGAACTCACAAACCATGAGATCATGACCTGAGCTGAAGTTGGATGCTTAACCGTCTGAGCTACCCAGGAGCTACCCAGAGCCCCCATCTCTAAAATAGAATTAGAATAATGGTACCCACTCTGGAGGGGGGAGGTGGGGGGCTGTTTTAAGGAGTAACACATGGAAAGCTTTTAGAAAGCTATATAAGCATCTGCAATTATTTTATGGTTGCAACAAAATAACATAAATGAGAAATGAAATTCAGAAAAAGGATCATCAAGGAAACATTAGAAATATGCTTCTTTTGAAACAGAGATTAAAAACTTTAAATCAGGGAAAGGTAGGGAAATACTGAATGGTCAACACTGATCACCAGCAAAGTTCAGGGAATATATTTATTGATCAGCGTGAAGAAATGAAATCGATGCTAGATTTTAAAATAAAACAGTTAAATTAGGAAATCCAGGGGAAATTAGACTGGTCTGTTAGACACCGAGGGAAAGATAGGGAGACACAACTAGGGCAAAGACAAAACTGTAAGACAGCTCTACATTCTGGGGACAACAGGACTGCTGAGCCAAAAATACCATGCAAGATTATACCAAGTAGACTTAATGTCTAATCAATGTTCAAAAAGGCAGAAAGCACTCCTTTGACAGGAACCCCTTCTCTGGGTATTAAGATTGTGAAAAAGAAAAACACATGAAAATAAAGTGGGCAGCGGTTGGAGACGGCAGAAGAAAAGTTCAGCTAGCTGCATGTTGACAGAAGGTCTAAGTAGTTTGGGAGGAGTTTTGCAACATACCAAAGGTGAGGCCAGAAGAGAAACGATCTGAGTTATGTACAAACATATTAACTTGTTCCTGGGCCCGCGCACTTGAGGGAGTCCTTTAAAGGCATGTCTCTGTTATTCTGTTCCACTCATTTAATTGTTTTTTAAGGTTTATTTATTCTTGAGAGACAGAGAGAGACAGTGCATGGGCAGGGGAGGGGTGGAGAAAGAGAGAAAGAGACAGAATCGGAAGCAGGCTCCAGGCTCGGAGCTGTCAGCACAGAGCCCGACGCGGGGCTCGAACCCACGGACCATGAGATCATGACCTGAGCCGAAGTCAGAAGCCTAACCGACTGAGCCACCCAGGCATCCCTTGTTCCATTCATCTAAATGGAACTGCCAATGAGTGATATAATCATGTACTGCAACCAAGCTGTCCTTGTTTGGTGGTTGGGCATGAATGTGGACCTAGAAGTAGCAGAAACTTCTAGTTTGAGCCAGTGGAGAGGTTAGTTTGCTCTCCCTAATCAGTGTTAGGCCCGTGCCGAACAAAAAGCAGGAGGTGAGCAACCAATCAAAATAGACCATAATTACAACACATCTTTCTTAATGTTAACAGTGAATTCTGCATGTCACAGATTGAAGCACTGAGAGAAGTAAGAGTAATCTGTGGTTTGTTGAAAATGAGTATAAACTTGGAGCGCCTGGGTGGGCTCAGTCAGTTAAGCATCTGACTTTGGTTCAGGGCATGATCTCGTGGTCCGTGAGCTCGAGCCCTGTGTCGGGCTCTGTGCTGATGGCTCGGAGCCTGGAGCCTGCTTCAGATTCTGTGTCTCCCTCTCTCTCTGCCCCTCCTCTGCTCTCTCTCTCCCTCTCAAAAATAAATAAACATAAAAAAAATAATAATAATTGGGGCGCCTGGGTGGCTTAGCTAAGCGTCCAACTTCGGCTCAGGTCATGATCTCGTTGTTCTCAGAGCCTGGAACCTGCTTCAGATTCTGTGTCTCCCTCTCTCTCTGCCCCTCCTCTGCTCTCTCTCTCCCTCTCAAAAATAAATAAACATAAAAAAAAATAATAATTGGGGCGCCTGGGTGGCTTAGCTAAGCGTCCAACTTCGGCTCAGGTCATGATCTCGCTGTTCTCAGAGCCTGGAACCTGCTTCAGATTCTGTGTCTCCTTCTTTCTCTGCCCCTCCCCTGCTCACGCGGTCTCTCTCTGTCTCTCAAAAATAAATAAACATTAAAAGAATTAAATAATAATAATAAATAAAATGGGTACAAACTTGAAGTCAAGAAACTATTTGAGTTTCAGCGTGAGATAAACTGATGAATGTGCTTTTTAACTTTTGTAAGCAAATAGAAAGGGACAAAAGAAGCAATGTTCGTTTTGCTTTCTTTCTATAACACAGCACTAACTTGTAAAGGAAAAACACTAAAAAGGGTTTCCATATCTCACCCCCCTTCAAAAAAAAATGGACTGAGTTGATTTCAATATGAAAATATATAGAGTCATGGGCGGGGGGGGGGCGGGGGGGGGGCGCCTGAGGGGCTCAGTTAAGCATCTGACTTCAGCTCAGGTCATGATCTCCCGGTTTGTGACTTTGAGCCCACGTCCGGCTCTGGGCTGACGGCTCAGAGCCTGGAGCCTGCTTCAGATTCTTGTGTCTCCCTCTCTCTCTGCTCCTCCCTGACTCCTACTCTGTGTCGCTCTCAAAAATAAACATTAAAGTGTTGTTTTTTTTTTAATCTGAAAATATCATGTCTTGAAAATAACAATGCCAAGAGATGCGGCCTCAAGCCAAGTTGAGAAAACACATCATTTTCTATACTTCAAAGTTTTATAATGGTTTTGAGGCTTCAGAAGAAAATAAGCTCATTAAATCTTGAGCTAACATGAAGTTGAGAAGGGAGAGAAAAAGGGACAAGGATTGAAATATAACACAATTTGACAAAATTAGGAAAATAAAAGTGGAAGTTCATGAAGATAAAGGTATATTGCATTGTTATTCATATACAGAAGGGCAGAATATCAGGAATGCATTAGCAAAATAAATAGGCAAAAAAGACAGACTCAGGGTATTTTACTGGAAGACAAGATGAATGGGAGTCAAAAGCTTCCTGGGGTATATTATCTAAAATAAATAACACATAAAATAAGCAATGCAATTATAATGTACTATTCAGACTTAACTAGGCTCCTGATGGTGTGCTGCTCTCAATTTAGCAATATTTTACGAAGACAGACAAACTAGAAGAGTAAAAGATGGTTAAGAAAAGAAAATGTCAGTTAAAGGTAGTTATGATACCATAGTTAAATAATGTTAGAAATGTGACATTATACAAATATTTATTTGTATAAATTGCTATATCTCAAAACCCACGGAGTGCTGAGCACCAGACATGAAATCACAAATAATTTGAAGATATTCTTATCTTGCTGGTTACTGTTGGGTGTTCCCCCCCATTTATTTGTTCAATTATCACTTAGTTCATTAAATGGGCTATCTGCCGTGGGAGGTTCTAGATAGGAGTAAAAAGAGGAACAGAATTTGACATCATTCCTGCTCTTATGAACTTTCCAGACCGCGAAACTTCAGTCCTGGCTGCATTACTTTCCTTTGGCCTTGCAAAGATCATACCTCTTAGCTTCCTAGCTTCAAAGTCCTCATTGGTAAAATGGAAATTATAATGGAACTGACCTCACAAAGTACCTGGGAATCCACTGAGGTAATACAAATGACATCTCATCACAGTGGCCTGAACTCACTCGTCCCACTCCTTTTTTTTTTTTTTTAAAGTTTATTTCTTTTGAGAGAGAGAAAGAGCACAGGGAGGGGAAGGGCAGAGAGAGGAGGGAGAGAAAGAGAATCTCAAGCAGGCTCCACACTGACGCAAGGCTCGAACCCACAAACTGTGAGATCGTGACCCAAGTGACCTACTCAGGAGCCCCTTAGCGTCCAGCTCTTGATTTTTGGCTCAGGTCATGATCTTAACGGCTCCCGAATTTGAGCTGCTGCCTCAGGTTCTGGCTGACAGTATGAAGCTTGCTGGGATTGTCTCTCTCTCTCTCTCTGCCCCTCCACTGCTGTTTGTTTCTCTCTCTCTCTTTTTTTTTTATCTCAAAATAAATAAAGAAACTTAAAAAAATATTCCCTTGGCCACACAATGTGCTCATTATAGTGTTCAAGAAACAAGAAAGGTATGCCTCTCTGTGAAATATTAGTGCCTACAAACATACTGGCAGATGCAATTAATTGCTCTAAAGGCCTTTAAATAAAATGTTCAAAGATATATACATCTGAGTACTTTTAAAATAAATCCTCCAGGGCAAGAGAAACACAGATTAATGAGCTCTTCAAAAAGACACCTCAAAGCGGCAAATATTTATTGAGAACTATTATTTTGGGCAGAAATGTAAAATGATCATAGCATCTGCCTAAGCTTTGTATAAATTTTAAAAAGGCAGTCTTTTCAAGAAATGGTGCTAGAGAAATTGGATATTCACAAGTAAAACAATGAAACTAGACCCCTGCTCTACAACACTCAGAAAAATTAACTCAAAATGAATTAAGGACTTAACTCAAATGAAACCAGGAAATTCCTAGAAAAAGAACTTCTTGACCCAGGAACTGGTAATGATCTTTCAGATATGATACCTAAAGCATAAGCAACAAAATAAAAAAAAACCAAGTGTGACTAAATCAAACTAAAAAGCTTCTGCGCAACAAAAGAAACCATCAATAATGTTAAAAAAAAGAAGACAACTTACAAAATGGGGAAAAATTGTAAACCGTGTATCTAATAAAGGGTAAATACCCAAAATATACAAAGAACCCATTAGGGAGAAAAAAAAAACCATCCAATTAAAATGGGCAAAAGTGGGGCTTCTGGGTGGCTCAGCGGGTTAAGCATCCGACTTCAGCTCACGTCATGATCTCATAGCTTGTGAGTTCGAGCCCCACGTCAGGCTCTGTGCTGACAGCTCAGAGCCTGGAGCCTGCTTCAGATTCTGTGTCTCCCTCTCACTCTCTGCCCCTCCCCCACTCGTGTTCTTTCTCTCTCTCTCTCTCAAAAATAAATCAACATTAAAATAATAAAATTGGGGTGCCTGGGTGGCTCAGTCGGTTGAGCGTCCGACTTCAGCTCAGGTCATGATCTCACAGCTTGTGAGTTTGAGCCCCGCATCAGGCTCTGTGCTGACAGCTCAGAGCCTGGAGGCTGCTTCGGATTCTGTGTCTCCCTCTCTCTCTGCTCCTCCCACACTCATGCTCTGTCTCTCTGTCTCTCAAAAATGAATAAACATCAAAAAAAACTTATAAAAATACATAAAACAAAAAATAAAATGGGCAAAAGACCCAAATAGACAACTTTCCCAAAGAAGATATATGAATGGCCAACAGATACATAAAAAGATGCTCAACATCGCTAGGCATCAGGGAGAAGTAAATCAAACCCTCAATGAGATATCACCTCCCGCCCATTAGAGTAACTGTCATCAAAAAGGCAAGAGGCAACAAATGCTGGGGTGGATGTGAAGAAAACAGAACCCTCGTGCACCGTTGCTGGGGTTGTAAACTGGTACAGCTGCTATTGGAAAACCGGATGGAGGGCCTTCAAAAAATTAAAAATGGAACCACTACCTGATGCAGTAATTCCGCTTCTGAGAATACACCCCAAGAAAATGAAAACACTAACTCGAAAAGACACCTGCACCCCCACATTCACAGCAGCATTATTTACAAGAGTTGAGACACAGAAACAACCTGAGTGTCCACTGATGGATGAGGGGATAAAGAAGATTACGCCGAGTGAAGTAAGTCAGCCAGAGAAAGACAACTACTGTCTGATCTCAAACAAAAACAAAAACAAACACCAACAACAAAGAAACCCAAAAACCTCACAGGAAAAGAGATCAGACCTGTGATTTCCAGAGGCAAGGAGTGGCGGCAGAGGATTGGATAAAGATCGGTGCTCACTAGCCGCATAGGCTACCACATGCTGAGGATAAGCCAACTCTGCCCTGTGCTACACAAGGCAGTGGGTAAGAGGGTAAATCCTAAGAGTTTTCATCACAAGGGGAGGTCTTTTTGGTTCAGTTCCTTTTACTTAAAAAAAAATTATATATATGTGTGTGTGTGTGTGTGTGTGTTTGTGTGTGTGTGTGTGTGATGATGGATGCAAACTAAATCTGTTGGAGTACGAATTTCACAATCACCTAAGCCAAACCATCGTGCTGTATACCTTAAAGTTACACCACGAGTGTGTCAACTGTATCTCTATACAATTGGGTCGGGGGAGGTCTCCTGCTGTACGAAGACAACCCAGGGGTTGGGGCACCTGGGTGGCTTGGTCGCTTAAGCGTCCAACTTCGGCTCAGGTCATGATCTCACAGTCCGTGAGTTTGAGCCCCGCGTCGGGCTCTCTGCCGATAGCTCGGAGCCTGGAGCCTGCTTCAGATTCTGTGTCTCCCTCTCCTTCTCTCTGCCCTTCCCCCACTCACGCTCTGTCTCTCTCAAAGATGAATAAATGTAAAAAAAAAAAAAAAAAGAAGAAGAAGAAGAAGAAGAAGAAGAAGAAGACAACCCAGGGGCATCATTTCCAATAAGCACAAAAGAAATAAATGTGCACAGAATAACCTTATTCTGGTACTTGGTCCGTGTGGAAGAGGGGAAAGAGAAAAGTTACACATTGTTTAACAAAACCCACAAATCCTATTTAGTTATTTATTTATTTTTAAAGATTTTAAGTAATCTCTACACCAGATGTGGGGCTTGAACTTCACAGTCACACGCTCTACCGACTGAGCCAGCCAGGCGCCCCAAAACCGCACCAGTTTCTCACAGGGCATTATGTGCAGAATGGTCGGTGGTCCTGACATGAAACAGTATGTACAGAGAAGAGTCCACCTTGAGATGCATTTAAAGATGGATACAATTTTAGGAAACTGAGCAACTTGCTCCAAGCCTGAAAACATCAGAAAATACTCCCCGAAGACGTGAACGTACTTTGCCATGTGGTGAAGAGTAACATTTTTTTAATGTTTACTTACTTTTGAGAGAGGGACAGAATGAGAGAGAGAGAGAGAGAGAGAAAGAGAGAGAGAGAGAGAGAGAGAACATAAGCAGGGGTGGGGGCAGAGAGAGAGGCGGACAGAGGATCTGAAGCAAACTTTGTGCTGAGAGCAGTGAGCCCGATGTGGGACTCGAACTCATGAACCGCGAGCGAGGTCATGACCTGAGCCGAAGTCGGATGCTCAGGTGACGGAAACCCAGGTGCCCCAAGACTAGTATTTTAAATCATGTGTGTCTAAACCTCCATTACGTAGTGTGGTTCAAGAGAACAAACGAGAGAGAGGGGAGACATGGTGCTGTGATGGCCAAGAGGGGCTGGCTGGGTTGGAATACTCCAGAAGTCACTCCCAGCTCAGAGACTCTAGGACGTAGGTCAGTAGAGCTTACTCGTTTACATGCAGGAGATATTCTCCCTCATGACCTTGGAAGAACACAGAAGGGCACACTCAGTCCTTTGCTTCCCTGTACCTGAGCAGCATATATCATGAAGGGATACAGGGGATCAAGTTCAGAGCCAGAAGGCCAAAGTTTGAGTTCTGCCTTGGCTGCTTCCACACTGTATGACCCTGAAAAAATAGCTGTACTGTGCCTCACTTCCCCATCTGTGAAATGAGGATACTGAGGCTATCTACCTCATAGAGTTATTGTGGGGATTTAGAGACTTAATATATTTATTATTCTTTTTTAAGAGAGAGAATGTGAGCAGGGGAGAGGGACAGAGGGAGAGGGAGGAAGAGAAGGAGGAAGAGAAAGAGAGACAGAGACAGAGACAGAGAGAGAGAGAGAGAGAGAGGGAGAGGGAGGGAGGGAGGGAGGATCTCAAGCAGGCCCCCTGCTCAGTACATGGCCCGACATGGGGCTCAATCCCACAACCCTGAGACCCATGACCTGAGATGAAACCAAGAGTCGGACGCAACGGACCGAGCCACCGAGGCGGCCCATGAGTTAACATACTTAAGGGGCTCAGAACACTGTCTGGCACCCAGTAAAGGTAAGTGCTTGCTAATATTAAGCTTTTCCACCTGCAATTCTTCATCCTGAGTCGGAGCCATCTCAACATGGGGAAAAACAAAACCGTATCAAAAAAAACCGTATTTCTCTAAACTGAATTATGCAGTTTTATCAGGGAGCTCTGACACTGCCTGTGGTCACACAGCAGCCAGGCTCTCTCGTTTCAGATCTTGTCTGATCCAAAGAATCCAGCGTATGATCTGCAACATCGTTTATCACTTTACTCCTTGTATGTTTCAACGGTTTGCACAAGTTTTTTTTATAAGAAGCTCTTGGCTGAGGGTCTTTGCATGGTGCCCAGAGTACGTTCATGTACACATTTGGCATCAAATTTCTAACAGCCCCCCCCCCGCCAATCCCACAGCAACCCGTGGGGCGTGCTAGAGGCACACTTTTCATCTGGACTTTTCAACAGTTTTCCCTAGTTTTATTGCCGAACACAGAACACCTGTCTAGTTTATTTCTAGAATGCAAATGCCCTTTTAAGAGAACGCAAATAATCTTGTAGTTATTAACAACGGCTACTTATTTTTAAAAAAAGGCGTTAGGTTCTTATTGGGACATTTTTATTCATTTAATGCAATGAAATGTGTCGACTAACAGTCCTTTGGGCAATGCCCATTTTACAGGCAAAAATATGAGGCACAAAGGGTTGGAGTCGTGCAGCTATAAAGGACGAAGCTGGGCTTGGAACTTAAGCAGTCCATTTCAGAATCCACCCTTGTAATCAATCTTAAAAGTTCTCTGCTTCTCCTTAACACAGTATAAAAGTACGTGGAAAACAAGAGATGATTAAAAAGTGAGCTGCCATTTCTGATGAGGTAGTCTTGGCAGAGTTCAACCCTGTTTTTTGTTTTTGTTTTGTTTTGAATTTAATGTTTACTTATTTTGAGACACACACACACACACACACACACACACACACACAAAGAATCCGAAGCGGGCTCCAGGCTCTGAGCTGTCGAACCCAGAGATCGTGACCTGAGCTGAAGTCAGACGCTCAACCGACTGAGCCACGCAGGCGCCCCTTAACTTAAATTCAAGTTAGCTGACATACAGAATTGTCATGGCTTATGGAGTAGGACTCAGTCATTCGACTCTTACAAATGACACCCCAGCGCTCATCCCCAAAAGTGCCCTCCTTAATGCCCACCGCCCATTTAACCCATAAAAATATGGAACGCATCACGAATTTGCATGTCACCCTTGCACAGGGGCCACGCTAATCTTCTCTGTATCTTTCCACGTTTAGTTTGTGTGATGCCAAAGTGAGCACTCAACCCTGTCTTTGCTGATGAAATGGTAGGAAACCCATTTAGGAGACCAGAGGCATGAGACAGCCTGAGCTGAGACGTCAGTTCCCACCGCATCAACTATACCCTGAGACCTAACACCACTTCCCTTCTCCAGTGCAGGTGCCTCCGGCGGGCACCCAGGCGGCTGAGCTCACGACCCATCAAGATTATGTTTCCTGTATCACATCAACGCTAAGGGAGGACACCTGTGATGCATCCTGCCTTGACACCGAAGATAAACCCCTCAGGTGGGTAGTGACTGGCTTCTTTCTTTTGACTACCATGCCCGAGTGAGTAGAACCCACTTTAAAAGCCAAGGCACTAAAACAAAAGGCTTGATTCAATCAAGAGGCACGTTGACTTGAGAAAACTGAGCTACGTCAGACACGATGCAAAGAAACTTTAATGAACTCAGTTCTAGATGAAGTCCTTAAGCCATGATAGGGTCCCCGGACTTCAAGCATGATGGAAAGCAAGTGACACAGCACAATTATTTCACCAAAGATGATGCTAAAAGTATTTAATATCCAGCGTGGTAGGAACGAAACCCTATCAGAGCAGACACTGGCATTAAGCAGCCATCTGTTGGTAGCAGCACATACGAGCCGAACCTTCACTTTTGTCCATGACAGTAAAACATAAGTTTAGTACCCAGAGAGGACAAGAAACAGTCAAGGTCAAAGGCAGAAATCACTGGCTGTGATTTTGTTTTTAATAAGAGGCTTTCCTCAAGCAAGCCCTTCCCAGATAACATAGTTTCTCTGAGATTAGACTCCTCTTCTCTTCTTCAGCTAAGCAGACATTTAGAGGGTGGCATCTAACCAGCTGTGTGTGGGAAGAAATAACATCAGCAAAAGGGGCCAATGCTCCTACGTGCACAGCAACCCCGGGGGATCTAAGGAAGCAGGATGGGAGTGTGGATTCCAGGAACTGTCCAAAAACACCCCCAGGGGACAAAAGCTCTCGTGAATTCGTGAGAGGCTGGATGGGGGGATGTAGACTGGAGAGAGAGCACGTCCACGGGACAGATGTGGGCAAGCTTCACTTATCAACCCCTCTCCCCATCGCCTTAGGACAATTCCTTGCCCTTTGCTGGCCACTGGGGTCAGTATGGAATGTCGGGAGAACAACAGACACCCCCAAGGGCAGGGAAGTGTCCAATATAGGTACCAACTGACTTTGACTTTGGGCTTTCAACCTTTCATACCTTCCTTACCCAAATCCTTAGGAGGCTGGTTAGTCAGAGCCTGGGGAGATGATCTCTGTTAAGTTACACTCCTCTCGGCGGTGGAAAGCCCTGGCCGGCATTCCCGCCATGTTGGCAGAAATGGAGTGAGCAGCGCTATGGCCCCTGTGACTCTTGGACTGAGGCTCTCCTTCTCCCCACTCCTTAAACAGACTGGGTGACAAAGACTGAGCCTGCCTTTGATGCTCCCCGCCACAGGACCTATCTGAGGAGCTGACGCTCCGAGGACAACACACGTCCATGGACCACTGAGGCAGGATTGTCAAACAGACCAAAAAGGCAAAGTAAGCATGGCAAACAGATCTAAGAATTAAAAGCCCACCGTGAACCCGAACTTCCTATTTAGTGTCAAAACACAGGAGAGGATTGCAGATCCATTGCACAACCTGGAGGGCCACCACCCGGGAACAAGGCCACCAGACCCCACCTGTCTATGAAATCCTGAGCCCGGTCCCTTCCAGCCTCCTTCAAACTTTAACATCAGGTGCCAGAAATGAGTCATATGGTTAAATGAGCATAAGTGGGAAGAGATAATAAAATCAATCAGCGCTATGCCACAAAGCACTACAGTGTTCTTCCCAAATGTGAGACAGTTGAAGATTTTTTTTTTTCCATCTCTAAAAAACCATTTTCTGAAAACACAATTTGCCATCTATCCCACACACAGGCTTTTAGAAACACATTCTGAAATGGATACAGATTCTGGGTAACCCAGCAACTTTGATCACCTGTCTCATTCAGAAAGGAATGTTCTGTTTCATTTGGACTTTACTTTGAGGGACTTCCCCCCCCCCCCTTTTTTCACACTGCTGGTAAAATAGATTTAAAAAAAAGCCCTCCAAATCTAGATTCTCCGCTCTCTGTCCTCCTTTTCTTTCCAGCCATAACTTAATGCTTTGCTGGGAAAGGAAGTAGAAAGGCTGTATGTGGACGTTTCCAGCATCCTTCAAAAAGGAGTAATTTGTGACCAGGGACTTAGCTAACTATTAAATTAGTAACCTTTAACCGCTAATACATTATTTCAAACATTGAGTGAATATCTTGGGAAATGTACACTCAGTTTCCCTGTCTTAAATGACCCATTAGCATCAAACATGATTTTACATATTGTAATGACCCAGATCATTATTAAAAACACCAGTCATTATAATGAGCTCTAGACGAAGTCACAGAAGTAAATGAATGAATAAGTTATGAAGGAGTGGTAGGGTCAATGGGTACCGACCCCAACAGCTATCACAAAAGGTTGTCTTTACACAGTCTGCAATATCATGGTGATTCTGATTTAATGTTTCTTGTAAGAGTCAGGTGCACAATGTCCTGGCTATACCCATAGCTGGCTTTCTGCACAATTGAAAGATCTGAATCAACCAACGGCTGAAGTTGCCTTCTTCAAAGCTACCTCCTGGAAAACCGTCCCTTTCTGTGATATCATTAAGTGTTGCCTAAACAGTTGGTATCATTCCAAAAGGTTAGCTATGATCTCTGCATTGCCAACAGTGGAGAACAATATCCTGTGACCTCCTGCATTTTCTAACTTGATTGTTCATACCTAAGTACGTGTTTAGGGGGAGGACCCTGGCACACAAGATTCTGGGACAGATTATTCACAGGTTACACATTTTTGCCTTTGAGAAATGATGAGCTTATGCTCTCCAAGAAATAATTGTGACATCTTTGGAAGCTTTAAACGATTGTATTTTGGGACGCCTGGATGGCTCAGTCCATTAAGTATCTGACTCTTGATTTCGGCTCAGGTCATGATCCTGAGATAGAGCCCCATGTTGGGCTCTGCGCTGACAGCACGGAGCCCGCTTGGGATTCTCTCTCTCCTTCTCTCTACGCCCCTCCTCCACTTGTGCTGACATGCTCGAGCTCGCTCTCTTTCAAAATAAATAAATAAATAAGGTTAAAAAAATAAACTATCATATTCCTAGGTACCACATGCTGTATGGTACGTGAGCATGAAGCTTAGGCAATTCAAGACCCCTGAAAGATTCCTTCTTCTGCTGAAACCCAGAGGGACCTCCCTTCATGGGACTTACTCAGAGTGGAGAACAATAGGCAGGAATCTCAAAGAAGACCACGTTCATCCCTGCAAAGCTATGTGTGGGATACACTGTACAAAAGTAAGACTCAGAGAAACTATGCAGCCCCCTGACCGGCAGACCATTTCAGTCAACTATTCCTTGAAGTTCCCAAATAGCGTTCCAAGTGCTAAGAACATCCTAAGGAGAACCCGGCCTTCAGAAATACATCAACTCAATCAACTGGACTTGCTCGTGCAAATCTTTTGTCTTTTCAATTAAATTTGGCCCAGAGACATAGTCACACATGAAGCCTGGGGAAAGGTCTACTTTATCTCTTGTTCTCTCAAGAAATTCATAGTGGCTGTTCTTACCGATGCTCCGATAGAGCCTTAGGCACTAGAGATACTAGTCAACTTTTGATGACGCACAATGTGTACAAAAGGTTGTGTCCACCGCTCTTTCTGAGACTTGCTAACATGTAAGGAGATAAATAGTGGTTGGCTGGGGAGCAGACACTGCCAGGGCCCTGATCAAACCCTCACGCTCTGCATTCAGTGAAATTCCAGCAGCCAAGTTCTGCATTTCTTTGCTTGAGGATTTGCTCTGATCACAGTGGCAGCTGGAAAAGCCACAGAATTAACACCCCCTGGGAGCAGCACTGCTCAGTGACAGAGAAAAGTTGGTTGTAAACATCTTGTCTCAGCCCTCAGGTGGGAGAACTGTAGGGCTCAGTTTCCCAGAATTCCCCAAGGGAAAAGCTCCAGCTACACACGGTGGTAACTCGCTTGTCAACACACCCTCTCTGACCCCTTCTCTACCGAGTCTCACAGTGACTCCCTTCCCAAATAAACCTCCAGTCCTTTTCTCAAGGTCTGAGTCTGGTGGTACCAGACAAAGGTACTTCATTAACACAACCTTTGGCTGGCCTTTTCAGATCTTCATCAGATTTCCATTTGAGTCCGTACCAATTTGACTTTTGTCCACTGGACTTTTTTTCCCCCTTTTTTGGAGAAAGAGAGAGAGAGGAGAGAGAGCATGCTCACACATGAGCTCTGGGGAGGTGGCGGGGCCAGAGTGGGAGAGAGAATCCTAAGCAGGCTCCACTCTCAACATGGAACCCAACACGGGGCTTGATCCCACGACGCTGGGATCGTGACCTGAGCCAAAATCAAAAGTTGGACCCTCAACCAACTGGGCCACCCAGGCACCCCTGTCCACTGACCTCTTCTAAAGGAAACCTTAAGTTCCTAGGGTTACCCCTCGCTCTGCTCTACTGTTCACATACAGACACAGAGACTAGCAGTGCAGCTGGAAACAGATCAGCTGAGGTGATCATGTTCAGCAGTCTCTGAGAGTAAGATGATACATATATGAGCACTCAGGAAACAGTTACGTACGAATGAAATAAATTTATCTTATGCATGTGTGTATATGGTATGATCTAATGATATGCATATCGTTACTGTTACTGTCTCTAAAAACTAAGCAACATTGTACCTTCTCTAAGAAGAAAAGTAGTTCATTAAAAGCATAGATGTAAGGACAATAGAGAAAATTTGTTTTAGTGAAAAATATTTCAGAGATGTACAAACTAGGAGGCTACAAAGCATAGTGAACATACTTCAAGTCTGACGTATGATTATGAGCTAGGGTTTCATCTTTGCTGTAACAATTAATTCTAGTATCTACAATCATTCATTTAAATGTTCTATGCCTCAATTTCCTTTCCCTTAATTTTTTTGATGTTTATTTTTGAAAGAGAGGGAGAGATGGAGGGAGAGAGCATTTTTATTTTTTTTTTAATATTTATTCACTTTTGAGAGACAGAGAGAGCAAGTGGGGGAGGGGTAGAGAGAAAGGGAGACACAGAATCTGAAGCAGGCTCCAGGCTCTGAGCTGTCAGCAGAGACCCCAACACAGAGCTCAAAACCATGAACCGTGAGATCACGACCTGAGCCAAAGTCAGACGCTCAGCCGACTGAGCCACCCAGGCACCCCTCAATTTCCTTTCCTTTAAGGTGACATGTTAGGTTCAGCATTTTCCAAGGGTCCTTCCTACTCCTGACTTTCACTGTGTTTTCTGAGAGCATGGGGGCTTCTACGTGAAGTGGAAATGCCTGTGACCAACAGCTGGATTGGACAAAGACAACAGCAAATAGTGATTTGCATCCAGTGGGAATGTGCCTATAAACAACCATACAGAAGACTCCAGACACTGGGCTCTACTTAGCTCAGTTTAAAGGATGCTCCATTCTGTTCTTTCCTTGTCTCTCTCCTTTTTTGCTGAGCACTTTTTTTTCTGTGCGTGTGTGTGTGTGTGTGTGTGTGTGTGTGTGTTTTAAAAGCTTATTTATTTATTTTGTGAGACAGAGACAGAGACAGAGAGAGACAGAGACAGAGAGAGGGAGAATCCCAAGCAGGCTCCACACTGTGAGCGCAGAGCCTGATGCAGGACTCAAACTCATGAACTGTGAGATCATGACCTGAGCCGAAATCAGGAGTTGGTCACTCAACTGAATGAGCCACCCAGGGGCCCCTGTGTATGTGTGTGTGTGTGTGTGTGTTTCAAGTGAAGCAGTTGATTCACCCAACATTAATACTGTCCTGAAGGTTCCTGGGCTCTCTCTCTTTCCAGATCCTCCCCATGGCTAGAAAAAGGGGTCAGCATACCTTTATGTATCGACTGAAGATTGCCAACAATTCTGGACATGTTGACCCAAGAACCTATCCATTTATGCAATCATGCCATCACCTTTTTTTTTTTCTTTTAGTATTTATTTATTTTTGAGATAGAGACAGAGCATGAGTGGGGGAGGGGCAGAGAGAGGGAGACGCAGAATCTGAAGCAGGCTCCAGGCTCTGAGCTGTCAGCACAGAACCCAATGCGGGGCTCGAACCTATCAACTGCGAGGTCATGACCTGAGCCAAAGTCAGATGCTCAACCAACTGAGCCACCCAGGGGCCCCAAAAAATATGCCATCACCTTGTTAACCATCAATTGATCATACTCCTGAGAGTTATTCAGTTTTCTCCTTATTCAGGATATTCTGTCTTGGTCCACAGTCATGCCATTGGTGCTGTGATACCATGAAAGCTGTCATTTACAATTCTTGCACCTACTTTAGCTCAACAATCTCCTTCTTTATATCTGCCACCCAAGAATCCAGCAATGCCTTAAAACTCAAAGTCTGTGACTCAAATTTCTCCTCCTCCTAAACCTTCATCATTAAAACTTCACTCGGAGACTTAAAATTACCCCCTTTGACCACAACCATCTGTTCTCCTATTCATTCCATTCCGACAAACAAACCTATCCTTGAATGGGTCTTTCTCATGCAAGAGTCATGAAATTGTTTCTGTACTGACAGGTATGCTCTTAAGTGAATCCAAACATCCATTCATACATTCATTTCTTCGTTTGTTTAATAAAAACTGTCCAACATCCACTAGGTGCCAGATGGGATGGTAATCCCAAAGATGAATGAAATCGTGTCTCTAGCTTCAAGGAGTTCATTGCTAGTGTACGAGACTGAGAGAAAAAAAATAAGTAACTAAAGGGGCATCGGTGGTATAGAAGGGCAGCTGATAAAATACTGTGCAAAGAGAGGAAGAAGCAACCAATTTCAGTCTGGGGTGTTGCTGATACAAACTGTGGTGTTGGATTAAGTTCAGGAAGCCCTGGTTATCAGAGTTAAGTTTCTACAACACCAAAATAAGAATAACATACTTAGTATGTTAGAGAGGGAGAAATCAGGTTGAGTGCTTATAACTATTTTATGATTATACAGACAGTTTATTAGTATCTACTGAAACATTAAAATTTTTTTGTTTATTTATTTGAGAGAGAGAGAGAGAGAGAGAGAGAGATATTAGGGAGGGGCAGAGAGAGAGGGAGACACAGAATCCAAAGCAGGCTCCAGGCTGTCAGCACAGAGCCCGATGCGGGGCTTGAACTCATGAACGGTGAGATCGTGACCCGAGCCGAAGTCAAACACTCAACCGACTGAGCCACCCAGGCGCCCCTACTGGAACATTTTAAAATAAAATATTATGCTGTGTGATTTGGAAAACTAATTTTTTTTCAAATCTGTCCAAATAATCCTTTGAACACAAGCCAAAAATAGAAGTTCCAAACCACTTTTTTGTTTGTTTGTTTGTACAGTACATTTGGAATGAATGATTTGAAAAAGAATGAGAATTCTGGCTCTTTAGAAGCTTTCAGGGCTTCATTTTTTTTTAATGTAAATGAACAAGATATCGTAAAATTGCCTTTCAGAAATAACTAAGAAAAATACCAACGACTGGACCACCTGGGTGTTTCAGCTGGTTAAGTGTCCGACTCTTGATTTCAGCTCAGATCATGATCTGATGGTCACGAGATCGAGCCCCACGTTGGGTTCTGTGTGCTGACAGCAGAGAGCCTATTTGGGGATTCTCTTTTTCCCTCTCTCTCTGCCCCTCCCTGGCTGTTGCTGCTGACTCTCTCTTTCTCTCTCTCTCTCTCAAAATAAATAAACTTAAAAAAAAAACGATTTTGTCAATAAGTAAAAACTTCAACCTATTAAAAGGAAAACACTTACATTGCACCGACGCTCTGTTTTTATCTTCAATTTGCTTTTATGTCTTAAAGGACATAAAACAGGAGAAGATAGGAAGGATATATCATGACAAGGAGATAATCGGAAAACATACCAGAAGAAGCTTCCAGTCTTTCCAATCGGCTGATCAACCAGTCCAGGGAGCCAGAAAATTGGGCACAGTTTTTACGATTTCCTCTAATTAGAGCCGCTGCAAAAGAAAAAGAGCAGACTTCACAGTTATGTGATTTTCCAGGTTAAAATGCAAGGGAAGTTGCTAGTGGCCCTGAAATGGTGGATCAAGAAGAAAATGCTTTGGCTTAAAACATAAATATATAGACACACCTACGTGGACAAAACTGAGATACTTTTTTGAAAGAATTGATATTTATGAATAGGGACTGAAACAAAACACAGCTCATTAGAAAGAATACATCTTGAAGAAAGTTACATTTCATATTGGGAGGAAATAATAAAGGATAATGGAAAAACCAGTGTCCTGGGAGTTGCCTCACCTGGGCTCTAATACTCTTTGCATTTAATTAGCCAGGAGATTAAATCATTTAATTTCCCTAGAGCTCAACATTCTCACCTCTATAATGAAGAAGTTAAGAGCACACCAGTTTTCCTGAAAATGGAGCACAAAATACTAGGAGATACACCCCGGTAACTGTAATAGGCACATAGACAGATACAATTAATTAAAATGTTACCTGGAAAAAAGGATGGGAGGGTAGATGACTAGTAAGTCTGAAACCTTCTGCTTTCCCCCTGTATCTCTACTTCTCCTTTAAAAAAGATTCACCACCGTGCACTTGAAGGATTCTGACATGCAGTCAAATCGCCTGTTCTGTGTTTAACCTACTGTTTCTGACACACCTTTGACAAAAGAAACGATCTTCTATGAAACTCCTACGCGACCTCGAGGATCTCCTTCAATCCAATGTACATAATCCATTTAAAACTTCCAATGATTCAAAATCATGCCATTCTTTCAAAGCAAATCTGGTGAATATTTTAGGTTAATTCATGAGATTGTTCAGAAACTACAATTGTCTACAAAGGGTCAGTGAGATGGTGACAGAATAGGGCATTTAATGGGAAAAAGATGTCGCCATAAGAAAACAATCACTATTTATTTTTTTTAAATTTTTTTTAACGTTTATTTATTTTTGAGACAGAGAGAGACAGAGCATGAACAGGGGAGGGGCAGAGAGAGAGGGAGACACAGAATCTGAAACAGGCTCCAGGGGCTCGAACTCACGGACCGTGAGATCATGACCTGAGCCGAAGTCGGACACTTAACCGACCGAGCCACCCAGATGCCCCAACAATCACTATTTAAACTCTGCTAGTGCCAGAAAGCAGTTTGAAGAATGCAAGTTTCAGAGCCCCTGTGGTGACAGAGCATAATTAATGTTAGACTTCTGTCACATAAACTAAACGCTGGTACCTGACCTCAGAGTAAGAAAAGAAACAGTGACAGCAAAGACAGGAAGGTCTATTCTTACAACTGTAGAAGAGCTCTGTGCACAGAGCCGCAGGACATTTGCACAAAGAGTAAACAATGATGTGCTTAATTACTTAGACTCCTCTCTCACTCTGGGGCCAGAGGTCCAGCAAGAGCCAGCAATCAGCTACACACACACACACACACACACACACACACACACACACACACAAAGTGACAAGTGCCAGGGACAAGTGTCAAGGATGAAGTGTCATAGAAGGATAAGGAGTCCAATGTGTTCGGCAGGATTTCTAATTTTAACCCATTAGAATATCTGTTCATGACTTACAACAACAGCCACTGAGGGAGGGTATAGGGTAAGGTTTCTGAATCTTTACAGAGTCTCATTTGTTTAAAATTTAACTCACTCTTTTAATTTTACCTCTGGTTTTTAAACCTGAAGATAGTAAATGTTTTCTTTAAAGGACAGATGCTAGAGATAAGGTGATTCTTGAAGAAGCTACAACGTAAAAATCAACCCTTTTAATAAACCATGAAACATTAAAGAAAATCATAGAGTAAGCCACACACAGAAAAAAACCTTCATTAAATTTGCTGCAAACACAGGGCACCTGCGTGGCTCAGTCGGTTAAGTGTCAGATGTGGGCTCAGGTCTGATCTCATGGTTCGTGAGTTTGACCCCTGCATCAGGCTCTGCACTGGCGACGGTGGGGATTCTCTCTCTCTCCCTCTCTCTCCACCCTTGTCCTGCTCACACTCTCTCAAAGTAAATAAGTAAACTTAAAAAAATTTACTGCAAACAGAAATGGCATATCCCATGACATTGTAACTGACAGCCCACTGACAACAATGTAACAAAACTAGAAATTAGTAAGAAAAGTAGAAACAAAAATAAAACTCAGCCACTTAATAATTTAAACTCTCTCATTAATAATTTTTGAGTCAGTAACAAATCAATACCACAATTACAGAATATCTAGTAAATAGCAAAAACAGAAATGTTAACCTAGTAAAATCAGTGGTCTATGGTCAAAACTGTACTCAAAAATTAACCACTTCCGCTGCTAAGCAACAGGGTGAAACGTGTTAATTAAACAGCCTTTCAAAATGTAAGAGAGAACATCAAAAAATATAAGTAAAATAGGAAAAAGAAATAAACAGCCAAAAAGAACTACATTAGAAATAGAAAATGTGATCTATGTAATAAATTAAAATGGTAAAATTAATCCACAAAGTCAAGATTTTTTTTTAATGATTATTTATTTTTGAGAGAGACAGAGAGTGAGCGGGGGAAAGGCAGAGAGAGAGGGAGACACAGAATCGGAAGCAGGCTCCAGGCTCTGAGCTGTCAGCACAGAGCCTGATGCAGGGCTCGAACTCATGAACCGTGAGATCAGGACCTGAGCCAAAGTCAGACACTTAACCGACTGAGCCACCCAGGCACTGCCAGGAATTTTTTTTGAATATAAGCTAAATATCAACTGCTTTAATCATGAAGGAAAAAGAAAAAAATTAAGAATAAACAGGAATTATAAACACAGTCACTGTATCTCTGTACCAGAACTCTGAAACATCTAGGAAAAAGAATGGTTTCCAATTATGCATATGTATACTTTTTTTTCCACCAAAACTGACCCAAAGAAGAAAAGTCTAAATTGAAAAATAAAGCATGATTAATATTGAGAAGTATGTCAAAGACCAAAAACTTTTTTCTGTATTCAAGAAAAAAAGTGATTTCTAAACTACACTATTTTAAAGTAAAGAAACTAAGGAAGCCTCCCTAATTATTTTATAAAGACAGTATAACTTTGATATCAAGACCCAACAAAGAAAGTATGCATATAAGAAAACTAGAGGGAACTCTTAATTACGAATACAAATCCAAATATCTTCTATAAGGATAGTATTTACAAATCATATTCAGCAATGCATTAGCAACATTAACTCAAGTAGGGGTTCACTCCTCCAATGAGACAGAAATGTGTTAGGATGTCTGTTGATAAGTCCAAGACGAAATGTGATGATCTCAATAGACTCTGAAAAAATATATATATTTCTAATGAAAACAATTAAACTCCATAAAACCGAGTGCCTCCTGAACGTTATCAGTGTGTGGGTAGATGCGTGTGTGCAGGTATGTAACATGGCTTACAGATAAACGGAGGGTGTAAAATCTTACAGTTCAGCAAGTTAGTTACGAAGAAATCAGTTAAGTGAGTTTCCAAAGTAATTGAAAGCTGTGCTGAGAATTATAGGAAAGTTCATCATGATACAGTTTATAAGAGCAAAATACTGGAAACAGTCTGAGGGTGCACTACCCTACCCTTCAGTAGGGTAGTATATGTCCACTAAAACCTGGTGAAGGGTTATAGCTACTGCCAAGAAGAGATGCCCCCAATACAGAAGACAGGTGCAAACAAATGCTATAGAATATTGGTCGTATGATCTCATTTTTGTGAAGTAAGTGCGTATATTCAATGTATATGTATACATGTATATGTATAAGTATATGCAGAGCATGGGAAAATGGTGTTTTTTTTCAGAATATTTCTTGGAAAATGAGAGCTGCTTCTTTGAGAACTATATCCTGATAAGTTCCTGAGACAGAAAACAGAGACCTTAAGGAACACTGATAAAGGTAGGACTGCTATCCTGCATCCAAAGGGGACATTTTCGGGGCGCCTGGGTGGCTCAGTCGGTTAGGCGGCCGACTTCGGCTCAGGTCATGATCTCACCGTCCGTGGGTTCAAGCCCCGCGTCGGGCTCTGTGCTGACAGCTCAGAGCCTGGAGCCTGTTTCGGATTCTGTGTCTCCCTCTCTCTGACCCTCCCCAGTTCATGCTCTGTCTCTCTCTGTCTCAAAAATAAATAAATGTTAAAAAAAAAAAAATTAAAAAAAAAAAAAACAAAAAAAACCCAAAGGGGACATTTTCTTATTTTAAAACAGGAAGGAAGATGAATGGAGCCAGGAGGAAAAAAGGATCATGCTCCGTGACGTTTTCCTTCACAAGGACTCCCTCTGGAGTCACAACAACTTCCATCCCAAAACAATCACAAACGGTCAATACGAATGGCAGTTTGCATGCACCTGTGAAGAGGTGAAGTTCAGCACGCCAAGGTACTACATAACCCTGGAGAGACAACAGATGATAATGAAGAAGCATGAAATGGAAAACAATGTATCCAAATAATCCCCCAAAACGTAGAGACATCAAACCGAAGCCTTGAGCTTGTCTCAATCCCTAAAATTGGAATGTGGACTGAGCTACCTAAGCCTTCAGGAGCAGAGGGCCACAACTGATGTCACAGTGATGCGGGATGTGCATGGGTGTGAACACATCAGGCAATTATTGTATGTGTGTGCATGTGGGTGTGTGAAGTGTTTTATATGTGTATAATGTTATAGAGATTCACAGAAATGTTTTTATTTATCTTTAATTTTTTTGATGTTTTTATTTATTTTTGAGACAGAGCGAAAGGACGAGTTGGGGAGGGGCAGAAAGAGAGGGAGACAGACACCAAAGTAGGCTTGGTGCTGTCAGCACAGAGCCTGATACAGGGCTCGAACTCACACGCCGTGAGATCATGACCCGAGCCGAAGTCTGATGCTTAGCCAACTGAGCTCCTAATTTTTTTTTAATTTTAGAGAAAAAGAAAGACAGAAAGAGAGAGAGAGAGAGAGAGAGCAAGAGCAAACATGAATGGGGGAGAGGTCGAGGGAGAAAGAGAGAGAGAATCTGAAGCAGGCTCCATGCCCAACGCAGGACTCAATCTCACGACCATGAGATCATGACCTGAGCTGAAATCAAGAGTCGAACGCTCAACCGACTGAGCCACCCAGGTGCCCAAAGAAATATTTTGAAAAGGTTATATGCTAAAATGGGTGGTTATGTTTTAAACGTAGTTTCTACCTTTTTTTCTTTTATCACATTTTTTCGTGTTGAATAACTAACTAAACCTCTCAACTTTTATCCAACCAGAATATGAAACGCAATATTGGCCATCCACCGAAAAATTATTAATGTCCAAGAGACTCCATTCTGCATCTCTGACTCGTTTTGTAACATCGCTGTGTCCCCATGCTTTAGTGTCTTTAAACTCTGAGACTCAACTTCTCAAAATACTTGGAGAATCAGAAAACTACAGGCAGGTTAAGATGCAAAGATCTTCCAAGAGTACTCTCCCTTTTAAAATTTACTGAACAAATAGTGATTACCTACTTTGCATCTGGCACTGTTCTGGGAGTAAGAGATATAGCAGGAAATCAAATGAGGTTCTCTTTTGGAGCTTACACGCAAAGTATGGAAATACCAAGTGAACGGTTATAACGTAGGCAAATGAGGGACCAAAGAACTAGAATCCACAAAGATTTTTAAAATTTTCAGATTAACAAGTGGTTGCTCCTAAATCCTGAAAAGCCTAAAAAACAAATACACAAACACACAAAAACTCGAGAATGCCGTTGACAAATCTCAGAGTGCTGTGCCACAGAAACTTCTCGGAGAGCTTGAGGAGGCATCCCTGCCATTGGGGGACCGTGCGAACTCAGGTTTGAGGACCGCCTGCCCAGGAAGTGGACGGGGTGGGAGAGGCGCCGACCCAGTGTTTTGCGTGGATGGGTCTCGATGACTGTGTTGGGCCAAGAACGCACGAGCACTTCTCATGGATCCTGGGGGAAGAGCATCTCTGTGGACTCATTCTGAGTCTACTCAGCACAGCCATCAGGAGCAGCAGGAAGACTTCAGGAGAAAGAGGCTGGAGGCAGGCTACTAGACACGCATGGCCGAGCAAGGAGCCGCAAACAGCCACCTGAGAACAGACTTGCAGCTGTCCTGTCCCGTGAGCAGGGCCTTGGCTAAAGGCATCTGACATGCCCCCCAGAGAAAGGCAGCTCCCACCCCCTGCCAGCTGTTCCACTCCCCCCCACCAAGGAGGACAGCTTTAACCTTCTGGCCAGAGCCAGAGATCGGGCAGCCACACAACCAAGAGAAACTAGGCTATGTTCTCTCCTCCCTCTCCACCCTCATCAGGAGGCAGCCGGAACAGCCGGCTGGTGGAGGACACGGTGAGGGGAGACAGCCGTGTGTTCCTGCTGGCACAGCTCATACTGGGGCCAATGCCTCACAGGCAATTTCAGTTCCAGAGTCCACGCTCGGGGCCAGTCGACGCTGCTCCCCACCAGTCTCTTTCTGCCTGAACCCCTGCTCTAGAAGAGAACCCCTGCTCTAGGAGGGGTCTCGGTCAACATCAACAGATTAAGAAAGTATCTCGGGGTGCCTGAGAGGCTCAGTCAGCTAAGCTCTAAACAAAAGCTGGTAACTTCTGCCTCCTTAAACGGGCTGCAGCCTATCCTCTTTGTTTCATACTTTGAACCTTCATTAAATGAGTATTCATTGGGAGGGTTTGCCAAAGAGCCATTTCTCAAACATCTTTAGAAAACCATCCTGGCTTGCAAGCCTCCTGCAGATTAATTGTGTGGATTTCAGAAAAGACATATGAAAGCCAGCCATGGCAATGCTTTCAAACTATGAATATTGGTGTCTCCGGAACACTCCACTCCCTCCAGGAGGCGGGCTCATCAGTCTGCCTCTGTCGTTCTCCACCTACAACGCATATTAAATAGATCTGTGTCAAATTTAAAAATTGTTATAGATTATCATTCCCACCTGCTCTCTCCATGCTAAATAAACCTGCTGAAGAAAAAGAAGGTGGCTTATTTCACACCAAAGTCTACGATGGGATCTACTGTCTACCTAGCTGGAAGCATGGGAAGGAAGCTTAACAGACTTGGAGTTAATGATACTTGGGCCACACTTCCTGATACCTGGGTAAAGAAGGACAGTGAGGGGCACCTGGGTGGCTCAGTCAGTCTGACTCTTGGTTTCGGCTCAGGTCAAGATCTCAGGGTTCGTGAGTTCAAACCCCGCATTGGGATCTACGCTGACAGTACAGAGCCTGCTTGGTCTCCCCCTCTGTCTCCCTCTGCCCACCCAGCCTCTGTTTGCTCGCTCGCTCACTCTCTCTCTCTCTCAAAATAAATAAATGAACTTTAAAAGAAAAGAACATTGAGATGTAAATATCTTATCACCTCCAGATACTGCTACAGATCTGAGGCTTTCACAGCCACACTGAAGTATCTGCTCACGTATAGACAGCTACTTATCTTCTGATTACACTGACTTCAGTGAAAATTACTGGCAGCAGATGGTTCTTAAGTCAACATGAGATTATATATCTTTTTCTAATCATGGAATCAGTGTTCCTGACAACAAAAACAGAAAATCAAGAGTAGTCAAAGGAACAGTTAAACCACAAAATCTCTCACCGCTCTGTGTACCCCGAACACCCACCAGAGAACCTACCATGTGTATATTGAAAAAGAGCCTCTTGGGCGCCTGGGTGGCTCAGTCGGTTGGGCATCCGACTTCGACTCAGGTCATGATTTCGCGGTTCGTGAGTTCGAGCCCTGCCGCTGGCTCTGTGCTGACAGCTCAGAGCCTGGAGCCTGCTTCGGATTCTGTGTCTCCCTCTCTCTCTGCCCCTCCCACGCTTGTGCTCTGTCTCCCTCTCTCTCTTAAAAATAAATAAACATTAAAAAAGAAAGAGAGTCTCTGGGTGCCTGGGTGGCTCAGTTGGTTAAGCGTCCAACTTCAGCTCAGGTCATGATCTCACGGTTTATGGGTTCAAGCCCCGCATCGGGCTCTGTGCTGACAGCTCGGAGCCTGGAGCCTCCTTCTGAGTCTGTGTCGTCCTCTCTCTGCCCCTCTCTGCCCCTCCCCCACTCACGCTCTATCTCTCAAAAATAAATAAACATTAAAAAAAAGAGAGAGAGCCTCTTTAGATGCATGCACTAACATAAATAGTCTATTTCTTCATTCGACTGGAATTAATTTACTAGATTTCCCTTTCATCCTCAATTGTGTAGCACGGAGCCATTTACATTAACGACTCTTTTCAGTTATAAAAGTAACGTGTGTAAATAGAACAAATATCCAATGGGAAAGTAGAAGTCCTGTCTCCTGAGAAGCAGCCATCTAGCCCTTCTCTGTGCATCCTTCCTTAAGTGTCCAGTGTGTACAAGAATGTATCTTTCTCTACATATTTCTAATGCAAGGCAGTTGGAATCTTAATGTTAATACAGTAATCTTATTCTTAATACAGCAAGCATCCTGCTTTTTTTCGCTCAATACCATATCCTAGATGGCCATGCTAAAAAAGAACAGCCATCTGGCGTGTTTTATACAGTTTTCCTGATGATACGTTTATCTCAATTTTCAATGATAACACAGTACTACACTATTACTTATGGAACCAATCCCCTGTTGATAGAAAAATTGCTCTCAATTTTATGCAATTTATAAACAATTTTGCAGTGGACCTCCTTTCCACACTTGTACAAATATATCTCTAGAATACATTTCTTAAAGTAGAATTTCTAGAGTAAAAGGAAATACATTTAAAGTTTTATGTATACTGCCAACCAGAGTTTGTTTGGTTTTTTAAATTCCATCAATTTGCACCCCCACCAGAAACACACTACCCAACATTTCCTCCAACAACGAGTATTATTAAATCGTTTATCTGTGCTCATCTCCTAAGTGAAAACTGATCTTTATCATTTTCATTTGCAGTTATTTGTCATGTTGAATATCTTTTATTATTTTATTTATTGCTCTGGCAACTACCTGTCCCCATCTTTTGTCTGTTTTTCTATTAAGCGATATGTCCTTTCCTTATGGATTTATGAAAGCTCTACATATGATAGAAACCGGGCCTTTGTCTTTCACACAGGTGGCATATTTTATAAAATCCCCACCTGTTTTTTTTTTTCTATTTTGTAATGATATCATTCACCATAAACATTTTGATTTTTGCATAGTCAAATTTATCAGTCTTTTATTGATCACTTACTGATAGGATTTAACAACAACACGTATTGGGATGGTCAAGGCAGCAAAGTCAGTAGCTGCACAGCACTATGGCTAGGCTAGCTTTATTATTCACTCTGTCTCTTACTCAACCATTAACTCCATGAGAGCAGGGATTGGATCCTGGTCATAGCTGTCCCTCACTGCCCAGATTAGGGCATCTCCCATAACAGGTATTCAGTTAATCTTTCTGAACGGATGAGAATCTTATTCAAATGCAGGCCCATTGGACTCAAAGTCCACGTTTTCCCAACACGACACAGTCTCTATTACAGAGGACGCCTCTTCAGAAGACTGTAAAAGGAAAGAGATTCAAAACACTTGGGAAAAACAAATGGAAAAAGAAGCTTCCCTGGAGAGAGAGATTAAAAAAGAGAGAGAGAGGGGTGCCTGGGTGGCTCAGCCGGTTGAGCATCTGACTTTGGCTCAGGTCATGATCTCACAGTCTGTGAGTTTGAGCCCCACGTCGGGCTCTGTGCTGACAGCTCGGAGCCTGGAGCCTGCTTCGGATTCTGTGTCTCCCTCTCTCTCTGCCCCTCCACTGCTCGTGCTCTGTCTCTGTGTCTCTCAAAAATAAATAAACATTAAAAAAAAAAAAAAAAGAACGTGTGTGTGTGTGTGTGTGTGTGTGTGTGTGTGTGTATTTAGAAAGTATATTCGGAACTTAGATCTCTTGTTGCATGAAAAAATTAGTTTAAAAGCCACAAAAACATGTACATGTCTGAAATCAGTGTGTATTACCTTACGACATACACGATTACTATACTGTTAACTTCCTTTAAGATGTGAGTTTTAGAGAATTCTAATTACATCAATTTTAAGTAATAGCTCCCTCAATCATTTCTTAATCAAATGGGATGTAAATAATTAAGGAAACATACATACATTTAAGAAATGTATACTTTATGTCTCCATATTAATCTATAACATAGATAATATTTACTGCCTATCAAACCTCTGATATAAATAAACTAAGTCTAACATTCTGAAAGTATAGAAGTGGATAGGAGGCAAGCATTGGAAGGACCGAATGCTCAGGGAGCACGGACAAAGTGAGTGAGGCCTCAGGTGAGAAAGCAGACACCCCAGCCATGGGGCTCCAAAGACTGGAATGGGAAAGGTGAATACCAAGTATCTGAAAGTCAATGGCAATTCTTGAAGGAAATGTGCAAGGATTCCCTGATGCCTCCCATGAAGATTGGTGGAGAGAAATCATACAGCATCCAGCTATCAGCATGATCTCAAGTATTTACTGAATATCACCTATGCACCAGATGTGGAAGATCCAGATGTAAGAGCTGGGCATGACTGTATTCAGAGAATGGGTAGAAAAATGGAATAGAAAATTATTTTTGGCCTGGAGGGAACTATGAAGAACACTTTACTTCCTCCATTTTCTGATGAGGAAATCAAGAGCCACTGTGTATCTACCATAAGCACCCTGCTGTATCTTCTGCGTCTTCTGTATTTTCAAAATCCAGAACTTCCCTTGTTATAGCCAATCGTTGCAAGTGAAGTTTCTTTTCTAAGGCATAGTTAAAAGGCAAAAACAAGAACAGAAACAAGTTGAAGAAGAAAGTTTTACTACATTGATGACACAGAGGATGGTGATAAATGTATCCTAAAAAAAAAAAAAAAAAAAAAAAAAACAGGACTAACGAGAAGAAGAGGGAGAGCTGAGCCTTTGCACACATTACAACAGGTAAGCCATCCAACAATCCTATGAGGGGAATTAGTATTGCCATTTTACAGATAATATTTATAATAACAATAGACGTCACTCACTATGTGCCTGGTATTTTTCATGGAATTGCACAACGACCCTAAAAAGGAGGCACTCTAGAGTGGGCATTGAAGATGAAGAAACTGAGCTCGGCTTTAGTAATCTGTCCAAGGTCATGTAAGTGGTAGAGCTATAATTCTGAGACTCTTCTGGGCTAAAAGAAGGGTCATTTCCTCAGAGGCTGTTGCCTATGGATTAAAGATTAGAGCTTTGGTTTTTCAAGAAAAAGACATGATGGTAACAGAATAACGGGTTCAGTGATGTGTAATGAACCAACTTGATGGCCACATCTAATCTGTTACAGGGAAACCTACGCCCCGTGGGAATCTCTAATATATTTATTAAATAATTCAAACAACTATTTATTGAGCGCCAACCCCATTTGCACATGGTGCTAGGTGGTGGACAAAAGCACTCAGATGAGAATTCAGTCCATAAAACCTTTTGGATGAGTGAAGTGTACACGTTAACATTTGAGCTGGACACTTCAACTCCTTCCCCAGAATTCTCTGCAATGCTCACTTCTGTATGGCAGCCGGGCAGTCCATGGGCTTGGCCCCAGTTTCTGACGTGAGCAGTCCCCGTGAAATGCTGGTGAAATTCCTTATTTCCCTTGCAGGAAGAGCTACAGATGTGTCTAATGAGATGAAAGGGGTGATTTGCAA
The DNA here is from genome assembly GCF_018350195.1 of Panthera tigris. Lineage (NCBI taxonomy): Eukaryota > Metazoa > Chordata > Mammalia > Carnivora > Felidae > Panthera > Panthera tigris. The sequence goes on from NC_056670.1 coordinate 11,250,902, forward strand.
GGGGTTAAGAAACGGCATGCTCTTTCCTAAGAGACAGTTTCCAACAGCGGCCCTCTTTCACTTGTTCCATTGTGTGTGTTCACTTGTGCAGCACTGTGAGTGGACAGCAGGCGGCTGAGGCCACACGAGGGCAGCCAGCACTGGGGGGAGCAGACCCTGCTGCGAAAGGCACAACACACATAAAGAAACTGGTTCCGGAAGCAATGATAAAGCCACTGAGTCACACCCACTGGTAGGCCTCCAGCTCTGGGAGCCAATGAACGACCTCTGCTGTGTGCACCAGAGGCTGTAATCCGCACGTGGACACATCCTAAGAGATGCATCATTCCACCTACAACAACTGCTTCTCCCCTTCCTCTCTGAGTAGGTAAGTCATGTAAAAGTCAGATCTTCAGCCATGTTCTCGTGAAAAATCGAGTCGGGGCGCCTGGGTGGCACAGTCGGTTAAGCATCCGATTTTGACTCACGTCATGATCTCATAGTTCGTGGGTTCAAGCCCCGCATCGGGCTCTGTGCTGACAGCTCAGAGCCTGGAGCCTGCTTCGGATTCTGTGTCTCCCCCTCTCTCTGCCCCGCCCCTGCTCTCACTTTGACTCTCTCTCTCTCAATAATAAATAACCATTAAAAATTTTTTTAATAAATTAAAAAAAAATTAAGTCATAAAACCACTTCCGATGAAGAGTGTGCTCCCACCCAGCATTTTGTAGAGTTTATTACTACTCCTTCAGTGGGTTCTAAAAGAATCCAATTTAATCCCCAACGAACTCTGTCAAGTAAAAGGAAGATAGGCTTGAGGGATATGTGGCCCAAAAGGATAAAACTGAAATGTTGACTTTGCCGGATGAGACTTTTTCTATGATTTTAGAAAAATGCATTATAGGGGCGCCTGGGTGGCTCAGTCGGTTAAGCGTCCGACTTCAGCTCAGGTCACGATCTCGCGGTCCGTGAGTTCGAGCTCTGCGTCAGGCTCTGTGCTGACCGCTCAGAGCCTGGAGCCTGTCTCAGATTCTGTGTCTCCCTCTCTCTGACCCTCCCCTGTTCACGCTCTGTCTCTCTGTCTCAAAAATAAATAAACGTTAAAAAAAAAAATTAAAAAAAAAAAAGAAAAATGCATTCTATTTCTCTCTGTCCATCTGTGTTACTTATGGATACAGGAAAGCATGGACCCAGTGAAAAGAAAAAACTAACAGACTATGGAAAGAGCTGATGTGAAAATGGAAGTAAGACGTGCATCACCTAGATTTGTCTGCAACAGCACACTCTCTGCATATAACCCTTTCTACCCTCAAACACACACAGAGGAGACCCCTCTTTACCCTCAACACCTAGTTTGTCACAGAAACAAAGCCAGCGTTGGACCCAGTGAAGAGGTCAAACTGTGGTAGCAAAACCACTACCATACTCCAGACGCTACCAAATGCAGAAATTCGTGCTGTAATTTCTTCACTGACAAAGAAATACTGTCCTTAGGATTTGGGCACCATAAAATCCTTATCCTAATGATTTCATGGGTAAAATAATCAATCCAGGGGGCGCCTGGGTGGCTCAGTCGGTTAAGCGTCCAACTCCGGCTCAGGTCATGATCTCGTGGTTCATGAGTTCGAGCCCCACAACAGGCTCTGTGCTGACAGCTCAGAGCCTGGAGTCTGCTTTGGATTCTGTGTCTCCCTCTCTCTCTGCCCCTCCCCTGATCAGGTTCTGTCTCTCTCTGTCTCTCGAAAATAATAAATCCACAATCCTAAGAAGCCTCAATATCCTGAGTCCTGTTCAAAGACACACTAGCCAGCATTACCCCTTATTCTGAAAATACCAAACTGTATGCGTTTAATTGTTATGGCAGATAAGACAGGCCACCTGAAGGGAACAGGCACAAGAATTCTATTTGCTAAATAGTATTATTAAATTTTAGTGAGTTTCAATTAGATTATAGATAATATCTAAATATTTTGACAACTTTTCCATTTTTTGCTGAAAAAAAAATGCCTTGAGACTTCTTTTCTCCACTTAGGCACACACTTTCCGACTCTATCAGAACTTGATTTGTTTAACTAGTCAACATTTACTGACCTTGGAGATCATGGTCGCATTTGTAACTAATGTGGTAAATGCTACAAACAAGTAAATATTGAGTTCCAAGAAAGCAGAGAGAGAGGGAGAGAGAGGGCGAGGGAACTGTTCAGTCATGCTTGAAAGTTAGAAAAAATGTCAAGATTAACTTCAAAAAAGTCACGCGCGAACTGGGCCTCAAAGAATATACAGGAATTTGGGGAAAGGTGGGAGTAGGAAAATGTCCCTGAAGCGTGGATGTGGCCAGGATACTGAGAAAGTGGGTATGGCCAGAGAAAGGGGAAGGACAGAGTCAAGGGCAAGCCTAAAAGGGTTCACCGGGGCCTCAAGTACCAGGCAAAGCAAGTTAAACTTGCCTTTCTGGAATGATGGGAGAAGCTGAGAATTTTCTCAGCGGAAGAGACACGTAGCTACAGTTCACCAGATGACTGTGGGATTGTGGGGGGTGAGGGTGAGTGGAGAGAGAGGCAATTCTTCACAGGTCTCTGCTCTTGCGAGTCTCGTGAATGAGCCACTGAAACCTTTATTTTGGGCCATCTTTTCACGGATGTTTGTAGCAAGCAGCCTTGGAAGAGAGAGATGGTGTCTCCACCCAAAGCAAAGGGCAGGCAAGCGTATTTCCAACATGACTGACTGGGAGTCACAATCCCTTACCGGTAACTCAATGCACTGCATGTCAAATGTCCCCTTCATATTATCCTGTGAGAAGTGGGGTTTGGGGAACTGGCCCCCCAGATGCTGATATTTTGGCTTCGTCCATTGCTTTGAGAAACAAACTATCTCTCTTTATCCTAATTTGAGGCCAGCTCAGTAGCTTCCAAGTTCATAGTTCATGACAACAGACATGGAGAAGCTATTGGAATAGCCCAGACCAAAACCAATAAGGACGTATGTTTGCATACAGTCGACAGGAATGCTCCTAAACCACAAGTGTTGCTTAACATACGTCAAGCACACTTAGAAGCTGCAAACGCATGGAGAGCCTGGGTGGCTCAGTCAATTAAGCATCTGACTTCGGCCCAGGACATGACCTCATGGTTCATGAGTTCGAGCCCCGCATCAGGCTCTGTGCTGATAGCTCGGAGCCTAGAGCCTGCTTTGGATTCTGTGTCTCCCTCTCCCCGGCTCGCAATCAATCTGTCTCTCTCTCTCTCTCTCTCTCAAAAATAAATAAATGCTAAAAAAACAATTAAAAAAAATGTAAGTTGCAAACACAAATCTCAAAAGGACGGAAGGAAGATGAAGGTCCCTGACGAGACTCTGGTGAGGGAGAAAGAGGAGTCTTGGGGGACTAACTTCAGAATCACAAAGGAAATATCTCCTGCATATGCATTCAGGGGCCCCTCCCCCCCCCAAATTACACCCTTGATGTCTCCCTTCCACACGCTGAAGACAAATCTACTGCTCCGGGCACGGTACACATTCAGGGATGGATGTAAATACCAAACATCACTAGGATTTAGTGTAACAACAGGAAACACATTGAGCCTCGATTAAGAAGCAGGTCATAAAACTTATGGGATCGTTCTACACGGGCGTGCGTTGGCTGCCTCGAAAACCATCAGACGTCTTACCTAGCAACTCATAGAGAGAATTCAGAATCGACTTCCAAGCCTCGCCTCCTTCTCTCCCCGCCACGTCCGCGAAATGCGCCGCACTGCTATAGACATGCAGCCTGTCGATGCACTCGAGCACGAGGTTGATCATGCCCTGGAAAGTTAACAAGAATTACCCTGAGAAACAGCGATGCTGCTCACAGACGAGAAATGATGCTCAGTTGATTAATTAAAAAAAAAAAAAAAAAAAAAAAAATGCCTGGCTTGAAGTAAGCCTGTTAATCATAAAGAAAATTGAGGCCATGTATTTACATGACAGGAAGAAACACATTTGCATGGGAAATAAAATGTTCTTGAAGTAATGCAAGTGGCTTCTAAATCCTGCGGGCTGTTCTCAGATAGAAGCAGAAGAACAAAATCAAAATATGTGCTTCATATTTGCACGGGCAAGGTTTACTGCTAGATTAAGGAATTGATCACAACTGTATTCTACCATGAGTAAACAAAGGTTCACTAAAAAATATTCCACGTTGACATAAGGATTTTTTTTTTAACTTTTTAACGTTTATTTATTTTTGAGAGAGAACGAGAGAGCAAGCGAGCACAGGAGGAGGACGGGCAGAGAGAAAGGGAGACCCAGAATCCGAAGCTCCAGGCTCTGAGCTGTCCGCACAGAGCTCAACGTGGGACTCGAACTCAGTAACTGCGAGACCATGATCTGAGCCCAAGTTGGACACTTAACCAACTGAGCCACCCAGGCACCCCAAGGATTATTTTTTTAAGTTTACTTTTATTTCTGTTGAGAGAGAGATAGAGACCAAGTGGGGGAGGGGGACAGAAAGAGGGAGACAGAATCCCAACCAGACTCTACACTGGCACAGAGCCCGATGTGGGGCTTGAACTCACGAACCTGAGCCAAAATCAAGAGTCCTTCACCTAACCGACTGAGCCACTCAGGTGCCCCTAGCATAAGGATTATTTTGAGCTGAAGGCAACCAAGAAAACATTCTCTTTTTCTTCTCCACCAGGAAGGGCGGGAGATGTTTAATCACAAGAAACAATGCCCAACGCTTATCAGCCCAGAGGCTTCACAGAGGAATCTACCTAAGAAACTTTAACTCACCCTCACCTTCCATTAGTTTCCGTCTGTATTTACCTTCCCACAACTTGCTGCCCCAGACGCTCAAAATTCCTTTCCTTTGTCTCTTTGTTTTCTACAAACTTACTGTCCTTTTGTTAGGATGCTGTACAAGCCCAAGTTCTAACCACTCCTTTGAGTTGCTCATCACAGAGTGCTCCATGGATATGCAGGGTTCACCAGTTAATAAACCTCCACGTGTTTTCTCTTATATAGCTGTCTTTTGTCACTCTGATCTGCAGGGCCTCGACCAACAAACCTGAGATGAGTGGAGGAAAAATATTTCTTTTCCTCCCCTGTAACAGCATGAATGAATCCTAGTTCTTAGGGTAGGCACTGTCATCATCATTTTTAATATTAAGCTAAAGATCTAATAAATGAATAAAGACAAGCTCATGAAAAGATAGCTTTGAAGCAAATCAAAAATGCCTTATACCACTGTGCAAGATGCTATCTAAATCTGGGGCTCCTGGAGGGCTCAGCAGGTTGAGCGTCTGACTCTTGGTTTTGGCTCAGGTCATGATCTCATGGTTTTCTGGGTTCAAGCTCCACATTGGGCTCTGTGCTCCAAGCAAAGCCCTGCTTGGGATTCTGTCTCCCTCTCTCTCTGCCCCTCTGTCACTTGTGCCATCTCTGTCTCTCTCAAAATAAATAAATAAACTTAAAAAAAAAGATGCTATCTAAATTTGAAATTAAGCTTGTATTATTATTTCTAGATCAAGGTTGCCAAAATGAGGCAAAACACACAAAACGAAGAGTTGACTAATCAAGGGAACCTATTTCACACAGAGTTGTAAGAGGGACCACGGCCCTAAGTACATTTGTCGGTTCCCGTCCGGATTGTCTTATGCAAGAAATTGAAAAAAAATCCAAAATCAATCCTTCGAATTTTCATAGCCCAGTATTTCAGCATGGTCTAATATTTTGGCAGATGAAGGATGAAAAGGTCTCAACAGGGGCACCTGGGTGGCTCAGTTGGTTAAGTATCCGGCTCTTGGTCTCGGCTCAGGTCACGATCTCACGGTTTGCGAGTTCGCGCCTCGCATCGGGCTCTGCTCTGAGAGTGCGGAGCCTGCTTGGGATTCTCTCTCTGTCCCTCTCTCTCTGCCCCTTCCCTGCTCTCTCTGCCTCTCTCTCAAAAATAAATAAATAAAAACTTTCAAAACTTAAAAAGAAAAAAAGAAAATGTCCCATCAAACTCGTCCATGTTGTCACTGGCTCACGTCCACAGGTCTCCGTGCTTTCATACCACTACAGTCCCTAGACCCACCTTTTTTTTTTTTTTTTTTTTTGGTATATACACTAAAAAGTCCTCAAAAATTAATGTTAATTTCAAAGGCTGTTGATGGAAAATTAGGAAACCGTTTTCAAACTAGAAGAAGGTAGAGGTAGGGATTGTGGGTACTCGTCAATATTCTCTAACCTTTCTTTCTTAGACACTTTTACTCTGAAACATTCATTATTCCACACACAGGGGGCACTCAGAGGAAGCGGAGCACGGACTGAGCCGGTGGCATTTGCCAGCTCACCTCTGACATCTTCCCACCGAAATTCTTCTCTATGGCAGTAATTCCGACACTCTTTTTAAAGGAGCATTAGACGTATCACTTGGTCCTTCTGTAATTCTGTCTATAAAATATGGCACGTGAACTCCTTTTTTACTGGAAGGTGCGTGAAATAAAATCACACGCGAAAACTCAGTCCGTGTAAAAGTAAGAAGTGCATCTGCTCTGTCCAAGCAGAGAGGCTGGAGCTCTGTCTCTCCACAGGCGACCTGACCTCCCCTGGGCAGTTTCTCTCTCTCAACACCAGGCTCCCTGGGGACCAGGCACCTCCCAAGAGCCTCGAGAACCTGCTGACGAGTCTAAAAACCCTCCAGCTTTTCAAAGCCTGTGTTCATTCGGACACTTTGAGATACTGTGTGTCTGTAACAAACAGGAAGCGAACTGCAGTGCAGTGAATGATCAGTGCAGAAGGCTGAGCCGACAGTAAAATAAAACGCCTTTGCCAGGGGAGTGAAGAGTTTCACTGTTTCAAATTAGCACTCGCTGACAGAGACACAAAAATGATCGCAGGGTTCCTCCAAGGCCCGGTTCCCTTATGCCACTGTTTACCTGCTCATCCAACTCAAAATGCAAACCTTGTCAGAGAATCTCCCCCCAGAGCAGCGGTTTTCCGAAGACAGCAGCATAAAGGAAATGAATGTTGGTGGAAACTCACCTCTTCCTGGAAGAGATTCTGACGGTTCTTTAGAGCCCGTAATCTGTTCTGTTTGTCTTCATGCTCTAAGTGCTCGTCGGGGGGATGGAAGTAACCAATCAGGTCCTGCAGACTCAGACTCACAGATTCTATAGGGAGGTCTACTGTGGAAGCCTTCACTTTTTTGCTGAGCGCATCAAGGCCCCTAAAATACACAGCAAACATTTCTCGACATCAGCGATCTGCAATCTTACTGTTTTTTAGACCACGGATGAGTTAAAGCTTTACCCTCTCCCCCCACACCCCTGTAAAAGGAACCCATAAGAAAGGTCTTAGTTTTCCTCAAACAGCAATAATTAATATATTCCAATAAAAAATTCTAAACTTCGCCAACTATATATGATGCTATATTAAATACACCAGTATTGGGGGGGGGGGGTGCCTGGGTGGCTCAGTTGGTTGAGTGTCTGACTTCAGCTCAGGTCATGATCTCAGGGTTCCTGAGTTCGAGTCCCGCATTGGGCTCTCTGCTGTCAGCACAGAGCCCACTTTGGATCCTCTGTCCCCCTCTATCTGCCCTTCCCCTGCTTGTGCTCTCCCAGAAAGTAAATAAATATATGTTTAAAAAATAAAATATAGGGGCGCCCTAAAAAATAGGGTTAAGTGTCCGACTTCGGCTCAGGTCATGATCTCACAGTTTGAGTTCGAGCCCCGCATCAGGCTCTATGTTCTACTTTTTGTTTTTAGAGAAGGAATTGTTACCTGCTACATCACTGACCCTCACTGTCATTTTGTAAATTCCTGCCTGTTCAAAAATATATTCCAATGATTTTAACTTAAAAAATTTTCTTATTGATCAGAAAACAAGAAATTAAAATGCTTTTATCTGAAAAAAAAGTATTTAAAATCAGACTAAGAAACGTTGCATTTTCTAAGCTTTGAAGAAAAACATATTACTGGCAAAAAAATGGGTTAATTTGTTAAGCTTCCTGACATTCAGACTTTTAAAATTCCTAGTTCTGAATGTATCTGGAAAGAACTTTAAAATAGACTATTTGTAAACCACATCTTTCCAAAATAAGTTTATTTTTAAAATTTTTTTAACGTTTATTTATTTTTGGGACAGAGAGAGAGAGAGAGAGAGAGAGAGAGAGAGAGAGAGAGCATGAACAGGGGAGGGGCAGAGAGAGAGGGAGACACAGAATCGGAAACAGGCTCCAGGCTCCGAGCCATCAGCCCAGAGCCTGACGCGGGGCTTGAACTCACGGACCGCGAGATCGTGACCTGGCTGAAGTCAGACGCTTAACCGACTGAGCCATCCAGGCGCCCCCAAAATAAGTTTATTTTTAAAAAGACACAACAGACACCATAAAAGAATGTAAGAATGCCTGTACTATAGTTGGTATAGTAATATTCATATTAGTCAAGACAAAATTTAATGCATACAATATTATACTTCCTTTCCTGCTCTCTGCATAAGCCAAATCAAATGGCAATATGTTATTACAAGGAAATGTTTCTAGCTAGCTATGTATTTTAGACTTCACATTTTAAAAACAATAAGAGCCTCGTAAGAGAATTAGCTTTTCTTTAAGTTTACAATTCTCAAACATATAATTTAAAATGTATCATCAATTATATAAGGATTACAAATAAACTTTGAAGAGCTGACTTCAGCCTTATCTATTACCTAGTTTTATTATCTCGATAAGTCTTTCTATGCCCAAAAAGTAATAGAAATGACTTGTCAGAAGAAAATTATTTCTCCTCTTTTAAAATAAAAATTTATATGCAATGAAGTATTCCTGTTCTAAACCTGTTGTCCTATTAAACTTTAGTTGAATCATAAATATATTGATAATAAAGTGAAACTCAACTCTCATCATACTGAAGTAAATGAAATTCAAAGGTGATTCAAATATAAAACCTACATTTTTAAACCTAAAAAGGAGCAATAATAAATGTCAGCTTTTAGGTTATTAAGTTGAATATATTCACTATCAGAAATGTAACCATTTAATTACTTTCCAGAAGCCTCCTGTCAGACAAATACAATCCAAGACCCTAAAATTGTTAATTATGTTAAGGTTTATAACTTCTATCTCTACAAAGACATTTACCATCTTAATTTATCAATAACAAAAAAATGAAGGGAAAAAAATAATTGGGGAAATCCAAAGGTGGTAGAATTATACTATGCCAGAGAAAACATAAAGCCTTAAATTCATGTATATTTTGTTAATTTGAAGATTAAACAATATTACTACCACAGATTCCTCCCTTATATAATTTCCTTTAAGAATACATCATTAACATGGGGCTTCTGGGTGGCTTAGTCAGTTAAGCGTCCAACTTCGGCTCAGGTCATGATCTCATGTTCATGGGTTTGAGCCCCGCATTGGGCTCTGTGCTGATAGCTCAGAGCCTGGAGCCTGTTTCAGATTCTGTGTCTCCCTCTCTCTCTGCCTCTCCCTTCCTCATGCTTTGTCTCTATCTCTCAAAAATAAACGCTACATTTTTTTTAATAAAAAAAGAATACATTCATTAATATACCTAAAGGAAAAGAAGGCTTCATATGTATTTTGTACAGTCCAGAAGAATAGAATCCCTCTCACAACACAAATACAAACACACACACACACACACACACACACACACACACACACACACACAGAGCCTTCTACCATCACCACCACCACTATCCTGACCTGGAAAAAAAGGAACAGAAGGGCCACAGAAAATAAACTGCGTAAGACACACAAATGAAGATATATTAAATGGCCTTGACCTTCACTGTAAGCAGTGAAAAAGAGAAGTCTGTCCTTGCATTTTTAAAAATTAGGTTCTTACTAGTAAATAAATCTACATTAATAAAATGAATACTTAAAAATAATTCACTTTGGAAAACACACAGGTGCCAATATTATGAAGACCTGGAGATTTTAAAGAATTTTAGTGCTTTCATGAACATTACGGAAGAATCAAATTATTTTACTTAAAATAATGTACCTTTTATAATATTCTGTAATTATGTAAAACATTCCAAAGTTTCTGAGATATATTTAAGAACTGTACAAATTCAGGAAGTCTAAAGGTGCAGCAAATACTAATGAGCATGTAAGTAAAACCCACATATATAAAAAATACATGAATGTGATGAATTAAATAATATTAAAATAATTAAGTAATCAACTAATGGGTAAATCACAAAGAGAAATTAAATAAAGAAATATGGTCAACAGGGAGGCCTGGGTAGCTCAGTCGGTTGAGCCTCTGACTTCTCAGATCATGATCTCTCAGTTCATGCATTCAAGCCCCATGTCAGGCTTTGTGCTGACAGCTCAGAGCCTGGAGCCTACTTCGGAATCTGTGTCTCCCTCTCTCTCTGACCCTCCCCCACTCATGCTCTCTCTCTCTCTCTCTCTCTCTCTCTCTCTCTCAAAACTAAATAAACATTTTTAAAAATTAAGAAAAAAGAGGCCTGAACCTTTAAAAAAAATACATGGTCAACAAACATGAAATATACCTATTTTCACAATTCTTGAATAAATTCAACTTAAAAATTATTGTAAATACATACACATATATGTATATACATACACATGTGTATATACATACATAAACTTTTCCATCAAATTGGCAAGTTTACTTATTTTTTAAAAGTTATTTTCTTTTTAAAAATTTTTTTTAATGTTTTTCATTTTTGAGAGAGAGAGAGAGAGGCACAGAGAGAGAGAGAGAGGAGAGGGAGACACAGAATTTTTGAGAGAGAGAGGAGAGGGAGACACAGAATCCAAAGCGGGCTCCAGGCTCTGAGCTGTCAGCACAGAGCCTGACGCAGGGATCAAACTCATGAACAGTGAGATCATGACCTGAGCCAAAGTTGGACGCTTAACTGCCTGAGCCACTCAGGTGCCTCTATTTTCTTTTTTTAAATGTTTGTTTATTTTGAGAGAGAACACAAGCAAGCAAGCAGGGAAAGGGCAGAGGGAGAGAGAGAATCCCAGGCATAGTGTAGAGCCCGATGTAGGGCTCGAACCCACAAACCATGAGATCATGACCTGAGTCGAAACCAAAAGTCAGATACTTAACCAGCTGAACAACCCAGATGCCCCTCAAATTGGCAAGTTTAAAGAGATGTATGATACCCATCACAAGTCAGACTGTATGTTGGTATAATGTTACAGAAAGCACTCTGAGCAAAAGCTTGATTTAGTTTGAAGATATATAACTGTTTCCATTAGAAGGTATGAAACTTAGTTACTGTAAGAATCATTTTATTTTTTTGATACCGTTCAAAACTCACAAAGTATGTAGGCTTCATTACCCTCAGTGTGAAAGGAATATAAACAGGTCCAGAACAAGGGTATGTTATAGCATAATCCTAACCTGTAGCTATCAAATACAAGTTACACACACAATTTCTAAAATCACATTGCACGGGCGCCTGGGTGGCTCAGTCGGTTGAGCACTGACTCTTGATTTTGGCTCAGGTCATGATCTCATGACTTGTGGGATCGAGCTCTGTGTCGGGCTCTGCCACTGACAGTACAGGACCTGCTTGGGATTCTCTCTCACTCCCTCTCCCTCCCTCCCTCTCTCTCTCTCTCTCTCTCTCTGCCCCTCCCCTCCCCCACTTGCTGGCATGCCGTCTCTCAAATTAAAAAAAAAATAATAAAATTGCATTCCCTTTTTAAAAGTGTATTTAAAATAAAGACATAAAACCACCTAGCTCCCATTTTCTAATGTGCATTGCCAACCCACCAAATTGTAGGCTTACCACCATAGTGTATTTTAGACTTGTGTATTTGTAAAGCCAATAAAGAAGTCGAGATAAAACATGAAACCACCACAACAAAAGGAAACGTACCTTATAAACCTGTTGAAAAGGAAGACAGTGCTCCGGATGACTCGTGCAGTCCGTGATTCTTCATGCTGAGATCTAGAGAGATTTAAGCCGTCATCCATGTGACCTTCATGATGCATAATAGCCTGGACAAATGCAAAAGAACACTGCCATTACTCCCACCATCTCCGTTCTAAACATCTCCATCTAAGAAGATGCACACTTCAAAGGTGAGCCGTAACAATAACGGTTCATACTTACAGTGAGCCGGACATGGTTTTATGTGCAACTATTCAGATTTATAATGAAAACTATGCTGTGAGGTGTGTGTTTTTTTTTAAGTTTATTTTTATTTATTTTGAGAGAGAGAGAGAGAGAGAGAGAGAGAGAGAGCAAGTGGGGGAGGGGCAGACAGAGAGAGAGGGAGACAGAGTCCCAAGCAGGCTCCGTGTTAATCAGCACAGAGTCGGAGGCGGGACTCGAACTCACAAACTGTCACATCGTGACCTGAGCCAAAATCAAGAGGTGGATGCTTACCTGACTGGGCCACCCAGGTGCCCCTTGAGTTGCATGATTTATAATAACTCATTTAAGTGGTATATACTTTTTTAATATTATATATATATATACTTATATAAATACTTATACATATATATAAACACTTTTTTTTTTTTGCATTTACCACTTAAGTATTTAGAATGGCAAAATAATACCTGAAGTTTCTGCTGATTTCCTGATGGAAACTTATTTCTGTCTTTACAAAAATGTGTCTACATGTTATCATTTCTACCCATATTTTTCCCACAACCATATGTCATATTCAACTGTTAAGACAAGATACAAGGAAAATCTGATACTAGACTAGAACTCTTAGAAAGTAATATCTGAGTTAAGAATTTTGCTTCATTCACTCCGTTCCTGATGATTTGTGCAATCATATTTTGAACTTTAACCTTTCTGGGGAATGTTGTGCTATAAATAATACAGGATGCAGTGTAGCAAATCCAGGAAAACCACTATCATAAATTAAAATAAAAAGCCCTGCATAAAACTCATCTCCAGTATCACAAGCAATGTGGTATTTATCCTTAAGAGTAGTAGTAATTAGAAGGAAGCATGGGGGAGGGGGGGAGGGGTGGCAGAAAGCGTTCCTAAAATCTGTAACTTTGAGTTTTCAAGAACCCACATGAAAAGAGTTTTTTTTAAAAAGTAAAATTTTAATTATATATTTCATTTACCCCAATGTATCCAAAATATTTTGTCACTATTTAATAAACAGAACCAACCTGTTCACGAAGTATTTAACATTCTTCTTTGCCTTCAAAATCCAGGATACTTAGAGTATCCTGATTTAGATACCAAACTGTTAGTGAAAATACTTGATTTGTTTTAGAATTGATGACGTTTACAGTTGGAAGACTACATTCACATACCTAAGCTGTTCCAAACATGCACAAAAATTCTCTAATAACTTAATTAAGCATAAGCTTTTCAATTTAAATTAATTAAAATCGAAATGAAAAATTCAGTTCCTGTAGCTCTGGCCACATTCAAGTACGAAATAGCCACATGTGGCTAAGAAATGTTGACTTGGACAGCAGAGCCCCAGACCGAATTTCAAATTTATGGCAATTACAAGGGACAAAGGCGACGGGAAAAAATAATTCAGAGACATTTAGAACACGGACATTCTACAACTGGCCTAGATTCTTAGTCAGTGATGAAAACAAGAGAGGAAGTACAAAAAAATGCGTGAACATTGATTGGATCCTGATAGGAAATGAGATATAAAAGACATTCTGGGACAAGAGAAGAAATATGAATACAAACAGGATATTAGATGATATAATGGAATTCTCATTATTTATTAGGTACAAGAATGGTATTACTGATGTGTGTGTGTGTGTCTATATGTATATATACACATATGCATACACATATGTATGTGTCTATAGACACACATATAGACACACACACACATACAGAGAAAAAGAGAGAGAGAAGGAAGAAAGGAGGGAAGGAGTAAAAGAAAGTAAATACTGTAAATTATTAATAATGGTTGAATCTAATTTGATGGTATATGGATGTTTGTTGGATTAGTCTTCTCTTTCTGTTTGAAATATTTCAAAATAAAACATTCAGGAGAAAAGAGACAGAAAATATCTGCTAAATCTGGTAGTTATTGGGTCAGCTCAAAGATCATTTAAAAAAAAAAAAAGTTTGCTTTGGAATCCAATCAACCTCTCGTGCCCCAATTTGCCCATTAGCCATTTACTTTCCAAACGTTAAGACAGTGCTCTGTGGGCTCAAAATTCTGTAATGCTACTGCAGCCAGAGACCAAGCCAACAGGTGCACGCGTGGGATCTCATGAACTCTAACTCCACACCCTTGAAAATACACGTTTCATTCAAGAACCCCCAAGCATCTTTCAGAGTTCAGGCACTGTGCTAGATATGACAAATACAAAAATGAAAGACATGGCTCCAGTCCCAAAGAATCTAGTAATGGAGACAGATAGTAAGTCATGAATATATACCTCTGTCGTGCCCTTTCCTGTCTGTCTCTCCCCCTTAGCCTGTGAGCTGAACTTACTCTAACCTCTGGCTCTGTCTCCTGTGGACCTCAAAAAGCAGCTTCAACTCGCTGGCTCCAAATACGCAACAACTTGGATAAAAGACAGAGACATTTTGCTGAGTGGAAGACGCTTTGTACAAAAGAGTGCACGCTGCATGATTTCCTTTACACAAATTTCTCCATCGGGCAAAACTAACCTGTGGTGGGAAAAGATTACAAAAAGCAATTGCCCCTGGGGGAGAAGGGGCGGGGACAACCTGGAAAGGAATGCTGTACAACTTTCTGCACAAATGGAACTTTGTTCTGCCATATTGTCATGCATGTGGGTCACATAATCTTTTGGCATTTCAGCGTATTTAAAGTCTACGTCTAGGGGCGCCTGGGTGGTTCAGTCAGTTGAGAATCCGACTTCGGCTCAGGTCATGATCTCGTGGTCTGTGAGTTCGAGCCCCGCGTCAGGCTCTGTGCTGACAGCTCAGAGCCCGGAGTCCTGCTTCAGATTCTGTGTCTCCCTGTCTCTCTGCCCCTCCCCCACTCATGCTCGGTCTCTCTCTCTCTCTCTCTCTCTCTCTCTCTCTCTCTCTCTCAAAAATAAATAAACATTAAAAAAAATTTAAAGTCTACCTCTAAAAATTGAAAATAATGGTAATAATTTACCAGGACATAGCAAGGGGGGTAGGAGTATAAATAAAACAAGAATACAAAAGCATTGAGAAGAATGAAGGTGAGGGACAGAGACACAAGGGTTCATTGTATTATTCTGTTTCCTTGGCATATATTTGATTTTTCCATCATGAAAAGTTAAAAACAGCTAAGCTCAGTCACAGGAAATAAATGGTTTACAATACTGCATATGAATAAATGCATTTAAATTTATGAGCCTCGCTCAAAGACCTCAAAGACAAGAGATGATCTCATCACAAAGATCATATGGGTCTACAAGAGAGTTGTCCCTGGCTTTCCATCCAAAGCTCTAAGTTAGGAGAGAGATGACTTAGGCCCAACTCAGTCAAAGCAGAATCAGCCTCCAACCTCACTGGTCACTCCAAAGAGATCACAATAACCCTAAAAAAGTCCATTCTGGAATGTAGATATGTTATGATTAGTAAGTCTATTGGAAATAAAGATTTCTGCCCCACTACAGTCTTTCCAACATCTCACATCGGTAGAAATAATATTTGTGGTGTTATTTGGTTCTGTGTAAAATTATGACATGTGAACAATTTAGTACTATAGTACTAAAGGAGCTCACAAATAGTGTGGGATGGAGAGCTGGAGGGTGAGAGGAAGGACAGAGAGAAAGACAGAGAGAGAAGAGGGCAGGGGAGGGGAGAGGAGGAGAGAGGAGAGGGGAGGGGTGGAGAGAGGAAGGGAGAGGAGAGGAAGGGAGAGGAGGGGAAGGGAGAGGTACCCTAGTAAATGAAATAGCTACAGGACTACATATAAAATTTAATAAGTTATACATAAATGCTATGAAAACATAAAGGAAGGCACAGGAGATAAACTGAGACTTTCAAGAAGAACTTTTAAAATCTTTAAACTTAACCCCTGCAGGACAGATAGAAATTGGGTGGAGAAAAAAAAAGTTTTAAAGGGCATTCCAACCGTAGTTGATGCTTGAACAACATAGGTTTGAGCTACGCAGGTCCGCTTACACATGGCTTTTTTTCAATAAATACAGTACAGTAATGTAAATATATTGTCTCTTAGGATTTTCTTAATATTTTCTTTTCTCTAGCTTATTTTATTGTAAGAATACAGTATATAATACATAAAACACACAAAATGTGTTAATTATTTATGTTATTGGTGAACCTTCCCATCAATAGTAGGCTACTAGTAAAGTTTTAGGGGGAGTCAAAAGTTAAACACAGACTTTGACTGTGGGTCGGTGCCCCTAGTCCCATGTTGCTCAAGGGTCAACTGTGTTTGCAAAAGCACAGTTGTGTATAACCCACATTGTGTGTGTTTGTTGGCTTTTTATTGAAGTATAGTTGACAAACATAGCATATCAATTTCATGTGTACAAAATGAAAGTCAACCTTCTGGATGGAAGAAGGTATTCGCAAACCATATAACTGACAAGTGATTAATATCCTATATACATAAAGAGCTCATCCAAAGCAATAGCAGCAACAACAAAAATATAATCTGATTCAAAAAATGGGTAGAGGATCTGAATTGACATTTTTTTTTCAAAGCCATGATTTTTTGAGAAACAAGGAATGTGGTACAACTGGTGGGCTGAGAAAACCAAAGACGATGCCCAGAGATTGGACAATGAATAGGTG
Organism: Panthera tigris; assembly: GCF_018350195.1. Classification (NCBI taxonomy): domain Eukaryota; kingdom Metazoa; phylum Chordata; class Mammalia; order Carnivora; family Felidae; genus Panthera; species Panthera tigris. The sequence goes on from NC_056670.1 coordinate 11,267,574, forward strand.
AATGGGGCACGGATGAGATAAGAGGCAGGTCAGGAAGGGTATCATATCACTGTCAAGAAGTATAGTACTTGTCTTATGAGAAACAGACTGTCAGCAGAGGATTAAACCGTAACAGTGTATGAGCTCTCCTGCTTTCTAGAAATACAACTCAAGCAGGAACAGGGAGAACAGAGTGAAGTAGGTAGACTATGCTAGAATCCAGAAAAGAGTGTATTTCTTCACTTGATATTTAAAGTCATTATGTAACATCTGGCATTGTTCACCCCACAAAAACCAAAGAGATTATTATGGTGGGATTTGACCTTTTGCATGTAAATAGTGTTTTGTAGGTGGCCCACAGTGTTAGCTACCTCTTACCTTCTGTTGGTGTTTTATCGTCACAAAAAATGATGGCTATAAATAGCGTTTTTATGTAATCTTACCTTACGTTGTATGGATCCCATTCTCACTGATTTCACATCCACAGACTGGTAAGTAAGCCACAGGCCAGTATTTATATGTTGAATATAGCATACTGAGTCTCCATATTTTATTTCTGATGTTCCCATGCCATCGACTTCTTTTCTCACCCCTACATCCAATTTTTCCTAAGGAGAGAGAGAGAAAAAAAAAAAAGATAAGCAAATGTTGTAAAAATACTAGTTTATATTGAAAGAACTTTGCCTTACTGTAAATATGTCCCTTGAAATATTCAGCCCTCTGACATCCTTTAAAATACTAATGGTCAAATATTCCATTCCAGCAGTTCAAGCTGTACTGAAAATTGAAGTAGGAAGTTATAAAGATAAACATACCCTGAATTATTCATAATAATAGAACATTATTTTGGCTATAACATTTTATATTGCTTAATGGCAAACTCCAAACCAGAGATCTTAAAATTAGTATCTTAGGCTTCATGTTCTTTCCAGATTATTTTTTCATCGTTGATGGTTAACAGCATATATTTAGAAGAACAGAAAATCCTGTTTTGAGTTCAATCTCTGCTACTTACTACCTCTGTGACCTTAGGATAACTTAATTAAACATTATAAGCCTTGGGTTTCTCATCTGTAAAGAAAGACAACAAAAGTATCTCCCCCGCACCATAGTATCAGACAGCATGAGCTAATGCATGTCAAGTTTTCAGCCCAGTTCCTGGGATAAAATAAACACTTACCTAAATTTTAATGATTCTGACCATGAAAATGGTATTGATAATGTTGACAAGGATATTGCTGAGGATGTTAATACCAGTGATGGCTTCTTTTGAACTGATCGAAGCTATAATTCAGTTTCCACAAGGGCCACTTCCAACGTGGACCATGGAAGTATTCACTCCTCTAGGACTACGAGGGTAAGCTCCCTGTGCCATGAAGGAACAGCCAATCCTCTGACACCAACTAAATATATAAGTCCCTATTTCTTTTAATACTTCCTTCTTCAACATGCACTTTCAGTTTTCCCTCCCATGCTTAATTCTGGTCTTCAGGCACATGTGAGGTCTTCAAGTTCTGTATAGTCCTTAAAATAACAGCAAAATAATCTAATCCTCTTTTGGTTGCTGGATCTCCTTTTGTGGTTCCTTATTCTTCTCTTTGGTCTAACTTTTGTTGATAAATTTAACTCTCATCTATGCCTTTCCTTATTCAACTTTCAAAATAGTTACACAAATGTTTTTGGAGACTAGCTTGATGTAATAGTTACACAATTAGTTGAAAATTACTAATAGTTACACAAATGTTTTTGAATATTAGGTTGGAGTAAACTTTATGGCTGTTATACAGAAAGGAATACTTCAAATAAAAATAATTCAAAACAAAATTCTAATAAGATTTTTTCATGTGATCTGCACATTGTACTAATACTAATAACTCTAAGATGATTATGAACACTCCAACAATTGAAAATTAAAATGAATTGAAATTCTTAATACAAAAGGTCAAGGTCATGTAAGAAAATGAATACAATTATATGTTAAGTTGATTTAACCATTATGCAAATAACTTGGAACACTATTCCAAGAATCTGCAATAAAACAGATAATTAAGCTATTCCAATTTCATTCTATCAAACAAGATAAACTACTAATCTACTTGCTCCAACCCTATCAATGGGAAAATTAAATTCTAGGGGAAAATATAACAATGTAATTATCTCCTCAAAATAAAACAATGAGCCTCTAACATTCTAACTTTCTTGTTTTTTGTTGTTGTTTTGTTTTTTTGTTTTTTATCCAAGGGAGTTCGTTGGTAGCCTACTTTTACAGACTGCGGATTGTGTTTTGAGAAGTCACAATTACTAATTGTAAAGTTATGCTTTGTTTGCTTTTTATTAAATAGTTCACATCTCTCTCTGAATTAGTTTTAACCATGGTACGTCATGTAGAGTGTCTTAGTGACTATCTCTGAGCCTCAGGTCAGGCAAGAATGGCTAAAATAACATTAGAAAAAAGTAAAGTGATTATTTGCTGTATGAAAGAATAAAGGCCATTCATGCTCCTTCTTTCTTTTATTTCCTGTCATTTTCTGTAACTCAGACTTAGGGGGAAGGAGAAATTCAGGTAAAAATAATCCAGATGCTTTGAACAACTATAAGCAGAGGCAAAACATGAGTCAAGAATATGACAGCTACGAAAAGCACCTAACATAAAACTAGCCTGTTTTACTAGAAATAACGTATCCAGATTAGACAAGTAATAATTTTACTAATACTCTACATTCACTCAACACATGTTATTTTTTTTTTTAATTATTCTGGCTTTGGGAAATGATAGAGTAGTGGAGTTGGACTAATCCTCCCAGAGAGAACAATTGTAAAATTTAGAAGACATACTTTCCAGAATCTATCTGAAGATCCTTAAGAGAGATCAAAAGCAGGGAGAAATCGGAGAATATTTTTCTCTCTAAAGAAAAATAGTACCCATGTGATTTTTTTAAAGCTGCCTTTTGGGATGCCTGGGTGGCTCCTCTGATTAAGCATCTGACCCTTGATTTTGGCTCAGGTCATGATCTCACAATTGAGATCAAGCCCTGTGTAGGGCAGTCCCGCATAGGGCTCCATGCTGAGAGCATAGAGCCTGCTTGGAATCCTCTCTCTCTCTCTCTCTCTCTCTCTCAAAAATAAATAAACTTTAAAGGCTGCTTTTTGCCTTGGGAAATACCCTGCCCAATCTGCTTGCAGCTCATGCAGAAGGAATCTGCTGCCTTACTGGCTTGAGATATCAGAGAACACACCATAAGGCTCACAAGCAGCTGGAAAATTAGATGAGCTAAATCCTGTAGTGAAAAGGTATCTGCAAAATCTGCTTATAAAATTCACCCAAATTCTTGCTGACCACTAAACTATGCCCTGCGGAATGAAAGCAGATGAAAGCTGATGTAACTGTGCAAAAATACAAGCAACTGCCCACTGCAAAACAGAGAACAAAACTGGAGTTTCAGTCCAACAGGGTTAACTGCCTGCTGAAACTAAAATCACTCTTCGGGGCTGGGGGGGGGGGTGGGGGGAAACCTTAACAAAATTCAGTCTCTATAACCTACCATTTCTAATACCCAATAGATACTGTCAAAAATTAGTATATGTGAAACACAAGAAAAAGTGATCATACTAAATTAAGAAAACAAAACCACTGTGACCCATGCCAAAGAAAACAGAATAACGATAGGGAATAGAAAGGATGCACAGATAGCCCTTACAATTAGCAGACAAGGACTTTATTTTTTGTTAATTTATTTTAGGGGGAAGGAGGCAGAGGGAGAGAGAGAATCTTAAGCAGGCTCCACGCTCAGCGCGGGAGCCCAATGCAGGGCTCGACCCCACCACCGTGAGATCGTGACCTGAATCGAAATCAAGACTCAGATGCTCAACCTACTGAGCCACCCAGGCAACCCAGCAGACAAACTCTGCAAAGTGACCATTGTAAATATAAACTACGTTCAATGACATAAAGGAAAATATACGCATAATGAATAAAATGATGGGACTCTCAGGTGAAGAAATATAAACTACATAAAATGAAATATAATAGCAAAATGAAAACAGTAATTGAAATATAAAATTAATTGGGTCAGCTTAACATCAAATTGGAATTACTAAGGAGACAATGAAGTTGAAAGCAGGTCAGTAGAAATTTTCCAATCTCAAGATCAGATTGCTTTTATTTATTTATTTATTTATTTATTTACTTATGCTTTAAATATTTATTTATTTTGGGGAGAACACAAGCAGGGACAGGGGAGAGAGAGGGGGACAGAGGATTCAAAGCAGGCTCTGTGGCTCTACACTGACAGGCTGACTGCAGTGAGCCTCGTGTGGGGTTCAAACTCATGAACCGTGAGATCATGACCTAGGCCAATGGCGGATGCTCAATCAACTGAGCCACCCAGGCACCCCAAGATCAGAATGCTTTTAAAAGCACTCTGACATAATAAGTACTTTGCCATTAGGTAAAAACTTTCCTCAAAAGACCAGATAAAGATTTAATTCCCATACCTTCTGCATTTCATTGAGGAAGTGTTTAGATCCTATTATTTTAGCATTCATTAACATCCATACATTTTTAAATAGTCTACTTTTCCATCCTATAAAGAATAATCTTGCGATCTGAGGACCATAAAAATGCTCAGAAAGAAAACAACTTTTTTTGACACAGTCTCGAGTTATTGAAAAGGATTCTATTTTTACTGTTAGGTGATCTTTTGGACATTTTCTCTTGTGATTCATGGACAACCATAAGTCACAATACTTTAACTAGAGAGAGATACTGGCACTTCACTGAAATTACTTCTCAACTGCCTTCTTTCCCATTGACTATTAATTAGTTTTTCAAGGGCATGAATCATATGTCTGGTTCCTTCACCTCAGTGGCCCATATCCCAGGAGCAGAACAGTCCCTGCAAATCCTAGATTCTCAACAAAGATTTACTAAATTAATAAATCAATTTTTGGGAAAAAAAAAAGCGCATACCCCTTCAGAAACTATTCCCAAGTCTAACATTCAAATGATTCCACTTACGAATGCTTAGAAAACATGATTTCCTAATGAATACCAAAAGAGTTTTAGAAGTAAAAAAGATCAGCGTGAAAAATATTAAGTGACATTTTGGCATTGGGCATATGAAACCGACTAGTAAAGCCAAAACTATTTGTGATCAACTGTCCATACGAAGTGATATACAGGCATTACATATACCAAATGAGGCCCATTAAGAAATTTAAGCTAGTCATGCAGGATTATGTTCTCATTATATGAACCAGGTAGTTCAGTGAGATTCTTCCAATTACACCATCCCTAAATCCATCCAAATTATTCTACCAAGTGGCTGATAGGAAGGAAAATAAAAAAAGGCCTTTATCCTTAGAGGATGGTGTGTTTGTTTTTGTAACAGCCAGTTCTCCCTTAAACAAATAATCGTTAAAGTTAGGAAAACTAAAAGCTCAACGTCAAAATATATATATACCCTTTTGCTTTTATATGGTGCCATACTTAAACATAAAAGGGTTGGTCACTGAAAAATGTGAATCGAAAAATGTAACGGGGTCAGAGAAATTACTGGAACCGATATGCCAGGCCAAGCTCGGTCCATCCAAGGCAGGTGTATAAAAAATACATAGCTTTCTTTGTCCCTGGTGTTTGTTTAGAAATCTCACGAAGATACACTGGTGGGTGTGTTTGTAGAGAGAAAGGCCTTAAAACATTTCTTGTGCTGGAAGGATCTTTGAGGGGTTTCCCTCGCGGCAAACAAGGTCACAGTGCCTTAGAAGTCCTCTAATATCTTGGATAAACCCCACCCCTTGAGGGTGGGCTGGGCCAGTGTGTATGATGGGATAGCACTTGTGATTAGATTATGTTCTATGGCAAAGGTGAGACGATCTTGCAGATGTAATTAAAGTCTGTATTGAATTGACTGTGAACAAATACTATGGGTGAGTAACAGTTAATCAGGTGAACCCTTTAAAGAAGGCTTAGGCTTTCCCTAAGCAGCTAGGGCCCATGGCGTTCCATCCCAATCATGATCTTTCTTTCCAGCCACTTGCGTTACGGACTCTAGGCTTACTTGGCCAGCCCTCACAACCTCATAAAGCAAATCCACATAATAAAAATCCCTTAATATACACATGTCTCAACGCTGGCTCCGCTTATCTGGTTGAACTTTGACTGCTACACCTTATCTTAACCCCAAAGGTTTCAGTGAGCTCATTCTTGTGCAGATTGCCACTAGAAAGAATCAGCGTAAAAACTATTACTGAATTTCTCTATTTTCTGTAAAATTATAGTTGGCATTATTTTCTATTATGCTATCAAACATTGTTGAAAAAAGGTAACTGAAAAAGTTTATTTTGAATTTAATCCTGATTAGATACAAAATCCATCTCCATAACTTGGCATAACTATTTTGATAAGAAAAAAAATTCTCCACTTTGTTTTTATATTTTAGATATTTAATCAATCCCTAAACAACCATAATAGTCAGACTATTCCAAGTGAGCAAGATATATTTTCTACCTGCCATTATTATTATTATTATTATTATTATTATTACATCTTTAATTTTCTTATTAGTTTTAGTATTTGCATCCAAAATCTGAAGCTGTCACACAACTCACCCAAGCCACTGTTTCCCATCTGCATAATGAAGATTAAAAATAATGGGGTTCCTGGGTGGCTCAGTTGATTGTGCATCGGGTTCTTGATTTCAGCTCAGGTTGTGATCTCAGGGTCGTGGGATTAACTCCCCCAAGAGAGATGCTCTCTATCTTTCCCCCTGCCCCTCTTCCCCTACCCCCTCTCCCCTGCTCTTGCTCTCTCTCTCTCTAAATAAGACATTAATTAAAAAATTAAAATGGGGGCGCCTGGGTGGCTCAGTCGGTTGAGCGGCCGACTTCGGCTCAGGTCATGATCTCACGGTCTGTGAGTTCGAGCCCCGCATCGGGCTCTGTGCTGACAGCTCAGAGCCCGGAGCCCGTTTCGGATTCTGTGTCTCCCTCTCTCTCTGACCCTCCCCTGTTCAGGCTCTGTCTCTCTCTGCCTCAAAAATAAATAAACGTTAAAAAAAAAAAATTAAAAAAAAAATTAAAATGAAAAAAGTATCTAAGCTTCATAGGCTTGATCTAGGATTAAACAAGATAATTCACTTAAGGTGCTTAGTACACTACTTGGCATATAATAAGTTATTAGCTGTTATACTTATTTTCATTGCAGAAGTGTGCAGGTTTGAAAACATCTTAAAAATTTTTTGAACTAAGAATAAAAAATTCCAAGTAAAAATGACATAATAAAAACTACATCCCGAAAATGTTTTGTTCGTTCTATTTCTGCCACTTGATCCATAATCGTTAATCTCAATGGCAGCCTTATTTGAGGTTAGTATTCCATCATATATACACCTTTAAGTGTCTTTATTTCAAAGACCAGGGGCCATGTTCAAATGTAGAAATGAACACAGGGATGAGAGAATCAATTTACACTATTTTCTCTAAAATCTTGACAATATAAAAAATACTTTATTTTAAAAATAATTTCATCTATAATTAAAGACTTTTTATTCTGTTTTAGTTGGTTGTAAATTCAATGCTTCTTTATCATGTAAATGCACAACAATTTTCATCATAGATTTTAATTACTTTTTCATTTTTTTAATGTTTATTTATTTTTGAAGGAGAGGGAAGACAGAAAGTGAGCAGGAGAGGGGCAGGGAGAGAGACAGCCACAGAATCCAAAGCAGAATCTAGGCTCTGAGCTGTCAGCACAGAGCCCAACACGGGGCTCGAACTCATGAACCGCGAGATCATGACCTGAGCCGAAGTCGGATGCCTAAACAAGTGAGCCACTCAGGCACCCCAAGGATTTCTTTAAGTAAAAAAAAATAAATAAATAAATAATTTTTTTAAGTTACATTATGATTTGCTTTTTATTTTAACTCAACAATATTATGATGGATATTTTTCCAGATCTGTATATTCTAATAGCTAATACCACTTACCTATCAACTATATTTGTTGAATATCTGAGTCTTTTCCAAGCTTTTGCCATAACAAAGAATGATGAAACTTACCTGCACAGGTTTTATTTTATTTCAGTAAAACAATCCCCCCACTAAAAACAATTAAATTACAGACTTCATGTATCCTACCAGTGGTTTTTCTCTTTATTCCTTCTTGTATCTCCTATAGGTTTTGCTTACTGAATATTAATACTATGTCATTTTATTCGGTATAAAGATTTGGTAACTGTTTACATCTTCAGTGAATTCTGCTCTTTGATACTAGGAAGTATCCTTCTTTTTTTCACTCAACGCTTTCAATGCCTGAATTTCTCCTCATCTGATATTAAATCAGACATCCTGCTTTGTTCTGGTTTGTATTTTCTTGGTATTCAATTAACCATCTTGTAATTTACAAACTTTCCAGATAAAATTGTTCTAGAAGTGTCTCATTATGTCAGTATTATTTATACTTCATGATCCAATATGAAATTGTTTTAAATTGTAATTTTAGCCCATTTTTATGTAATGATAAGGCAAATACACTGAGTCTCCACCTGTCAACATTTTAGATTTTCTGTTTTTACATTTATTTGTTTTCTAATTGTTTGCTACATGGCCTATGGTCTTTGTTGACTGTGGGTTTCTGTGGCTATGCAGAGCCTATCCTTTTTGCCTTGTCCTCTTTCTTTTTTTAATTTTTTTAAATGTCTATTCATTTTTCAGAGAGAGAGAGTGTGTGTGCGATGCTGGGGAGAGGCAGAGAAAGACAAGGGGACAGAGGATCCAGAGCAGGCTCTCTGCTGTCAGCAGAGAGCCTAATGTGGGGCTCCAACTCATGAACCGTGAAATCATGACTTGATCTGAAGCTGGATGCCTAACCAACTGAGCCATCCAAGCGCCCCGCCCCTGCCTTGTCCTCTTTCTACTGGACTGGTCTGTGCACAATAAGAATGGTAGTATTTTCCTCTTTTTTTTTTTTTCACCAAATTCCCTCTTTTCCACCACCTTATTTTAGTAAATTTCATTATACTTCAGTGTTTGCCTTTTCCCTTTTAAATATCTTATACTTCCATTCCCTGATTTTTCAATTAAAAAAAATATTCTTTGCCCTTATGTGTTATGGGAGGCAATCAGCGCGCCTCTTTTTCACTTTTTCTCTTTTGCCCCTAATTTTTGTTCGATTTTTGCTTTGCAAATGCTACAGTGTGGAAAACTTTTCCAGTGTCTTTCACTGCGATATGACTGCTCAGGTTATTCTACTTCTCTGGGATTTTATTTTGCTAAATTAGATTTTGCTAGCATGTCATGTGTTCCCTTTAGTTTTTCTCATTTTCTGCAATAAAGCTGTATGTCATTGTAATAGGTACCATCTTTTTTTTTTTTAATTTTTTTTAAACGTTTTTATTTATTTTTGAGACAGAGCATGAATGGGGGAGGGGCAGAGAGAGAGGGAGACACAGAATCAGAAGCAGGCTCCAGGCTCTGAGCCATCAGCCCAGAGCCCGACGCGGGGCTCGAACTCACAGACTGTGAGATCGTGACCTGAGCCGAAGTCGGACGCATAACCGACTGAGCCACCCGGGCGCCCCTGGTACCATCTTTTTTTACTTAAAAAAAGAGCTTCTACCATCAGATAACTGATCCCTCTTTAGTGAGCTGATTTTTTGTCTTTTTCTGACTGTGGTGCGATCAGTGGCTAAACCAGCACCCTCCCCCTCTTCTGCTGAGGTAGGCTTGAGGAAGAAGCCCCTCAACACCAAGCTCATTCACAATGAGATCCACTGTGCTTCCCAACTACGGAGACAAGGAACAACTGTCCACCAGAGGTCCACAAGACACAGCTTTCAGAGCCCTTTGTGGGGCCCATACAACAAATACACAGACGCGGGTCCGGTCTGAGACTGTCCATTCAGGTTTAGCAGTTTTGTCTATTTTTCACCACAGGGAATAGCTATCTACACTGCTGTCTCTCCCAGAGATCTCTGAGGAAGTCAAGAGTCCAGTGTATCTTCCACCACTCAGTATGTTGCAGAGCAGAAGAACTAACAGAGTGGCACTACGGACGGGTACCCAGGCTACGGTCTTCTCTCGGTTACTTCTGGACTCACCCAAACTTAACCATTAGCTACAACAGGGGCATCAGGTTCTACATCTCTGCAACAAAACTAACCAGTAATCAGCCCCATTCCTACCATTATGCTCGAGTTTCATCCTTCATTCACTGAAGGACAGAAATATATGATAAAAATGAATACAATAGGTGCTCGGCATTGGTCAATTGAACATGTGATTTTTCAACCATTCCTGAGACTCCTCACTGTTCAGGACATTTGCTCGTTTGCTGAACCATGACTGGGAATCCACTGCATTGTGGGGCTGATCAGTCGGGGACCAGCCATGAGGTACTGAGGGGCCCAGTTGTGCTGGAGCACCAGCATTCCACCTTGACTTTGATGCACGTGTATTTTTTTTCTATTTTACTCATCATCTGGTTCAAAGGGATTCTCATTAGAGATCTAAAGAGTTTTCTAGGACGTCTTGTTCCTACAAATGATTCAAAAGACATAAGAAGAAAGATCCGCATAGAAGAGCAGACGTGAAAACAAATGTGTCTTTGAGGAAAAAGTTTTGATGTGTTTTACCGTCATATTGTTATATGACAACAGCACGAGGTTTGTGCTAACTGTGCCTAAGTCTAAGAAAACAAACAAGCCCGATGAATGCGTTTTATGTAAACAACCAAAGAACTATAAACCAGGTGAGACACATGAGCAGAGTTTTACTGAAAGGAATGGATAGAAGAGGAACTGGAAATTTAGAAAGACGTGTAAAATGTTCTTACATCATTTCTTTGTTTGCATTTCTAACATTGAAAGAAATGTGATGGGAATATACTGACACGTAGCCCGAAATTACATTTTCTCTTACCTTGGAAGATCGGAAGGTAAATGCTGTTGACTTTACATCAGCCTTTTCTTTGTCCATGAGTAGAAGGTTTTTGTCTTCCATGAGACTCAAGTACTTTCCTGTTGTGACATGGCGTAGTCGGAAGGGCTGGCCCCATCTTATGTGGCTTCCACTCCACCTGACAAACACAGTTAAGACTTGATCCAACGGCATCCACAATCACAGGAGAAAAAGCAATTAAAACGTATGTGTCGGACATTGAAATTTGCTTTGAATATATTGCCTAATGTTCTCAAAACCCTTAGGACGTTGGTGGTATTAATTTCATTACACAAATAACAAAATGGTTAAACAGAATGATTAACTAACAGTCAATGTTACATACCTAAAAGTAAATAGGAGTGAAATTTAACTCTAGGACTTCACCTTTAAGTAAATAGAACACCATCCACACTACATACTACTCTACGCAAAGATGACTAAGGACTTATGTTCTAAGTTAACATCTAATCGTGAGTCACAGATACAGAATTTAGGATAGAAATTTTAAGTTTAAATAATACTTTAGATTCACTAGCTCAAAAACTTTTGTTGGAAAAATAAAACTTTTGTTGGATTCGCACAGACTTGAAAAACAGTGGTAATTTAGTCAATGCTTAAGTCTGATTAATTGGAGCTCATATATACAAAGTACATACTTGAAAAAAGAAACCTATTCCTAGGCACTGAATTTTAATAATGTGAAACAGTTATATCATTAAAAACTCATCAGCAAAAAGGACAAACCAAGAAAAGATTTCTAAAAAGGTCAAGAGAGAAAAAAGTAAAACACAATAATCGGAACATGCAAACTAAGGTTGCAGAAAAAAAGGTAAAAAGCAAAGTTATGATCATTAAACCCGCTTTTCGAAATAACTTTCAGACAGGGTCGAAAAGAAAACTCAAGATGCAGACCATCCTTGTTTTGCACAGTGCTGTGTCAGCTGAGTCATGTGTATCTGAACCTTGGACTCACGAAAGTAAGGTAGGGAAACAAGGCTCTGATATGCAAGACGTTCAGTTAATATGGTGATGTGCAAGGAAAGACAGTCTCTTATCATTGACAAGAAGTATGCTGACAATCAAATAATGTTTTAAAGAACTAAAAGTAAATGAATGACAGCAATTACCATGCATATAAATTCAAAAGGAGATAGTGATGGTAAAGTTGCTATTAAACAAATTAGAACTTAAGGCAAAAAACATAAAGGGGATACCGTCATGTACTTTATAAAGAGAAAAAAATGTAACTCTAAAAAGAATGTTTGTGGGGCGCTTGTGTGGCTCAGTTGGTTGACCGTCCGACTTCGGCTCGGATCATGATCTTGCGGTTCATGAGTTTGAGCCCCATGTTGGGTTCCGTGCTGACAGCTCAGAGCCCAGAACCTGCTTCGGATTCTGTTTCCCCCTCTCTCTCTGCCCCTACCCTGCTGGTACTCTCTCTCTCTTTCAAAAATAAAATAAATAAAAACATTAAAATACATACATACATAAAATGTCTGTCATGAAGCTTCCCATGTCAATGGAAAAAAGAAAACGAAACAGAGATAATGATTTATAAAGACAATTACACTGGAAGCTTTTTATCACTATGTATTAAATCGAAAAGATAAAAATTATAGAAATGAAGGATTTCTATATGATTGAATTAATCAATAAGCTTACTTTAACATAGGGTCATTACAAAGGTCACCAAAAATTATGTTTTTTTCCTATTCTACAAATTGAGAATACTTTTTTCAAATTTGCCAATCTTAGTAAACTCTAAGTCAATTTTATGCTGGTTTTCTAAACTAGATTTTTGGCTTCAAATATTGACAGGGAAAACTAACAGTAGAAAGATATTGTGATAAGGTTGGGGCGCCTGGGTGGCTCAGTCGGTTAAGCGACCGACTTCAGCTCAGGTCAAGATCTCGCGGTCCATGAGTTCGAGCCCCGCGTAGGGCTCTGGGCTGATGGCTCAGAGCCTGGAGCCTGCTTCCGATTCTGTGTCTCCCTCTCTCTCTGTCCCTCCCCATTCATGCTCTGTCTCTCTCTGTCTCAAAAATAAATAAAAACATTAAAAAAAAAAAAACTTAAAAAAAATAATAAAAATAAAACATAATAAAAAAAAGATATTGTGATAAGGTCATTATTACACGGATTTGTTTATAAAGAGAATTTGGACAATCCCCCGACTAAATTAATAACCATGTACCAATAAATCTTACTAATAACACAGTATTGTTAAAAATGAAATTAGGGGCACCTGGGTGGCTCAGTCGGTTAAGTGTCCAACTTCCGCTCAGGTCACCATCTCACAGCTGTGAGTTTAAGCCCTGCGTTGGGCTCTGGACCCTGGAGCCTGCTTCAGATTCTGTGTCTCCCTCTCTCTCTCTCTCTGCCCCTCCCCCTCTCATGTTCTGACTCTCAAAAATAAACATTTTTTTAAATGCAATTAAAGTTCGGTTACCAACAACAGAATATTAAATCATTTCTAGTCTGGTAAATAAACCAGCTCTGTTCATTCCCTTCTTATAAAATTAAGTATATCCTTGGCAGATGCTTTGGAAAGCACAATTATTTTTAATATTCATTTCCATTATTTGAAGAAGCATCTGAATGCTTTTCTAAGCAATGACTCATCTTAATTACCATAAAAATTCATTTTCAAAATAGTCCCAAATTTTGACAAAGTAATACTTTGCAACAGAACTTCTAGAAGGTATTCTGGAGATTATGTGCGAATCTACTGATTAGGACACATATTTACAAGCACTCCTTTCAAGTCACCAAGAGGATTATGTCAGGGATGGAATGAATTGGGACAATCACTGGCAAAACTGTAAAGTCGAAGCACATTTTCTTTAGCTTAAAGCCACTCAAATTAGCTGGCCTGCAATGCCCGTGGCCCAGAAGAAAAGAGGAAAAGCCTAGGAGAATCAAGGGGGCAAGACAATATGTAGTAAAAACTGAAAATAGGAATAGTAACATTAAAGCGATTTCCTATGGTAACATAGCAGAAACCTGTTCCCTATGTCTTATCTACATTTACCTGAAATGACTTCAAAGGAATGGGGAGTATTTGGTCATTCCTCATGACACATCCATCTTTGATTTTTGTGGGGTTTTTGTGACATACAAGAAAGCTGAATGTGAAGGACACATAAGGCATATTTTTCATTGCAGTGATCATTCCCACTACAGAAACCAGCACATATCGTACTTAAATGTTCCTACAACTTCACGTTGGGGTAAAATACAGCAAAGTGTGTTCCATCTTATTTAACTCCCAAAACTAAAACTTACCTTATTAAAATGTTCATGCTACTGAAAAACTTATGACAACATTACTGAGTATGTGATACAAAATATCTAAGTACTAGGCTGTATAAATTGCAACAAATACATAGTTGGAGACCTTCTTCTAGGAAAAAAAAGAACACCCCAAATATTGTAACATAAATATTGACTTTTGGGTGTAAAATTCCATTATATGCATAAGGAGAATCGTTGACTCTCATTTCCTAAGTATAAAGAAAAAATGAGTATTTGCATGGCCAAGGTACACAATAAGACACGGAAACTAAATGCAGTCACATTAACAGTGAAGTCAAAGTAGTTCAAAAATTCAACAGAACCTGAAGAAACACTTTAACATAATTACATTCATTACAAGTGAACCTGCTTTCCTACCGTACAAGAGGATGACATGGTATAAATCGAGGGTCACACGGTACAAAAAAACATCTCTCTTCCATCTTTTTTTTTTTTTAATTTGTTTTTTAACGTTTTATTTTTGAGACAGAGAGAGACAGAGCATGAACGGGGGAGGGGCAGAGAGAGAGGGAGACACAGAACTGGAAGCAGGCTCCAGGCTCTGAGCCATCAACCCAGAGCCCTACGCGGGGCTCGAACTCATGGACCGCGAGATCTTGACCTGAGCTGAAGTCGGCCGCTTAACCGACTGAGCCACCCAGGCGCCCCCCATCTTTCAAGTGGTTGAAAAGCTACTTGCTCTGCCTTCTGGTGTGAGGCTCCCCTTGTTGCCATTTAGACTGTGAAACAATCCGCACAGCCGCATACCTGAGGCTCGGAAGCGCCCCCTTTCACCTCTGGCTGACCACAAGACCAGGCTCTTGCTATATTATCAGTCATCCGAATTCAAAGTTAAAACAAAGCCCATGCTTCCCATTTCAAACTTCAAACATTCGGCAACAGTAGAGACACAGAATCCAGACCAGATGTCCAGAACGATCTGGAATTATGTAATTACAGTTCATCAATTACAAGGCTGACAATATAAAAAGGAAGCCCTGTCTGGTTTTCAGGAATTCACATCCTTCCTTTTGTTTTCTGTTTTGTTTAATCTATAAAATGAGACAGATTTAGGGCCTCGTTTGCTCAAAAAAAAAAAAAAAAAATTCCATTTCTTTAAGCACACAATCACGAAGGGTACGAATATCTATGAATTTGAAAACCCATCTGGAATCTGTTTTCCAATGGCAATGCCACCTCTCTAAGCTTCATTTCTATCGACTATTTCACTTCTCTAATTAAGCTGCATTTTTATAAAACACAAAGGAAAGGAAATACATACACATATTTAAAATCTCTTTCCCTAAATTCTCTGAAAAATCTATAAAGCACATGAAAGCTCAGTCTCTCTCCCTTTGTTTTATGAGGATGACACTCCTTTTTCCATCTCATTAAGAGATGCATTTCGAATAAAATTTTACATTGAATTTCAATATTTACCAAAAGCTTTAATATTCACGTGGATTTCATCAAGTAGGTATTTATTTGGAAGAAACATATCCTCAGTTAATTAATAATTAATGAGGTTAATATAGAAGAACTTTTTGAAGTTATAGACTTACTATCATAAGAAATGTAAAAAATAAGGGGCACCTGGGTGGCTCAGTCGGTTAAGCATCTGACTCTTGGTTTCGGCTCAGGTCATGATCTCATGGTTCATGGGTTCGAGCCCCACATCAGGAGTCTGCTTGGGATTCTCTCTCTCTCTCTCTCTCTCTCTCTCCCCCCTCCCCTCCCCTCCCCTCCCCTCCCCTGCTTGCATACTCTCTCTCTCTCAAAATAAATAAACATTTAAAGAAAAGAAATATAAAAAATCAACTTAATTTACATACATATTTTTGTTGCATAGGTGTATGATAGCATGAGTTAAAAAAAAAAAGTCTTTCAATCATAAAAAAAAGATGACTGGGATAAAAAAAAATGGCCATGACAGAGTAACAAAAATAATGATTTAATAATTTTTTAAATAATTTTTACTGTTAATAAAGACTATGTTCAAGTGTTTTCAATAAACAAAGATGGGTATTAAATCACATCAGTATTTGTAATCAATAAGACACTTTAAAAAAATGGTATGCTCATTTTGTTTTAAGACGTCACTACTTATAACACATTATAAGTTATATTCTACACATCTATTTAAACTGACAGTAGAAACTGTCTATGTCAAAACTTACAATGTTCAAGGATACATTTTCAAATTTTTTCAAAATTAATGTATAGGATATATAAGAAAAAACAACTAAAGATCACCAAACTATCTTTTGTTATTATTATTAAAGTTTATTTATTAAGTTTAAGAGAGAGTGAGAGCGTACATAAAGGGGCAGAGAGAGAGGAAAAGAGAGAGAATCCCAAGCAGTCTCTGTACTGCCAAGCATGGAGCCTGATGCAGGGCTCGAACTCATGAGCCGTGAGATCATGACCTAAGCTGAAACCAAGAGTCAGAGGCATAACCACCTGAGCCACCCAGGCACTTCAAGACTACTAAACTATCTTAATCATCATTAGATAAGCATTAATCTCAAAATATTAGGTCTTCAAAGGTAGTTACTCTATACCAAGACAGTTCCCTATACCCCTCCATGGAAGCTATAATCTTAAATCAATAATTTCCAAAAGTATAATAAAATAGGGAAAAAGATACATGAAAACTTAGCACTTTTTAGGCAAAGGACTGAACCTTCCAATCATTAAAAAAAAAAAAGATCTAATATTCTATTTAAAATAGTTCAAAATGACACCTTTATAATCAATATTGAATTTATATAAAGGAACTATAAGTCAATCTCTGAACAACTTTTTGAAGTCACCAGAAAGGGAAAAAAAGAAGATATACCTACCTATATATATAGGTATATATATATAGGTCTAGAATATATACCTATATACATATGTGTGTGTGTATATATATATGTGTATATTTGTTTCCATAAAAAACAAATACACAGTGACTTTGTATTACAGTCCAAATTTCTCACTCAGCTATCAAGATGTCTGTAAATAAAGGCAGTGACTGACAGTAAGACTCCTGTACTCTCGTTCAAGTTTCCTGTTTTACATATGCCTTTAGAAGGTTAAATCCAGAGTCCATCAGACCTGAAATGTGTAACAGGCTCGCAAACCATCTGTCCTGTTTCCAAATCTTATGTCACCCTCTCCTAGGAGCACCTTCTGCCAGGAGATTCACAGACCAAGATGACATGATGTCACCAAAACAAATAAGGCTAAAGACAAGAGCAGACTATATAGAATTATTGTGTACTGCCTGGTGAATTTAGGCCAAAAAAAGCCAAAGAAAGGTAGGCAGAAGGGAAAGAGTAGAAACTCTCCACCACTTCCTCAGTGTTTCATTTGCTTGTTTACTGTAGTTAGCATGAGTATTTTCCATAAAAGCACAGGTCCACAGGATTTTGTACACTTGGAGCACTCGGCTGTATTTACGGCTTCTACTTACGCAACTCTTAGTGTCTCTAGTCTCCACAGGGAACGTGCATGGACAGATACAGCACCGCCTTCATAGTGAACAGTTCTGGTTAAAAAAAGAAAAAAAAAAGCCCAGTTTCAACGAGTGTCATTCTTGGGACTCTATTTTCTCAAGGCAATTACAAGAGAAAAAGCCAAGGGAAAGCCTTTGGATAAGGTCATACTTTCTGGCACGAGACAATACAGCTGGAAATAAAAATAACAAAAGTAACAGTAAGTGATCAATTTAAGTTTGCCCTGAATAAACATTTAACTTAAACATATTCTCACATCATTTTCTCCCTCTACTCCCATTTATTCCCCCTCCCTCTCCCCAGCCCACCTCTCCTCCTCTCTCACTCTCTCTCTCTCCCCCTCTCCAGTGAATACATTCACCTTACTTATTTAACTTAGGTCCATTAAAGTACTCAGCTATGAGTTTATGTGTAGTTTAATATCTTATTATTTCAACACATGCATATAATTATTTGCAGTTTATATTCTGTTCTAGGTACATCAAACACTGTAAAGAAATATAAGAACACATTAATTTTAATGTTATATTATAACAATCTGCAAAATTACTAAAGATAGAAAAGTATCACCGAAAATATAAACATCAACCAAAAAAGTCTCACACACAAGGAGAGAATTATCTTTGAATGCACATCACACACACCCAAATTCCAAAGCTCTCATAACGATAATTATGACAGAAGTAATGCTAGGTAATTTACATATGTTATCCAACTTGAGCTCTGTGCCAACCTGTTGAGATGGTTTTAAGGAAACCAATGCTTATACGTGCTCCTTGTTTCTTCCCTGAGACTCACCCTCTCTGTCTACTGAATCTTTGCAATCATTCAAACACACACAACCCTGTCCTGTCTCAAACATAATAAGACCACTGACCATATTCTCCTCGCCTGCTTGCCCCATATCTGCCTCATGGATCACCTCCTGTCAGATCTCTGTGCCTCCACTTGCTTCCTGATCCACCTCTCCATTGAAACACATTTGCTAAGGCCATCATATGATATCCGTGGTCCAAAATCCAATGGACTATTGATGGTTTTTTACACTGGAGAAATACCTACTATCTTGACAGTTTTTCTAACACCATTCTCACCTACTTTTCTTCTCACTTACTGAGATATTCCTTCTCATTGTTTTTATTGTGGAAATTTTCAAATAGACACAAAAGTAGAGAGAGTATTATGCTAAATCTCAATATGCCCAGCACACAGTGTCAACAACAATCAACACAGGGCCAGCCTTGTTTTACCTATAACCTCTAGTAACCCATTCACATACAACTCCCCCCCAAAAATACATACATACATATGTAGATATAGATATGTAGATATACAGACACACACACACACACACACACACACTCCTATGTAAAATCTGCTTTTATGAAATATCCCTTCTGTTCATATTTTCCATTTTCTCAAAAATGTTTTGTTTTTCTGTTGCTCTTTCAAATCAAGATACAAACAAGATGCACAAATTGGTTAAATATCTTAAATTTCTATTACTCACAGTTTTCCCTTCTTCTTTTTTCCTTGTTGGCATTATCTCTTGACAAAAATCTGTACCATTTGTCTTGGAGTTTCTACATTCTGGATTTTTCTGATGACATGCTCATAGTGTTAACATGTACTTCTAAAATGGTAGTTGGATTTCTAGGTCTAGTGTTTTATACTTCCTAATACATCACATCAGGTGGTAATAATGACTACTTGGTCTACCTTTTTAATATTAAAATTGATCAGTAGGTTTAGAATCACCTTGATCCATCTATTATAAGAGTTTTAGGTATACCTACAAACAGTGCCATAGCAGTGATTTTCAATCATGGCTGCAGATACAATTATGTGGATAGCTTTTTAAAACGTGATGCTATGCCCTCACCAATGACCAATTAAACCAAATCTGGAGTCCGGATTTTTTTTTAAGTTTATTTTTATTTTGACAGAGAGAGAGAGAGAGAGAGAGCAAGAGAGAGAGAGAGAGCGAGAGAGAGAGAGCGCGCGCAGTAGCTGGGGAGGGGGAGAGAGAAGGAGAGACAGGAATTCCAAGCAGGCTCCGCACTGTAAGTGCAGAGCCTGATATGGGGCTCAAACTCACAGACTGTGAGATCGTGACATGAATCAAGATCAAGAGTCAGATGATTGACTGAGTCACCCAGGCGCCCCTGGAGTCAGGATTTTTAAAAGTTCTCCAACTGGTGGTAATCAGAAGCTAAAGTGTGGAAATCATGGTCCAGATCAGTTTCTACACAGCAGCACTATTGACATTTTGGGCCAGCTAATTCTTTGCTGTGGGTGGCTGTCCAGTGCACTTAGGATGTTCACTGATTCCTGGACCCTACCAACCAAATGCCAATAGTACTTGTCTCTTCTACTCCCCCTCCCCAGTTGTAACAACCAAAAATATTCCCAAGATATTACCAAAATGTCTTCTGGGGGACAAAACCATCCCCACTGTCAAGCTACTGGTTTAGATTAGTGGCTCTCAATCTGTAGTATTAGAATTACATTGCAGGCTTTTTAAAATACAGATTGCTGGACCCAATCTGTTGCTACCCCCAAGTTCCCGATTTAGTAGATCTATGGTAAGGAGAAGAATTTGTATTTCTAATAAGTTCCCAGGTGACATTGATGCAACTGGTCCACATTCTGAGAATCACTGGGCTAGAACCATTATTTTATTAGGGCAGTGATTCTTGGCCTCGGTTGTATACTAGAATAATCTGAAAAGCTTTACAAACTCCAACGCACAGACAATTCTCAAATTAAATCAGCATCTCTGGATATATACTTAAAAATAACAAATAATAAAATATAGATGTAATGTGTATATATATGTATATAGATACACAGATTTTTAACTCAATCATGACCTTTAATAAAGATCTTGTACTTGGCCATAAAAAAAAAACCTTTATCAGATTTTTTTAAAAGTAAAGCCATGTACTCATCCTATTTTCTAATTATAACCAACAAAAATTGGAAATAAATACTAAAAAGATTTTTAAAATCTAACAACTTGGAAAACTCAGTAACTCTTATAAATAATTCATGGGTCAGAGAGGAAATAGAAATTAGACCTTATCTAGGATGTAATGAGGACAAGAGTACTTCAGAACAAATCTATGATTCACAGGTAAACTTTGAAAAATTTAGGCCTGAAATCCCTTGATTATTAAAGAAGTAATGACAAAAAAAAAAAAAAAAAAAAACCTTGAGTTGTCTGAAGAAATTAAGTAGTGAACAAAATAAACCAACAGAAAATAAAGAAGGGATTCTATGATGTATTATTAAGATAAGTAAAATGCAAGAATGCAAATGATATAAATTTCTGTACAACAGTAAATCATAATAAATCTATTGCGTGTATGTATGTATATGTGTATCTATGCAGAGGTATTATCTATATGAACATGGAGAAAGTTCTTGAATAATGAACACCAAGACAGTAATGTTAATCACATAATAAAAGTTATGTAGGAACTAAGCTTGAAACTAAAATGTACTCTAAGATAAAAACAGTATTAAGTAATGTTTATGTACAGTTGTATATATTATATATAACAAGGTATAGGAAGAATTATCCTTCAAATGTTTTACTCTCATCAATTTTCCTTTATTAACTGAATTTAACAAGGATCTTTTATTATTTGTATAAGTAGAAATCTAATGATATTTTAATTTGGGGGGAAATTAACATTTAAAACACAAATGTAAAGTCAAAAGGAAAGTTGGAACCTCCTTTCTGGATATTTGTCTCCTGAAGGGACTTCTTGCCTTTCATTATTTCTCTCTATTTTTTTTAAATGATTCATCAGCAAGTGTAGAAAATTCAATGACCTGCAATTCTTCAATGACAACTGGGGAAATCTTTGCTTCTATACAGAGTCTGCCATATAAATACATGCCAAGTGCTGAATGCCACTGGTTGTCATATCAAGTAGGCATTGGCTATTTCAGACCGAAAAGTAACCTTACAATATCAAAATCCTAAATGTAGTAAGGATCTCAGTCCATCATAAATGACACTAAGGACATGTAAACTTATTTAAAAACTGGTCCACTTGGAGAAATCCACCTGTTCTATGAAGCGATCATCCCTTTTCCCTGCAATATGTCTCAAGTATCAAGTTTAAAGATCCACAAGTTTACCAAATGGTATTAGAGACCATATTTAAACTCATACAACTAAATGATCATCTTCATAGCAAGTGTTTTTGTCAACAGGAAGACTAAGAAAAGAGAAAGATTCTCTAAGAAAGCAAACAGACCTATAGCAACAGCACCTATGGGCTCAGTCAGCATCATATGAGATTTCAATGCAAACAGCATCAATGACATGAAAATGCAAGGGAAGGTCATGAGGATATGAAACAACAAAGTGCTTGTGCAACTCTCTGCTCACTGAAAGACTATCTTTGCAATGAACCAAAACAATGTTACAGCTGATAAGAAAAACATGTGTTAAGATAACTGGCCATTGGTATCCCTTGTAACAGAATTTTTTTTTTTTTTTTCAAAGAATCTTCCACCTCATGAATCAGTAAAACTCCAAGTCACTCAGGGTGCCTGGGTGGCTCAGTCGGTTAAGCGTCCAACTTCGGCTCAGGTCATGATCTTGTGGTTCACAGGTTCAAGCCCTGCGTCAGGCTCTCTGCTGATAGCTCAGAGCCTGGAGCTCGCTTTGTGGATTCTGTCTCCCTCTCTCTCTGCCCCTCCCCTGCTTGTATTCTTTCTATCTCTCTCCCCCTCTCAAAAATAAATAAAACATTTTAAAAAGTCTTAAAAAAAACTTCAAAGTCACTGTAATTTCACTGACTATGAATTTTTAGTGCACCTAACAGGGGCGTCTGGGTGGCTCAGTCAATTAGTTAAGTGTCTGACTTCAGCTCAGGTCACGATCTCACAGTTTGTGGGTTCGAGCCGTGCATCAGGCTCTGTGTGGACAGTTCAGAGCCTGGAGCCTGCTTTGGATTCTGTGTCTCCCTCTCTCTCTCTGCCCCTCCCCTGCTCATGCTCTGTCTCTCTCTCTCCCTCTCTCTCTCTTTCAAAAATAAATAAACATTAAAAAAAAATGTGCACCTAATAACCGACAGTGTGTGCCTTATTTGACAATACTCTGAAAAATTCCAGGCTGCAGACTGCAAGCTATGCCTACATAACACATTATCTCCCAGTATAACACGCTTCATTAAGGAGCTCATATTTCAGGTTGATCACATAAAACTGCCTGGAGAGGCCCTGTAAGGTTATTCTTGTAATAAGTACAAACTTTCCCTATTGTGTCATCAATTCCACTTTTCATCAGTATTATCATAGTGTCACTGAAATAAAAGTAGTCAGCTATTTTTGTGTTTTCAGCGATAAAATACAATGTAAGTCTAATCTCAACTGTTGGACCATTTCTTTCTCAGTAGAACGCACGCACTTTGACAGCCAGGATGGGTCCATCCGAGGCCCAGAAAAAAACGAGCATTAGCACGGTAATAAAAGCACAGCCCCTCCAAGCTCTGCACTGTGTAACAGTTTGGCATATATTGGCATTTATTTATAAGGATTTTATAAGATACCCAATTCCAATCAGTGGACTTTAGCATAGAATCGTAAAACACGATCAGTAAAAGATTCTACGCGGTAAAGAGAAGCCTTCACCCTACAAGGAAACTACTTTTTCTCTCTGTGAGCGCTGTCCCGGAGCGTCTTCACTCGGTGACATCACAGTCACTGGCTCACGTCTATGACAAGGCCCCGAGAAGTTGACAAATCACTCTCAGGCTGGACTGTAACTAACTTTCTGAAGACGTCTCTTCTTTGTGTGAACTTGCGTGAGGATGCCAAGTCACTGAACTTCTCCGTGCCTCATGTCTTCACATGCAAAACGAAGCTAATGGTCACTGGGTTGGTGAGAAAGGAATGAAAGACAGAACCCACCTACGCATCATGGAGGAGACTTTGCACGGCAAATATAGCTCTGGAGGTTTGCAGGAAGACGAGGAATATGGCGCTGTGTTTACTGTTTCTAAATATGGTGTTAAAGACTCAATATTGCTTGTTGAATTGAACTGCCGTAGGACCGTATACTTGTTTATATGCAAAGGTATGATAAGTCCTAAGTTATGAAACTGCTCAGAACAAGATAAGAAGCAAAGAAATTCACAAACAACTCCGTAGGACTTTTTTTGGCATCGGCTGTAGGATCCTATAGAAAAGTCAAGCTCTGAAAATCAAATATACATTACACAGATCAAAGAGATACTTTTTTTTGCCCTAGCTACCTTCTCCCTCTTGCAAAAACCTACTTCTTTTTTTTTATTTTGAGAAACAGAGAGAGTGAGTAGAGGAGAGGCAGAGAGAGAGAGAGAGAGAGAGGGAGAGAGAGAACCCCAAGCAGGCTCCGTGCTATGGGCACAGAGTCCAATGTGGGGCTCAAACCCACGAACTTTGAGATCATGACCTGAGCCGAGTCAAGAGTCGGACGCTTAGCTGACTGAGCCCCCCAGGCGCCCCGCAAAGATCTACTTCTGAAGGCACCCACTCTGGCATCCTAACTTTGGCTCTCCACACAGGATTTCCAGGACTGCTGGGGGACAGCCCATCAACACTTTCACTTCCACCATCAAAAGGAATTCTAGAACAGGGTCTGGCAAACTTTTCTGTAAAGGGCTAGACTGTAAATACTTGGGGGTAAATGCGTCTTAAGGTTTCTTTCATATTACTTAACTCTGAAAGCAGTATGGGTAATATGTCAAAAGATGTACATGTCTATGTTCCAATAAAATTTTATTTAGAAGAACAGGCAAGGGGCTGGATTTTCTTTTTCCAGTTTTATTTATTTTGAGAGAAAGAGCAGGGGAGGAACAGAGAGAGACTCCCAAGTAGGCTCTGCACTGTCAGTGCAGAGCCCAATGTGGGGCTCAAACTCACGAACCATGAGATCATGACCTGAGCTGAAATCAAGAGTCGGACTCTCAACCAACTGAGTCACCTGGGCACTCCAGCAGTGGGCTGGATTTGACCCACACACCATAGTTTACAAAGCCTGATCTAAAAGAATCTGCCCACATTACTGGCAATTTTAACCTCCGAGAGAGCCAGCTAGATGAAATCTGAGGTCTGGAGATTTTCATCACTGTATTAGGGTTCTTCAGAGAAAGAGAACCAATAGGATATGGATAACTCCTAATATATACATAGGGCTTATTTTTATATATATTATGCTTATATATAACACATGCATAATAAATAAATGTGATATAGTAACCATTAGTATGAAAATAAATAGAATATTATAAATATCTAATTATATAGAAAGAATTTTTATATGAGGAGTTGGCTCGAGCTGCCAAGCCCCGAGATCTACAGTTGGTAGCTGGAGACCCCGGAGAGCTGTATGGTATAAGTTCTAGTCCATGTCCAAAGGGCTGAGAATGAGGAGAGCCAACTGCATAGTTCCATTCCAAAGAGTGCCAGGTTCAAGGCCCAAGAAGACCTGATATTTCAGTTTTCTGCTTCACTCAGTCTATCGACTTAAATATTAAACTTGGGGCGCCTGGGTGGCTCAGTCGGTTAAGCAGCCGACCTCAGCTCAGGTCACGATCTCACGGTCCGTGAGTTCAAGCCCCACGTCGGGCTCTGTGCTGACAGCTCAGAGCCTGGAGCCTGTTTCAGATTGTGTCTCCCTCTCTCTGACCCTCCCCTGTTCATGCTCTGTCTCTCTGTCTCAAAAATAAATAAACGTTAAAAAAAATTAAAAAAAAATATTAAACTCATCCCCAAAAACCCTCACAGAAACACCCAGAATAATGTGTGACCAAATAATCTGTGCACTCGGTGGCCCGGTCAAGTTGACACATAAAATTAAACAACAAAATAAGGAATTGAGAGAAAATCCAAACTATCTTGGATCACATTTCTTTTTCATTTAACTTTTGTTACCACTTGCTTGTTTTTGAAAGACAGTACGTGAGGGAGGGAGGGGCAGTGAGAGAGGGAGACACAGAATCCGAAGCAGGCTCCAGGCTCTGAGCTGTCAGCACAGAGCCCCATGCGGGGCTCGAACTCACAAACTGCAAGATCATGACCTGAGCCGAAGTCGGATGCTTAACAGACTGAGCCACCCGGGTGCCCCAATCCTCAGTCACATTACTAACTCTGGAACTAACATCTACATTGTGAGTGATTCTTCTTCTTCACAAGGTAATTACAGATAAATTCAGGGTTTCAGAGCACATGACTCATCCCCAAACACTTGAGTTTGATCAGCGAAGTATGAGCAATACAGCCGTCTTATATCCGAATTACAAAAAGAATAATTATTTTCAATATCTGCTTGTCTTTCTTTTCTTTCGTGATCCTCGTTCCTAAAATGATATCATTCAGGAATTCTCTGTTTTCTATTATTGTGTAACAACTGACCACGGACTTACTAGTTGAAAACAATATGCATTTATCAATCCCGTGGTCTGCAGGCTGGAAGTCTGGGGGAAGCATAGCTGGGTTTCCAGCTCAGGGCCTCATAGGCTGAAACGAAAATGTCGGCTGGAGCTGTATTCTTGCCTGCAGCTCAGGGTATATTCTCTCTCTCTCTCTCTCTCTCTCTCTCATAAGATTTTATTTTATTTCTTTTAGTAATCTCTATGTCCAATGTGGGGCTCAAACTCACAACCCCGAGATCAAGAGTTGCATGCTCCTCCAACTAAGCCAGCCAGGCGCCCCTCAGGGTAAGCTCCCTGGTGGTTGGTTGGTAGAAGTCGTTACTCGCAGCTGTAGGACCAAGGTCCATTTTCTTGCCAGGTCTCAAGTGGGGACCTCTTTCAACAACTAAAGGCTGCCCTTAGACCCTGGGCACATGGCCCCCTCCATCAACCCTCTCACGATATCTCAGCTTACTTGTTCAAGGCTGGCAGGAGAATTTTTTTTTTTTTTTCACACTTTTAATCGCTGACTTCAACAGGGCTCAGTCCCTTCCATTAAAGACTCACCTGATTAGGTCAGGCCCACCGAGGAAAATCCACCCTTTGATTAAGTCAAGGTCAGCCCATTGAGAAAATATATTTGCAACACATTTTCCAGGTTTTTATACAATGTAACCTCACCACGTGAGTAAAGTCCACCATATTCATAGTCCCACCACACACACAAAAAAGGAGGGGATATTACAGAGTGTGTACAGCAGGAGGGCAGGAATCTTAGGGGCCACCTCAGAATTCAATCTTCTGTTGGTCCTCTCCTTCAAAACTTTCCTCCTTTCTTTTGAATTAAATATTTTTTCATTATTGTCATTCTGGCTTCCCTTTAATATTTTACATTCTTTTACTAGGTTTTCAGTGATTACTATAAAGATTACAATATGTGTTCTTGCTTATTAAAAATTATTTAATTATGGGGCGCCTGGGTGGCTCAGTCGGTTAAGCAACTGACTTCGGCTCAGGTCATGATGTCACAGTTCGTGGGTTCGAGCCCGGCATCGGGGTCTGTGCTGACAGCACGGAGCCTAGAGCCTGCTTTGGATTCTGTGTCTCCCTCTCTCTCTGCCCCTCCCCCATTTGCGCTCTGTCTCTATTTCTCTCAAAAATAAATAAAATGTGAAAAAAAATTTTTTTAATTATTTAATGACTAATTTTACTACTTCCCAGACAACACGAGAATTGCCATTTAGTTCCATTTGTTCTCCTGACTTGTGTGCTACTATTACAGTGAATTTTGTTCACTATAGTTTTTAAATCCAAGATTTATATACAGCTGGCATCATCAACATTTTGCTTAACTGATGGTCTTTATAAGTTTTCCTCATATTTGCCTTCCTTCTGCTCTTTTTTTTCTCCCTTTCTGTATCTCCAAAATTATTTCTGAGGTAATTTTCTTCTACTTGAAGAACACCATTTAATAATATGTCCTTGACTGTGGACGAATAGGCCACGTCTTCCCACGAAGGGAAGACGAATTCCCTTCGCTCAGTCTTTTTAAAAAAAAAATCACCATTTTACTAGATAAAATGGTTGTCAGGCTGGTAGTCATTTTCTTTCAGCACTTTTACGTTTCTATCCAATGTCTCTGAATGTTTCTTATACGAAGTGAGCTGTACATCTTACTGTTGTCACTTTAAAGGTACTATACCTTTTTTCTACATTTTTAAAAAGTTTTTCAATTTGTGTTTACTTTCCAGCAGTTTTACTTTTGTCGGCCTAAGTATTTTTACTTTTTATCTGTCTTACTCAGGGTTCACAGTCCTTCTTAAACCTGTGGCTGAGGGGAGGCTGGGTGGCTTAGCCAGTTGAGCGGCTAACTCTTGGTTTCAGCTCAAGTCATGATCTCATGGTACTAGAGTTTGAGCCCAACATCAGCCTCTGCACTGACAGTATAGAGCCTGTTTGAGAGTCTTCCTCTCCCCCCTCTCTCCGCCTCTCTCTCTCTCAAAATAAAATAAACTTTTAAAATATATATTAAAAAAATCGTGGCTTAATATACCTAATCAGTTGTGGAGAATCCTTAAGCAAGTTGTATTAAATATTGCCTGTGCACTGTGTATTTGTGTATTTGTAAGCTCTCTTATTCTTCCTCTGTCTCCCTCTCACCTTCTCCTGTTGCCCTTCCCTTTTATGCCCTTTTATTTTGGGACTCCAATTACATGTATGAGAGAACATTCTTTATTTCCTATCTATTTCTTATTCTCTTATATATTTCCTAGTCTTTTAGCCATCAGTGTTTCAGTCTGAATTCTTCTGACCTGATTTCCAATTCACTAATTCTCTTTTCAGCTACTTCTAAGCTGATGTTAAATCCATCTATGAGTGCCTAATATCAGTTATTTTAACTTTCATTTTTAGAATGCCTAAAGGATCCCTTTTTATAGTTTTCAGTTCTCTACCAAATTTCTTCATCTTCTCTTTTAATTCTTAGGTCATAATAATCATAAATATTTTATTTCATTTTTTAAAATATTTAATGTTTATTTTATTTTTGAAAGAGAGAGGCAGAGTGTAAGTGGAAGAGGGGCAGAGAGAGAGGAAGACAGAATCTGAAGCAGGCTCCAGGGTCTGAGCCGCCAGCACAGAGCCTGACGCAAGGCTTGAATTCACGAACAGTGAGATCATGACCTTAGCCAAAGTCGGACACTTAACCAACGGAGCCACCCAGGTGCCCTGTAAATAGTTTAAATTCTATTTGTGATCATTCTATTATCTATGTGTGCCTTTTTCTACAGTGTGCCTTTTTCTACAGTGTGTGTTTGCTCTCGCACCTTGGTCAACTCCCATCTTATACACCTGTGTTGTATATAACAAAGAATTTGGCTGACCTATGTCCCTGTTCCTAGGAGAGAGACCCTAAACCCCTGGAATTTCCCAAGTGACAGAAGTGGCTTTGTTATTCATGAGCCCCTCGGATTACAACTCCATGTAGGCTACCAAGTGCACTCATAGCAGCCCCTCGATAGCTTCGCTGTGGGGGTTGGCCATGCTGGAAAGACCAATGAGAGGACGAGGAGCTGGAGGATGAATCCAGCCTGACCCCTGTGGGGAGTGACAGGTGCTGGAGACTGAATTCAATCATGCCATCGAATATTTAATCAATCATTGCTACATAATAAAACCCTGATAAAAACACTTTGGAACCAAAGCCTAGTGGAGATTCCTGGACAGCGGACACATCAATTTTAGACATGCTGACCCACAGAGAAAGGGCAGAGCAGCTGTGCAATCAGGCCCTCCCAGACCTCACCTTACGCATCCCTTTAGCTGGCTGGTATGATGTGTATGCCTTACAATAGGACTGGCATCATAATATGATAGGGAGAGACAGGTAAAATAGTCAGAGAGGGAAAGGTTAGGACCTGACATCCCTGGGGGAAAAACACATATTTTAGAACAATGCTGGGAGCGTGACCACAGCAAACCCCCTCGGGTGTAAGGGTCCTCCTAAAAATGCAATAGACACCACCCACCCCTCTCAGGTTTCCCTCAAGAATTTGACAAGAGACCTAATTAAAAATAAGCAGTCCCTCATAAAACATATGACCCACAAGGAACGGTATGGCCATAGACCACCCCTCATACAATGGAAATGAGCCAATCAAAAGGGAATGACTAGGCATTTGGAAGTACCTAGCCAATAAGGGTAGAACCTCAGAAGGAACAAAGGGGAATGGAAGGGACTAACCAGAACCTTATTAAACAAAGACCTTTGCCTGCAGTCACGAGCATTCACTTTTGAATGCCCCCCCCTCCCCACTCCACGTAAAGAGCTTTCCTACTGTTCTTACTTTAAACTGATTTCAGACGCGAATAAACATTTGCCTGCTGCTCATTTTATTCTGTGTCCACTTCTTCCTTCTTCAGAGGGGATGAGACAACGGATCCCGGGTATTGTAAAAAAAAAAAAAAAAAATCGTGCAATAATAATTATAGCATTTTCTTGATTTCCTGAATCTAAAGGAGTTGGCTGAGGGGAACCCTCAAATTTGTAGCCGGTTGGTTAGAAGCACAGGTGATGTGAGGATACCACCCCCAATTTGTGTCTAGAGTCTGAGATAAGGGTAGTTTTGTAGAGAACTAAGCTCTTAACTTGTATGACCTGCTAACTCTGAGTAGTCAGTACCAGAAATTCACTGTAGTCTACTAGCTGGGGTTGAGGCAAAAGAGCTAGTTTAATTTTCACTATCAGACGTTATGTAAAATTATAGAGGTCATTTGAGTTCTATGTGTTACTTTCTCCCAAAAGATGTACTTTTTTTGCTTCTGGCAGGTAAAATGATCTAGGGTTACCAGCAATCTCACATCATCTTAATCCAAATAGCAACTAACGTTATTTGAGGCTGAGTCTTAAATACTTGTGAGGGCTGGTCTATTTCTGGTTCACCTTCAAGGGCACAGCTCTGGAAGCTATACCTATACCTCTGAAAGTGCCTCTCCTCGGTGGGGGGGACGGGGGTGGGGGGAGGGTCTTGGGGCTTTCATCCTCCTCTACTCTGATTCTTCCCACAGCCCTGCTCTTCTTCCCAGCTCCTCAGCCACTGAAACCCCCTGGAGAGATGAGGTTGCTCCAAATGCTAAACTCAGTTCTCTGGTCTCCTTGTATTTTGGGACACTGGCCCTCACATTTTGACTTTTTTTTTTTTTTTTTTTTTTTTTTTGCTCTGAGTTATCTTCAAACGGATTTTAGGGGGTGGTTTACCTTTTGTAGTTTTTCTCAGGAGGACCTTGGTTTGAAATAACCTATCTACTATTATTACCAATTTCACTTTTAAAAATTATCTTTAAAGTACAATTATTTTCAACTTTGAGTCCATCCGGCCAATGGGGAATTCAAGAGCTCATTATTCTTGCTAGAGTGGTGCAGCAATTTCAGACATGGGGTAAGACCGGTTCACTTGTTAGATCTCCTGTACACACATGCTCCCTTCCAGTCTGAGGGCTACTGATTTCTATTCACTGGAGAGGCATGACATTTTGCCAAAGTGAAAAAAAAAAAAAATCCAGAGCCATTCCCCTCTGACTTCTTGCCATCTCCTTATAAGCTAAGATGAAATGGGAAATAGAAAGCTATCAGGTAGTAGACGGCTGGTCATCCTGAAAGTGGAACCCAGTAAAAATACTCCCCAGTCTCTGCAAATGTCTTCAAAATTTGTTTTGAACTAACACCACAGAAATACAAATGATTACAAGAAAACATTATTAAAAAACTGTAAGACAACAAGCTGGACAACCTAGAAAAAGTGGATAAATTCCTAGAAACATACAACCCTCCAAAACTGAATTAGGAACAAACAGAAATTTTGAGCAGACCACAATTATCAGCAACAAAATTGAAATCAGTAATTAAAAAAACTCCGAACCGGGGCACCTGGGTGGTTCAACCAGTTAAGCGTCCAAGTCTTGGTTTCAGCTCAGGTCATGATCTCACGGTTTGTGAGTTCAAGCCCCACATCACGCTCTGTGCTGTCAGCACAGAGTCTCCTTGAGATTCTCTTTCTCCCTCTCTGTCTGCTTCTTCCCTGCTCACTTCCTCTCTCTGTCTCAAAATAAATAAACTTAAAAAAAATTAAAAAAAACAAAAAATAAAAAAAAACCCTCCAAACCAACAAAAGTCTAGGACCAGATTGCTTCACAGGTAACTTCTACCAAACATTCAAAGGAGAGTTGATATCTGTTCTTCTCAAACTATTCCAAAAAAATAGCAGAGGAAGGAAAGCTTCCAAATTCCTTCTAAAAGGTCAGCATTACCCTCCTACCAAATCCAGACAAAGACACTACAAAGAAAAACAAAGGAAGAAAACTAAAGGATAACAGTATCTCTGATGAACATAGATGCAAAAATCATCAACAAAATAGTAGCAAGTCAAATTCAACAACACACTTAAAAATTCATTCACCATGAACAAGTGGGATTTAATCCAAAAATGCCAAGGGTGGTTCAATATTTACAAATCAATCAATATGATCCATCACATTAAGAAGTGAAAGGATAAAAGCCATATGGTCACCACAACAGATGCAGAAAAAGTATCTAACAAAGTACAACATCCACAATAAAAACTCAACGAAGTAGATACGGAGGAAACACACCTCAACATAATAAAGACCATATATAAAAAACCCACAGCTGACATCATACTTGATGGGGAAAAACTAAGATCTTTTTCTCCTAGATGAAGAACAAGACAAGGATGCACATTCTCATCATTTTTATTCGATATAGTACTGAAAGTCTTAGCTGCAGCAATCAGTCAAGAAAAAGAAATAAAAGGCATCCAAATTGGTAAGAAAGAGGTAGAACTATTTTCAAAAGACATGATGCAGCAAACTGAAGATTCCATAAAAAAAAAAAAAGCCACTAGAACTGATAAATGAATTCAACAAAGTCACAGGATACAAAATTGACATACAGAAATATTTTGCATTTTTTCCATTTTTTTTTAAATTTTCGAGAGAGAGCACATATGTAAGCAGAGGAGAGGGGGAGAAGGGAAGAGGCAGAAAGAGCCCCAAGCAGGCTCCATGCTCACTGAGAAGCCCGAAGCAGGGCTCCATCCCATGACTGAAATCATGACCTGAACTGAAATCAAGAGTCAGCCGCTTAAGTGACTGTGAACCATGGAGGCGCCCCATGTTGCATTTCTATACACTAATAATAAAGAAACAAAAAAAAGAGAAATTAACAATCCCATTTAAATTATACCAAAAATAGGGGCATCTGGGTGGCTCAGTCGATTAAGCCTCCAACTTTGGCTCAGGTCACGATCTCACGGTTCATGAGTTGGAGCCCCGTGTCGGGCTCTGTGCTGACAGCTCGGAGCCTGGAGCCTGTTTCAGATTCTGTGTCTCCCTCTCTCTCTCTCTGCACTGCCCCCCAACTTGTGCTCTGTCTCCCTCTCTCTCAAAAGTAAGTAACCATTAAAAAAATTTTTAAATCATACCAAAAATAATAAAATACCAAAAGAGTGAAAGAATTATACTCTGAAAACAATAAAACAATGATGATAGCAATTTATGATGACACAGACAAATGGAAAGATATTCCATGCTCATGGACTAGGAGAACAAATATTGTTAAAATGTCCACACTACCCAAAGCAATCTACAGACTCAATGCAATCGCTATCAAAACACCAACACAGAACAAGAACAAACCATCCTAAAATTTGTATGGAACCACAAACGACCCTGAATAGCCAAAGCTATCTGGAATCTGGAAAAAGAACACAGCTGGAGGTATCACAATCCCAGATTTCAAGTTACATCACAATGCTGTAGTAATCAAAACAGTATGGTACTGGCACAAAAACAAACACATCGATCAACAAAACAATAAAAAACCCAGAAATGAACCTGCAATTATATGGTCAATTAATCTGTGACAAAGCAGAAAAGAATATCCAATGGGAAAAATACAGTCTCTTTAACAAATGCTGCTGGGAAAATGGGACAACATGCACAAGAATGAAACTAGACCACTTTCTTATACCATACACAAAAGCAAACTCAAAATGGAATAAAGACATAAATGTAAGGGGCACCTGGGTGGCTCAGTCAGTTAAGCATCTGACTCTCAGTTTCAGTTCAGATCGTGATCTCACGGTTTCATGAGTTCGAGCCCCACATCGGGCTGTGCACTGATGGTGTGGAGCCTGCTTAAGATTCTGTCTCTCCCTTTCCCTCTCTCTCTGCCCCTCCCCTACTCATGCTGTCTCTGTCTCTCTCAAAATAAATAAATAAACTTGAAAAAAATTTTTTAAAAAGCCATAAATGTAAGACCTGAAACCATCAAAATCCTAGAAGAAAACATAGGCAGTAATTTCTTTGACATCAACCAAAGAAACATTTTTCTAGATATGTCTCCTAAGGCAACAGAAGCCAAAGTAAAATTAAACTATTGGGACTATATCAAAATAAAAAACCTTTCACATGGTGAAAGGAATCATCAACAAAATGACAAAGGCAACCTACTAAATGGGAAAAGATATTTGCAAATGATATATCTGATAAGGGGTTACTATCTAAAATATTTAAAGAACTTGTACAACTCAACACCAAAAAAACACAAACAATCCAATTAAAAAATAGGCAGAGGAAGTAAACAGATATTTTTCCGAAGACAATATACAAATGGCCAACAGACACATGAAAAGATGCTCAACATCACTCATCAGCATGGGAATGCAAATCAAGACCACAATCACATATCACCATACACCTGTCAGAATGGCTAGAACCAAAAAAGACAAGAAATGACAAGTGTTGGTGAGGATATAGGGTAAAAGGAACCCTTGTGCAATGTTGGCGGAAGTGCCAACTGGTTCAGTAACTGTAGAAAACAGTATGAAGGTGCCTCAAGAAGTTAAAAATAAAATTATCATATGGTCCAGTAATTCCACTACTTGGTATCTACAAAAAAAAAAAAAAACACCCAAAATATAATTTGAAATGATATATGTACCTCTCTGTTTATTGCAGGATTATTTATGATAGCCAAGATATTGAAGCATCTGTGATTGTTCATCTGCAGACGAATGAATAAAGATGCGATACATATACACAATGGAATCTTACTCAACCTTAAAAAAGAAATCTTGTCATTTCTAACCATGTGATGGATAGAGTGTTTTATGCTAAGAGAAATAAGTCAGTCAGAGAAAAACAAATACCATACGATTTCACTCATATAGACTTTAAGAAACAAAACAAATCAACAAAGAAAAGAGAGACAGACAAACACACACACAAACAAAAGATTGACTCTCAAATACAGAGAACAAATTGGTGCTTGCCAGAGGGGATATGGATGAGGGGATGGGTGAAAAAAACTTTGCTGTAAGATAACTGTAGATTCACATGCCGTTGAAAGAATAAAGTATTTCTGAACATTTTGTTCTTGAACTTGTCTAGTTTCTCCTAACAATAATGTTTTTAAAAATATAGAAGTCTCTCATCAAGAATATTGGCTTTGAGGGGTGCCGGGGTAGCTCCATTGGTTAAGCGTCTGACTTCAGCTCATGGTCTCATGATCTCAACATTCGTGAGTTCGAGCCCCACATCAGGCTCTGTGCTGACAGCTCAGAGCCTGGAGCCTGCTTCGGATTCTGTGTCTCCTTCTTCTCCCCCTCCCCGGCTCACGCTCTGTCTCTTTCTTTCTCAAAAATAAACATTAAAAAATTTTAAAATATATATATTGGCTTTGATACAATCCCCGATCTTATATTTATCCAGTTCTGCTTTTATTACATTCTACACCATGTTGTCATTTGTGTTAGTTCCTGATCCTCATCAGTGGGAAGGTCCTGTGCCACAAAGATTCCTCATATTCCGTTTTATAACTACATGCTCTTCCTTCTCTCTCCCTGCTCTCGCTTCCCTAACTCCGGACAACCACTCCCTTCCATTTCTAAGCTTTAACATTTCAAAAATGTTAGAAAAATGGAATCTTAGAGTATGTAAGATGCTTGGATTGATATTTTTCACTCAGCATAATTGCCTGAAGATTCATCCAAGTTGCTATATCAACAGGGCACTGCTTCTTAATTGCTGAGTAATGTTCTCTGCTATGGTTATACCACTGATGGTTCAATAATTCATGAGCTGAAGGACATTTGGGGTGATTCCAGCTTTTGGCTGTTACAAAAAAGCTACTTTACACTAAGTATTTCTGTATATTACATGTATACACAATACTGTATGTAAATATATATATATATGTGTACATACATACATATATATACACATATATATGTATACACACACACACACACACACACGTGTGTGTGTGTGTGTGTGTGAATACAGTTTTCATTTCTTTGGGATAAACTCCCAGGGGTGAAATTGCTAGGTCA
Organism: Panthera tigris; assembly: GCF_018350195.1. Lineage (NCBI taxonomy): Eukaryota > Metazoa > Chordata > Mammalia > Carnivora > Felidae > Panthera > Panthera tigris. Next base: position 11,303,606 of record NC_056670.1, read on the forward strand.
CGTGGTAGTGTACACTTAGTTTTTAAAGCAAGTGTCAAAATGTTTTCCAGAGCAGGGGTACCACTCTGCAAGCCATTTATGAGTGATTCAGTTTCTCTGCATCCTCACCAGCACATGGCTATCAATATTTTTGTCGGTTTTGGTCAATCTGCATATTGATTATGCCTAATGATGATTAGTCATTTACCACAATGACTAATGATGCTATACATTTTCTCATGAGCTTACTTGCAACCTATATGCCCTCTTCGTGAAATAGCCGTTCTTGTATTTTGCCCATTTTTTAATTACGTTGTTTTTTTGTTGTTGTTTTTTGGTTTTTACTGCCAAGCTTTGAGAGTTCTTTATGTATTTTTAGATGTTAGCCCTTCATTGGAATTATGACCTGCCAATATTTTCTGCCCCTCTAGAATGTGTCTTTTCATCTTCTCCACATGGGCATTTATAGAACGAACACAAAGTTTCTCATTTCGATGAGGTCCAGTTTATCAATGGTTTCTTTTCATGAAGTTGTGGTTTCAATGTCAAGTTTTAAAAGTCCATGATCCTCAAGATTTTTTTTCTATTTTTTCTGAAAGTTTTATGGTTTTATGTCTTACATTTCTGCCTTTGATCCACTTGGAGTTCTTTTTTTGTGTCAAGTGTGAGGTTTGGGTCAAGGCTATTTATTATTATTATTATTATTATTATTATTATTATTATTTTTCCCCCTTGGGCATCCATTTGCTTCATCTAAATGTCTTTTAAGTTGAAAAATCCCTTCTCATTTTCTTTTCTATCAGAAACAATCTCTCTCCCTTCTAAGACACTAACGCACAACAACTTCTTTGAAAGTCTTTAGGGAATACAAGTCAGAAAGGGAAGTGCCTTGTACAAAGCTTAAGCTTTCTGGGAAGTCACAAACCTCCCCTTTGGGGTAAAAAAAACACAGGCACCACTGATTGCTTAGTGGGGAAGAATAAGGGAACATACTTCAAAAAAAAATTAACATCACAGAAATCACCCCACAGACAAAAATCTTTCCACATTGGCAAGTGTGTGAATTTTCTAGGAAGAATCTGTAATGTACATCAGATTGTCAAAGATACCCACAACCACCCAATTACGTTTTGAAAATCATGGTTTTCAAGGCTCAGATGCCCGCTACAAGAACGGGGTCTCCTTCCATGGACTGATTTGAAGTCAAGGCGCTTCCTGTAGAGAAGACTGAGCCAAGGATGTGGGACTCCCAGGCGCCGAAACAGTATTCTGCTCATTCAGGTTGGTAAGCTGGTCTAGTTAAGACACCTTTTCTTCCCCTCCCCAAAGCAAAGCAGGGAACGGTCTTTCAAGAGTCACCAAAATAACACAGGTGGGGGACCTCTGACCCTGCTGAGTTAGCGAGAGTGGGAGTCAATGCAGGCACCCCGCTGCTCTCCTTAAACAACCCAAAGCACACGACTTGTTTTTTCTCCATTTATTTCTTTCACAAATGCAAAAGAATAAGCATTTGTGTGCAGATGCCCACATACATGTCACTATCTAAAAGGTGTACAAGAATGCAGGGTGCTACCCTGGCTGAAAAGTAAACAGAAGAGACGAACAATAGGAGACACTGATCGCCAATAAAGATAATAAATGGCAGTATGTGACGAGCGTCATTATTTGTATGGGGCAGTTAAAGACAGTCCCACCACCAGCATGGCCTCAACCAAATTAAGTTCCGCTGTGTTAATGTATTACGAGACCCTGGAGACTGAGGCTTCTTCTATGAATCCTCTGCAAAATAATCAGGTTCACCAAAAAATTACTCACACAGAGCTACTGACAGTTGATACCGAATAGCAGATTCAAACCCATTAGTGGAAAGAGAAGAATGTTGGACTAGCTCGTACAGGCTAACAAGCTTATTGCTTCAAAATCAGAGACGGAGAAAGATTCCTTCCTTCCTTGAGGAAGACTGCTAACCTTCCTCCAAGGGCAGAATGGTAAGAGATGCTTTCTACGATGCAATTTTTGAATAGACTGTGTTGGCCTTTCCCAGATTAACACTCACTTCTTCCTGAATGTAGTATTGAGATCTCACCAGACAGCGAATTCCTTAAAGACACGGGCTGGCTCTCATTCAAATGCCAACAACATACAAGTCCCTCAATAAGCATTCAAGGCATTGAGTGGAAGGGACTGAAAAGCAGGCCCAGGATTAAAAGGTGATTTCAGAATAAAATCCTACGTGTTGGGAGTTTACGCATTTTTCACAGTAGAATTTGGCCGTTGGCTGCAGTCTCCTCCATGCCTATGAGGGCGTTTGCCTGGGCCGCAGGTGCTATAAAGCAAACTGTCAAAAGTGTCTATACAGCAACAGTGACCTCAGGAAGTACACGTGTACCCGGTGTTGAGAGTAACATTGTGTCTCCACTTGGGGGCTGAGTCTGTGACGATATGTCTATTCAAGGTGCTGTCCAAGAGAAAACAGGGATGTTTTGAGAGGATACATCAGAATAAATGCACATGAATCGCCACGAATTAAAAACAGTATTGATACTACAGAGAAGCATGTAAACAGGACTAGAGCAGGAAAACAGCAAAAATATGTCACTGCTCTTACCTTTCACTCCACCCAAAATACAACCACAAAGTCATCTGGAAGTTAAAAGGGAGAAGCAGCTTTCCTTTCTTTCCTTCTTTCTGTCTTTGTTTCTTGAAAGATACTGCTAACATTCAGATTAAGTGAAGAAACAAAACAGGGCCAAGTGAAAAATCGTCTTGGATTTCATCGAGAAAATAACTGGAGTATTTTTTTAATGTTTTGTTTAATTTATTTTTGAGACAGCATGAGCAGAGGTGGGGCAGAGAGAGAGGGAGACACAGAATCCGAGGCAGGCTCCAGGCTCTGAGCTGTCAGCACAGAGCCCGACGCGGGGCGCGAACTCATGACCTGAGCCAAAGTCGGATGCTTAACCCACTGAGTCACCCAGGCACCCCTGAGGATATTTCTCTTTTAATGTTGATTTCTTTAATTCTATTGTCTCTTTTTTAATTCACTTAACTTTAAGTGTATAGAACACTTCAATTACTGTTGTCGTTGTTGTTTTTAAGTTTTCCTGAAATCCAATCATTTCAATTCCTGTGAATATTTTTAATCTTTTGCCTTCAAGACCTATATTTTTTCAAATAGTGCATGCTAGCCCCGTCATTCCTTGAGTATGTGGGTTATAGACCGAGTCAGGCTGCTAAATGAGGGCAGGCTGAAATAAGGCCCTGTGCTGTCTGCAGTCTGCAGGGAGTTTAAATTTGGGGAAAAGAGTGAACCTCTCTCAAGGGAGTAGAGGCACAGAAGAGAAAATAGCTCTCCCGATATGTGTTTACTCTTTCATCAAAACTGCTTAGCAAAGCCATCCAGCTCCCATAGCCAGGCTGCAAAGGTACATACGGGTCGTGAAGGGGAACAGGTGCCTGAGAAGCCCTCATCGGATAACTTTATCTCTTTGAACGTTTAGGAGCACAGAAGGCAGCTTTATAAGCTTCCTCCGAGGTGGTGACCGAGGGCGTACAAACCCGGCAAGGATATTAGTCATCCGATTGTGTACACAGACATAAACCACGCATCTCTTTCCAAACCAGACAGCGAGACACTTAATTCATGGTATCAAACCCATCTCACTTCTTATCAATTATTTACAACTAAAGCTCATTAAATCACCAAAATATCATAAAAGGGGCAAGGAGGCAAAAAATATTGTCATGCATACATATGGCACAGCTTTTGCCTGCTGAGTCACATGCTGGAAAGCAAATGCAGCATTTATTTCCAGATACTGTCAGAAACAATAACTTAATTGTCCTCCACTGGCAAGTAGAAAGACAGAGCAAGCATACGCAACAGTAATGCCTGATAAAACAGAAACAGAACCACCTCTCTCTGCGGATCAAGCTCTCCCTCCCGCTCTCTCCCTCTCTCCTTCTCTCCCGCTCTCCTTCCCTCTCTCCCTCCCTCGAACACACACACAAACACAAACCCTCTCCACTCCTTTGTCTCCTTTATTTTTCTCCAAAGCCCTTCTCATCACCTTGTATATTATCTGTGGGTGTATGCATATGTGGGTGCATTTAGAAATAAGTGCATTTATGTTTTCGTTGCCTCATATCCCCACTAGAATGTAACCTCCTTGAGAAAAGAGACATTGCATCCTTTTATACACTGCTATAACCCCAGCACCCAGAACACGATAGTCATTCCACAAATTGTTACTGAATGAATAAAACTACCCATGAACTACACAGCATAACCGGTTTTAACATACAAATGATGCTTTTCAAAAAACGTTCCTCTAATAACCGGTATCCAAGTCAGAGACCCCAAATAATAGTTCCCAATAATATTCCCCCAATTTTTCCACTTTAAAATTCACTAATTTAAGCACGTGGGTGGCTCAGTCAGCGTCTGACTCCTGATTTCAGCTCAGGTCATGATCTCATGGTCTAGGAGTCAGAGCCCCATGTCGGGCTCTGCAATGACAGTGTGGAGCCTACTCGGGACTCTCTCTCTCCCTCTCTCTGCCCCTCCTGTGCTCATGCTCTCTAAGTAAATAAAACTCAAAGGAAATGCTAAAATTCACTAACTTAAAAGTATGGCATACTTAATTCAGATAGTGCGTATTTCATGCATAAGTAAGTGTATGTGCACGTAAAGGAAATGCCTTTGCTGATATTTTATTACGCTTCACATAAAAATGGACTGGGGCGCCTGGGTGGCGCAGTCGGTTAAGTGTCCGACTTCAGCCAGGTCACGATCTCGCGGTCTGTGAGTTCGAGCCCCGCGTCAGGCTCTGGGCTGACGGCTCGGAGCCTGGAGCCTGTTTCCGATTCTGTGTCTCCCTCTCTCTCTCTGCCCCTCCCCCGTTCATGCTCTGTCTCTCTCTGTCCCCCCCAAAAAAATAAATAAAAAACGTTGAAAAAAAAAAAAAAAACACATAAAAATGGACTGAATAGGATGCAATCCAGTGATAGAATCCAGGGCAGAAAATACTCCCCATGTAAAATATGTCATGCTCAAAATGAAAACCGGTAATCAGATTTCAAGCTTCCAGAATGAAAGCTTATTTTTAAGTAAGTAATTAAAACACGATATTGCTCTGACAAATCCCCGTCTCTCCTTAATATATTCTATCTAAAGAGTCTGGGTCAGAACGAAAAAATTACAATTTAAAGCTGATACTCAAGGTATCCCCCTTCAACCCAAATGCTCACAACCTCTATAGATTATATTTTTACTGTTATTTAGACAACTCGCATACCTGTGACTTTAGAACCACAGGGTCTTCCTGGAAAAATCTCAAGAAATTTAAGGGGCACCTAGGTGGCTCAGTCGGTTAAGCCTCCAACTTGGGCTCAGGTTATGATCTCAGGGTTCGTGAGTTCAAGCCCTGCATCAGGCTCTGTACTGACAGCTTGGAGCCTGGAGCCTGCTTCGGGTTCTGTGTCTCCCTCTCTCCCTGCCCTTCCCTCACTCACACACACACACACTCTCTCTCTCTCTCTCTCTCTCTCAAAAAATAAACAAAACAATCTTTTTTTAATTTTTTTTAATGTTTATTTATTTTTGAGACAGAGAGAGACAGAGCATGAGTGGGGGAGGGTCAGAGAGAGAGGGAGACACAGAATCTGAAACAAGCTCTAGGCTCTGAGCTGTCAGCACAGAGCCTGACGCGGGGCTCGAACCCACGAACCGTGAGATCATGACCCGAGCCGAAGTCGGAAGCTCAACCGACTGAGCCACCCAGGCGCCCCAAAACAATCTTTTTTAAAGAAATTTCAAATAAAACTATCGTGATGCTGTATTTCATGCGTAATGTCAGAATTCAATCCATAAACATAAGATGAGCAAGAAGAATGAAGAAAACTATGAATTCAGTTTAGCTTGAGTAGGAGCTCATTCCCCCATTCAGTTCCACTTAACTGTATGGGCCACTGTCTGCTCTTCGTTCTAAGAGTTTTTATTAATACCCTCATGAGAATGCCTAGGTAATTACTTCCACATACAAGTCTAAATGTGAGGAGGAAACTAAAGTTCACTCCATTGGTCTCTGGTATTACAGAACCCGTCCCCAAACTGCATGTTAAACTGCTATAATTATAGTTGTGTCTATTCAACAACCGTCAACGGAATGGGGCACAGGCAGGACGACGTATCCATTCGGGAACGAGGCACTGATGACCGACATGTTCCTAAATTACTCGAAAGTAAATGTCGCTTCTGGCCATCTCCTTACTTCAACTACTTCTTATGACAAATCTGGTTTGACCTTAGTTCTTTGACCTTCGCAACGTGACGCGATTACTGAGCGTAAGCAGATCACAAGTATGGCACAGAGCTGTGAGGTAAAAGAATTCTTCCACGTATTTCCCGAGAATTCCTCCAGCTTTCAAGTGGCTGTCCAAAAATCAAATTATTTCCACTTCTTTTTTTTAAACGAATCAAAATATATGTTCTTCGGTTATCATGATGCGTTTCTCCCCCAGTAGAGATTCAAATCAATTAAAGAGCTACTGCCTCCAGACTGAGTTGCCCTTTGCCGCCCGCCCCCCGCCCCGAGTCACTGAAGAGACTGAAATGACTCCGCGTCAGAACAAAGGGGGATAAAGACATTTCTACACAATGATAGTAACAAGACTTGAGTGCAGTGCGAATGTAAAATTTAAGAAATCATTTTTCTTGTGACATGCAACTAAATGCCCAATCTCACTATTTCATCAAGACAAGTCTAACTATCCTTCCTTAAGCAACACCCCTTAGGTTGCTGCTGCCTATTTCTGACTCATTTTCTCCCTCAAGCCATGATCTGACATCTCTTTAAATCTAATTTCACCCGCATAAACATACTGTGCACAGGGCACAAACGGATGTGTTCTTACTGACATCACTCCCTAGAAAGAGCAGTGATTTGCTGAACTGAATACATATTGAGAGTAATTTGACACACAGACATTAACAACATTAACTCAAGAATGATATGAGAAAGGACAGATGTCAACATGTATGCAATGGGACAGCAGATCCAGAACAATAATAAAATATCTTTGAAATGCCCGCTAGTTTTCCCTGCAGTAATAACCAGCTACCTACAGAATCAGTAGAAAATCCACCCTATAAATGCCCCGTTCAAGAAAACACCTATTTAGGGGCGCGTGGCTGGCTCAGTCCGTTGAGCGGCCGACTTCGGCTCAGGTCACGATCTCGCGGTTTGTGAGTTCAAGCCCCGCGTCGGGCTCTGTGCTGACGGCTCGGGGCCTGGAGCCTGCTTCGGATGCTGTGTCTCCCTCTCTCTGCCCCTCCCCCATTGTGCTGTCTCAGTCTCTCTCAAATAAATAAATAAACTTAAATAAAAAACAAACAAACACCTATTTAACCTACAGGTTCTCTAGTGTCCAGGAGAACCGGAAAACTGTAGTCATTGTCAGTGAGCTCAGCTGAGGATCTCTGGGGTCTCTCTGCCACTGAATATTCTCATCGGAGGATGAAAATATTCAGCTATTCAAACAAAAACTATGCTCATCCATTTCTGGCTTCTGAACCTTAGCAGGAATCAGGAGTCCTTCCCCACCCCACACCTACTCCATTCAATTCAAAGAATAGAGGATTTTCCTCGATATAGTTTAGCCTTGCTTCCTCCAAAGCCTATGCTCCAGTAAGCTTTCATCCACATGCCCAGGGTCCCTCGGATTCTCCCACGTCTGACTAAATCCTGCTCTTCTATCTAAATAATAATGACAGCGACAACGAAATCTGCTGATCTCTTACTGCACATCAAGTATTTTCCACGCATTGTCCCACTGAATCTTCCCAGCTCATACTTAAGCTGCATTTCACAGTGGAGAAAAGCAATTCTTAAAGAAATTAAGTCACCCGCACAAGTCACCCAATTGGGAAGTGGCAGAGGTGAGGCCCAAACCCAGGTGTGTGTAGCTCCAGAGCCTTAACTACCAGTCTCTCGCATCTGTAGAAACAAGAGAAGGGCTCTAAGAAGCATCACTTGCTCTAAGTGCTTCCTTTAACAAATCAGAGAATAAATTCCCCAGTGACTAAGACAGGACCTCTTTTTGCTCCTAAGTTTATATAAACATATCACCGCATTTAACACACCTGCCCCCCAATCTTCCCTTGGCTTCCATGAGTAACCTCCCTGGTTCTCTACCTGGCTACCATGCAGACTCTTCTTTGCCTGTCCACATCCCAAACGTCAGCGTGCTCTGGGATACCACCCTCGGCCTCCTCTCTGGTTAGCCTATTCCAAGGCTTTGCGGCCTTTTTAAAGCAATGCCCCAAACTGATCAACACATCCCCCTAATTCCAGCTCTGCCCTCCCTACGTAGGACCCTCATTCCTTCAACTGTCCCCTGGGCACTTGGACTTTACATCCAGGTCAAGCTCTAAGTAAATGACTCAAAAATTCCAACTTCCTGCTTAATGTCCCACGGACCCTCTGTAGTTACCAGTATCCAAACTTTACTCAATCCTTACTATGAAAACTGAATGTCTCCTAATAATCTTTAGCACCATCTCTCTTTACTCAAGCCAGAAACAGCAGGACACCCCGGATCAGATACACTCCCTCATGCTCCACACTGGTTTATCTCTAAACCAGTCAACGTGACCTAAAATGTCTCTGTTCCAGATAGAGCTCTCCATTCTGATGGCCACCCTCCAGGTAAAGTTTCTCCCTTCCTCTTGCACGAGTGCCTACAACAGCCTTCTCCTGGTTTCCCTGATTTGGACTCTCCTCATTGGTGACCCAACCTCCTCCTGCCCGTTAAGACCTACTATTTCTTTACAAGAGACCTGACCATTTCACCCCCACCCCACGCTCCTTCCTAACTACCTCAGAGTAAAAGCGAGCCCATGGTAATGGTACCAAGGATCCTTCAAAAGCTGACCACACTGCTCTCTCTTGTCTGGTCTGTACCTCCGATTCCATCCTGCTCCCGGTCACTCTGGAAGAACAGCTATTTCCACAATACACTACATCCCTTTGAGTCTTCTGTGTTTTCTTCTGTTTGGAATTAATTCCTCAAACCGAGTGCCTTTTGAATTCCCTCTCATCTTGGAGACAAACCCTATCAACACCATCAACATCTTCTTCCCAACCTACTACCAGTGGCATTTTTCATTTAGGGAATTTTCCAGGCTGTGCATGCCACTCTTCACCATAAGCCAGGTCTTCCTGGTAAGAGAGGTACAACTACAACCGAGGCCTCAAAGTGACTTTTCCCAAGGTTAAACAGCTAGTTAAATGAGTATTAACTTTCAGGGTGCCTGGGTGCCTCAGGTGGTTGAGCATCTGACTCTCGATTTCGGCTCAGGTCATGATCTTGTGGATGGTGGGATCGAGCCCTGTGTAGGGCTCTGCACCAGCTTTGGGCAGCCTGCTTGGGATTCTCTTTCTCTCTGCCCCTCCCCAACTTGTTCTCTCTCCCTCCCCACCCCTCTCTCTCTTTCCCAATAAATAAACTAAAAAAAAAAGTGAGTATTAACTTTCTAAATGTTCTCTATATCAAAGTTACAAAACTGAACATGTATTAAATAATAGTTGCCTCACTATATAGGTTCATATTATGAGAAATGTCCACTCAAAGACTTAAAAACACATAATAAACCATCCACACAACGTCTTCTCTCATAGTACTCTCATATATGTGTGTTCAACTCACTATGGATCCATCAATTCATAAAGCAAAGCAGGACATTCAAACCATCCTAAATATTCTATGGTTTTGGATTATTTTTGCACTTTCCCCAGTGACTCCCCAGACGACTTCAGTCTCAGCCCAGCACCAACAAATATTACCATCAGAGAGGTGTTATAGTCACATAAAATATTAGGGAGAGTGGTCAATTTTATCGTGTATGTCAGTAAGTGGGAGGTAATAGGAAAAGGTCCCAAACTTTTGTGCAATTTGAGAACTCTGACTTTAAAACTGAATTTGAGACTAAACATGCCAGAAAGAAATCAAAAGTAAGGAACATGTAATGAAGTTTTAAGTAGTTTAATGTGTTCACTCCTCCCACTCAGTGTATTTTAGTCCAAACTTCTGACCATGTTTTATTTATATCAAAATTTTCAGCAATTCTATCAATAGGTAATAAAAAATACAACATAAGAGAAAAACTTCTATAGAGGCCAACACATGGATTGCTTCAGTGGACAGAGGAGTGTTAGTGGCCCATTTTCTATTAAGCGAATGGTCTTAATTTAAAAATTGTACAAGGGGGCGCCTGGGCGGCTCAGTAGGTTGAGCGTCCAACTTCAGCTCAGGTCACGATCTCGTGGTTTGTAAGTTCAAGCCCCCCATCAGGCTCTGTGCTGACAGCTCAGAGTCTAGAACCTGCTTGGGATTCTATGTCCCATCTCTTTGCCCCTTCCTTGCTTGTGTTCTGTCTCACTCTGTCTCTCAAAAATAAATAAATGTTTAAAAAAAAAACTTTTTAAAATAATAAATTAAAAAATTAAAAATTGCATCAAGGCAAGACTCAGATACACCAGGCTTGGTACCAACCTCCGCTGCTCTTCACCGTGTTCTCCTGAAGGGACAGTGAGGCATTCATCCATGTGTCCGTGCAGCAACCTGAGGACGTCACCACCAATTAGATACCCTGTAAGGATTGAAATTCAGGCACATTTGAACTGTCATGGTCAGATGCCGACAGCCAGGCAGATCATCTGGTCCAATCTTCTATTTGCATAGACAGAGAAACAGAAGTTCAGTGAGGCTTAAGTATCTAGCCAAAATCTGCCTGGCGCCTCTGAGCGCAGGGTTCCCAAGTCCCACCGTCCGTGATGTTCCCGCTAGAAAACATGACCTCAATCCCAGAAAAGCCTCCGTTCCGCATACAAACATGGAGAGGCTCAGAGCTGAACCTATGTAAACGAGGATGATCAGAACAGATGCAGAGATTAACCTGACGCATAAACACTGCCATGGTCTGGCTCTAAGTCCCCCAATCCTGGAAGGTGAGAAGCCTCCCTATTAGCCTCACTGAACAATACTCTGAGGCCAAAACACTGGAGAAAACAACATCTAGGGAGCGAGCACATACAGCACACACAAATAAGCGAAAGGTGGCGGCACAAAAAAAAGAAAATCAATCTTAACACAAACTTCACTTTTAAATAGCAATCGAAACAAGATTCTTAAATGTCACATATCTGCATTCCAGAATACTTGGACACAAAATGCCCTGATTAACAATCTGCTCATTATCACAATTCCAAGGATGACTGTCAACCATGGATCAAGGACAAGCCCTCTAATTGAAGTGGAGGTTTTTTTTTTTTTTTTTTTTTTTTTTTTTACCTTGGGCGGCTTCACTTCCTGAGCTGATTGGGGCCACGCTCCAGAGAGTCTGCTGGAAAGCGGCATCCACGTGTAAGCTGCCATTGCCGTAAGACAAATGCTGTGGGAGAGGCAAAAGAGGGCATCTCTTCAGGCTTTTCGAAAGTCTTACTACGTAAGTGCTTCTGGCAGCTCGAACTTAACACTGCCGATTTGGGAATGTCCACTGAGAACATCTATTTCGATCCTGTCACTCAGGCATTAAGAGACTAGTAGGAAAAAAAAAAAGTTAGAGCTCCTATTTGACTTTAGGTATTTTTGAGCTTCATTCTAAGAGTGACTAACGGAAGCCACTAATCAGAAACACACACACAAAACTACTAAAATCAATTTATGCATTAAAACAGACCATTTTGCTTTGCAGTTCACTGATGGACAAAACTTGACAGAGAGCGGTCACTCACCATTGAAATTATAATTAATTTTTCTACATATCACACTGTGACAGCTTTTGGACGGTGAAATAGGTAAATTCTAAGGGACTTTCACAGGGTCCTTGGAGAACTTTTATCTGCAATTTGGTATGACAGCCAGTAAGTGGCAATATTTCCTAATAGGTAGCTAACCAGCACCCTCCATTTCCTCCAAAATTCAGATACTACAAATTTCAGATTTTCCTTCTTAAAAACAGAAATGTACTAAAATAATATCATATTTCCCATTGAAGAGTCACAATATATGAGTTTTCAAATAATTAGTAAAGAAAAACAAAATTATGGGTAACCTTGCTCATTTTACTGATCACTACTTGGCTGATTCTAGAATTTCAAATACACATAGAACAACCACTTTTTCCTTAGAGTCATTTCGGGTAAACATCACCAATATTCCTGTAATGTTTCTGCAACACTTTTCCAATGCTGATGACAGCCTAAGCTTTTAAGGTCTTTAATTGTGCCAGATTTTCCCCAGAAATCTGACCCGCTTTGTTAAATGAAGAACAATCACGAAGCAGTCACGGGGCGTTCCTGTGCTCCACAGGGCATTGAATATCCTAAACATACTCTCAAGTCATCAGCAAAAACAGGTAAGTCACTATCGTTCTCTTGGGAACAAAATCAAAGAAAATTTTGACATTTGACACTTAGGTGGTCATCTTATCAATAATCTTTCCAATCGATAAGATTCAAAGTTTCCCTGTTGATGCATCATACTTAGCAATAACTTGCTCTGATCTTCTCGTCTTGGCTCACCATCTGCCTTTTTACAACCTTGTCACCTCAGCCTGTCCTTTGGACACCAAATCCCAGTGGACATTTGTTACTGAATTTCTTCCCCAATAGGAGACTCCTTTAACTACTTACAGATAAATTCGTACATGCTCTGCTTCCATAACTAAGGAAGCCATATTTTCCTTCAGAGCAGTCAGAGTGATGTAACTGTTCTGTGTATTTTTCTTTCCCCATCTCATAAGCTATTAGACACAGGTTCACAACTGTATACCTCATATCGAGCAGCATTGTTCACTAAGCAAGAATGTGAAGAAGTCATCCAAACCTTTAAAATCAAAGTAGCATAAAACAAAAAAAAAAAAAATCTGAAGTTATTCTATGAATATTCCCATTTCAATGACCTGAGTCAAAGTAACAGCGCACACACACACACACACACACACACTCACACACACACGCACACACACACAGACACATATCCATATGGATTTTACCAAACCATGAGAAGATGACTCAAAATACCAATGCCTATATCTTTATTTGAATTGAAGTGAAAGCTCATACCATATGATGATAAATTATCGTCGTCTGTCAACACAACACGTTTCACTGAATACGCTACGTATCAAGCACTGTGTTAAATATCAGTAGGTCACATGCTGTACCCTCAGTACACTTGTAACATGGAAGGGAAGGTAAAATACGTCCATATTTTGAGGTAATACTTTAAGGGAAAATAAATATACGTTTCAATGTTAGGTGAACTGTAATTGAAGCGGTCCAGGAATTGAAACGAGACAGCACCTTGGCCAACGTAACCGGAACAGAGCTCGCTGCACTGAGCCTTGAGGACAGACAGCACTTGCACAAGAGAGAAGGCATTCCACGTGGGATGAGAGCATGAGGGGCCAGTAGGACTGCTTGGTCTGGGCCTCACATTTCTGTGTTTAGAGACGCTGTCTCCGAGTAACTTTGTACATACATCGGATTTGGGTATGTATATTAGTAGGTTAATGTGCTAAAGTAAATATTTAAAACATGCCAAAATTTTTTATGAAACAATTTACATTTTGTAAGCCAGTTTGGAGGTTTTCATTTTTAATATGCCAGAAACCTCATAAATGGAAGTGGCCTGGACCTCTTTGTTCCTTTAAGAGGCTCTGATAAGGGGAATGTTATGACACAGACAAGGGGGTACCCAAAGGGACAGACATATGGGAACACAGGATACAGCAGAGAGTTCCATGTTGGGGGCTGAGACCATATACTTAGTAATACAGTGAGATATGGATCAGCAGATAAACAGGTACCAGAACATGGGAGCACCTTATGCTTCAGACAATAAGGAGCTGCTGGGGGCACCTGGGTGGCTCAGTCGGTTAAGCATCCAACTTCAGCTCAGGTCATGATCTCATGGTCTGTGGGTTCGAGCCCGGCGTCGGGCTCTGTGCTGACAGCTCAGAGCCAGGAACCTGCTTCAGATTCTGTGTCTCCCTCTCTCTCTCTGCCCCTCCCCCCCCATGCGCCCTTCCCCCCATCAAAAATAAATAAACATTAAAAAAATTTTTTAAAAAATAAGGTGCTGCTAGGGGCACCTGGGTGGCTCAGTAGGTTAAGCATCCGACTTCAGCTCAGGTCATGATCTCGCAGTTCATGAGTTTGAGCCCAGTGTGGGGCTCTATGCTGATAGTTCAGATCCTGGAGCCTGCTTCAGATTCTGTGTCTCCCTCTCTCTCTGCACCTCCCCCACATTCTCTCTCTCTCTCTCTGTCTCTGTCTCTCTCTGTCTCTGTCTCTCTCTCTCTCAAAAATAAAATAAACATTAAAAAAATAATAGTAAGGAGCTGCTGTAGTGAAAAATAATGGGGGTGGGGAGGAGGGTTAAGATGCAATTTTCAAATCCTATCTAAACCTAAAGATAAATAATATGTATGAGAGGACCATAAAAATATGAAAGTTTCAGTCTGCTGAATAAAGTTCAAAAAATGTCCTTAAGATCATATTGCAGCACATAAACTTACTTAATAATGCCCACTCTTCTCAAGAAAATATTCTCTGGGCATAACTATTCTGGATGTCTCTAATTAATTTTGCTGCTTAAACAGCTAAGGGAAATCTAAAGATACACAACATCGTCAGACCTGTCGGATGAAATATTCAGAAAGCAGTAACAGTTGCAATTACTGAAACTAAGACTAGTTGTCCTTAAAGCAAAACAGATGTTGTCAGAGGTTGAAAGCAAAGTTGGCCTTAGGCTGAAACATGTAACTATTCTGGAATTTACATGCTTACAGTAGCATCAACCCACCAGCAGAAGTGGAGGGGCCTGGGGCCCCCTCCACTCCTTCATGTCACCGTGACCTTTGTGTTGGTGACTCTCCAGATCGAATACACACAGGAGTCAGCTGAGGATCTTGTCCAAACATGCATATTTGAACCCAGGAAGTGTGGAGGGGCCAACCAAGGCTGCTGGCCCCAAAACGGTGTTTTGAGTAACAGGACATTGTATGACAGAATCACAAAATCTCAGAACTAAGAGAGGATATTATAAATCATCTTATGGGAGTTCTTTTTTTTTTTTTTTTTTAATATTTACTTATTTTTGAGAGAGAGAGACACAGACAGAGCGTGAGTAGGGGAGGGGCAGAGAGCAAGGGAGACACAGAATCTGAAGCAGGCTCCAGGTTCTGAGCTGTCAGTACAGAGCCCAACATGGGGCTCAAACCTATAAACCATGAGATCATGACGTGAGCTGAAGTTGGACATTTAACCGACTGAGCCACCCACACGCCCCATGGGAGTTCTTAACCAAAACTCCACTTAGAGAACGTCTAGTTTTCCTTGTAATCCTATGTATATGTTTCATGTATTTTAAAACATTGATGACAAGCGGTCAATAAGCTTCATCAGATTACCAAAGGGGTCTATGGCCCCTAAATTTTTAGGAATATCTGAATGCAACCCTTATGGGATGCATTCATTCAACACAAATATTTCTTAAGTGTCAGGCACTTGGGTCCTGGTGAGCAACATTCTGGATACATTAGCATCCAGTGACAGGAAACACAAGTACATAAGACATATCACCCCTCGGGCTTCATTTTCTCCTTCTGAGAAAAAATGAGGGGCACAGAATAGACACTCTTTCCGAAAGGAATATTCTATGATTCCATCATTGGAGCCACAGAGAGAGAAAAAAAAGGCTCAAAGTAAATAAAAATGTTTGCTGCAAAATAATTAGCTTGAAAAGATTTATGATCGCTGTCCTTTTTAGTTATCAGTATTTTATGCAACTTGAGGCAATTCAGCAACTTCTTATGTAGTCAAAACACCTTGTACTTCTTATGAGAAATTCAGAGATGGGTAGGGGAATGGTGGGGAAATTCTTATGAACCCGAGAATGCCTTATTTAAGCATCTGCCGACCATTCTTTAGATTGTGGGGTTCAGCTTGGCCTAATTTCTTTCAGACAATGGCAATGTTTTCATGGATCTTTAAAAAATCTGTATGTTTCTATAGGTGACCTAATTAAGAAAAAATTAGTCAAAAAATCAATGTGTCCAATGCAAGTAATCCAATCCATGGATTGAAGACTTCTGTGTGTACCAGGGTGATCTGATGTCTTTCTAAACCAATAAAAGTTGTGGTGTATGCTTTATTTGTTCAGTTTGAAATAGATTCACAGTCAGCACTACCTACACGGCCATGTTTTCTCTATTTGAAGTTGTGTATCTGTCTTACATTTAAGCTGCTTTGTCAATTCTTCTTAAAAGAAAAAAAGTAAACAGTTCCAATAGGGACACAGGGATTTTGTTTTTCTTCTTGGATATCCTGAAAGGAGGATGAAGGTATCATTCCATATGAGAATATGAAACAGCAAGGTGAGAAAAGACCATATTTGGATGAGCGGTTGGCAACAACTTATTTCTAGAAATAAGACCCCTTATTCCTTGGAAATCATGTGCAGAGAAGCAACATACGAAGTAGAGGGCACAGCCCGGGCTGCTTGGTGTCCAACACAGCGCCCTCTTCTGTCCACGGGGCACGGCTGCAGAGGACAGGGTGAAAATCAATCGTGTAAAGTCAATTTTACCCATTAGCACCCCAGCAGTTGTAAGCTTTATTAGAGTACCTAAAGCCCAATTCAGCTTAACCATCTCTGTTAGTGGAGGAAAACCAGATCAAAGGTCCACAGGCACTAATGACTAGAAAGTTATAAAATCAATGGCTGGAAAAGTTTATTTTAAGTAGTTATTTTTAACGAATGTGTTTTCAGCCAAAGTTATTAAATTATTTACTTTGAAACACATCAGCAACTTCTCAGAATGTGAACCTGGCTTTCCACGGTAGACCTCTATTTAAAATCAGCTATATTACTCCCTTTACTCCTGCCTTCCCGACTTCTTCTTCTTCTGGTTAAGTATCTGCAGTGTCGTTAGCCATTCTCCACAAGGACAAATCTCCCAAGTAAACAGTAACTCACTAAGCAACTCTCTGGTTTGGATCAAAGAATTTCATCTTTTTAACACCCCTGTGAATTACGTTCTTTATTATCACCATATTGCAGGTGAGGAAAGTGAGGGTTTTAAGAAGTTCCATGACTGGCCCAGGCTCATACTTACCAGGCCCTACACTAATAAACAGATATTTGTACACAGAGCCCATTTTTAGTTATTTAGGCGCAGTATATGGGTTATTCCAGCTGCTGCTATTCCAAAATCCTTTTGCTCCCTCACTATTTACCCTTATCAGACTTTCTCCAGATCCTTGTAATCAACGACAGCAAGAGTGTGAAATAATTAAACATCCCTATACCCTATACCCATAACCCAAACTGTAACACATACTTACTGCCTTACAATATTCTTCTACAGTTCCCTATGTATTTGGTTCGCTTCTTCCACTAATGCTTTGAGGGCAGAAAGCAGGTGCAATGTGCCCTTGGTCTTTCCTGCAGTTTTTATGGCACGCTAGGTACACAGAGATGAACACTGAAAGCACTGACTTCATGCCCAAATAAAAGCGAAATCTGAACAGTCCGGGTGACCACTGTTTGTAGCTCACTAAAAGCATACCAGAAAAGGAACCTGGGTGAATTGGCTAAACTGTAGCTGGAAAATAATTCGTGAATTTCATTTATCATGAGATTTATTTCTAAAGGCAAGAGAAGGTGAACCTCATGCATTATGATTATTGATACTATTCGTCTAAGTGCTTTTGAAATCATACCTTATTCACATTCATTATCTGATTGGCTCATCCTAGTAAACTTGTGTTAAATATAAGCACCAGCATTTTGCAAGTGGGAAAGCCAGAATTCAGGGAGTTCAGGGAATTAGTGGCAGAAGGGATGCTAAGAAGCATTGTCCCCAGTGAGATTCCGAGTTTTCTACTCCTTCAGTACCTAACAATGGCATCCCGTCAGGTAAACTCTGCTATGTCGTGGGAAGTACAAATTGTACAGCAAAAACATGCACAGTCATGTCCAAATCAAAATAAGATATGTATACACTTAAAAGCACGCAATGATTATTTTTAGCTGCTACTGGTTTCCAAGTAAACTTACAACTCTAAATATCTATCTCCTGATCAAGATGTACAGCACCTTCACAGACACAGCATGTGCATACAGCAAGGGCTTAATAAATGCTTCTTTGACGAGCTGACATGTCTGTATTACCCCAGAAGCATGGATGGTGCCCGCTTCCACCCACACTGGTCAAGAGACAAAAGGAGAGAAACATTCCCAGGCCTCCCTTTGTCTGTTCAACATTAGATGTTCCACTTAATGTAACAGTCCTGTGAGTTAGACCATCACTGTTCCATCATTTCCTGGTCTTTATCATCAACTCTTTCCACAGAGCAAGTGAAACAAAACCATTCTTCCGAGATACGTCTCAAAATTGGAACGAAATGTGTTGATAAGCACAGTCTGACTCCCAACAGCCCAAACCCACCCTATTTCCATGTTCCCAGAGCAAGGGGCACCAGCTACCTTCTTGATCTTAAATCGACTGCGCAAAAAGAGCTTCTTTTCATTGATGGCAGTGGGAATACACTTGCTATAAATCAGTGTCTGCTTAACTGCTACAATGTTCCATTTCTGATTTTTATTTCTATCATCATCCGCTGTGATGTTTGGAAGTTTTTTATATAAATATTCATGGAAAGTTGATAATTTATACTTACTGTTTTTTTTTCATTAAGATTTCTTTATTTATTTAAGTAATCCCTACAGCTAGCGCGGGGCTCGAACTCACAAACCCCAAGATCAAGAGCCACATGGTGCACCGACTAAGCCAGCCAGGTGCCTCTGTTGAGTTCCTTTTTCAACCTCAAAATAAAAAGAACACTTTGCATTGGCATCCTTCACACTTCCATTGTTTTCACTCTTCTGAAAACTTGGGTGCAGCAAAAATACAATTTACTAAGTAAGTTAAATTAATTATATAACGGCCTCGCCACAAAAATAAAATACACCTTCAATGATACAATACAAACTTCTTTTTTCACACTCCCATTTCTAACCCCCACCCTCTGAAACCATGCCGTGTCAATGAGAGACCGGAACTGGTTTTTATTTCATCTATTTCTCCTTTGTCAACATGGCACAAGTTCCTCATATACTAATTTGCTTTCGTACATGTCAAAATAGGTAATCACAATCCCCTTAACACAGCCTTCGGTGGGCACAAAATAAAGTCCGTGGAATTTTGAATTCCTGATTAGACTGCATTTGCATGTCATTAATAAAATAACCTGAGAACAGGTGCTGTCAGTATCATGAACACACAAACTAAGGGCACAAGGGAAGCCTGTCTAAATAAAGCCGGGAAGCCACACTTGCACACAGGTCACATGAGTCCCTTACTTAAAGTTATTTATAACTCATCAAAGAGAGATACAGCCTTGTCTCTAAGCAATTTCGTTAGGGAATTTGCAGTCTTGGGTTTACGGTGAAAACTTCATGGACCCAACACTCAACACCCAACCCCTCCTGCCACACTTACCAGGTACCTCTCAGAGGACACACTGACTAAGATGAGGTCATCTCCAACGCGCACCTTTTCTCCTTCCGACCTCTGCTTGGAAGCAGGATGAATGGTCCACCAACAAGCCTCACCTGCAGGACGATTGGAAAGGGGAAACACGAAGAGATGCCTCTTATTTTAAAATCGATTTTGTCTGCCAGCGCCTCCAAAATCAAAGAGTCTTTCATAAAACAAGTCTTCAAGTCGGTCTCCCGATAAATAAATAAAATGGTTCTTCTCACCCAGCTTTCAGAAGTTTGAAAGTTCACTTGCAGTTTACTGCAAGTTCGTCTGGTAGACCACGGAACTCCAAAGACCGAGGCCCAATTAGCTTAGGGTAAACACATGGCAAAATGCGCAGATTCTCTGCAATGGAACCCGGTTGTGACATTTTGGGAAGTTTGGTGCCTCCCTCCCCACCCCGCCGCCCCCCACACTGAGAATTGCTTACAAGGTATTTATTTATTGTACCATATGGTCAAATCTACCAGTCATGCTGGTCTTACTGCATTCCTTCTATAATCACATGTTCCTTGCTCTCTGTAATAACCTCTAGTTTTCCGGCACATGATTTTCAAAAGGACTTGGCGTTTGCAATGTTGTGACAGTTGCATTATAGCATTTTAAAAACTCTGTACTTTGGGGGGATGCTAATTAAAAGTAGATGCAAAGTGTTGTCACTGAAATGTTACTATCCTGTGCCTTGTTTTATTTTTTATTTTACTTTCTAAAAAAAATTTTAATATTTATTTTTGAGAGAGAGGTTGAGAGAGAGCACAGGAGGAACAGAAAGAGAGGGAGAGAGACACAGAATCCAAAGCAGGCTCCAGGCTCTGAGCTGTCAGCGCAGAGCCCGATGCGGGGCTTGAACTCACGAATCATGAGATCATGACTTGAGCCGAAGTTGGATGCTTAACCAACTGAGCCACCCAGGAGCCCCTTATTTTTTATTTTCAAATATGGTAGTTTCTACTTAACTAAGGGTAAAATATAAGAGAATCCTACTATAGAAGGATACATCTTAAAAATATCTGGGTACACATTAACTCAAATAATTTCTTCCAGAACAAGTCAAGCATAAGCCTCCTGAGCCACACATCAATCCATTCTTCAGTCCCATTAGCTAAAAAATAAACTTAAGCAAACAATTCTTCAATGTGTTTAAAGTTCCTTTTAAAATCTAAATCTAAGTTCTATCCAAAACTGCGAGTAGGGTTTTAGTGATCTCTGTTATCTAATACTCATTCTTCCCCTTTGACCAGCTTTATTATTTTTCAGAACACTTATTTTCTTTCTTTCTTCTTCACCAATTCCCCAATGCCAAAATAAGTTCCATAATAGCAGGGGCTTTGTGTTTTTGTTCACTGGGGTTTCCCCAGCTGCTACTAGCAAATTGTAGGCACTAAATAAAAATTCACTTTGCATAAATGTGTAAATTAACCATCAAATACCACTTCTTAAGCATTCTTACAGCCAACATGTCATGTGCCCTGAGATGCTTTCCTTGTATAGACCACAGTCTTACTTGAATGTCACCTTGCAGGGTTCTTTATCTTTATTCACTCAGTTCACATTTTTAGGGTTGCAGGGAGTTTTTCATTCATTCACTCAAATGTTTATCAAGCAACCACACTCTGTCAATCACTGCTTTAGAAGTTGGGGATACACAGTAAACAAGGAATGAAAAGTTATCTGCCTTGTGAGTTTAATTCTCACAAGGCAGGCCGACAACAAGCAATAAATATAATAATTCAGCAATTCAGATGATGTAAAAAGCTACGGGAACACAGTACACCATAAAGGGATCACACACTGGCAAAGGGACTGCCTTATTTTGTTGTTTTGACGATTATATAATCATCTCAGTGTATGAAAACAAATTCTAGATCGTACATGTATTTGACTCTTTTTGAGAGACAGAACTAAAGACTTTTTCATGTCAATGTTGCTGAAGTAAATTAAAATGAGGAAACATTTCAAAACTAGCAAAAATGCAGAGAAATGATCAAGCTTCTAAAAATAAAAGTAATATTCCTCGTTTTGGTGCCTGGGGTTCTGGAATCTGTCATGCATGGTGATGTGTTGGTCTATGAAAAGTTAATTAGGTTGGTGAATATTTATCTTTATCCACTGGTTGTCTGTGAAAATTTTAGAAGGTGGTATTTTATTTTTTAAAATTTATTTTATTTATTCATTTTGAGGGGGAGAGGGGAGGGAGAGAGAGAGAGAGAGAGAGAGAGAGCAAGAGAATCCTAAGCAGGCTCCACACTGTCCACGCAGAGCCCAGTGTGGGGCTCAAACCCACAAACTGTGAGATCATGACCTGAGCTGAAATCAAGAGTCAGTGGCTTAACTGACTGAGCCATGCAGGCGCCCCTGGGAAATTATTTAAAAAGGTGGAAAGGGGAGAGGTATGAGGGGATAGCTTGACCCCTCCCCTGAAAGGAAGTACTCAATAAGAGTTGGTCTGTTTCCTTCCTTTGTTTTCTACTTGGTCTTTATTTTTATTTTTAATTCCAATTTTTCATTTAATTCCATAAAGTTTTGATTTATTTTTATTTTTAATTTTTATTTTTAATGCATGCTCATTGTAAAAGAAAATAATCAAATTGTACAGAGGCATATAAAGCGTAAAGTCCTCACTGCACTGAGAACAGAAACACCAACAGAGTCTATGTTCTCCTACTTTGATTCTTTCCAAGGGTAAATTGTGTTAATGTATGCATTTTCTGTTTCAAAATATAAAAATATATGTGTATTTGGACAGATATGTAGCCCTATGGACAGAGAAATGAGGCAGACTTTCATTTTTGACCTTTTTGTTGGAATCCTGACATGAAGCATGCTACATTTTTTAGACTTAAAATGTAGTAAATATTGTATTTGTATCCAAATCCCTAAGAAGAATGTTTGAGGTACAGTTTGAGTAACCAGTTAATTATGTGGGAACGACCAACCAATAGAAACAATATACACTTCCTCCTTCTACTAAAAATCTTCCTTAGAAAGTCATTCGTTTTTTTCTTGACTCCATCCATAAGAACATTTATCTAATGGATCTCCATGGCTTACAACTTCTCCCAGTCCAATCCCTGCCATGCTCTCTCTGAGCACGGCCTCACTGGGGCCCAAGGCGCTCACCTGTTGTGTCCTCTTGCAAGCCAACGTCAAAGGCCAGTTTATCAGTTGAAGACCGGGAGGTGGACAGACAGCACAGATACTGAAAGACAGAGAGTCAGTAGTTGTTGCTAAACATTTACGGTCCTGTGGGAGTTTAATTCTGACGCGTCATTTGCTATCATCAGTCTATCTCTGCTCTATCAGTCTTCTTCACATCTGGATGCTTCTGTGCACGGCCCCGATTTTTCATTGTGAGGGAGAACAACACTCATATGGCATTCATTAGGAGCAATGCTCTAAGGGAGATGCAGTCCTTTTTCTCCTCATGAAAAGACTTAGGAAATGTGTTCTGTCAGTAAAAGAAAACACATAACTGGGGATATGTTTGTATATCTCCCTTCATGTGATATTCATGATCGTAAGCAAAAGTACAACCTGATCTGACAGAAATCTTTCTCCCAAACAGAAATTTGAAATCTATTCACTCTCATCTTCTAGCTCTGGTTTCATTTTTGAAATTTTAACTCTCGGGGAACCTAGGTAGCTCAGTCGGTTAAGCGTCCGACTTTGGCTCAGTTCATGATCTCACAGGTCATGAGTTTGAGCCCCACGTCAGGCTCTGTGCTGACAGCTCAAAGCCTGGAGCCCGCTTCGGAGTCTGTGTCTCCCTCTCTCCCTGCCCTTGTCTCCCTACTTCTCTCTCTCAAAAGAATGAATGAATGAATGAATGAACGAACGAACAAACATTAAAAAAAGTTTTTTTAAATAAAATAAAATTTTCACTCTCTGAAATTCATCTGAATTCATTTTGGTGTGCAACATGTCACCTCACTGAAGTGAGGTTCTATCACGTGTATACGAGTGTGTGATTCCCTATGAGTAACTGAACTCTTGCAACACCATCATCTCCTTCCATCCCCCCCCCTTAAGTTTCCCTAACTGTATATGCTCGAACATAAAGTCTAGCATAATTTTTCAGTCCACCTTCCTGAACCGTACCCCAACCTCAGAAATCTTGCAAACTGGTATAAGAATGAGGACACAAGGATGAACGTAGTATAAGGTCAAGATACACTATCATCTACGTAACAAGTGCACTGCCAGCAAGACCAGGAGCCCTGCAAAGAGTACTCAGAGACGATTCTGGGGATGGAGCAAGTCCAGACCTCTCAGAGTTACCGAACAAATAGGGCAAAGCCTAGAAAATTCCTTCTATGAAACAGGATCCACCCACCTCAGTGGGAGTCAGTAACTGTGAAGAGGCGAGAGTGAATCAATTGGGACAGATGTGCCGGCACATTAAGTGGAAGTCAGTGCCATGGGGATGTAAAATGAAATTAACATGGAGATTCCAATTCTGCCTTTTGTCTACAAAACACTGGCTCCCAAAATTATACAAAAGTTGCTTTGAGGGTCCTCAAAAATGTTCTGAGCCAGTGTAGGACTGTGAGTCTCACCTTGAGAAAGGCTGCCCACGGTGATACCTGAGGTTCATAGACTTTAGCTCTAAATATATTAAGTGTCTTCCTTTATCTTATTAAAGTCTTCTGTTACATCCTGCAATAATTACAGTACTGGGTACTATAAATATTACCATAAATTCTCTCTTCCAATAATATTCACAACAACTATGAGGTAGGTAATATAATTATTCCACTAAATGTTGATTAAGTTCCATGAGGACAAGGATATGATCTTATTCACTACTATACCCAGCACCTAAAACAGTACCTAGCACACTTGAGAAAGTGAGTCTGAACCCAGATTGACTGACCAAGTTCTGGAATAGAATTCTTTCCATGAAGTTTTAATGCACGATGGCTGTATGCAAATAGGTTGTATTTATGTATTTATCTAGTATCCAGCCACTTTACTAGAGTATTTTCCTAAATTTTATTCCTTATATTGCTGTGTCAGCCAAGAGATCCAGAACCATGTTAATGTACTTTTGGTTTTGTTTATTTGTTTGACTTGGTTTTGTCAAGAACCACCTTAGTGTTTGACAATTAAGATTGATGTTGATTATTGAATCGATGTTTATATTTTATCACTGAGAAATTAATCATCAATGCTTAGTTTTTATTAGAAATGGGTGTCGAGTTTTATTAAAACCTTTTTCAATACCTGTTAAGATGATCACAATTTTTCTTATCTGGCCTATTTATATGATGTAGCACATTAATAGAAATGATATTATTAAGTCATCATTAAAATGGTATCTACAGTTTTCCTATACTTCTCTTCCTATACTTTTGAATTCCATTCACCAGAGCTTTAGGTCAGGTTTTCACACTGGTAATCATGAATAAGACTCAAAATTTTAAGTTTATTTTGAGAGAGAGAGAAAAAGAGCATGAGCGGGAGGGGCAGAGAGAGGCAGAGAGACAGAATCCTAAGAAGGTTCTGCGCTGTCAGTGCAGGGCTCAAACACAATGAACTGTGAGATCATGATTTGACGCTTAACCAACTGAGCCACCCACGTGCCCTGACTGACAATTTTTTATATGTTTTTGGGTACTGATACTGAGGCTATGCTTGGTCACCTGTTCTGAAGTGATTTACATAATATCAGAATTATGTAAATCTCTAAAACAGATTTTCTTCATGAAAGAAACAATCAATTATATTATACTTCTAAATGTTGGACCATCATGTATTCATGAAAATTATATTGATGAAGAATTTAAATAATGTGGAAAATGCTTATGCTACAATAATATGTTTAGAAAATCAGGATATAAATTTGGTTATGTAGTAAGATCTCAATTATGTAAAAAATTAACAGAAAGGATTAAATTTTTATTTTTATTTTTTAACATTCATTTATTTTTGAGACAGAGAGAGACAGAGCATGAGCAGGGGAGGGTCAGAGAGAGAGAGGGAGACACAGAATCCGAAACAGGCTCCAGGCTCTGAGCTGTCAGCCCAGAGCCCGATGCAGGGCTCGAACTCATGGACCGCGAGATCATGACCTGAGCCGAAGTCGGACGCCCAACCGACTGAGCCACCCAGGCACCCCAAGGATTAAATTTTTTTAAAGTCCCTACACATTCTTCTCCCATTAACATGATCATGAAGAATTGTGTCATCTGTAATTTCCAAATCTTATAAAATAAATATGTATTGGTTTTATAACCTAGTAACGCTTTTACAAGAGTAGAATAAAACTTTTATGCATTTTACAAACTATATAAAATAATAATGCATATTATATAACATAAAAATATATAGAAGTATATCAAGTATGTATCTAGATAGACAGATATGTATATGAGTATCTATACCTATATGGATAACACTGTGGATATAGACTTTTTCAATGTTATCCTTCAGTAATTTTCTAATAAATTAACTGTTTAATTTCTTTAATTATAAAATTTAATTTTCTAATAAATGAACTGTTTAAAACAAAAACAGAAATGAGTAATATTTATTTGACTCTTACACCTCTGTCTTCTTAAAACCAGTCTATCAAAAATTAAGATAATAAAAAATAGGAGTCGTAAATGATAGAATTGAGGGACTTTACAGATCATCTAAGCTAACTCTCATTTTTTAAATGAGAAAAAATAAATAAGGTACAAAGATACTAAAGAATGCATCCATCCCAATTTATTAATACCATCAATGAAATGCTAGTACCAACACTTCCTGCTGATGTATATCCAAATGAGCCCTGTAAGAGATGAAATCAAAATGCATACTCACCATGCCACTATAGGAATGGCGTAGCAATATGGCATGTCCGTACAGGAGTGTTCGATGACCACCACCTTGAGCAGTCTACATAGAAAGAAGAAAGGGTCGACAAGAAAAAAAAAAAGAAGAGTAAACTTAACTACGTCAATAAAATACTCTCTTGCTATCAAGGAAACATTTAATAGGAAGGAATAAAATAAAAGTAAGCAAAGTGCTGTGATAAGAATGTTTAAGTTGGAATAAGGCTACCAAGAAAAATCTCTACTGAGAGCCTGACAGTTGATCTAGTTCTTGAAGAATGAACTTGATTTTGGTAACTGTAAGTACTTACCAGAATTTGTAATTACTTATTTATAGTTGTTTATTGTCTCTATTTCCCATTACATTGTGAGCTGCACTGGGCAGGGACTACGGTACCTTAGTCACCCACTGTACCCCAGGTTCCTGGCAAAATGCCTGGCACACAATAAGGACTAAATAAATATCTGTTCAATGAAAGAGAACTCCTAAAGCACAGAATGGATCAAATCATCTACAGGTTTGAAATTGTTTCATGCCTTCCAACTGTTTTTTTTTTTTTAAGAGTCCAAATTTTTTAATATGAAATAGAGAAATGCTTCTCAAATTTTAGCATACTTACAAATCACTGGGAAAGCTTACTAGGATAAGGAGTGAGGATACTGACTTATTTATACTTCAAGAAGTGAAGAAAGTACATTAATATATTTTTTTAAGTTTATTTATTTATTTAGAGAAAGAGACAGAATGTGCACAAGTAGGGGAGGGGGAGAGAGAGAGAATCCAAAGCAGGCTCCATGCTGTCAACGCAGAGTCCATTGTGGGGCTTGATCTCATAAACCATGAGATCATGGCCTCAGCCAAGATCAAGAGTTGGACGCTTAACCAACTGAGCCACCCAGGTGCCCCAAGAAAGTACGTTAATATATTATACTACTATAGCTCTTTTCACTCAAAAGATACCTGCTTCCTACTGTTCCGTACAACTCCTTAGGATAACTTTTTTTTACATGTTATGCTCAAAAGACCTCAGAACCATTCTTAAAACAGGTCTTGAAAGGGATTCAAATAAGAAAACCTGCTTTAAAAAAAGGAGAATCGCTTTTTTCATACACTGAAAGGGAAAAATCTACTTTGCAAAATCATATTCCTTCTCAGAACTAGGCACTCTTTGAAAAGTATTCATTTCTTTTAAAATAATGTTTGATTCGTGTAGCCAAGAACAATTTTATTCACCTTGCCTGATGTGGATCACTCTGACAGGAGCTTACCTTTTCATACCACATATAGGTTCCACAGCCACAAAATACAACTGACCTTGAGTAACACTTAACAGTCACACCAATCAAAATAAGATTTTTTAAAAATGAAGGACAAGGCCTTAGATTTAACCCAAAAGTGGCAAATGATCCTTTTACTCTGACACTTTGCTTTAGTTCACTTATATAATAATATGTACACATACACACACGCGCACACACACACACACATATATGTAAATGTTCAAATTGGTTAAGGGAGATATTCCAATTACAGATTTTATACAACTAGGCAATTATAGATTTTACACTATAGATTTCCTCACCACTTAAATACAAATTTATGCTGCAGATTTAGTTTTAATAGAACTGAAAAAGTATGCAAATAACCCACACTAAATTAACTTTGTTACTTAAGAGAGCACAATTAACACAAAGTGAATGCAATTTCTGTCACATGGTCCACACTACTTTTTCTCTAATGTCTCATTTTATTTTTTATATTTATTTAAGTCATCTCTATCCCCAATATAGGGCTTGAACTCACGACCCCGAGATCAAGAGTGGCATTCTCTTCAGAAGGAGCCAGCTAGGCACCCCTCTGTGTCATTTTAAATGGTACTACTCCAATTACCTCTAAATCAGAAAAAAATAAAGTGTGTAATTTCCATACTTGAGCATATATTGGATAATTGTTCATTCAACAAACGTATATGAAAACAATTATGTATGTGAGATTGATTCAAAGAGATACCTTGGTTCTTTTCTGTGTTTTTTTATTTTGTTTTTTGATTTGGTTAGTTGTGTCAATGTTTTTGTTAAATTTGGCCTGGTCCTTGCTTTAATTTAAGTGAACAAATATTTAGGGACTTCCTCTGATATTGGGAACTTCTGGTACTTTATGAAGTGGCTATACCGAATACTAGCCAGTTCTAGAGTTCTTCCTTCAACACTCTACAACACTGTGCTTCAGGTAGACTATTGGACTTCCCTTGAGAATTTCAATGAGAAAAAGATCATCACTGCTAGGTGATGTATCAGGACCCCAGAACAAAGGTCCATTTTCCCTTTAGCCTCCCAAACCTAAACCTATAAGGACTCAGCTGTATAACCATATTATGCTTTGGGAATCCCGCCAGGACCAACTAGGTTAAGAGTCAATCAAGCTAATGTAGTTCAAGGCTGGCCCCCTTTCAAGAACATACACAGGAAAAAAATAATCTTAGTGGTTTTTGAAGTTAACCTATTAACCGTTTTTTGGACTCTGACACATGGGCAAACTAAGCATTGCTTTCAATTGTACCAATTTAGAAAAGTAGAAAAATGACATTTTACGTGAGACAAATAGACTTTTAGTTCCCACGAAAGCCATCTATACTCTAACTAGTCCTGCTAATTCTCCATTAAGTATCACACGAAAGAAACACTCTGTCCTATGTGTTAGAAGACTACTGTCTGAGAGGTACAGTGCACTTGATGCTAAGGGTAGCACGCATAATATTTTCTTATTTTCAATAAGAACTGAAAGCTCTAATTATTCATTTACTCAACAACTATATACTGGATCCCACGTAGTTTCCTTCAAATATTTGCACACTAACAACAAAGAAAACAAGTTTAAGAGTTACTTCTTTGTGGGGTGCCTAGGTGGCTTAGCCCGTTAAGCATCCAACTTCGGCTCAGGTCATGATCTCACAGTCAGTGAGTTCGGGTCCTGCGTCGGGCTCTGTGCTGACAGCTCAGAGCCTGGAGCCTGCTTCGGATTCTGTGTCTCCCTCACTCCCTGCCCCTCCCCTGCTTGTGCTCTGTCTCTCTCTTGCACTCTCAAAAATAAATAAACCTTAAAGCATTTGTTTTAAGGAGCTAATTATTTGTATGATTCTTAATGCCTCCAACTATGGGATGCATTATCATCAGATCCTTTTCGTAAAAATATTACCTGGAACTTACAAGTCCTTGAATACATTTCCAAGCATGACTTAGGTTCTACCCGTCCCTGAAAATGCAGCTGCTGGTACCCTAGCCCTGCCTCTAAGGTTGGTTGAGTCTGTGATGTATTTAGTGAGCTGCTGGTTATCAGCCCTTCATGGGCCCCCCCAGCAGAACCAGGATCTGGAAATCAGCTCCTGCTAGACTACTGTGGTCTCCTGTAGACGATGAGGGTCTATGTTAAGGTGCTACTGCCATTTTAGGTGGAAAAAATAACAAAAACATCAACAACTATCATTTCCAAACTCTCTCAGTACTTCTGATGTTGGAGAGCTAACCATCAGTTATTAAAAGGTGAAATTTGACTTTCTGAAAATATCAGCTAAAAACACGTTTTCAGGGGCGCCTGTGTGGCTCAGTCAGTTGGGTACCTGACTGTTGACTTTGGCTCTGGTCATGATCCCAGGGTCACAGGATCGAGCCCCATGTCTGACTCCACACTCAGCATGGAGATTCTCTCTCTCTCTCTCTCCCTTTACTTCTCTCCCCCTATTCGTGCTCTCTCTACTTCTCTCCCCCTATTCGTGCTCTCTCTCTCTCTCTCTCTCTCTCTCTCTCTCTCAGATTAAACAAAAACAAAAACAAAGAAAGCATGTTTTCAGTTCTGTGTGTGGGTTTGGACCCATTATCCCTGAAATGACTGACACGGTTAATGTTCCACAACAGTGTAAAAAACATGACCTCATGAGCTATAAGTGGATAAAAGAGTCCAGAGTACAAACAAAATCTAATCAACACTGTTGTATGTGTTCTAAACCAGCCTCACTTCAAGTTTTATACAAATCTTAATATCAATTTAGTATTATTAGGCATTCCTATGCTTCTGGCTTGCCAGGATCTTACTCAAGATGTCCAATTAGGGGACCCATATTGTAAGTAAAAGCTTTGATGTACATGCTTCTATGTTTACGTTTATTTAGAACAATATGCCATCACGGGGTATAATTTATTCATGCTACCCTCTGTGGGAAGAGGGACAAATTGGATCATTGTAACTACATTTGATGTATAAGAGCAGAAAAGCACAAAACATAAAATCATAATAGCAATGACTAAGATACTGAAGAGGTTTACACACACAAAAAATTTACTGGCACTGTGTTTCTGTTGTTTTGGTGGTGGTGTTGTTGTTGTTGTTTTTGGCTCTGTGTTCTTTAAATATGTGTTTGTATTATATATTGGCTTATTAGCATGTCTCCCCTATTATTACTCTTTAACACTATCTAATTTACTAACTGTATAATATCTAAATACTTTAAGTTTTCTGTTTTTCTATTTTTTTCTGTATAAAAATGCTATGTTAATAAATGTAGGACATCATAATTCCAGGCCCTTATTATGCAAAAAGGTTGTTTTTGTAATAAGTCAGACCACAGCATTTTTCTGTATTCCTTGACTGCTATGACATAACATGCCATTTTAGAAGTAAAACAATGAAATCTTAAAAGAGATTTATTACTGCAGGTGATCCTTGAGTACACGCCAAAATATGAAACAACAGACAAGAACAAGAAATTTGTATTAGAGAACTTCTTTCATTGTGCTCAGATATTTAAGCAGAGAAGCTTTTAAGTTTACCTTCAAATCCTAATAGTCAAATTTGGGAAATGAGTTGTTCCAGGGAGAAAAATGGAAAAATATCTCCATGCTTAAACTTTTAAATCATCTGACAATGACCTAAAAAAATGCAACTGTGAACGGCACAAGATCAAAGAAGAATCACACAGAATTGGGGGGCCTGGTATTTCGGTCAACCTATGGGTCCCCAGCAGCAGGACACAGACACTCGCAGCCCTGCCTTCTTTAACAGGGAATCACGTAATAGATTCACAAGATGATTATAATAACTGATGAGAAATCTGTCTTCGGTGCAGAGTAAATGTGTCTGACGAAGCCAGTTGAACACTGTCAAGATGGCCATTTCGCATTGGATGGTGTACCTCTGATGGGTGTCTTAACCTAAAGGTCTCCTGGGGAAGCAGACCGAAGGTCTATTAACCAACCACTGCGCCAAGAGTAGAAATGGGCTCTCACCACAAGGAAACATCTGTCTGGTTCTGGGAGATTAAACAATGCCTGTCCAGGTATGAAACCCAAAGCAAATCACGATTGGAAGATGAAAGCTAAAGAAAATTTGGCATCTTTTCCCGTTTAAGTGGCTTAAATTGCTATAACTTCACACATACACCCTCTGCTTAGATTCTAACCTCTCTGGATCATCCAATGCAGGTACAAAAATAAGCCATCGGGCTTCTGGCTTTGCAGTTAAAGGGAATTAGACCCTAATCAAATTATTCCAGGTATGCTACCTGGTTTAAATGGATTCTACATCATCTTTATTTTTTTTAATTTACATTTTAGGTAGTTAACGTACCATGCAATATTGGTTTCAGCAGAACTTGTCTGGTCACTACTCGTCTCCTACACGCAGTGCTCCCCACACGTGCCCTCCTCCATTCTACATCATCTTTCTGTTTGCACTGAGTTTTCTATGAACCTGCTCTCATGAAAACGCTTGAAAGAGAAGTTTAAGGTAACCATCCCATTCATCCTCTTCCAAGGGGAAGTAGATATGGCATTGGATAAGGGACCGGTATGATAAAACGGCAAGATGGAAAAAAGAGCAGTGTAAATGCAGATTTGGCAAGAAAAACTGAATTTTTCAAACCCCATTTCATTAGGTATGTATTCATATCTGCAAGGAGAGGACATACTCATGTTTTGCTGCTATTTATACCATTTCTCAACTAAAATGCTTGTTTCATGATGTTTAATTAAGTGGTTAACGTCCTCTCTTCCCAATGTTAAGGTTATAATAGTATCTTCTGTTATTTGAAATTTAGGAAAATGTTTTGTGTCCTTGATGATAGATGGCTTCAAAGAAGTCATCTGCTCTGTCACCCCAACCAAACTGTCAAATTCTTAATGTTAATGAATAGGTCCAGTTGTGAGGACCCCACAACACTCATAGTACAGAGTTTTGGAAAATATGAATGACAGACATAGACTCAAGAGACACTCAACCATGGACACTTTGCTTCCTTTTCTTCCATGCGACCTTTTAAATCTACATCCAGAATTTTGACTTAATAGGTTTTGTAGTTTATATCTTTTGAAATGACATTCTTTTGGGGTGCCTGAGTGGCGCAGTTGGTTAAGTGATCTCAAGGTCAGGTCGTGATCTCACAGTTCGTGGGTTTGAGCCCCACGTTGGGCTCTGTGCTGACAGCTCGGAGCCTGGAGCCTGCTTGGGATTCTGTGTCTCCCTCTCTCTCTGCCCCTCACCCACTCACACTCTGTCTCTCTCTCTCTCAAAAATAAGTAAATATTAAAAAGAAATTTAAAAAGAAATGGCATTCTTTTGGATTTTTAAATTATATTAAGCCTTCACTGAGTGAATACAATAAATTTCTCTACACATTGTTTCTTGGCTTTTCGAATAAAAAAATTAAATTTCATGAATGTTATATGAGAAAAAATGGTAGGTACATAAAAATAAAACAAAAAACTTCTAGTTTATATCTCAAAAGAACGACATTCTGCTCTTCTTCGTCATATTTCCTTCAATAACATGTCACGTATTTTTGTCTCCTCTCTCAACTTGTCTTTTAAGATCTTT
The DNA here is from genome assembly GCF_018350195.1 of Panthera tigris. NCBI lineage: Eukaryota > Metazoa > Chordata > Mammalia > Carnivora > Felidae > Panthera > Panthera tigris. The sequence goes on from NC_056670.1 coordinate 11,336,883, forward strand.
CCATTTTTGTAATTTGGTTAAGAAATGAAAAGGGTTAAATTATTTTCACTTCTCCTGTAGCAGCTTCATGGTGCCTCTTCCAATTTCCCAGAGTACAAATTTCATATTGTATTCATGCAAGACAGCTTTAAAAGTAAAACAGCCAATATGATCCCCAGAGTGAAAATTCTAAATGGAAAGCTGTGAAAAAAACAAGTTTTGATAGGAGAAATTCCTAACATCGGCTAAATAAAACTTAATGTCGTACAATATGACCCAAAATGTCAAACGTTGTTCCTTAAGACGTCAAATTTAAATGTGTGATTTATTTAAATTTACAAGTTCCAAAGTTTGATTTAATTTTTAAAAACTTGAAAATGTGAAGAAAAGTGCCACGAATTAAAAAACAAATCCATGTAACCAAATTTAAAACGCACCAAGTATTACATATAGACCAGATGATCCAATGTCTTACCTTCATCATGAATTTCTGTAGGGGCAGAAGGAAAAGAGAGAAAATATTATACATTTTTGCAAAGACTTCTTAAAAATAGCTCTTATTTATAAAGATTCCACTGTTCAAAATAGAGTTATGTGAACAATAAAAAAACTACCACACTCACTGTGAGATCACAAGAAAACTTAGTATCAACTACATACTAGAGGAAAGCTGTAGCAGGCAAAACTCTCTTTGAAATTGTCTTTATATCAGTTTTTCCTACTTCTGTGAAAACATGCTGCTGTACTTTAATGCATGATTCGATTTATAACATAGCCACTAAGCACCAAAAGAACCAAAGGTATATTCTGAAAATGATACTCAAAAATGCTTTATAACTTTTTTTTATCTCTTGCATAAAAGTGCAGTGATATAAAACAGCAACCGAACAAAGTTTAGTAAAAATAGTGGATTAGAAACAGGTAAGGTGGATTGTAAATTAAGATGCCGTGATATGCTGTTTATATGTCATGCAAAACAACAATAAGCAGGTTCTAGACACTACATATTCTGAGATGTGTATTTCAAAGAAAAACCACAAAAACTTTTCTCTTTTTCCCTTAAAACATTTCTCTTATGATTTGCATATATAATAATAGCTCATTTTACTTCTGCAAAACATAATTTGTACATACATTTCTTCATTTTTCCTTAGACCCATAAAATTTGACTGCCTCCTCTTAGAAGAGGTTCACAGATGCAAAAGAGCTAAGAAGGAAAAATAACAATATATTTCCAAACTTAGGGTTAAATTTAGCTGTCACAGTGTTTAAGTCCTAAAGAGAAAAGATACGTTCACATTCATTTTAAAGACAACAGCAAGGGGAAGTTATCTAACATAGTATTTGTAAATACCAGTTATTTTCCTGAAACATACATGCATAGTAATTTACATGTTACTAAATGGAAACTCTACTTTGACTGTTTTTTTTCATTTTTAATATTATATTTTTTAATGTTGTTTTTAAGTAATCTGTACACCCAACGTGGGACTCAAACTCACAACCCCGATCAAGAGTTGCATGCTGTTCTGAGTGAGACAGACAGGTGACTCTTTAATATCAAAAATATAAGGAAAATGTGTAAAGAACCATTTCATTCTTAGCTTTAAAAATATAGGCTGTTTGGTTACAATTTTGTAAGTGATATCAATGGTAAATGACATCAGAAAATTTATTTTCCATGATGAAACTGGCCAATCAGATCCTATTATGAGATCTCTAGTGATGTAAATATCACCAGATGAGGAATTAGGAAAAATCCTTTTTAAAGCCTTAATTAAAAGAAAAACACAATTCCAAACATTTGGTACAGATCATAGCTTATAACAGATACTTTATTCATGAGTTTTTGTTTTTGTTTTTAATTGAGCTCAGTTTCGGAGATTTTTCCTTGAGAAATGTTCTCAGGCTGATTTTCTGTTTTCTAGGTTAAACTACATCAGAACTGTAATAAATAGAGAAAAGAACGGTCAGGAGAGTCAGAACAGAGGGCTGCTATTTACAATTCCTAAGTAGTGTCTTAACTACAAGAAGGGCGAGTCACTGGGGAGAGTAATCCAGATATATGATAAAAGAGAACAAATACTGAAAATTAGCAAAGGCCAAAATATCCATCTGCAGCATGAGAAAAAACAGCTCATGTACCAGACACACATTATCAAAAGATAATCAAAAACATGAAAGATTACTTGTGGCATTACTGACATTAACCTTCTGTGCAAACCACTGGTTGGTCCATTTGCCTCAAGCGCCACTGATAACCAAGTGATAACATTATGACAAGTTCAAAGGGGATCACTGGGGAATGAAAAAGCAAGCAAGATACATTAAAACAAAAAGGATATATATGTAATTTTAATCTCAATGTAAACACTGCCTAGATATGATAAAAAGCAACAGAAAAAAGAGTAATAACAAAATCCTTTAAAAGGTGCTGACATGATTAAAAGAAGAAACTCATGCCTAAAGATAAATATTGAAGAGAATAGGCTTGATTTAGGTTAGAGAGTATCACCTTATGCTTCCACTTTACTGAAAGAATTATTTATTTCCCTCATGCAAAGGTCATTAGATAAAAGCTAAAATTCTATTAGACAAGATACAGAAACAGAGGACTATAAACGAAGGAAGAGTCCAGGCACCAAGGTGAATTGACGCTGCTTTCTGTCTAGAAGAAACTGGTGGAGGATGAAACACAAGGGGGAGATTTTAGTTCTTTACTTCTGAATTGGTAGGTCCGACGAAGCTTCAAACGTGAGCAAGAGCTGGAGGCAGAGCCCCCATTACGCTACGTTCACATGAACCAGGAAGAGAATTAGACATCCTTGAGCTGTAACTCACAGATAGATGGCCATGAGGGGGGCCAATGGATGGCAAACGGAAGCAGAATAGTCTTTGGTCTGTAAGTTTATGTCATTTGATCTAGCACAGCTGAGAGACCTGAAGGGCTTTCTTGGCATATGCAAATGATTATGAGTAGGAAAACAAATCAAATAGCAATACTCCATTAGGAAAATTGTAATCAAACACGGGACATCAAGAGAATGCATAATTACACGTTGGTATAAAGAAAGAAGCAGTGATTCGGGAGACTGAAAAAGCTTCTCTACCATAACTAGGCCTTTCAGTTCAACTTTGAATTTTTTAAACTGTTATTTCAGTGGCGCCTGGGTAGCTCAGTCGGTTAAGCATCAGACTTCATTTCAGGTCATGATCTCACAAGTTTGTGAGTTCAAGCCCCATGTCGGGCTCTGTGCTGACAGCTCAGAGCCTGGAGCCTCCTTCAGATTCTGTGTCTCCCTCTCTCTGTGCCCCTTCCCTGCTTGCATTCTCTCTCTCCCTCTCTCTCTCTCAAAAATAAAAATTAAAAAATTTTAAATAAACTAAAACAAGCTGTTATTTCAGTTTTATGAAATGATAACTGATTTAAAAATGTAATACTTCCATACATGGACCTGTCTTAGAAATTTTTTATTTTTTTATTTTTTTATTAAAAAAAATTTTTTTTTTAATGTTTATTTATTTTTGAGACAGAGAGAGACAGAGCATGAGCAGGGGAGGGGCAGAGAGAGAGGGAGACACAGAATCTGAAACAGGCTCCAGGCTCCGAGCCGTCAGCACAGAGCCTGAGGCGGGGCTCGAACTCACGAACTGTGAGATCATGACCTGAGCCGAAGTCAGACGCTTAACCAACTGAGCCACCCAGGCGCCCCATCTTAGAAGTTTTAAAAGAACCTTTACTGAAATAATCTTCTCAAAAATTATATAGATCTGGAATTAGCACAAAATAAACATTTGGGGGCTTGTCACTAAAAAGAATTATCCAATCCAACAATCTGAAAGGCTAGGGCAAAATTTTGATGCAGGAGGACCTTTTAAAACAAAGTTTTCACTGAGGGCAGGAAACGTCCTACTTTGCACACAGGCTATCCACTGAATTTGTTTGCCATCTTTTCTCTTGCATGTAGCAAGATGCTAGGATTTCTCCATAATCCCCCAACTGGTAACCTCTACTTTGCAAGTGGGGATATACATCTGGTAAATTTCACGATGTTGAAAAAAGAAAAAGACCTCTCACCACCAAAGACTTGAGGTTATTGGTGGCTATCTGTTTAACTGAAGTATAAGTGACAGGCAATGTTTTGTTAGTTTCAGGTGTATGACATTGCTTCACCAATGTATAGATTACGTAAAGCTCCCCACTGTAAGTGCAGTCACCAAACATTATGACAATATTATTGACTATATTCCCGATGCTGTACTTTTCATCTCGGTGACTTATTTTATAACTGGAAGTGTGTATCTCTTAACCCGCTTTACCTATTTTGACCATCGCCCCCGCCCCACCGCCACGTTCCCTCTGGCGACCACTAGTTTGTTGTATGTATGAGTGTTTCTGTTTTTTTGTTTCTTCATTTGTTTTTTAGATTCCACATGTAAGTGAAATGACATGGTATTTATCTTTCTCTGTCTGACTTCACTTATCATAATTCCCTCTAGGTCCATCCATGTTGGTGGTTATCTTATTTTATTTTATTTTTTTTTCCAATATATGAAGTTTATTGTCAAATTGGTTTCCATACAACACCCAGTGCTCATCCCAAAAGGTGCCCTCCTCAAAACCCATCACCCACCCTCCCCTCCCTCCCACCCCCCATCAACCCTCAGTTTGTTCTCAGTTTTTAACAGTCTCTTATGCTTTGGCTCTCTCCCACTCTAACGTCTTTTTTTTTTTTTTTTTCCTTCCCCTCCCCCATGGGTTTCTGTTAAGTATCTCAGGATCCACATAAGAGTGAAACCATATGGTATCTGTCTTTCTTGTATGGCTTATTTCACTTAGCATCACACTCTCCAGTTCCATCCACGTTGCTACAAAAGGCCAGATTTCATTCTTTCTCGTTGCCAAGTAGTATTCCATTGTATATATAAACCACAACTTCTTTATCCATTCATCAGTTGATGGACATTTAGGCTCTTTCCATAATTTGGCTATTGCTGAGAGTGCTGCTATAAACCTTTAGGTACAAGTGCCCCTATGCATCAGTACTCCTGTATCCCTTGGGTAAATTCCTAGCAGTGCTATTGCTGGGTCATAGGGTAGGTCTATTTTTAATTTTCTGAGGAACCTCCACACTGCTTTCCAGAGCGGCTGCACCAATTTGCATTCCCATGTTGGTGGTTATTTTAAATTAATAATGTTCCCAATATATTTGAGGGACCAAAAGAAGTTTAAAAGTAACAACTCCAAGGTCCAAGTGTATATCAATATATACTACCTAATAGGATATATGTACGCATATTTGTAATAACAAAACCCTCAACTATTTCTCTTATGATAAAAATACCGTATGTAAATACTTAACTTTCTAGGGATTCTCCACTGAAAATATCCAAAACGGAACTGATTGACAGGCATGTTGACTGCAGGCCCAGAGAGCATCTAAAAGGGGCACGGCTTCCATTACCATGAAAGAGTAGTGATACCCGTAATCATTGAGCCTGTGGCTATGCTCTCACATGGCTCATAACAATAACTATCTGGTTACAGGTGCATGCTCGTATCTTTTAAATAATTCACTATATTTTGGGGGCAGATTGGTCATCACTGTTGTCATTTTCAACCTATTGACAATTCTGTACAGAAAGGATTTACGTGAACTGCCTTTTCTTCTGAGTGTAATGAATTTGACAATATATATGTGTGTAATTATCCACTTCTTCTTTTGAAGGGCGAAGAAAAATAAATGCTTCTGAAAGGCTACCATAAATCCTCCCATTCTGGCTCGCTGACACAGGTTTATAAATCACTGAGCTGCATGAACGCCTAAAATATGAAGTAAAAGAGCTATTTAGGGCTTGCCTCTTTTTGTAGCTTGTCTCGTGAAAAAAATTTCTCTAAATCAAAACCAACAAATTGATCTCTGCACAAAATATATGGATCACAATGACCCGAAGATACATAAAGCCTCACCTCTACTCAGATCACCACCTACATATAAAAAATTATGTATATCAGGGTGTCTGACTTCGGCTCAGGTCATGATCTCACGGTTCACGAGTTCAAACCCCATGTCGGACTCTGGGCTGACAGCTCAGAGCCTGGAGCCTGCTTCAGATTCTGTGCCTCCCTCTCTCTCTCTGCCCCTCCCCAGCTCATGCTCTCTCTCTGTCTCTCAAAAATGAATTAACATTAAAAAAAATTTTTTTTTAATTTTTTTTTTTAACGTTTATTTATTTTTGAGACAGGGAGAGACAGAGCATGAACAGGGGAGGGTCAGAGAGAGGGAGACACAGAATCCGAAGCAGGCTCCAGGCTCCGAGCTGTCAGCACAGAGCCCGACGCGGGGCTCGAACTCACAACCCGTGAGATCACGACCTGAGCTGAAGTCGGCCGCTTAACCGACTGAGCCACCCGGGCGCCCCCCAAAAATTTTAGTTGTGTATATCAAAGTAGAGAACATTCTATCTTTTTCCAAACCATTTCAAACACGTATGAACCTTGAAAACATGAAAGCATTTCACAGGCCCTCACATGGCAGTACGTGCACATGAAAACACATTACTGTTTTTAAACTGCTATTCAGTTAGGAACATTCGAAAGAATTGTGTATCTTGACAATTACAACAGCATCAACGTATTCCCGAAAAGAGCAAGTATATGTACGAGACCTCATTCGGTCTACAGACACTACTCCACATCTGACAAATATCACACTGTTTTCCATCCCTTCGTCCCAGCTCCACCCAACCCCACGCACTAGGCTACCATGCTAGAGGCCTGCAACCCCAGGCACCACGCTAGAGGCCGATGCTATGGGTTAGGGGTGCCAGAAGGCTGGGGTGGACGAGACAGAAATAACAGGCAATCTATCACCTGCTACTCCAGACCCACCAACGTTATTCTCCCTTCGTGTATGAAGAGCAACATTTGATTACTCAACGGGCTTATGATTAAATGCAAAATACTCAAAGATGCTCAAAGAGACACTGGGAAACAAGTGGAGAGAGGAAGGGCGGGAAGGAGGGAGGAAGAGATTGATCAAGACTGATTGACCTTTGATGAAGCTATCCGGAATTATACTATCAGAAAATTCACAAAGGAGCCATTTGCCTTTCCATATATATGTAAATTTTACAGGGCTCCTAAAGGTCTTAATCTGCGGTTGGTAAATGCCCTGTGTAGTTAAGCAAGTATAACTGTTAAAATGGGACACCTGTCTCAGAACAAAGTGACGGCAAAGAGCACCGCATTCCAAACTTACTGTTATACCACCAAAAGGGGCGGCTGAAAATCGGCCTGCTGCCCTTGGCTGACCCCCAGCTCTGGTCTTCCAGAAGCGGTCGGGGAGCAAAAGGATGGTTCTTGGAAGGAGGTTTTGGGAGCTTCTGAGTCCTGCTCTTGCCCACTCAAGCCTGGCCTCACCTCAAGCCTAGAGAGAGTGGCTTTGGGGACACCTGTGTCCCCCAGGAGGTGGGACACAAGAGACCGGTGTCTGACTGTGCCTGGAGATGAAGACGAAGAGACGGGCTAGGCAGGCTGCGGCAGCAGAGGGCAAGGAGGGGGCTTGCTGCTAGAGACAGGCTGCCCCAGAAAGAGCCGGCCTGGGGATGTCCGTAATGCCCCCAGGAGGCCTTGGGACAAGGCAGTCGTCACCACTGACCAGCTGGGGGATCATGGCTGAGGCAAGAGAACCACAGGTCAGATTTCTGGTGACGGGCATTCCCCAGAAAACCCTCCCAAGTGCCCCAGAGAGCGCTCGCCTTAACACCTGACAAGCCCAATGAAGGTCACTGTCATCAAGAAAGACTTCCTGCCAGGGGCACGTGGGTGGCTCGGCTGGTTAAGCGGTTAAGCATCCGACTTTGGCTCAGGTCATAATCTCGCAGTGTGTGGGTCGGAGCCCTGCGTCGGGCTCTGTGCGGACAGCTCAGAGCCTGGAGCCTGCTTCGGATTCTGTCTCCCTCTCTCTGCCCCTCCCCTGCTAGTTCGCTCACTCTCTCTCTCAAAAATAAACATTAAAATTTTTTTAAAAAAAGACTTCCTGCCAACTTCCGTCTTCTTCCATGTTCCTGCTGCACCCTGACAGGGGCAGAAGCGCGGGGCAATGGGCAAGGGCGTGAGGACCCTGGCAGAGCGAAGTAAGAGGCAGCTTCCCAGCCCTTACCCCCCCTCCCCTCCTGGGTTCCAGCCTGCGGTGGCCCGAGCTCCAACACAGGTTAACCTACATCAACTTCAGACCCCCCCGATTGCACAGGGTTGCATGATTCGGTTACCAAAATGAGACTTTTGTGACTTGAAATGACTGGGGGAGGGGTTCTTTCTGTCTGGATATAAGAGAGGTCATGGGACCCATCCCAATTTAAGGAATGGGACAAAGGAGTAGAGGCCCCATAGAGCAGGTGGGTAGGCAGGGGGTTAAACTGTTTTTCTGTTAGCCTTCAAGGTACCGGTTACAGTCGAATTTCAAACTTCTAATGGAAAATATGTAAGATTTGAACTACATGAGTCTTCAAAGAAAGGAAGAGCTCAAACCAAAAATTTACCGAGTCATATACTCATAATGATTACCAGTTTCCTCAAAAAATGCCAGCAGGAATTTTCATTATATGATATCTAAATGGCAGTATATTTCAGCATCAGTGTTTTATTCTTAATATAATGGTACTATCTTAGAACAAGAAAGGACTGGTCCAGATTCTAATCCCATAGATGAGGAGATAACAGTCGACAGATAGCCTACATAAGGTTATAAAGCTAGTTACTTGCAAAGCTGAACTGCGTGATTTTCAGCTCAATGTTACTTCCTTTTCTTTCTCAGATCCAGAAAGCAACCTCAACTGTGAAGATTTACGAATAAACTTGATATGAATGAAGCCTGAGATGTGAAACTGTTACGAAAATGAGAGAAAGGAAAGCCACAGGGTGAGGTAGGTCAAGAGTAACCAGACACAGGGAGGAAGAGAGGGAAACACTTACAGACAAAGGAAAAGAGGGTTCCCATTTGTTCATGAATTCTATTTCCAGATTTGAAAGTGGCTTGACTGGTTGGTTCAAGAAAAAGTGATCTCTGGGTACAGCACCTAAGTTGACTAATGGAAGTAAAGGGGCACCGAAATGAGAAAAGACAGACTCATTTTAGGACAGCTGCCATTGGCAGGGAGTCACCAAACGATGACCAACATGTTCGTAGAGACAGGCCTTTATTCCCAAGACAAGAAGAGTGTAAAGCTTGGACCAGAGCTCTAACTATAGGCACAGAAGACATGCAATTTCAAAACAACAACAACAAAAAAGTTGAACAGGATTAGTAATCGTTTAGCTACGAAGAGACAGATGATGAATTTACATTCTCGCCAGAAATATAATACAGAAGTGGCAGTTCTCAGAATTATGTGGGTATCATCATCATGGAAATGGCAATTAAAAAAAAACAAAAAAGCTTTCCATCAATATAGAGGGATCCAGTAAGTGAAAAAGAGCCAAGATTCACAAAAAGCCAAGTGAACATGCATTCGTTTCAGTGGTAGAAACACCACTGAAAGGCTACTGAAAATCAGGTAGCAAAAGGCTCAAAGATATTGAGAATATCAAGAGACTCATATCCCAGGATCAGGGAAAATAATAAATATAGAATGAAGCCATCAGTTAAGCCAATCTTTAAAAGCCAATATTTGGGGTGCCTGGGTGGCTCAGTCGGTTGGGCGGCCGACTTCGGCTCAGGTCATGATCTCGCGGTCTGTGAGTTTGAGCCCCGCGTCTGGCTCTGTGCTGACAGCTCAGAGCCTGGAGCCTGTTTCAATTCTGTGTCTCCCTCTCTCTGACCCTCCCCCGTTCATGCTCTCTCTCTGTGTCAAAAATAAATAAACGTTAAAAAAAAATAAAAAAAAAATAAAAGTCAATATTTGGGGCGCCTGGGTGGCTCAGTCGGTTAAGGTTCTGACTTCGGCTCAGGTCATGATCTCAGGCTTCGTGAGTTCAAGCCCCACATTGGGCTCTGGGCTGACAGCTCAGAGCCTGGAGCCTGTTTCGGATTCTGTGTCTCCCTCTCTCTCTGCCCCTCCCCTGCTCCTGCTCTGTCTCTCTCTCTCAAAAATAAACAAATATTAAAAAAAAATTTTTAAGTCAATATATTAAGTCACAAAGCAAATAAAAACAAAATAATACAACAAAAATAATAAAACATGCTTCACTGTTTTGCATGCTCAGGAAAAAAAGTGTTGGTGAGACTCTAATTTCCATTCAGAATTAAAAGTATTCAGGGTGTTCAGGACTGGAAGGATTCCTCTCTCCTTTTAGCAGATGAGGAAAGTGACATCTGAGTAGTAACATGGCCACCTTACATGATTTGTCACAATGCTGGTCCAGACTTTGCCTCCAGAACCCTGTCACCTGCATCTTTCCTCACGATACTGACAACACCTGTACTTTTAAAGATTCCATTAATACAGATAACAGACCATGTCTATAGAGCATGGAAAACATAAGCGCTAAGCAGGAGGGCTTTAAGATTAAGTAGTCGAGATTTGTTGGATAAGAGATAAACAATTCTGATTCCTGTTGATCAGAAGCATATCATAATTACAAATTATATAGAAAGCATATACTTCTAGGTAGGGAGAGTTTTCCAATCTACCTCATTTCAGACGAAGCAAAACCAAAACTTCGTAAGGTTCTACGTAGAGACCAGTAAAATATGCGTTCATTACAAGATAGCAGTTAGTTTGAATATTCACAGTACAAGCCACACTCAGAAGCAAAACAAAAAGATTAGAGGCAATAGGAAACATGCACTTGTTTAAGATCACAGTTTCTTTGTAAATACATGGAAACACATACCCATTTTTCCACATCAACTTGCTGGGGAAAGAAAAAGCCAAAATAAATAACAAGCAAACAAATAAATGCCTGGCAAAGTTTCAATTACTGTCATTTAAATAAATGGTCCCTGCACCAAAATCTTCCATTTCTAGTGGAAAATCAAAGGACTCAAATTGTAATTAATAACATTTAATCTCAAATAAACCAGAAAAAGTCAATTAACTTAGTAATCGGAACTTTTAAAGTTATTAAACTGGAAAAGCACCAGGTACACGAAATCATAACAATCCAACATATTCAAAAGCAAACATGAACACTGATCTGATTCTCAAACCTAATAGGCTTCCAGATTTAGGGACCAGTCTTCTCCTCTAACTGTAAGTATCTATTTAATGAAAATAGAAATATAGCGGTCAATTTAGAAATACAGCATCTAACCATAAAAATCTTTCATGAAATAAAAGTAAACTTTCTCTTACCCCAATCTACCTCACATTGTATAAAATGTCACAATATAACAAAAGGCATGCCTTGCCAAAAAATCCTGAAATTGTATCAGCATCAAATTTTTTTATTGCATTTATTAATGAATGCATGTTAGTCTCATAATCATTATGAGATTCCTTAAAAATATAAGTGAATAAAATTATATTCCAAAGTATAAAATAGAATTAAAAAAAAAAAACCGTATGTCAACAAAGACTGTCTGTCTCTACAATGCCCTCGGTTCCTAGCAAATCAATCAGAAAAAAAAAAAAAAAGTCAACTTTAAGGGGCATACGCCCTCTCAGAGTTGTTTGCAAAACCCACCCCCCCAATATAACACCTATGATTGGTATATTGTGAGACTTGAGGTTTGTTTCAGACTCTTCATACACTAAGTTTATTTGTAACCTTTTTCCTTAGGCAATTCATTAATTGGGGAAGATCTAAGGCTAGTTAGGCAGAAATCTTGGGCCATGGCCAGGAATCTGCATCCCTTAGTAAGCAAGCTTGTGGAAGGAAATGTGCATAAACGTAACACACAGTGGTTATTTTTAAAATATTAGACAGTGATAGAAAAATATCAACTTAAGTACATAGGTGGAATTGTTTTGAAGCCCCAGGAGGCTACTTACAAGAGAGCATTTTGGTTTATTTAATAATTTATTTAGTCCTCTGAAAAATCTGTTATAAGTTTTAAAAACACACAATTGCTTTTTAAGAGAGAACAACTTACTGAATGGAAAGACCTGGTTTTCACTCTAAATTTTTAAGATACTTGGCTGTGATATAAAGTTCAAGTCCTCATTTTAAACTTTAACTTATTTACAACGGGATGACTTTGTTTCTTCAGATACTGGGGCAGAGGGAAACAATTTAACCGTGACTAGTTGTAATATAGTTACCATTTACTTTTTTACCTCCAAAGGACAAATCCTTGTATTTGTTCTCTTTCAAGAGCAGTAATTCAAGAAAATGTGAAATGATTTCCTTTAAATAGTTGTCGGGAAAACAAAATATGCCATACTTGCAGTGACTCCGTTGATTAGCCAAGACAGTTTATTAACCCATCATTTTCACTTCTAAATGTTAAACATTCTCTCTCTCTCTCTCTCTCCCCCCCACACACACACACACATTTGCATCACTGCAAAAATAAAGTGTTGTAGGATTTTTCTAGAAGAAAGAACTTGTAATCTAAAGTCAGTAACTAGTATTAGTAATAGAAGCTCTTTACTGATCTATAGTTACAAGGAGAAACAATTTCTTAAAAGTAGCAAGAATTAGTAGCAATGTAACAAACTCAGTATCCCAATACCCAAAGAAAGGCTTAGCAACAGCATGTGCTGGAGGTGAATTATCACATCAACACAAAAGACAAGACAAATGGCCCACAGATTTAAAAGACTAAAGGGCAATAAAGTTGTAATTATGCATAAGCAAGGCAGAGCGATTTCATGACACATCTCTTACTAATGTTAACAAGAACCATTTCATTAAATGCCTGCAAAAGGTGAAGAGGAGAATGATTTCTGTGGAGATAATTGAGGAAGGGAAATATAAAGTTCACAATAACCTTGATTAATTTTATAGTTTAAATAATTACCAAATCCATAAAGCATATAAGACAAATGAGCATTTATTCTAATCATTTATTACCCAAATATTTGGGATTTTAAAAATATGCAGAAATTACATTAGAGAAAATAAATATATTAACATCTCTAGGAAATTACATTAAGTATTCTATCATAATAAGACTAAAAAAAATGGCAACCTCATTTTTCAAAGAAAACAAAACTGCCATTAAGGAAAATAAAAGAGTAGTTTAAATTCCAAGTTGATTTAGCAAAGGACGGAAGTTAAAAATATAGTATAAAAACAATTAATTCTAATTTGTATCATTATATGAAAGATGAAATATTCATATGACATCTCTTTGTATTCATATTTTAATTAATACTTTCACGATATATAAACACGAACTATTCTATAACGTTAAAAAAAATTTTGGTTGCTTCTTTCAAATTGCTTGAGTTAAGCCTTACTGTGTAAGGTGAAGAATTTTATTATCATTAAATCTGAGTCACATATTAAGCAGTTACTATGTGCCAGGCTTTGAATTAAATGTTTTACATGTAATCTTCTTAACTGCATTTTATATATGAAGATACAAATGACATATAAAGGTGTTACAAATCCTCCACAATGAAAAAATGTCACTTAGTTATTAAACAATGGAACTTGACCTTGACATTGTGTCTCTAACGGCAAAGCCCCACACTCCCATGTCACTATTTGGTACACCATATCCAAGTTACATCATCTTTTTTTTTCTTGTCTCAAGTTTTTATTCTGCATTCAATCTGAAATTGCTCAACAGCCTATTTCTTCTTCTTTAAGTTTATTTATTTTGAGAGACAGAGAAAGAGAGCGCACCCGTGCACAAGTGGGGGAGAGGCAGAGAGAGAGAGAGAGAGAGAGAGAGAGAGAGAGAGAGAGAGAGACAGAGAGACAGAGAGACAGAGAGACAGAGAGAGACAGAGAAAATCCCAGGCAGGCTCTGCACTGTCAGCACAGAGCCCAATAAAGGGCTCAAACCCAGGAACCATGAGACCATGGCCCAAGCTGAAATCAAGAATCTGACTCAACAGCCTATTTGTTAGTTAAGTGCCACCCAGTATAATATGTTAACATCAAGATGAGAGAAAGTAAAATGCACCTGTAACATCAAACATGTTATTTAGTATCACTTGTTCAAAGCATGTTTGGTTTTTTGCATAGATACATTTACAGTGTTTGTTTATTGTTGACAGAGAGAAAGAGAAAGAGAAAGAGAAAGAGAGAGAGAGAGAGAGAGAGAGAGAGAGAGAGCAAGCAGGGGAGGGGTAGAGAGGGAGACACAGAATCCAAAGCAGGCTCCAGGCTCCGAGCTGTCAGCACAGAACCCAATACGGGGCTCAAACTCAAGAACCATGAGATCATGACCTGAACTGAAGTCTGACACTTAACTGACTGAGCCACCCAGGTGCCCCAAGAATTTTTAATATCAAGGCATAACACAAACAAGTAATCAAAATCTTTAATGCATGCTGACAATCCACTACCCTGCTGTTAAATTTTTTTGAGTAATAAATTAGAGAAAAGTGAAAAAGAAATTCTCTACCCTACAAATAATTCTCCACCACACAGGCTGTTTATTATTAAGATTGGAATAGGGGAGCAGGGACATGAAAATTCGCACACTGTGTTCCAGCATTCAAAACACGATGAAGTCATCTAGATTTTTTAAAGCAAATTATGATTTGGAGAGGCCATGTTTTTAATGAATATATTCATTTCAGAATATATTGAATTCTGAATATATTGAATAATGAATATATTCAGTTCAGAAAAATATGCAAGCCATGAGTATAGAGTTTGGTGAAATTTTACTGAGTAAATGAGCCCATGTAATCAGCTCCAGATCTAAACAGAGGACACGACCATGACCTAGAAACTTCCTTCACACCCTCCCCAAAGAGCAATTATTCTATCACTATTAATTTAAATATTTACTTATTTTATTTTTGAGAGAGAGAGAGAGAGAGAGAGAGAGAGAGAGAGAGAGAGAGAGGGAGGGAGGGAGGGAGGGAGGATGAGCATGGTCGGGGAAGAGAAAGGGGGAGACAGAGAATCCCAAGCAGGCTCCACACTGTCAGTGGAGCGAGATACAGGGCTCGATCTCAGGAACTTGTGAGACCATGACCTGAGCTGAGATCAAGACTTTGATGCTTAACCGACTGAGCCAGCCAGACGCCCAAGTTTTACTTTTCTTATTTTGAAAATATAGACTATGTTCTCTTTTTATTTAGTTCCTTTAGTGGACATTAAGTTTGTAAAACTCATCACACTGTCGTGGGTAGTAGGAATTAATTCATTTTCCTGGCTTTGTAACACTCTTTTGTATGAATATATCACAATTTGCATATCCATTCAACAGCTGAAGGAACAATTAGTGATCTACTGCAACTTGGAAAGGGAACTAATGAAATTTTCTCTCATTTTTCAACAAGACCTCAAGCAAACAATAAAAGATTCAAAATAAATTAAAACTGCTTTGTTTTGGCTTACATGTTTCCTTCCTCTGCCTCCCCACACAAAACATGGATTCCTTGGTGCCTAGTTATTTATTGAATAAGTTACCAGACTGCCATTTAATAAGGAACTAAAAGAAAGCCACATTATATGCTTTTATTAAATATCGGCATATAGGTAGGTCAATCACATCTCAACAAGCAATGAGCTCATCCCTTGGCAGCAGGAGGGGAAAGAAACTAATATCATTAAGAACCTACTACCTGTGCTAGGTATTTTTATATTTATATTTTTATATTTTATATTATATTTACACTCGCTTTCTCTCCTATAAAAGCCTCAACAGAAAGGATTTTTTTTCTTTTCTTTTCTTTTTAATTTTCATACATATTTATAAATAATAGAATTGCATGGGGAGCCTGGGTGGCTCAGTCGGTTAAGCGTCCGACTTCGGCTCAGGTCATGATCTCACCGTCTGTGAGTTCGAGCCCCACGTCGGGCTCTGTGCTGAGGGCTCAGAGCCTGGAGCCCTTTTCAGATTCTATGTCTCCCTCTCTCTGCCCCTCCCCTGTTCATGCTTTGCCTCTCTCTCTGTCTCAAAAATAAATAAACGTTAAATAAATAAATAAATAAATAAATAATAGAATTGCAGATTTGCTGGACCTCAAACTGAGGTGTTTACTTAAACGCTCTCAAGAGCAAGCCACATAATTTTAAAATGGAAAATACAAAGTATTAAATTAGAATAGATGTGGTGCTAATGTTAAGGAAATTATAAATAAATAAAAAATAAATTATACATATATAAATCATACGTATATAAGTTATAAATAAATAAAAAGAAGTATGTCTCCACAGTTCAATATGGAATGTGATTTGTATTTTATTTTTTTAATTAAAAAAATTTTTTTTAATGTTTATTTACCTTTGAGAGACCGAATGCGAGTGGGTTAGGGGCAGAGAGAGAGGGAGACACAGAATCGGAAGCAGGCTCCAGGCTCTGAGCCATCAGCCCAGAGCCCGAGGCGGGGCTCGTACTCACGGACCGTGAGATCACAACCTGAGCCGAAGTCGGACGCTTAACCGACCGAGCCACGCAGGCACCCCATGATTTGTATTTTAAACCACATGAGACCCTGAAGTCCTTTCTACCATTAGTTTAAGGGCAAAAAAAATTCATCATAAATTTAATTAAGCAAATGAAGTCACAAAAATCCAGTAAAATTCACTGTATTACACTTTAGTCAAATTTCCTGGCTTTATTCTGATTTTTGTATTAATCAGGCAGAAACTTCACATTCTGGGGAGTCTGTGAAACAGTGAAACGGACTTAACACAATACGGTAAACTTAGCAATTTCCTACACTAACACATTTAACTTAATTCCAGGAAAGAGTTTAGAAAACCTACTTGAGGTTTAATTTGTTTTTCTTCTAAAATTTAAACTAGATAATAGAGGACTAAGATTTACTGCTTCTGAATGACTCCCATTTTAGAAAAGGAGCAGTTCCTGTAATACTGTTTAAATTGCTTTCCGAATTTGTCCAAATCCTTAGGAACACCTACTTTCTCTAAGCCAGAATACATCAAAATGACTCTTGCATAAACTTTAATATTAACATGATTTAAACAAGATAGGTGCTAAGAAATAATAGAGTGGCTCTCTTCCAGGTAGGTTCTTATGAGAATTATAATGTTCGATTAAATGCCACAAGTACATTCATTCAGGAAAATAAATAATTAAGAAGAGTATGAACAATTTTTGAGGGGAAGAAAGTAGTGAGGTGAAACTAGTCCTATTAAATATTAAAACATTTCCAAAATACAGTGATCAAATCGGTGCTGTTTGGGCATAATAATGGACAGACATGTATGACAAAATACATAATTCAGAGTAACACATTTGGTTATGTATGAATTTAATGTATGACTAAAAAGGCTTCACAATCAATGAAAAAGGGAATCATCAGTCATGAACAATGATGGAAGTTTTGCTTAGCTACAGGGGAAGAAAAATCAACTTCCATACTAATTTAAGTAAATTCCAGATGAATCGACACTGAGTAATAATAAGCTCCATGTAACAATAAGCTCATAAATAAATTCCAGATCCATTTATTATAAAAAAGTGAGGGATGCAAAGAGGGACGCCCTGATTTTAACAAAACAATTCAATGCAATTCCCATCAAAATCCCAACAAGTTATCTTGTGGGTGCTGACAAACTGATTCTAAAGCTTTTACGGGAATGCAAAAAAGCCCACAAGAGCCAACAAGACATTGAAAGAGAAACATTGAGAAGCCTGACACAACCCAACATCAAGACTTACCATAAATTGATAGCAATCAAGGCAATATAGGACTGGCTAAAGAACAAACAGATCACTAGAACAGAACAGAAGGCCCAGAAACAGACTCACGTACATAGAGTCAATTGATCTTTGACAAAGGTACAAAGGTAATTCAATGGAAAAAAGATGATCTTTTCACCACATAATGCTGGAACAATGAATCTAGATGCACAGCTTAAACTCTTGGGAAAAATTAATTCAAAATGTATCACAGACTTAAATATAAAACATAAGACAATAAAACCCCTAAAAGGCAACACGGGCAAAAATCTGCCTGACCTGGGGTTTGACCATGACTATTTAGATAACAACACCAAAGCCTGATCCATGGGGGGAAAAAAAAGCTAAGATGGGCTTCATTAAAATTAAAGCTTTTGCTCTGTGAAAGATACTGTTAGCCAAATGGTTAGACGAGCCACGAATGGGAGAAAATCTTCACAAGATACATACACGATCAAGCCCTGGAATATCCAAAGAACTCTTAAAACTCAACAACAGGAAAACAAACAGCCCACTTGAAAACTTAGCAAAAGATCTCATAGGCACCTCATCAAAGAAGATATACAGCGACAACCACAGGAAAAGACGCCCAACATCATATGCCATCGGGGAATTGCAAATTGAAGTGATAATGAGACACCACCGCACATCTATTAGAACGCCTAAAACCCAAAAACTGACAAGAGCAAATGCCAACGAGGAGGCACAGCCACAGGAACTCTCATTCACTGTTACTCGGAATGCGGCATGGTACAGCCACGTGGGAAGAGAGTCTCTTACAAAAAAGAAACATAGGGTTTCCTCCGGGATGGATTTGAGGCGGACGCTACGAGAAACACATGCTAACATCATGATCCAGAAATCACGTTCCTTAGTATTTACCCAGAGGAGTTTAAAACTCATGTCTACGTGGAAACTGGAGCCCGAGATTTACGGCAACTTTGTACAAAACAAGTTTTCGACAAAACTTGGAAGCAACCACGATGTTCTTCAACAGGTGTGTGGATAAATTGCTGGACTTCCACAAAATGGAATATTATGCAGCAATAAACAGAAATGAGTTATCAAGCTGGGAGCAGACACAGAAGAACATTAAACGCATATTGCTAGTATGAAAAGACTATGTACCGTATGAGTCCAACTATATAAAATCATGGAAAAACTATGGAGACAGTACATATCAGTGGTTTCCACTGGTTGGGGGAGGGAGGGAAGCACAGGGGGTTTTTAGGGCAGTAAAACCATTCTGTATGACATAATCGTGGTACATACATGACATCATACATTTGTCAAAACCCACAGAATGTACAGCATGAAGAGTGAAGCCTCAAGTAAACTCTGGGCCCTGAGAGATCGTGGTGCATCAGCAGGGGCTCATGAATTATACCAAATGTACCACATGAATGCAAGACAGTAATAACAGATGAACTGGGGGCAAAGAGTATGAACGCCTTCTCAACGGTTTTCTCTATACCTAAAACTGCTCTATAAAAAAATAAGAGAGGGGTGCCTGGGTGGCTCAGTCGGTTAGGCAGCAAAATTCAGCTCAGGTCATTTCTCACAGTTTGTGGGTTCAAGCCCTGTATCGGGCTCTGTGCTGACAGCCCAGAGCCTGGAGCCCACTTTAGATTCTGTGTCTCCCTCTCTCTCTGCCCCTCCCCCACACGCGCTCTGTCTCTCTCTGCTTCTCAAAAATAAACAAACATTAAAAAAAATAAAGAAAAATTATTTTAAAAGGTGGGGGAGGGGGTGCCTGGGTGGCTCAGTCGGTTAAGCTTCCAGCTTCGGCTCAGATCTGATCTCACAGCTTGTGAGTTCAAGCCCCGCATCAGGCTCTGTGCTCACAGCTCAGAGCCTGGGGCCTGCTTCAGATTCTGTGTCTCCCTCTCTCTCTGCCCCTACCCTGCTTGCTCTCTCTCTCTCTCTCTCTCTCTCTCTCTCTCTCTCAAAAACAAACATGAGGGGTGCCTGGGTGGCTCAATCGGTTAAGCGTCCGACTTCGGCTCAGGTCATGATCTCGCGGTCCGTGGGTTCAAGCCCCGTGTCGGGCTCTGTGCTGACAGCTCAGAGCCTGGAGCCTGTTTCAGATTCTGTGTCTCCCTCTTTCTCTGACCCTCCCCTGTTCATGCTCTCTCTCTCTCTCTGTCTCAAAAATAAATAAATGTTAAAAAAAAAATTAAAAAATAAATTAAAAAAGCATGAAAAAAACAATTATTAAAAAAATAAGTGAAATACAAACATTTCAGACATTAAACCATATTGTATGTATATAAATTGTATATAACACACACTAAATATTTACTATGTAATATAAAATGAGAGCAATGTAAGAAAACATGAAAACCCAGTGATAGGGGACTCCACGGAGAGAAATATTACTTCTGGCTGGGAGGATTAGGAAAGGACTCAAGGAGGATGACACCTTGAACGTGTGCATAGAAGGATGGGGTGAAAGGCCCAGGACTGTACGTTGAGGCATGTGTGTGCTAAGTATATAAGAACAGGTTTCTGCAGGTGGCACCTGGGTGGCTCAGTCGGTTGAGTGTCCGACTTCGGCTCAGGTCATGATCTCACGGTTCGTGAGTTCGAGCCCCATGCTGTGCTCGCTGCTGTCAGGGTACGGCCTGCTTCAGATCCTCTGCCCCCTCTCTCTCTGCCCCTCCCCTGCTCATGTGCTCTCTGTAAAAAGTAAATAAAACATTAAAAAAAAAAAAAAGAATAGGTGTCTGCGGAAAATAGAGCATATTCAGGGAGCGAGTCCAGTTTGGATAGAAAATGGACAGAATGAAGAACTAAGGGCAGAAAGAAAGGAAAACTGGAGCCTTAAATTCCTTCACAAACACCAAGGTCACATGGTAACAATTACATTAGGAGCGGTCTGGGCAGGGGACCGTTGTACAACATTGATAAGCAAGTTAAAGGACTAGAAAGAGGACATAATCAAAGCAATCCTTGACAAAGCAGCATGAGGGTGACCTACTTATTGGCTTGATCCATTCAAGGGCACAGACTCCTTCCTACTCAATGCTCAGAGGAACCAAAAACTCCTTGTGGGGAAACTACCAACCAATCAGCCATATTTAAGTATCTCATAGCATCCACCTCAAATTCATCCTGGAACTATAGCAACCAGAGCTTGAGAATGAATAAACGACATAATTCATTTCCCTACTCGTATAATTGTCATACACACTAATACTTCTATCGTGTAAGCCATAAGAAACAAGATGAAAATGTGGAGAAACAGGAACCCTCTTGCACTGTTGGTGGGAATGCAAATTGGTGCAGCCGCTCTGGAAAGCAGTGTGGAGGTTCCTCAGAAAATTAAAAATAGACCTACCCTATGACCCAGCAATAGCACTACTAGGAATTTATCCAAGGGATACAGGAGTACTGATGCATAGGGGCACCTGTACCCCAATGTTTATAGCGGCACTCTCAACAATAGCCAAATTATGGAAAGAGCCTAAATGTCCATCAACTGATGAATGGATAAAGAAATTGTGGTTTGTATACACAATGGAATACTACGTGGCAATGAGAAAAAATGAAATATGGCCTTTTGTAGCAACATGGATGGAACTGGAGAGTGTGATGCTAAGTGAAATAAGCCATACAGAGAAAGACAGATACCATATGGTTTCACTCTTATGTGGATCCTGAGAAACATAACAGAAACCCATGGGGGAGGGGAAAAAAAAAAAAAAAAAAAGAGGTTAGAGTGGGAGAGAGCCAAAGCATAAGAGACTGTTAAAAACTGAGAACAAACTGAGGGTTGATGGGGGGTGGGAGGGAGGGCAGGGTGGGTGATGGGTATTGAGGAGGGCACCTTTTGGGATGAGCACTGGGTGTTGTATGGAAACCAATTTGACAGTAAATTTCATATATTAAAAAATAAAAAATAAAAAAAAATAAATAAATAAATAAAAATCAACAATTTTTTAACCAAAAAAAAAAAAAGAAACAAGATGAAATTTCCAGGTCATGGGGTGTGTGCAGACAATCCTGTTTTAATCTTTGACCCTGAAACCCGGTTTTTATTCCTACACTCCCTTAAAAAGCATTTGCTGAGTGTTTGCAATTCACACATTCCACTCACATCCTGTCCTGGAAGAAACAATCCTAGCTCCTCAGGCTCTCTCTCACCATTTACTCTGCAGAGAGCCTGGACCATAGTTACTCATCCCTAGAGTAAGCAAATGCAACCAATCCCAGCTTACAAAGTAGTCAATTTTCCCGGCTCACTGTGGCTCCTTCTGTTACTTACCTACCATTTCCCTTTCTCTTTGCATGGTCTCATCTCGTCAGGACACTTTTCTCTCATGCGAGAAAATGCAGTGTTTACAATATGTTCCTCCTGTCTCTCACCAGGCACACTTTCTCCAGAACTATGGGAATCAGTGCACTACAATACAGAGCCCATACTGTGCACCCTTGGGTGCTTCTCTCTGCGCTTTGTGAATGGTCTAGGGGCGTTTCTGAGGGTTTCTGGTCCAGTAGAGAACTCTCCCATGGCTCCACACAGTCTTGGAGATACTGGCTTCACCATGACCTGAGAAGCCTCATGAACATAATCTGGTTGTACCCCCAGACCTGGCTTAAACGTTCCACCTGATCTCTCGAATCCTCAGGTCCCACTGGTCTCTGTCTTTCTCTCACAGCTCTGAGATTAGCTGCAAACGGGGACAGCTTCTGGGGCGTCTGGGTGGCTCAGTCAGCTAACCATCCAACTCTGGATTTTGGCTCAGGTCATGATGTCACGGTCATGAGATCAAGCCCTGTGTCAGTCTCCATGCTCAGTGTGGAGCCTATTAAGAGTCCCTCTCTCTTTCTCTCTCTCTCTCTCTCTCTCTCTACCCCTCCCACCCTCAAAAAAAACAAAAACAAAAACAAAACCATCACCACCATCACAACAAAAGACAGCTTATGAGAGTATGTGGCTGCAACTCAGGGGAGCCACTTGGCCTCCTTCTAAATCTTTAAATCTGAGAGGGCGCCTGGATAGTTGAGTGTCCAACTTCGGCTCAGGTCATGATCTCGCAGCTCATGACTTTGAGCCCCACGTTGGGCTCTGTGCTGACAGCTCAGACAGAGCCTGGAGCCTGCTTTGGCTTCTGTGTCTCCCTCTCTCTGCCCCTCCCCTGCTTGGGCTCTGTGTCTCTCTGTCTCTCAAAAATAAACATTAAAAAAATTTAAATCCTCAAATCTGAAACTATGTGCGAGATTTTGTATGCACACATTTTATCTGTATTTTCATCTGGTGAAAGGTTCTAGACCTTCTATCTGGTTCACAAAGGCACCATGCCTGGGGATGGCCATATAATGTCCCACCCGGACTGAGGCACTGTGGACAGGAAAAAGGGGAACTGGCAGAAAGTGAGTGGTGACAAGAGAGCTTAACCTGGATTGTGCCAGGCCAACAAGAATGTGTGGGCACCTGACTCCAAAGGTTATTTTCTCATTTTCCCTTCTGAAAACATTCCTTTTCTTCCACAACAGAGAGGGGCAAGGGGACAAAAGGCGGGACCTCACAGGCAAAAGTCCTCCCTTTTGTTCAAAACCATTACAATAGCTGCAAGAACAGAATTTTTGGCACTTTTCAGCCCCCTAATTTTTGGTTTACAAAGTCTATCTTGCCCTTCCTCAAGCTGGCAATATTCCTGAACATCTGCTTCGTAACACGCATCCTAGGTGTTAATGACAGAGCAAGTGAACACAACAGACCAATGGGGTTTACTATCTAGTAGGGACAGGTGGTCTTGAAAAACAATAGAAACGAAAATAAAAGTGAAACAAGCCACACAAAGACAGATATCCCATGATTTCACTCATATGTGTAATTTAAGACACACAACAGATGATCGTAGGGGAAGGGTAGGAAACATTAAAATAAAAACAGAGAGGGGAACAAACCATAAGCGACTCTTAAATACAGAGAACAAACTGAGGGTTGAAGGGAGTGAAGGGTGGGGGGGATGGGCTAAATGGGGGATGGGGATTTAGGAGGGCACTTGTTGGGATGAGCAGTGGGTGTCATATGTAAGAGATGAATCACTGGATTCTACTCCTGAAGCCAAGACTACACTGTATGTTAACTAACATGGGTACAAATTTAAAAAAAAAGAAAAGAAAAGAGAAAAGAAAGGAAAAGAAAAAAACAGAAGTATATAGTATGTTAAAAGGTTAACAGTTCTTTGGAGAACACTCAAGCAAGGGAAGGAAAAGAATTAGCTATGGAATGAGGAGAGGAACAGGCAGTATAGTCTGATAAGGAGCAGTGAGAGAAAGAGGTATTCTATCAAATTAGACTAGAATGTTTTAAGAAAATAAGGTAGGGGCGCCTGGGTGGCTCAGTCGGTTAAGCGTCCGACTTCGGCTCAGGTCATGATCTCACGGTCTGTGGGTTCGAGCCCCGTGTCAGGCTCTGTGCTGACGGCTCAGAGCCTGGAGCCTGTTTCAGATTCTGTGTCTCCCTCTCTCTCTGACCCTCCCCCGTTCATGCTCTGTCTCTCTCTGTCTCAAAAATAAATAAACATTAAAAAAAAAAAATTAAAAAAAAAAAGAAAATAAGGTAGAACTTTAAGAGAATACAAACTAAGGGAGAGTTGGCTTGATAGTTGATGAATACCTTTAAATCGCTCGTCAATTCAGGAATAGTTTGTCCTGTGAATTTATTATCTGATTCATCTGCTATCACATGTTTCCATGTTAAAAATATTTTTAAACTTTTAAACGCACAAAAAATCAGATAATTTATTATCTGATTCATCTGCTATCACATGTTTCCATGTGAAAAATATTTTTAAACTTTTAAACGCACAAAAAATTGAGGAAGATGCCCAAATTGAATGAGAGTAATCAAATAAAATAATCTATACATTCAAGATTCATAATCTAAAACAGCGCATAACTGAGCCACTGTGATTCAATTATATGTGGATTAAATTGGCCTCCTTATTGAGTTTGATGCTGGAGTCTTTGGAAACCACATCATTCAAATACATAGAAATATGTAGTATCCTTAGCTTCGGAGTAGAAAGTAGTCTTTCTTGACACAGAAAGACAGTAGAACAGAAAATGTCTACAGAAAGAAGATGCACATTTTAACCACAGACAAACATCCACATTCACAAAAGTGACAGATAAATAATTGTGGCTCAGCCCTTTAGATTATAATCAGATTCATCTTTTAAATCACTGCACCAAGTTCACAGATGAAAGACAGGTACATGGCTATGTACAGAGGCTTTAGACAAGATGCTGGCTAACGACCACAAAAAGCTGGTGATTTGTTCATTTATTTGCATTATAACTCCATTCCCAAAACAGTATTTGTTCCCGAACAAATGGATGTTCCCGGACAGCAAGATAAAAAGAAGTCAGCCTCTTGAAAGAAAATGTTAAGTTATAGTAGCTATTTGGGAATTGAAGTTTCAATACAAATAATAACATCAAATTGTCTTCAATATAAACAGACCAATCCACTAAGCTTTCCACAGTTTTTACCTATTGAGGACATCAGCCATTTATGGTGTAATATAGGATTATGTATAGGGGAACAGTGCTGGAAAAGTGAGTAGAGGCTCCTTCCTCTGTACTCATTGAGAAAATGTTCTCGTCGCTATTAGATCACTGAATTTCTCGAGAGCAAAGAATTCTTATTTATCTCTGAATCTGCAGCCCAGAATTCACGACAGCAACTCACTACCCTTTCATGGAATGAATGCAGCGTGAATCAGTTGGGTAGAAAAGGATATGGCTTTTCCATTTCTGAACTCTGGATACAAATGAAGCATAGACTTTGATCTCTTTTCCTAGATAAAGATTTAACTTGCTTGGCTCTAGATTCTGGAGAACCTCAACTATAAGTAAATATTTCCAATGAAGCCATAAGGATGTTAACTCCGTGTCTGCTATGTGCTGTAGCAAACAACGTTAGAAATTATCCAATGTTTATTTACACATGCAATTGTCTTCCTTCTTCCAAAAACAGAACCTAATTTTGTAGGATGTACCTTTCTTCTCTCCCTCCCTATGCTCGGAACCAGCTGTGTTGACCACAGTTCCCCAATAAATACCACAGTCATAAGTATGCAGCAATGTGCATGAGAGAAAGTCTACTGGGAGGTTTCTTCATTGTCATACACAAAAATACAGAAAGTCAGCTCATTTGCCTGCCTAAGGAAGATGTTAAATAGAGGTATCATGTCTGAAATCACTGCAGCCGTGTTGTAATCCCAAGGGAAACTAGTCTAAGAACCAAGCAAACAGAGAAAACAAAGGGAGAGAACAACAGAAAACCTGAGCCAGACCCCTGATCAATTACAACTGGACCATAGGCCCGTGTGTCATTTTTTTGGTGTGTCATTTTTTTCAAAACCATATATGATTCAGTTGTAAAAGGTGACACAATAGTCTGTAATGTGATCCAGTTTATGGAAAAATATATTTATACGTGACATTCCAGATGGCTATAGACCAATCTTAGAGCAAAGTGATCTTCAGGGCAAAGGAGGATTATGAAGAGAATATTCGCACTCAATACTCTCTATATTACTGTTATGAGAATAAAAGATTGAAATGGTGCTGCAATTTAAATTTTAACTTAAATTTAAGTGTATTTGGGGGCACCTGGGTGGCTCAGTCAGTTAAGCGTCCGGCTTCAGCTCAGATCGCGATCTCACGGGTCATGAGTTCAAGCCCTATGTCAGGCTCTGTGCTGACAGTTCAGAGCCTGGAGCCTGCTTCAAATTCTGTGTCTCCCTCTCTCTCTGTCCTTCCCCCACTAGTGTTCTGTCTCAAAAATAAATAAACATCCAAAAAAAAATTTAAGTGTATTTTTATATTGCATGCATGGGCAGGCACTAATTACATTTTCCCCCTTCTGGCTTTATTGAGATATTAATTGATATACATCACTGTAGTAGAAGTTTTAGGTGTTCAGCACAATGGTTTGATTTACACAAATTATGAAATGGTTATTGCAATAAGTTTAGTTAGCATTCATCATCTCAACATAGATACAATAACAAAAGAAAGTAAAAAAAGAAAAAAAAATTTCTGTGTGATGACAACCCTTAGGATTTACTCTCTTAACAACTTTCCTATACGCCATAGTTGCACAGTTAACTAGCCACCATACGGCACATTACAGCCCCAGGACCTATTTATCTTATCACTAGAAATTGTGTGTGGGTGTTTGTGTGTGTGGTGTGTGTATGTATATATGTGTTGTGTGTACGTGTATATGTGGTGATGGCCCCCAAAATGTAATTTTTTAAGAGAGAAAGAGAGCATGTGTGCATGAGCAGGGGAAGGGCAGAGTGAAAGGGAGAGAGAGAATCTTTAGGCAGGCTCCATGCCCAGCACTGAGCCCAACGAGAAGCCCAACTTTGGGTCTGAACTCACAATCGTGAGATCATGACCTAATCCGAAATCAAGAGTTGGATTCAACCAATTAAGCTCCCCAGAACTCCCAGGAAATTGTTATCTTTTGACTACCTTCCTCCAGTTCTCCCTCATCCCATCTCTGGAAAACACAAATCTGATCTTTTTCTATGACTGTGTTTTTATTTTGTTTTTGTAGATTCCACATATGAATGAGTCATACAGTATTCGTCTCTGTCTGACTTATCTCACTTAACATAACGTCCTTAATTTCCATCCATGCTGTTGCAAATGGCAAGATTTCATTCTTTTTTATGGATGAATAATATCCTATTATACACATACACATACACTCACACGTACCACAACTTCTTTACCTACTCATCCATCAATGGATGCTTAGGTTGTTTCCATGTCTTGGCTGTTGTAGATAATGCTGCAGTGAAAATGGGTGCCGATATCTTTTCAAGTTATTGATTTTGTTACCTTTGGATATATTCTCAGAAGGTGAACTGCTGAATCATATGGTAGTTCTATTTTTAGAGGACTCTCCACACTTTTTTCCACAGTGGTTGCACCAAGTTACAATCCCACCAACAGTGTACAAGAATTTCCTTTTCTCCACATTTTCGCCAGCGTTTGTGATCTCTTGTCTTTTTGATGGTGGACATCTTAACGGGCATGCAATGGTATCTCATTGTGGTTTTGATTATTTGTATTTCCTGAATGACCAGTGATGTTGAGCCTCTTTCCATGTGCTTGTTGGCCATCTGCATGTCTTCTTATTTGGCTCTAGGCTCCATCCCTGTCACTGTAATGGCAAGATTTCATTCTTTTTTATGGCTAAATAATATTCCTATACACACACACACACACACACACACACACACACACACACAATGTACAGAACACAATCTATATCATATGAACCCCAAGCATGGTTTGTTAACCCTTCATCTTTCCACCACACTGTTTGTGTGTGTGTGTGTGTGTGTGTGTATCACATCATCTTTATCTATTCATGTATTGATGGACACTTAGACTGTTTCCATATCTTGGCTACTGTAAATAATGTTGCTACAAACACAGAGGGGTGCATGTATCCCTTTGAATTAGTGTTTTTGCATTCTTTGGGTACATACCCAGTAGTGTGATTGCTGGATAACAGGTAGATCTATTTTTAACTTTTGAAAGAATCTCCACACTATTTTCCTTACTGGCTATGCCAGTTGGTATTCCCACCAGCAGGTACACAAGGGTTCCTTTTGTTCCACATTCTTGCCAACACTTGTTTCTTGAGTTTTTGATTTTAGCCATTCTGACAGGTGTGAGGTGATATATCTCATTGTGGTTTTGGTTAGCATTTCTCTGATGATAAGTGATGGTGAGCACCTTTTCATCTTTTATACATTTAGCCATCTGTATGTCTTCTTTGGAGAAATGTCTGTTCATGTCTTCTGCCCATTTTTTAATTGGATTATTTTTTAGGTGTGGAGTCATGTAAGTTCTTTATATATTTTGGAAACTAGCCCTTTACTGGATACGGCATTTGCAAATATCTTTTCCATTTCCATAGCTTGCCTTTAAGTTTTGTTGATTGTTTCCTTTGCTGTGCAGAAGCTTTTTATTTTGATGTAGTCCCAACAGTTTAGTTTTGCTTTTGTTTCCCTAGCCTCAGGAGACATATCTAGAAAGAAGTTGCTATAGCTAATGTCAAAGAAGTTACTTTTAACATACCATTAATCAAGCAAGTAAATAAACAAATGAAGACATATATCTTTATCTATATTTATAAAATTTATTTATTCCCTACCATATTCCAGGCAGGCATCATGCTGAAGCAAAAATAAAAATTGTGGGGCGCCTGGATGGCTCAGCTGTTTAAGAGTCCGACTTCGGCTCAGGTCATGATTTTGCAGTCTGTGAGTTTGAGCCCCATGTCAGGCTCTGTGCTGACAGCTCAGAGCCTGGAACCTGCTTTGGATTCTGTGTCTCCCTCTGTCAGCTTCCCCCTACCCTCCTGCTCACACTCTGTCTCTCTCTCTCAAAAACAAATCAACATTAAAAAAATTAAAAATAATAAAAATAAAAATTGTGAGTGTGGTATTATTTTTCTTTACTGAAAAGTATCTTGGTCCAGTCTTTGGATCTGGTCTCTTCAGCATCTACTGCCATGACACTATTTAAAAGTGTAATACTAATCATCCATTTCATTCTGTGTTTTAACAAAGACTTAGGAGATGCAGAGCAGTAACATATTTAAAAATTAATGAACATCAAGGGTTTAAGTCAACTTCACTTTTTTTCCAATGAGTCACTAGCTTAGCAATCTGAGAAACTCATTTTTAAACATGTACAGAACGCAATCTATCTCATATGAACCATAAGCATGGTTTGTTAACCCTTCATCTTTCCACCACACTATCCTAAACCACTTTAATGAAGAGGAAAGCAAAAGGAAAAAAATCAATATGGAAATAAAACTCAACCAGGGTGGACACAACATGAGCTCTTTTAATTTCTGACCTGCCCGATAGTTTGAAAAATAAGTCTTTTATATGCAGTGCACTGAGCATATACCAAAATACAAGAATAAGGATATAAAAGAAACATTAAGATCTACTTTTGGAATGCCCAATTAATATTAAAAACTCAAAAAACTCTTCAGAGAATACAGTCTTTTAAATAAGTCTTAAATATTTTAAATATGTCTTCAATATGAATTGGTACATATATATAAGATAGACTGAAATGGACACTGATCGGTTTGCAAAAAAGGATATTTTTCAGTCCTTATCCAACTAGGTTTCTCTGATTTTCATCTGATCTTAACAACATCTTCCAACGACATCACAGAAGTAGCAGGCTGAATAATGGTACCCCAAAGACATCCATATCCTAATCCCCAGAATCTGTAAGTATGTTACATGATACATGTGGCTGGTTTTGAAGATAGAGGATTGGCCACAGATGAAAAACGTGAACTAGACAAGGCAAGGAAACAGATTCTTCCCCAGAGTCCTACAGGGACTGCAGTCCTGCCGACACCTTGACTGCAGCCCACTGAGAATAAATGTAGATGTGTGACCTCAAGAATTGGAATGAATTTATGGTGTCTCAAGCTATCCGGTGCATGGTAATTTGTCACAGCAGCCCCAGAAACCAATATATGTGGCTTCTGTGACTATTTTCTCCCGGTTCTCCTCATCTCTCAGACTCTATCTTCCCAGAGCCTTCCATGGGGTCCATCCCTTTTCTTCCCGCTGATTTAACAGTGATACCACCTCGAGCTCTGCCACTGCTCTTATTACATGGATATTCCATAGTAAAGAGCTTAAAAGCATAGACTTCAGAGCCCAAAGGATAGAGATTTGTACCCCAGCCCTACCACATGCTAGCTAGGTGATCTTTTCAGATATTGTGGTTTTCAGGTCTAGACATTCCAGTTGGTTCCTCTGAATAATTCTTCAATGTTAAGTATTTGAAACTTCTATTTCATTGAACATAGTTGCAATAACTACTTTAAACCTTTGACTGGTAAGATCATCTCGGGGTTGTTCTTAGTTGCTTTTTGTTTTTGTTTTTTTTCTCTTTCCACTATTCTATATGGAAAGTTCCTGTCTGTTCTCCTGTGAAATGGAATCCTTAAAGTATACATTAAACAAGTACAACTGTATGGAGAAAATATTCATTAAAAATGTTTGTGAATTAACAACGGTATAATAAAATAGCCAGAAACATAAGATCACCTAACTCATTAAACTGTACTAACCACAACACACGTAGCGAATGCTATCACAGACTCCAGTTTAACATAATTGTGCCATCAGTATACTGGCAGAACTATGGGGGGTCAGAATGTCGGAGGAAGAGGGACCCAGAGCCAGACTAACCACGATTGCAAAGAATAGGCCAAGTCCAGGGAAAAGGCAGTAAGAAATTAGTACCAGTTCTCCCAAGGGAGTACACAGGGATAAGAAAAAGAATAAGTAAAAGAATATCAATAGCCACTGTTAAATGTACGCTAAACAGTCTACACGCACCATAATGTAATAACCACCAAACCTGATGGCAAAGACTTACCTTCCCCAAAGCCACAGAAGGATACGTAGCTGAGTGGTATTCTAAAATATTTCTCTAATTCTATAAAGCCCTGCTACTGGCCCTGTGCTATACCACCAGCCTGCAAAATAAATCTGAACTGTGAGAAGACATTGACAGATGTGGATTCACAGACAGACAAGTTATAGACCCAGGAGAAGGACAGAAGGAGCAACAGAAGCGAGGATGTACATGTACAGAAGCCCAGGGATGGGCACTGCTCCAGCGATCATTTTCCTTTTCTTGTTTTACATATTTCATCTCCACCCTCAAAATGTTAAAGGCTCTATGAGCAGCTACTCAGATCAACAGGTCTTAGTTTATTTAATATCGATATGCTTTGAATAAGAATAAAAAGCTGAATGATAGTCAATGGATAAATACATGATCTAGGTCTGTCTTATTACACATTGTTTTTATTAAACAGATACTTCAGAAAATCCCTTTAGATAAAATCCCTCAGAATGCTCTTGTGCCACAAAAATGTTACTTCTTTTACAAATAGTCACAATAAGCAACTCTGTGGAATCAAACCTTCACAAGTTAGGTAATATTTTTGCCCTGTTTCATCTTACACATACCCTTTTGCTATCAGTAATTTTCATGATTTGTTTTGGCACAAATGATGTTGGGAATTTCTTGCTAGTTTCCTGAAGCTTTATGAAAACCATGCATTTATTCAGAGAGATTCAAGAATATGAGCGAAAATGAAAAAGGATGGCTTTAGATGGAAATTTTTTTCCTTATCTTCAAGTGTGTTCAGATTGCTATGTGCGTATGACAGCATTTTGGACATTAAATGGTATTATGCAATTTACTGAATCACATAAGGAATTTAGAAAGAATTATTTTTTAGAAAAAGAACAAGGCTCTGTTGATTATGGGAAAAATCAGCATTACTCTGTTGACATACTTCCTCCTGGTAACAGTGGGTCTTTCCTTAAGCAAATCTGCACAGTTTATGAAGTTGGAGATGATAATTTGCTTGACAAAAGGATTTGCCATAGATTCCTATAATGAATTCAAAGTAGAACTAGTTAGTTATGAGGCTATGGGTACCCTTGGAATCCAAAAGACTTGCTTCCTACAAGTGCCAGAAACATCCACCTATCAAATGTGATCAATCAGACATGCCATTTAGCTTGTATTATCATCATTAGATGGTTGATAACATGGAGAATTTCTATCCTTCTTGGTAAATAGTCATGGTACCAAATCCTGAGTGTTCCCTAACTCTGAAAATTCCAGGGCTACCTCAGAATACCCCCAAATCACTGGGACCACCCCCAAGTCTCTCCAGGACTTAGCCTCTAGCATTATAGCTGGGGTCCACTCTGAGAAAATGATACCTGTGCCAAATTAGTTGTTAAATATTCTGAGTATCACTTCAGGGTATCATCAAAACTTCTCTGTGGTCTGGAAGAGTCTTTCTTCCTACAAAATATAGGATCCCCTTGAGGGGAGGACAGTGGTTTCCTCCTAAAA
The DNA here is from genome assembly GCF_018350195.1 of Panthera tigris. Taxonomy (NCBI): domain Eukaryota; kingdom Metazoa; phylum Chordata; class Mammalia; order Carnivora; family Felidae; genus Panthera; species Panthera tigris. The sequence continues at coordinate 11,369,564 of NC_056670.1, forward strand.
GCTGCTCATCTAAAATTGACACTCAGGTCAATGAAATGGGTCCCTTTCCTATAGCAAATTTTTCTCAATTTATACTTTTGAATTAACGCCTTATGGCAGCTACGCTGATCTTTAAAACATGGTGTTTCACAAATCACATAAATTGCTACCTTAGAAACAGAGAGAAACCTGCAGAGGGGGAACAATTCAAAATAAAATACAGCTAAATAAAATTATTAGGTGGGGGTACAGAAATTCTAATAAATACCTTAAACACATAACTTCTAAAATGGTAGTTCCAGGGGCGCCTGGGTGGCTCAGTCGGTTAAGCGTCCAACTTCGGCCAGGTCACGATCTCACGGTCCGTGAGTTCGAGCCCCGCGTCAGGCTCTGGGCTGATGGCTCAGAGCCTGGAGCCTGTTTCCGATTCTGTGTCTCCCTCTCTCTCTGTCCCTCCCCCGTTCATGCTCTGTCTCTTTCTGTCCCAAAAATAAATAAACGTTGAAAAAAAAATTTTTTTTAATAAAAAATAAAAAATAAAAAATAAATAAAATGGTAGTTCCAATACTTCCTATACACGCAGAAAATTTAGAGCTAACCTAGTCTAACCCCATGATTTGGGAGGGATAAGACATCGTTTCAAATATGTTAAATTTAGAAAAATGAGTTTAGCAACATAAAATTTAAATTTATGACCCTTTCATCATAAGCTGGTATCTACAAAGATAAGTAAAAATATACTATACTATATTATATTAATTATACATATACATTAATTATATATAATATATATAAGCTGGTATCTACAAATATAAGTAAAAAGATAATATACTACATATGTAATATATAAGTAAAAATATAAAAATATACTTTCCTAGATGCTGAGGCAAAAGAAAAATGATTTTTCCTTTTAAAAATAGACTTGAATTTCAAAGCTGACATGCTTCAGTGCTGTTTAAAAATCAGAAGAGGTTATTCCAGGTAGAAACAAACCTAGCTGAACTGCGAAATGGTTTACTCCTCTGTAAGCCTATTTTAAAAGCTTTGCAATAAAGAACAGAATTAAAAAAAAAAAACTTTATATAGTTTAATACAGTAATTTCAAACTTTTGTAACCAAAAATGAACTCAAAAAAGTTAAAACACATATAATACACTTGGACCTTTTGTAAAGTAAGTTTTTATTCTACCATCAAACACAAATCACTAAAGTTTGTCCTCCCTAGTTACTGGTATACTATTAACATTTAAAACAAATTTAGAATTGATGCACAAACCAATTAAATTTTGTGTAATACTAAATTTTTAAAAATTACAAGGCTAATGAAAACGCATCACATCATAATTCATTTTCTGTAGAACTAGGTGTTATTTTTCAACGCTCTTACTCATCTAAACTGGAACAATGATTAAAAACAATAGCAGTAACACATAGAACAGTAATGGCAAGAGAAAATTTTCAGTTTCAGTCCTGGAAATGGTGTACTTTTCTTAAACTATACACTGCAGTAATTATAGCACCATAAATAAATAAATGAACAAACAAGAAAACCACAAGAAACCAGAATTTGGCCATCCATCCTCTGGCTTAATTTTAAACTTTAATGAATTGGTTAAGAATTGAAAGTAGTGAAGAAATCAGTCATAGCAAGTTATAGCATGGAAAAAAAATTTAAATTGCCAAATATGCTACAAAGAAAAATGTCTTCATTAGGGGACAGAATAAGAATTCCAATATTCAGAAGAAAATTATTAGCTGCTTGCAAAGCTCTGACTGACTAAAGCCCTATCACCCTAATTTTATTTCTTAAAGTATAGAAGAGTGCCATGAAATTTTACTTGCCATAAAGAAGCTTGGAACATAGTCAACATGGTTAGCGGCATTTGAAAATGACATGAAGATTAATGACAAATAGCCATGCATAAAGCAATTCATTAAAATGGTAACAATAACAGCTCTGAAAATGTACGAAAACACACAAATGCTAAAAGAAAGATTCTGTTTTAAACCACAGACATAAGCATGAGGTTCAATGACACACATCATCTTGAGGTTGGATTTTTTTTTTTTAAGTTCTTTAAGACATCACAGGACTGCTGGATAAAGCAGGAAGTCAAACTTCAGGAAATCACAAGTAAAACACATTGGCTTACTTTAGCAAAAAGAAGATATCCAATACCTATGAAAGAAACCATTCATTAAAATACTGTTAAGTAAACATAAATTAAGTACTTGCCCCTTCTGATTTCTCCACTGTGTTAGCCAGCATCTCCTGTAGGGCCCGGACAGAGAGAGACTGTTCCAGCACAAAAGTGCAGATGGAGAGGTCTGGGGGAACATTCTGTGTGGAAAGAGGGAGAGAAGCCATTGTCATCACCTTCATTGTCATTGTCGTCATCATCATCAAGCAGTCGGACCCAATTTACTTTATTAAACTTCAGTTTCTTTCATAAAAAAAAAAAAAGATTACTTATAAATTCTCTATTATCAGCTCCTCAATCACTGAAATACATTATCTAATCTGCTCACACTTAATCCACATTTTAATTTATGGATAACAACAGCCACGGTGTACCGAGTGCCTACTCACTTAGGCACTGCACTCAGAGCTTTATCAGAAACCTGTGTGGTCATCCATGGTAAGGATGATTACTATTGTTATGTGGATAAAAAAACAGAGAAGTTAGGTTACTTTTCCAAAGTCACAATTACCAAGTTTTTCAAGGCAGTATTAAAAATCCTGATTTCTTGGACTTCCAAGCATTCTTCTAACCTACCGAGCAGTCAGCTGATAAAAAACACAAACCACAGAATAATACTTGCTTCAAACTATCCAAGTTAATAAATATAAAACTGAATTGGTACAAAATAGCCATTTACACAGGCTTCTCTTCATCCAGAAAAAAGACAGTTACTTTGTTTTACTCAAGTTGGATATATATTTGGCCTCTAACTAGAGATGTGGCAATTTGACTTCTGCTCTGTCTTGGAGTGGGGTGGGGAGTGTGTATTTTCCCTTTCTCTTTCCTTCCCTTAAAACTTCCACTCCAATCAATAACTCCATAAATTGTGAAAATCCCAAAAGCTTAACTATCAAGGTGGTGAAGAAAACAGGGTAAGAACTGACTGGCGAGTTAGAGACAACTATCCCAATCAGGAGCAAGTATTATTATCGTTCATGAATGCTTTTTGCTTTAGATAAGCAGGATCCAGTGGGCAATCCAACCGGGTCTGGGAAGAGGCTCAAAGGAGGATTTTCCTAACAGAAGACCATTATGAATACATTAAACAGTACATGCAAGTGACACAATGTCTTCTTCACAAAACGAACATTAGGAAGACAATTCTAACTTGATGTAATGAATCAAAATTACAATTTTTCATGTCTAAATATTTATTAAATTGAATCACTACCATTAAAATGATTCTTATCATCAGAGAATGATACTTGATGGTTTCAAGGAAAATGGAGAACCAGGGTTCCAGAATTAAAATTCTTTTGTGGATGAAATGAACATATAATCTTGGTCACTAAGGTTACTCATACCCCACAAACCTTCCTGGCACCCATGTATGTATATATGTATGTATGTATGTATCTATCTTTCCTTCCTTCCTCCCTAAATCTTTTTTTTAATGTTAATCTATTTGAGAGAGAGAGAGAGAGAGAGGCAGAGAGAGAGAAAGAGAAACAGAGGATCCAAAGTGGGGTCTGCACTCACAGCAGAGAGCCCAATTCAAACACATGAACCGTGAGATCATGACCTGAGCCAAAGTTGGACACTAAACCAACTGAGCCACCCAGGCCTCCCTGTTACTTATCTTCTTTTAAGATTATTTATTCATTTTTGAGAGAGAGAAAGAAAGACACAGTAGGGGAGAGGTAGAGAGAGAGGGAGAGAAAGAGAATCCCAAGCAGGCTCCACACCGTTTGCCTAGAGCCTGACATGGGGCTCAATCCCATGAACTGTGAGATCATGGCCTGAGCCGAAATCAAGAGTCAGATGCTTAACTGACTGAGTCACCCACATACCCCTGTTCTTTATTTTTTCTTTGTTTAATATGAAATTTATTGTCAAATTGGTTTCCATACAACACCCAGTGCTCATCCCAACTGAAATTCCCTTCGTTGGATTCCTCTATTCTCCCATTCAGGGCTTCTGATGCCCCCAAATTTCCTTCCATTCCTTCTCAGACTACCTCAAGTGGTCGTCAAAGCAAACACCCAGATCTGGGCATAGCTACTGCTTTCACAGTCTGCAGTCAGCTGGACAAGGGCTCCCTTTCCAAAACGCCCAGATGAAAGACTAGAGGCTAGGCAACAACTTCTCTTTTACTATGACATTAGGAAAAATTCTTTTAAGTTTAACTTTCTCGGGTCTAACTATATTAACTGCAATTTATCGGACCAAGACAAGGGCCAATGGGGAAAAAATCTGTTACTCAAAGCATTTATTCCATTCTTATCCATTTAATTGTGAGAGTTTGGAAGCTATACCAACGGGGCGGATAGACTGCCATGTTATTAAATGGTGTGCTAGTAAACCAATTTCTCAGGGGGAAAAATGCCTTGATGGGTAGCATTTGCCCATTTCTGTGACACAAATACTCTAATAATTGCTGGTCTCGAAGTCAAAGTTTATAAATCAGCTCATAAAATTCCTAAATATGTAACACATAGCTCTCAGGAATCTACAAGAACTGTTCCCAATGTACCATTGGACTGACTTCAGACCCACATCCGTTAGTTGCTTTAGAATGACTATATTAAAACAGTTAAGAGCTTGGATTCTATACACAGTCACCTAAGCAATAATCCTGGCCTCACTACTTACTAGCTGCTAACTTTTCTAATCTTTGGTTTCCTTCCCTGGAAAATGGTTTAGGAATTACAACAACTACACCATCCGCATGGAGTTCCTGTGAAAGACAAGTAAGTAAAAAGGCGTATCACAATGTCAAGAGCTCAAAATAAGGGAGCTATGGTCATTAGTTTTGTATACTGTCCTTTCTCTCTGTGGCACTCAGGAGTACCACTCATGTCTTAAAGCTGACTCTTGGATGGAGTCTGCTCTGGAGAAACAGTGTTTGAAATCACAAATCAGGGGTGCCTGCGTGGCTCCATCGGTTAAGTGTCTGACTTCATCTCATGTCATGATCTCATAGTGTGAGTTCAAGCCCTGCATCCGGTTCTGCACAGAGAATCCCTACTTGGGATTCTCTCTCTCTCCCTCCCTATCTCTCTCTCTCTCTCTCTCTCTCTCTCTCTCTCTCTCTCTCTCTCCCCCTCCTTGCCCCACTCGTGCTCTCTCTCTCAAAATAAATACACTTAAAAAATCATTAATTATGCACCTGTTCATAATATCCAAAATGTTCTAGTATTTTCAGGAAAAGGTAGTTTCTGGTAACATTCAAAAGTTTATACACTGGATGTATTTATTAAACTGTTTCATGCTTCATTTGATCAAAATGTTAAAAGAATGGATCACTACAACAGCTTGCATTTATTTTAAAGACCCTTGAAAATGGAATGACATGGAAAGGCATGAATTTGGAATGTGTTAACCTTGCCACACTAATTTCATCTGGCCACAGCATGACATGCCTGTTACACATGTTCTTCTAGACAGTAGGAATTAGCAGGAGTAAAGGAACAGACGATCCACAAAAGTAATTCTCTCTCAGACTCAACCCACTTTCTTCTGACCCATCTTTCTCTTCTCCCTCTCTCTCTCTCTCTTTGCCCCTCTCCTCCTCAAAATACACATAGATGTAATAGAAAAGCTGAGAAGAAAATATTGTTTACCCCTTTCACAAAAATGTGAAACGATACAAATCAAAGCTCTGTAGTATCATGTTTGTTTCGTTCTGAGGAAAAATCATCTGGTTATTTTACGCAACAGAATCATTACTATAACTTGTTATCTTTTATTTTTATTTTTTAAAGTTTATTTTGAGACAGAGAAAGAGAGGGTGAGTAGAAGAGAGGCAGAGAGGGAGGGAGAGAGAGAATCCCACGCAGGCTCTGCATTGTCATTGCAGAGGCTGATGTGGGGCTCGAACCCACAAGCCATGAGATCATGACCTGCTTAACTGGCTGCTTAACTGACTGAGCCACCCAGGTGCCCAAACTTGTGAACCACCAAGGGGCGCCTGGGTGGCTCAGTCAGTTAAGCATCCGACTCCAGCTTAGGTCATGATGTCCCAGTTTGTGAGTTCGAGCCCCGCGTCGGGCTCTGTGCTGACAGCTCAGAGCCTGGAGCCTGCTTCTGTTTCTGTGTCTTCCCTTCTCTCTCTGCCCCTCCCCCGCTTGTGCTCTATCTCTCAGTGTCCCTCAAAAGTAAATAAATGTAAAAAGAAAATTTAAGTGAACCACCAAAAGTATTCCTTAATGTAGATGAATGTTTCTTCAAATAACCTTGAATGTTTTATAATAGCTAAACCATAACATAGTATTTATGTTAAGCCTTTGTTCCCACTTCCCAAAAAGAAAGTTGAGTCAGTGAAAAAGAAAGGGTCTTGTTCTTTAGTTACAAACCAACTAAATGGCCGGGTATCAAAGTGACTCCTAACAGCAGGCACAAGAAATAAAGTACTACATTCTAGAAACCTCAGGCGTGAGAGTCTCAACCCACAAACATCTGCAAGCTATCATCTTGTCCTCCATCTCTTATGTTTTAAAGTCCTGTTACCAAGAAATCTGAGTTTTCAAACTGCAATATGAGAAAACTTCACAGGGGACCTGGGTGGCTCAGTGGGCTGAGCATCCAACTTCAGCTCGGGTCATGATCTCGTGGTTCCTGAGCTGGAGCCCCGCGTCGGGCTCGCTGCTGTCAGCACAGAGCCCACTTTGGATCCTCTGCCCCCACCTCTGCCCCTCCCCGACTTGCGTTCTCCCCAAAGTAAGTAAATATTTTAAAACAAGAGACTCTTCTGTCCTTACAATGAGTGTGCTCGTAAATCGTGGAAACCACTCTTATGCTGTATGCCTTCCATTATAAGGACTTCAAAAGAGACCACATCAGAATGTAACACTAAGAAGGCCAGCACAGCATGTACGTCTGTCTACCTCTTACACATTACACACACATTTCTTTCCCATGCGAAATTAACTCAAAGTGCTTCTGTCTGAATGTCTACCTGGGCTGCCCAGAACAGTACCCCAAGCGGGCAGGCGAAAGGTTAGCAATACTCTTCACGTAGAGACAACCCCAATTCGATGAGGATATGTGTACGTTCACAAGAATAACAAACCTTAAGCTAGCAGCATGGTTGGGTATCTTTTCTTCTTTTTAAAATACAAATTGGTCGCTGTTCTCCTCTGCCTAACAGCTACCTGGCCTTAAGGGAAGAAAATTCTCCAGAATAACCACATACGGCATCTGGCTTTGTTGGCACTGGAGAGTCTGTGTGAAATCAATTAGGTTTCCAACTGAGGTACCCATCAAACCATTTGGCTTCCACAGATATATCTGCCTAACCCACTTAAAAAACCTATTGAAACATGCCATTACCTTAACTGAACTGCAACCGGTTATCTGGGACTACGTAAGTCACAGCTCATCTCTTACCGCTGTATAAAAACTGCATAGCAACTAACCACTCCATTTTTTTAAAAAAAAAATTTAAGGTTTTATTATTTATTTTTGAAAGAGACAGAGTGTGAGCAGGGGAGTGGCAGAGAGAGGGAGACACGGAATCTGAAGCAGGCTCCAGGCTCTGAACTGTCAGCACAGAGCCTGATGCAGGCGTGGAACTCGCCAGCCGTGAGATGGTGACCTGAGCCAAGGTCGAACGCTTTAAATGACTGAGCCACCCAGGAGCCCCTTAATCACTCCTTTTTAGCATCCTCATACCCCTGCTCATGCTTTTCCTCTTTTAGCCTAAAATATCCATTTCCAGGTCTCCACCTATGAAAACTATTTCATGTTTTTGAATCACACATAAATAGAATTACGTATGAAAACATTTTCCTTGTTGAAAACTCAAACAATACTAAAAAACTGAAAGCTCTCTCTTCCCAAATTTAATGATACTCATTCTCCCTTATCCTTCCTCCCAGGTGTCAGCGCATGGATGATGACCTTTTGGCTGTGCCCCTTTCCAGGTCTTTTGTTGTGCACTCACACATATGCTCACACAGAAGCGTACAGAATGGCTTTTCCCATTAACGGGCTCCCTTTGTCCAAACTACGTATTTTAAATTACTAATATGTCTTAGAGATCGTTGTCTATGAGCCTATCCATATAGGCTCCTCCAAGACTGCTAGAGAATCTACATGTATCATATGCCTTCTGAAGACTGGTTCAAGTTCTCTGCCACATAACATGGTCACTCAACTTGGACCCTCACCCCCCCAGCCACCGCTTGACCAGCCTGATGTGCTAGCTTACAACACACAGTGTTCACCGTTCAATGAGTTGACCTCAACCTCTGATTCCAAGTGTTTCTGCCTACAGGGATGTAGGTAGTTATAGCCCAAATGACAGATCTCCACTTTCGCTTCTGTTTCAGTACTCCTGACACAAAGACAGGTTGCTTCTTCACCTTTATGCAGTGACTTCCAAGTGTGCTCCACATAACCTGTGGGGTAACTCAGATATCACAAAATGTATTTTGAAAATCAATGAGATGTTAGCTCATGGCAGTTCGACAGCATAAGAAAAAGAGCAAGACACTGTATCAGAGGACATGGCGCTCAGACCCAGGGCGTAGCTAGCCAAGGGACCGTAGGTAAATCAGTCTGAGCTCTCCCATCTGTGTAAGTGGCAAAATGCTTTTCATATTTCAGAGAATTGTTCTGAGGTTCAAATAAGAAGATCAGCGCATTATAAACCGAAAAATGCCAATAAAATATCATTTTTATCTGCCTAATTTAAGAAAAACCTAAATCAGATAGAAAGCTCAGAATCGCAGAGATGTAAATTAAGAGAAGAACCAACGTTCTATCAAGAAATGTGAAGACAGTATATTTTAGAGTGGAGCAGATGGTCTGGAGTTGAGACAGATTTGTTTTTGCTCAGCTACCCATCTGCTGAGTGGCCTTTGGCAAGGGACTGTAACCACGGAGGGTCAACTTCTCCATGAACTATGGAGGTACCAAAATGTATCTTCTCCAAAAAATAAAGTTGTTTTTTTTTTTAAGCTGCCAAGTAGAAACAGGAAACAGACAAAATTTCACCTACCAGATGGGGAATAATATTCTTTAAAATGTTTACATATTCCACCATTCCAATAAAATTATGGTGTTGTATCCCATTGACTTACATGAAATACTGTAAAAGGGATTATCAAGCAGGATATAAGAAAAATCCTGGTTCACTTTTTCCTCTTTATATGTCTTCAAAACTCCAATCATAACACTTCACTATATCCCCAGCCTGCCAATGTGGTTATTACAATACTTTCACACCTTTCTATGAGAGTTCACAGGTCTGGGTAGTTTTTCTTGTCATATTCTTTTTCCCTTCATCCCACTTTGCACCAAAGATTAACATGCAATTGCCTTAGAGAAAGAAACATTTATCCTATGCAAACTAATTTTCAGCTTTGTAATAGACAAGGCTAAATGCGATCCTAACAGATAAAACTGATTATGTCTGGGTTTCCCGGGGTCTAAAGGCTTTGAATCTCTTCAGAAAAACTCAAGCCATTGCACTTGGCGTTCTTGACAACATGGGTCCAGGTGGAGAAGGATCTTTTAGGAGGTTTAAATGACTGGTAATTAGTGTAAATCACCACTACAAAGAGCCATAGCTCTACCAATTCAGCAGTTTATCATGAAAATCCCAAGTGACTTCATAGGGTTTCATATGATTTGCTCGGGTGTTCATTTCACCCACTGGCACGTATCTTTTTATACAATGTCCTTTAAACACAATATTAAGTAGATACGCCGATCTATCTTATTTGTACAATTACTTTAACACTCAGATGACTCAAAGGCGCCAGTGCAAATACAGAGGTCCACTAGTTTGACATTCCATCACACATTACCTCTCCCATTCTAATAACACCCAGGAATATGATCTCAGGTCGAGTCTGCTCTCACCTCTTGAGTGGGAGCCATAGTTGGGCAGAACACAAGTACATGATATTTTGAAAGCAAAACACTCAAAAAGAAACCAAAAGAGAGATTTCCGCTATGAATTAAGACTCAATATGAAGGTATCTTAAAAACCATACATGCTGTTAAGGGTTCACTGGATATAGCCCCTACTTCTAAACACTGCTAAGTCAAACACCTATCAGTCACAATCTTTATCAAAGCCTAACTCTCCAGACTCTAGGTGTTGGCCCACTATGTTATTCGAATTTAAAGCATATAATTTCTAGTCCTATAAATACATGATGATGTTCCAGGAAGTTGGGCTCCAATTTGAGAAATCCATTAAAAAACTCTAGGGTCCCCACTCAATTCAGAGTTTACAGCTGGAGTAAATACGTAAGTAAATGGATGAATACACAACCCCAAGAAGAAAGTCACCATAAATTATTTTGGAGCAAAGTTTCACTCTGCACCAAAGAGATATTCTTAAGGATTAGCAAAATACATATATGTTCATCACATATGTAGAAAGCATGTGGCAGTGTCACGATAGCAAGTATACACTGATAACTAAAACAAAAACAATGTGTGGCCCAAGCATCTGTCCTCTGTAAGGACGAGCAGCTGTGCCACATCACAGAAGGGAGCTCATCTGATTTGGAGCAGATGTCACGTACCCTACGTTGTCTGTGAAAGTGACCCTTTCCAGGAAGACCCAACAGCCCTTCTAGTCTGACTCCATACATTCCTGAGTGAGGCTGCCAGCATGCAAAATAGTCCCAAGCTCTTCAGAGACTCCTGGCTAACCCTGAGTAGTGCGCGCACAAAGAGACACAAAGGACCTAGCAGAAAGTAAATCTGAAGCAGGGTTCAAATGGCCTGAACTTCGCACGCACTTCTCCACCCACACACAAGTCCACGTGCTGAGGACAGAAACCTTACTGTTCAAAGTATGCATGTGCAACCATTGCCCTAACTCTATGCTACAAACGAACAGGGCAACCTACAGGAATCCAGGCTGAAATAAAAATAAGAATGAAGAGAAAAATTTGAGCACTGACATCAGTGTTAAAACACCACGGAGGAGACATATTACCCAGATTTAGTCCAGGCAAGTTCCTAAAAAAAGAAAAGCCAAACGCAGAAAAGTAACACAACCTTGAAATGGGGCAATCAGAATGTGTTCTTCTGGGGCACCTGGGTGGCTCAGTCGTTTAAGCATCTGATTCTTGGTTTCCACTCAGATCATGATCTCACGGGTTGTGGGATCCAATCCCACATTGGGCGCACAATTCCAATGGCATTTTTCACAGAAAGAGAGCAAACAATCGTAAAATTTGTATGGAACCACAAAAGACCCCCAAAAGCCAAAGCAATCTGGAGAAAGAATAACAAAGCTGGAGGCATCGTGCTTCCTGATTTCAAACTAGATGACAAAGGTACAGTAATCAAAGCAGGACAGGATTGGCATTAAAAAAAAAAAAGGCACGTAGATCAATAGAATGGAACAGAGACCCAGAAATAGGCCTATGCATATATAGTCAATTAATTTACAGCAACGGAGCCAAGAATATACAATGGGTCAACAATAAGCTATATAGGGAAAATCAGATGGCCACATGTAAAAGAATGTAACTGGACCACCCTCTTGCACCACACACCAAAACTAACTCAAAATGTATTAAATCCATGAAGGCAAGACCTGAGACCAGAATACTCCTAGAAGAAAACCTGACATCAGTCTTGGTAATGAGATTTTGGATTTGACACCAGAAGCAAAGGCAACAAAAGTAAAAATAAATGGGGCTACATCAAACTAAAATGCTTCTACACATCAAAGGAAACCATCAACAAAATGAAAAGACAAAACATTTATCTGATAAGGGATTTATACCCAAAATGTATGAAGAACGCATACAACTCAACAGCAAACAAACAATCCAATTTAAAAATGGACGAGGGGCACCTGGGTGGCTCAGTCGGTTAAGCGCCGACTCCAGCTCAGGTCACCATCTTGCGGTTGACAAGTTCGAGCCCCGCGTCGGGCTCTGTGCTGACAGCTCAGGGCCTGGAGCCTGCTTCGGATGCTGTGTCCCCCCCCTCTCTCTCTGCCCCTCCCCCGTTCGTGCTCTGTCTCTGTCTCAAAAATAAATATAAACATTGAAAAAAATTTTTTTAACAAAAATGGGCAAGAGGACTTGAATACTTTTCCAAAGAACACATTCAAATGGCCAAAAGGTACCTAAAGAGGTGTTCTACATCACTGTCAGGAAAATGCAAATAAAAACCATAATGAGATATCACCTCACACCTGATAGAATGGTTATTATGAAGAAGACAGGAAATAACAAATATTGGCAACATTGTGGAGAAAAGGGAATACGTTTACATGTGATGGAAACATAAATTGGTGCAGCCACTATGAAAAAGAGTATGGAGATTTCTCAAAAAATTAAAAATAGAAATCCCCTACAATCCAGCAACTCCACTTCTGGGTATATACGCAACAGAAGTGAAGACAGGATCTGCACTCCCATATTCACTGCAGCATTTATCAAGATATTTAAGATATAGGGACAATCTAAGTATCGATGAATGAATGGATAAAGAAGATGTGGGGCATACACAATGGAGCATTATTCAGCCGTAAGAAAGAAGGAAATCCTGCCATTTGCAACAACACGATTGTTGCAACAACAGGATTGAACCTGAGGCCTTATGCTAAGTGAGCTAAGTCAAACAAAGACAAGTACGACGTATCACTTATATGTCGAATCTAAAAAAGCCAAACTCAGAGACCAGAATGGTGCTTACCACGGACAAGGGGGTGGGGAAAAGATAATACACTGATCAATGAGTACAAACTTCCAGTTTAAGATGAATAAATTCAGAGGCTCCAATCTACAACACAGTGATTATAGTTAATAATGCTGCATTATATACTTGGAAGTTGCTAAGAGAGACGATCTTAAATGTTCTCACCGCAAAAACGTAAGGGTAATTATGTGATGTGATGCAGGTGTTACGTAATGCTATGGTGGCAATCTTTTTGCAATATATAAGTGTATCAAATCAACATCCTGTACACCTTAAATTTACACAACAGTGTTATGTCAATTATACCTCAATAAAGGTGGAAAAAGACATAAGCTTATATAAAGAAACAGTTATAAAACTGTATAATTGGATTTACGACACTCATATATGATTTTAAAATAGTACAAAAAGAATGGAGCTATGTGAAACAAAGTTTCTTTATTTTACTGGAATTAAATTAGTATTAACCTTAAGTATATTGTGAAGTTACATTGATGAGTTACAATAAATTAAAATAATGCATATTTCAATTCTTAGAGTAACTACTAAGAACATGACTCAAAAAATACATAGCAGGGGCGCCTGGGTGGCTCAGTCGGTTGAGCGTCCGACTTCAGCTCAGGTCATGATCTCGCGGTCCGTGAGTTCGAGCCCCGCGTCAGGCTCTGTGCTGACAGCTCAGAGCCTGGAACCTATTTCAGATTCTGTGCCTCCCTCTCTCTCTGACCCTCCCCCATTCATGCTCTGTCTCTTTCTCAAAAATAAATAAACGTTAAAAAAAATTTTTTTTTAAAAATACATAGCAAAAAATAAGCAAAAGAGGTTTCAAAATGGCACACTAACCATTTTACACAAAAGAAGGAAATGACTAAGGAACAAAAGAACAAAAACAACAACAAAAAAGAGGAGGCATAAAACAAAAAATAAAATGACAAAAATCAATGTAACCATTCCCCGTATATTTTTCAAGGAAAATATGATGTATATACATACACACACACAAAATAGAACATTATTATTGGGATGGATATTATAAATTATACTTGAATACAAAATTAATAATATATAAAATACAAACAGAGGAATAACAGAGGAATATTATTCAGCCTTTAAAAAAAAGGGAAGCACCTGGGTGGCTCAGTTGGTTAAGTGTCCAACTCTTGGTTTCCACTCAGGTCATGATCTCATGGTTTGTGGGTTTGAGCCCCACATTGGGCTCTGCAGTGACAGCTTGGAGCCTGCTTGGAATTCTCTCTCTCTCTCTCTCTCTCTCTCTCTCTCTCTCTCTCCCCTTCTGCCCCTTCCCCACTTGCTCGTGCACTCTCACTATCAAAAATAATTTTGATAAAATATTTTTTTTTAAGGGAAGGAAATCCTGTGGTTTGTGACAACATCAGTGAACCTGGCATTATGTCACGTGAAATCAGTTGGATTCAGACAAATTCTGCATGATTTCATTTATGGGTAAAATCTCTAATCGTCAAACCCACAGAAGCATGTAGCGCAATGACTGTGGCTGGGGGCTAGGGAAAAGGGGGAAATGGGGAGGTGTTGGTCAAGGGGCACCACATTTCAGTTTTGCAAGATGAATAATTCTGCCGATCTAATGTACAGCACAGTAACTGCTGCTAACAATACTGTATTGCCTGTTTGAAATTTGCTGAGAGTTCATCTCAAGGGTTCACACCACATAAAAAACAATTTTAACTGTGAGAGGTGAGAGACGTGTTAAACGGCTTGACTGTGGTAATTATTTCACAATGTGTGTGTGTATGTGTGTGTGCATATATGTGAGATATATATGTGTATATATATATATATATTTATACGTATATATTTTATACCTTAAATATATACACTTTTTTAATTTGTCAATTACAACCTCAATAAAACTAGGGGGTAAATCCCACTGCCTAGTAAATTATATCCAAGCTCCCTGCCTGGTGTCCATATTCTAGATCCAACCTAAGTTTCCAGCCTATATTTAATGCTTACTACGATTGGGCTACATTGGATAACTCTCTACTCTTCATAAACCTATTTCCTATTCCCATCTTTGTCCTTTGTCCAATTTCTACTCATCCTTCAATGCCAAGCTCAAGTAGTACATCTGTGCAGCATCTCCTTCTGACTCAAACCGCCTTGTATGATGCATATTTGTACGCAACACATCTTTTCTCACTATTTAGTAACCTAGAGACTTCCTTACCCTCCACTATGCTTCACTTGTGATATATCTTGTTGAAAAGTCTGAATAGTACTGTCTGTGCTCCATGGGCAAGGCCCATTAAAGAAAAACAATTCTGTGATACATATACCATCTCATTGCAAATGAACCACTGAAAAAATATTTGTAATTAAGCCCTAGAAATATTTTTAAATTGTATTACTTTTAAATTTTTAACTAAAGATTTTTAAATAAGGTAGATGTGATCTTTCCAAGGTAAATATGTTAAAACAATGCAAAATCTAACATTTCTGTGAAGCCTTAAAAATTCTAATTCATGCTGATTTTAAGAATAATGTTTTTAAGATTGAAGAACACTTAAAAAATCAAAATTTTCTGCACAGAATTTAATTACGTTATTTCAGGACCCTTTCTTGCAGGAAATTAGATGGATTCATACACACCTACTCCATTCATAGGTAGGTTACTAACCTGAAAAATTTGTTGGACCTTTACAGAAGTAAATTCTTTGGTGATAAAATTACACACTTGTAAATCTTTTATTTGGCAAATAACATAATAAAATTGAACGAATGATGACACGTTTCATCCTAGTAAAAAGATTTAATGATAAAAACGTCCATTAAAATAACCATCCATCTATTTTCTACAAGCTAATCCCAGTTTATATTAATTTCACCCCCATTAACCACACTTTATGTTTATACCCATAATTGCTTAAAGAATGAACGATCTAGTTAAGTTTTCGGTGCCTGCTGAAATACATCTTCGTTAGACTGATCTCATTTCCTGCAGAGCACCAGGCCATAACCGCCAGTGAAAAGTAAGCACATAATTTATCAGGACTTGAGGAAAGTCTCCATCTCTGTTGAAGAAAACATTCTCATCTTTAAGCGTGAAACTACTCAAACCTTTCCAGTCTATGATACGCCTGAAACACTAACCAACTTAAACAGCTCACATTGAATTGATTCATGCTCAATGGACTAACAATTCAATTATCACAGAATGCTCAAATTCAAATTGGGAATCTGAGCACCCGCAAAGCTAGCACTCCTTTTTACATATATAACTTTAGCCATGAACACATTTCAAAAAACAGTGTAAAAACTCAGCTCCTTAAACGAAGATTTATTTTTCAAGGATGCCTGTTTGAACATATTTTTGCCTTTGAAAATTCATGCTGAAATATGAAATACATTTTTGCCTTCTCAATTTGATTTTTAAATTTGGTTTTTCCTATTAAATTATTCATTATCATCTTTCAAAAGAACTAAACTTTTTTAAAAAGTTCAGGAGGAGAGAGGGAGAGAATCTTAAGCAGACTTCACACTCAGCACAGAGCCAGATGCAGGGTTCGATCCCACTACCTCAGGATCATGACCTGAGCTGAAGTCAGGAGTTGGATGCTCAACCAACTGAGCCACCCAGACACCTCTCAAAAGAACTTCTGAAAATTGTGTTATAAGTGGAATATCGGGATCTCATAAAAATCAATATGTAGCCATTGAAGGAAGAAAAATGAATTAAAACGCGATGGTGTAAAACACCTAATTTCTGTAACCTCAAGCAAGAGCATTTCATCAAGTTGGAAACTGGAGTAGAGATTACTGGTCTCCAAACCTCTCTCACTGTATACCCTGTATGACTTCCCTAATGTTGCTTAACCAATTACTACAAATTCAGTAGCAACACAAACTTATCCTCTTCCAGCTATAGAGGTCAGAAACCTGAAATCTGTTTCATTAGGCTAACATCAAGATCCGAGTAACGGTGGGGGTGCCTGGGTGGCTCAGTCAGTTAAGCATCTGACTTCAGCTCAGGTCATGATCTCACAGTTCATGAGTTCGAGCCCTGCATCAGGCTCTGTACTGACAGCTCTGAGCCTGGAGCCTGCTTCAGATTCTGCCTCTCTCTCTCCCTCCACCCTTTCCCTGCTAGTGCTCTTTCTCTCTCTCAAAACTAAACATTTAAAAAAAAAAAAAAAAAAAAAAAACATATGAGCAACGTTGTATTCCTGGCACCGAAGGGAGGGTTCCCTGCCTTTTTCGGGGGCTACACATCA
Source organism: Panthera tigris (assembly GCF_018350195.1). Lineage (NCBI taxonomy): Eukaryota > Metazoa > Chordata > Mammalia > Carnivora > Felidae > Panthera > Panthera tigris. Next base: position 11,386,662 of record NC_056670.1, read on the forward strand.
CCTGTATTCCTTGACTTCACCTTCAAAGCATATCCTTCCAATACCAATCTTCATTCACCACAACCTCTTCTCCCATTCCGTAGTCAAATCTCTCTGACCCTCCCTCTTAGAAGGATACTTCTAATTCCAATCAGAACTTACCCAACTAATCCAGGACAATCTCCTCATGTCAAGATGCTCAGTTTAGCCACATCTGTAAAATCCCCTTTGCCATATAATGCCTTTACAGGTTACAGGGATAAGGACCCAGGTACCTGTGGCATCAATGGAGCCTACCACAAACTCCATAAGCAAATATTTTGAACATAAATTACAAAACAGAACGTATTAAAATACTGTTTCATCATACATCTGAACTCCAGTACTAATATACATTATAAAATATTACAAATCAAGCTAAAACATTTTCTATAACTTACTTTACTTGAACAGAACAAATTTTGCTCAGGTTATCAATGTAATACGGCTGAATATGGCTCATGGTTTTTTAAATCATGGGTTAAAAATCTGTAATACAATACTATGAAAGGCTGGTTTCAAGTGAAGTTTAATCTCAAAAGTAATTTGTTTAAAGGCTTTTAAAGCTGAAAAAGAGGGGTGCCTGGGAGGCTCAGTCAGTTGAAGTTTGTCTGACTTTGGCTCAGGTCATGAACTTGCAGTCTGTGGGTTCAGGACCCGTTTTGGGCTCTGTGCTGACAGCTCGGAGCCTGGAGCCTGCTTCAGATTCTCTCTCTCCCTTTCTCTCTGTCCCTCTCTCACTTGCGTGTGCTCTCTCTCTCTCGCTCTCTCTCTCTCTCTCTCTCTCTCAAAAATAAACATTAAAAAAATCTTTAAATAAATAGTTCAGTTCTGAAAAGTCTCACTGTGATGACTATATACTCTGACTAGTTTATATGGCTCAAGGAACAAGTAAACCATAGGGTAAGATTTGTAATTAAAATAAATGTTCTGATAGACTTGAGTGTTTTTGACCGTTTTCTTATCAGATCTAATTACTGTTGTTTTACCTCATAATACAGCTAGCTGGCAAAGAGTTTGTGGAAGCTAAAGAGTTTGTGGAAGTGAAAATACCAACTCTTACTTTCATCTTTTTATTTGTGCCTACATTGCGAGGATAGTTTTCATTTGTATTCTACAGAATATCGAAATGACAACTGTTCACTTTTTGAGCTAATTTAGATAGAACTAGAATATTTAATAGTAATTATAGTAAATAATCATCATGGCTAACACTCAGCTGCCCCCTACTCTGTGCCTGTTGCTGCTGTAAGCATCTGACATTTATTTATTTTATTAATGATTTCAGGAATAGAATTTAGTGATTCATCACATAGAATACCCAGTGCTCATCCCAACAAGTGCCCTTCTGAATGCCCATCCCCCAGTTCGCCCATGCCCCACCCACCTTCCCTGTATTTAAGGAGTCTCTTATGGTTTGTCTCCCTGTTTTTTTCTTTAATTTTTTTAACATTTATTTTTGAGAGAGACAGAGAGAGACAGAGCATGAGCGGGGGAGGGGAAGAAAGACAGGGAGACACAGAATCCGAAGCAGGCTCCAGGCTCTGAGCTGTCTGCACAGAGCCCAATGCAGGGCTCGAACTCACAAGCAGTGAGATCACGACCTGAGCCAAAGTTGGACATTAGCCGACTGAGTCACCCAGGCATCCCTCCCTCTCTGTTTTTATCTTATTTTTGCTTCCCTAGATTTATTAAGCCAATTCATCTAGGAACTCGTATAAGATAGGTAACTACTAAACTGATACTGTGTTATGATTCACTAAAATCAAACAAATCCTAACTGAGGAACTCTTGTTCATCTTCAGGATTAATCTTGCAAGACTTTCAAACTGTGCCATGTTTGTTGATAAAATCTGGTTTCTTTCTTACTTGTTTTTGAATAAAAATAATACAAAAACATGTTCTATTATCTTCCCACACCCACTGAATTGCCTGTACCTCCCAGAGGCAACATTTTAGAGTGGAGACCACTACCAGAGATAGTAGTAAAAGTCTATTATTCTACAGACCACAATAAGGGACAAATAATACTGAGCAGACAGTACAGCTGACGGAAGGCTCATACTTCAACGTAACTATTAATAGTACAAATATAACTTGCAAATATATCTATTTATATTACATTATACATATATTATTTTACAAATATTATATATTACATATAATATATAATGCGGTATTACACTGTATATAGTACTGGGATCAGGAGTTCTCAGAATGTGTATAAATATCAGAAGGAACAAAGCAGACTCTAGGGTTAAAGCACGCAACATTTCAGGAGCCATGAAATTTGACAGAATGCTCCCAGATGGAAAACAGGAACAAAGGACAAATGAGCTTAATAAATAAGGTAGATGACAAAGTTCCATAAGTAAATAAACCAATAAATATACACAGAAACTAAAATCATATTGAACATATTCATGACTGCAAGTTCAGAATTTCTGTGGAAGTTCTACCTCTGTTCCATATGACCTTGTCACCATTACACTATGAAAATCTAGGCCAGCATTCCACATTGCTTTTCCACTGAAGAACACAAGATACATTCACTGTTGAGTTGACCATTTAGTTCCTGCTAAGACAATTCATTGTGTTGTAGTTAGAACTGGATTAGAATTCTAGCTCTTCGACTCAGCTACCGTGGGACCTTGGGTAAATCACCAAAACCCTCTGAACTTCGGATGCTTCCTCACGATGTAAACACTAAGTGAAAGAATACAGAACTCCCGATATACCAAGTGATGCAAAAAGTAATAATAATGTTACTAGTCTAAAGCTTAAATAATTTTTTTATTATTTATTTTTGGAGACACAGTGAGACACAACATGAGCAGGGGAGGGGGCAGAGAAAGAGGGAGACACAGAATCTGAAGCAGGTTCCGGGCTCTGAGCTGTCAGCACAGGGCCTAACATGGGGCTCAAACTCACTAACTGTGAGATCATGACCTGAACCGAAGTCAAACGCTTAACTGAGCCACCCAGGCGCCCCTATTTTAAAGCTTTTAAGGTAGAAAAGAAAACACTGGCTGGATTCAAGTACAGTAGACAAATGGTATCTTATCATAAGGAAAAAACTATAGAGAAATTAAACTCAACATGGCTCCCAAAGGATTGCTCTTTTCTTAGGTTCAAGTTAATGAAAGTGTTGGGGTAAAACCGTATATCTCAAAGAAGTCAAAATTATCTCTCCACTCATTAAATGATATATTTTTATTGTAATGAATCATCATATTAAGGCATGATGGATACAGAGGAAACAATGTGTTAGAACTCAGAAGGCCCACATTTTAGTCTTGATAGATGTACACACATGACCAGAAAATTAGTAAAATGGCTTTTAATCCTATCTGCTACTATAGGTGATTATAACGGACTACTCCATAGCCCAGTCTTATAAATATTTTAAGTTTCTTGCCTCGGTTTAATTGTGAGTCATTAGTGTCTTCATCCACACACTTCCTCCTCCATTTATGAGGGCAGCATTAGTAAAATAGTCAAGAAACTTTTTTATTTATTGCTAACACTTCCTCTATGGCCAAAGTCTGCAGACTAGGCTCCCACCATTATCTTCTAGGCCCTCATAGTTTTACTGAATAAGTAGCATATCCTCAAAAGAACATATGTAAAGAAATACGTTTTAAATAAAATAAACACCCAACCCATGAATCCATCAAGTAGGTTCAAATACGCATTATGAGTGGGGCGCCTGGGTGGCTCAGTTGGTTAAGCGGCTGACTCTGGTTTTGGCTCAGGTCATGATCTCATGGTTTCGTGAGTTTGAGCCTTGTGTGGGGCTCTGCTCTGGCAGCACTGAACCTGCTTGGGATTCTCTCTCTCCTTCTCTCTCCCCCCCTCCCCCACTCACACTGTCTCTGTCTCTCTGAAATAAAAAAAACTAAAAAACAAAATACACATTATGAGTGATTTTAGAGGTCCCTGTGTACCTTTACCCAATAACATTCCCTTGCTTTTTTAAATAAGATTATCACAAATTTCTGTAACCTACACAATATATTGTTTAAATTTGGTTGCTGGCATTTGCCCTTTAAATAATTAAAAACATGGATTATATATTATTTCATAATTTTTTTGGTGGTGCAATAGTACATTTTTGAGATCCATCCATGTTGATTGATGGCAATACATGTTGTTCATCCATTTTTTATTGCTCTAACCTGCTTATAACTATAGCTCAATTTGTTTACTCTGATGCTATTTCCAATTATTTTCATATCAACAATACTACAACAGATATTCTTATATGTGCTTCCTTGTGCTCACACATTTTCCTGAAGTATGTACCTAAGAGTGAAATAAATTACAGTGTTCCTACATATTCGAGTTTACTAGTTACAGTTTTCCCGTATACATTCCTGCCAGCAGTGGGCGAAAATTCCTGCCACTCCAAATTCTTGCCCACAATGATACTGCCAATCTGTAAAATGGTAATTTACTGTGTTTTTAATTTTCAGGTCCCCAGTTACTAATACGGCTGATAACGTGTTCGTAGTATCATGGTTCATCTGTACTTCCTGTTCTATGAAACCCCTATTCCTGTGCATCTTTTTTGTTTTCTTTTTTTTTTTAATTTTTTTTTTTAACGTTTATTTATTTTTGAGACAGAGAGAGACAGAGCATGAACGGGGGAGGGGCAGAGAGAGGGGGAGACACAGAATCGGAAGCAGGCTCCAGGCTCTGAGCCATCAGCCCAGAGCCCGACGTGGGGCTCGAACTCACAGACCGTGAGATTGTGACCTGAGCTGAAGTCGGACGCTTAACCGACTGAGCCACCCAGGCACCCCTTTTGTTTTCTGTTAGGGTATTTGTCATTCTCATATTGATTAGCAGCAGTACTCAATGTATTCTCGACACTTCTAAGTCTTAAATTTTACGTTTTGGCACACAGCAAACCAAATAGTAAAATTGGGTTTTCCTTTAGTGGTCTGTTCCCCACACATAGAAATGGAAGAAGCCCTAAGATGATAGCCAAATGACCTTGGGGATGCACAGAACGATCTAATAATAAATAGCCTTGGAATCAGAAAGCCCAAGTGACAGAACACATACGCAGCAGAGGGGAGTTTTCCTCTTTCCCTAACAGCAATTTACATCTGTGTGGTCCTTTACGTATTGTCAACGTACTTTAGGTACTTTATGTGACGCTCACAACAATTGTGATGGATGAGGAAAATGAACGATCACTGGCATTTTACACCTAAGAAAATAAGTTGATGAAGGGATGTGCCCAAAATGCAAAGAGGGTGGAGGCAAGTCCAAGTCTCCTGACCTCCAGTCCACCATGCCTTCCTCAACATCGTATTATCTTCCCCGTAAGGAATGAACGCTGCCAAAGCAGGAGAGAGGGCATGTTTTGAAAGTGCGACTCATCCATGTAATGTACTTGTAGCTACTTCTTATAAAGGGATTATATTGTACTCAGAACGGTATTGCAAAGTGAGGTCCACTATAGGTACAGAGATAGAACGGGCACAATCTATATCCCTCCCACACCACTAACACTCTATTAAGTCAAGATTTTCCCTACACACAGATCTCTTACCCCTCGCGTAAGATTTACACACACACAGAAAAAATGGCCATGGGGTATGAATATCTAGCTGGATAAAAGATACGTGGAGTCGGCTTCGGGAGTCTATATTTTCAAGCAATATGTCAGTCATATAAAGTAGAGCACACACCAAATGTATCCGAATCATCCCTGAGGCAGCTTTAAAAACTGGACAAAACCTCTACACTCCCTATGACTGCAAATACTATCCTAATTTATATGTCTGGTGGGAAGAAGCAAGGATTAGGTACATACGTGTATTTGATACCATGAATGCATAAAGTTTTCAGGTCACATAAACACAAGTTTTCTTCTAAAAATAAAATTTAGGGGCACCTGGATGGCTCAGTCGGTTGAGTGTTCGAGTCTTGATTTGGGCTCAAGTCATGATCTCATGATTTGTGAGATCGAGCCCTGAACTGGACACCGTGCTGACAGAATAGAACCTGCCTGGGATTCTCCCTCCCTCCCTCTCTGCTCCTTCCCCACTCACGTTGTCTCTGTCTCTCTCAAAATAAATAAAAGAAACTTAATAAAAATAAAAAATAAAAATAAAATTTAAAAGGACAACCGCAGAGCCATTTTCAAATGACTACATAATATTTTTAATTACTAAATAATTAAACTCTCGGGAACTTTAATATAGTGATACTCATATCAGTCAGAGGTAGGAAGGAGACTGTCACTGTATCTTCTAAATTCTGTACCAGGCAATTATACTGCCTATTCAAAGAAAAAAAATATAATACAAAACTCTCCCATCTCATATCAAAATTAATTCCATAAAGATTAGAAACATAAGAAACTAAGAAAATTCTAGAAGAAAATACCAACCTCATTACTAAGAAATCAGTACTGTTTAAAAATACGAGGGAAAAATCCTAAATAAGAACATTTCTAATTGTAACAAGGAAGCTCTGATCTTAGCAAAGAGGGCTACTTAACTTTTTTAGCACATACCAACTACTTGGAAAGTTCTGGAATTATGAAGATTACAAATTGTTTCCCATGGTGACTGGGAATATCTTTTCTACCATCCATATTAAATAGAATTCCTGCAATAGCTTTACCACAACATTTTGTCTTGAATTCTTTAACAAACAGTATGCTATAAACAATATGTATATCTCTTTTGAGAGGACAAGAAACTACAAATTCTAAATATCTGCAGGCCTGAGTTTTACAGAGATAAGAAGTATGTATTCAATGGTGGAAGCTCTCAGCTATGTATAAGGTAGAGAAAAGCAGAGGTCTTTTCTTCAGGCTCCAAGTAGAATTTTAATTGAGATTATAGGGTTTTTTTTTTAATCCGTTAATTATTTGATTCTATTTATTGGTGTTTAAGGCATGTAAGGCAATCGACTGGTCAGTACAAAGTTGGCATATGTTTAAATCAAAGCCATATGACACAACATCCACATTTCCTGTAACACTTACAGCATACCCCCTCCCTTCCCCTTGGGGAACAGAGTCCTTATCAATTCAATTCCAAAAACATTTAATGAGTACTTTTCCATTAAATTCGCTTCAATTATTATAAGACAATTACAAAGACTCAGTTACACCTAGGACTGACAGGCAGAAAACTCAACAGACCTCATGGATGGCATGATGCCCTGTCAGCACCGAGGGAGCTAGGCTGGGACTCTCCAGAAAGTTTAGAAGTATTTTTAAAAAAAATGGAAAAGTCAACATATAGCCCTGCTGGCATCAATTAATTCCCTACCATCAGTATAACCATCCCATGACAAATTATAGGAGCATTACCAGGAAAATTAGGATAGAAGTGTTTTGCCTAAGTCGGCATCCAAGACCTCTGTTTTGTGAGTTGTTAACAACCCATGACAGTCAGCAAACATATATGACCACTGAAAAGTTTGTAGCAGAACAGAGCTCTATTCAGTACTTCAGCAACAAGGGCAATGTTTCATCCTCTCCCATCCTTAGAACTAAGAGATCAGATAAAGGCCAAAATTACATATACTTATATGTCAAATGGGATGCAAAACAAGGCACAACTTACCCCCTCCAGGCAGCCATGTTTAACAGACTAAGGGAATACAGAATATGAGAGGGCTGTCATAGTAATCAAAGGGGAAAATATTAACAAAATCAACCAGAGTCCCAACCAGGCAGAGAACCCTTAACGACTCTGTTTGTTTTCCCTTAAACCCCCTTGCCCAAAACAAACACCGAGGTGCTTTCTCAAATTTCCACTGTTTGTCCGTGAATTACTGAAATATTGGGTTCCGTCAATAGTCTTCAGTAAGTCCCTAGGGTATATAGCTCTTACCTGTGTTACAGCCAAGGCTCCGCGAAGTACTTAACGTCAAGTGACTTGTTCAGATCCAAACAGAAAGTGAAGTGAAAAACCTGGCCTGCAATCTGGGTCTCCCGAAATCAAGAGAATCCCCTTTCTCCCCTCCACCATGGAGATGTGAATGCCGCCTGAGTCAACCATATTCTTCAACTTGAGAAATAAAAATAATAGGCAGCATCTCTGCAAAGGAAATTATTTTCCAGACATTGTTCCGGGTTAAATCTCTGGTCTGTGCTTTGCATCCTAGCAATTTTCAAACACATTATGGATTTGTCAGCAGCCCCAGGATCCACAGCCTTGGCGTAATTAAAACCCATTAGTTTGGTTCACAGGATAATGGCACCACATGTGCTGTGAAAACATATTCTCCTAAAAGCCCCTAGGAGGACATTAAACATTCACAACCCACAATGAAAACTTAGCAGAACATGTCAAAGAGTAAAACTTTTTATTAGCAGATGGCGTAACTCACCACTCAGGGATACTATACTTAGATCCAGCCAGTACTGTTTATGACTGAACTAATGGAAGTGTGAAAAGTATCACGGGTCCCTCAGAAAATCTCTTCTGGCCCAGAATTCCACCACACCCCCAGAATTCCACCACACCAAAGTGTCATCGCAGGGCTGAGAATTTTCCACTGCATTTCTGAAGGACGCTGCATGCTCAAAGACCCCAGCCTAATGACCTTGTTTTGTACCACTCCTTCTCTTTATTATGAACCCTCTGTGGCTCAAATCTTACACTTTTCTTCTTCCGTACTCAAATTTGGGCAAGTCTCATCATCCCCCTTCTCTCTAGCAGAAGGTCACCTTCTAGGAGCCACATTAGGATAAAACCACTCTGATCAATGGGAATTCTCAGTTCCAGCAGCAGAATAAAGAGGGGGAAACAGAAAAGGCGATAGCATTTTAAGAATTTAAGCTAAGACTAATCCTGAGTTTAGAGCAAAATCTATGTAGATCTACGCAAATAAAAAAAACCCCTCTAAGAATTGTACTTTAAGCAGTCATAATCTTAATCAGGAAAGATACCTCTAAGTGCATTCATATAAACGTTGAACAGTTTAACAATCAGAGGTTCACCTATGGTACAAAAACAAGAGAATAGTGAATGTCACAAAATGACTTTTTTCTTATATATATATATATAAATTAGCCTCATTCATCCTGTTACGTTGCTGCAGTAGCACTGGCCTCTCGGGCTGATGGAAACCCCAAAGCAAATACAAAGGAACTAATGATGTCACGGTTAAGAATTTCGATTCCTTAAGAAGAAAACAAAACCAAGAACAACACTAGGTCTCCCAGTTACACAGTATTATTTGAGAGCCTAGGTCAACCATTATTACTCCTTTTTTTTTTTCTTTTTGATCACAGACCTCACTATTAATCTGATGGAAAAAAGCACATAGTCATAACTGAGGACACAACTTCAAAGGAGTGTGAATCCTCTATGATATCTTTGAACCATTAGGTCACTGTAAGAAACCATGAGCTCCTGAGATCAGGATTCTCCTCTTCATCCTTCTATGCCAGCACCCAGCACTAAGCCTGTGTCCAGAGGGTAGCAGAGTTGATAAGGGAACGTGTGTCCAAGGTCAAGGGATGGATGAATGATTACCACAAAGAATAATCTGATTGGTTAAGGAAATGATACAGCTTGCTCCTGAAGAAATGAATGACTTAAATGCATTAGTAGCATCATTGTAATATATAAAAAAAATATATAAAGAAAAAGCTCGGCCTTTTCAAAGGAAGCAATTACTAAATTTATACTTGAGTGGTCCCAATAGCTTCTGAATACTCTTTTCACACTGAAATTCTCACCATAAGTTCCAGAATATTTTTTTATTTATTTTTTGTTTTAGCTTTATTTTTTATTTTTTAAAATTTACATCCAAATTAGTTAGCATATAGTGCAACAATGATTTCAGGAGTAGATGCCTTAGTGCCCCTTACCCATTTAGCTCATTCCCCCTCCCACAACCCCTCCAGTAACCCTCTGTTTGTTCTCCATATTTATGAGTCTCTTCTGTTTTGTCCCCCTCCCTGTTTTTATATTATTTTTGTTTCCCTTCCCTTATGTTCATCTGTTTTGTATCTTAAAGTCCTCATATGAGTTTAGTCATATGATTTTTGTCTTTCTCTGACTGACGAATTTCACTTAGCATAATACCCTCCAGTTCCATCCATGTAGTTGCAAATGGCAACATTTCATTCTTTTTGACTGCCGAGTAATACTCCATTGTATATATATACCACATCTTCTTTATCCATTCATCCATCGATGGACATTTGGGCTCTTTCCATACTTTGCCTATTGTTGATAGTGCTTCTATAAACATGGGGTTGCACGTGTCCCTTCGAAACAGCACACCTGTATCCCTTGGATAAATGCCTAGTAGCGCAACTGCTGGGTTGTAGGGTAGTTGTATTTTTAGTTTTTTGAGGACCCTCCATACTGTTTTCCAGAGTGGCTGTCCCAGCTTGCATTCCCACCAACAATGCAAAAGAGATCCTCTTTCTCCGCATCCTCGCCAGCATCTGTTGTTGCCTGAGTTGTTAATGTGAGCCATTCTGACCAGTGTCAGGTGGTATCTCATTGTGGTTTTGATTTGTATTTCCCTGATGATGAGGGATGTTGAGCATTTCTTCGTGTGTCGGTTGGCCATCTGGATGTCTTCCTTAGAGAAGTGTCTATTCATGTCTTTTGCCCATTTCTTCACCGGATTGTTTTTTTGGGTGTTGAGTTTGATAAGTTCTTGATAGATTTTGGATACTAACCCTTTATCTGATATGCTGTTTGCAAATATCTTCTCCCATTCTGTTGGTTGCCTTTTAGTTTTGCTGATTGTTTCCTTCACTGTGCAGAAGGTTTTTATTTTGATGAGGTCCCAGTAGTTCATTTTTGCTCTTGTTTCCCTTGCCTCCAGAGACGTGTCGAGTAAGAAGTTGCTGCGGCCAAGGTCAAGGAGGTTTTTGCCTGCTTTCTCCTCAAGGATTTTGATGGCTTCCTGTCTCACATTGAGGTCTTTCATCCATTTTGAGTTTATTTTTGTGTCTGGTGTAAGAAAGTGGTCCAGGTTCATTCTTCTGCATGTCGCTGTCCAGTTTTCCAGCACCACTTGCTGAAGAGACTGTCTTTATTCCATTGGATATTCTTTCCTGCTTTGTCAAAGATTAGTTGGTCATACGTTTGTGGGTCCATTTCTGGGTTCTCTATTCTGTCCCATTGATCTGAGTGTCTGTTCTTGTGCCAGTACCATACTGTCTTGATGATTACAGCTTTGTAGTATAGCTTGCAGTCTGGGATTGTGATGCCTCCTGCTTTGCTTTTCTTTTTCAAGACCGCTTTGGCTATTTGGGGTCTTTTCTGGTTCCACTCAAATTTTAGGATTGTTTGTTCTAGCTCTGTGAAGAATGCTGGTGTTATTTTTTGATCAGAGTACTTTTTTAAAACTAAAAACTAGCTTCAAAACTGAGGTTATTGGAATTTAAAGGTACTACATTGCTCTGAACTTCTTCGGAACCAAGCCATCACTTTATACTCCCCAGGGACTCGATTCTACTGAAAATACTTTTAAACTGTTTGAAATAGTTATTCCTCCGGGGTTTTACCAGTGCACTGAAGTCTTTAAGCCAAACAGCCACCTTAACCTTACTTTTCAGTAGGTAGGCTGTTGTACACATGGAGGATGGTGGTTTTGACCTTTATGGAAGTCATCACTCTGTGTTAAAACACACTAATGAGCTTATGTCTTACCTATTCCTTCAGTTTGTTAAGGCAGAGCACAAGGATTAAGTTCAGCCTTTCCCTCTAATTATTTAAATCCATGCAAGAGCCTCGTGGCTTTGTCTTTTTTGTTCTTTTCCCTCCTTTTCTTTCCAAATCAATCTTCTTCTCCCTCTCAAGTATTTCTATTTCTGGGATGGAGTTTTCCATTAGTTTCATTTTTTGTTCCTCTCCCACAAAAGAAATATGACTATAATTATATCTTTGCTTTCATCGCTCGTACTTTTGACAACTATTTTGTTCCTTTCACATTCCTTACTTTTCCCAAATACAATCATCTGTTAAATAGTTTCCAAAAGTGTGATTTTATTTTGGGGCTCATCCTGTACTTTTCAACTTTTACCACTTAAAGGCAACCAGATGAAGTGTGCACATTTTATAATCTCTGATACGCCTTCTGAAATATTAAACCCAGCCCATTCTTCCAGTTTTTCAGACAATAAGGATTCTAAGAAAGATTCTGATATTCTTGGAAGACAAAAGAACTGTCACCTTTGCTGAGTCATGCTCCCCGATGCATAACCTCTAAATGCAGGAAGTGCTTGATTGGAGACCCCTTGTCTTCTATAACTACAAATCCCCCTGATGATTCTTACCCAAACCTGTGACTGTGACACCACCCAATGACTCTCAAGTCTATGTCGCTGAACCTGACCTCTCCTTGGTACTCCAGGCTAACATTAAGCCACATATGTGACATCCCTACTCGGATGTCACAAACCTGGACAGTCAAAATAGAATTCAATATCAATACCTTCCTTTCTCGGTGCTCTCCACCAACCTTCCTCAAAATAGAATTCAATATTAATACCTTCCTTTCTCAGTGCTCTCCACCAACCTTCCTCATCTCAACAATACACTCAAATCCAAAAGCTTTAATTCCGCTCTTGCCCTCCATCTGGCAAAGAACCTGAATTCAGCCACTTTGATTGACTTTACTACCACCCCAGTTCAAGCTACTGTCCTCTCTGTCCTCTCCCATCTCCTCTCCCTGCAGCAACCAGCACAAAAATTAGAAACAGAAATCATGTAACACGCTTGTTCACAACCATCGGATGGCTTTCCACTGAACTTAAAATACAAACCAAATCTCTAACTCTAGTTTGCAAGGCCCTTGATGATTTGGCCCCTGCCTATCTCTCTGATCTCATCTCGTCTCAACACCCTCATGTGCTAGACTCCAACCATGTCAGCCTCTTTCTTGAACTGTCCACGCTCATCCCCAACTGAGAGTGTTCACACCGTCTCTTCTGTCTGCCTACACTGCTCCTTCCTCTACACATCCGATGGCTCGCTCCTTCTTGTGACTCGGCAATCAGACAGGCCTTTACAATCACACCAATCTAATGGAACTATCGTGTCATTTACTATCACCTTGCCTATTTTCACATTCTCTATAGCGTGTATCACCAATGTAACAAAATTATTGTCTTTGTCCACTAAAATGAAAGATCCATGAGATGATGAACTCTGTCTCAATCACTACCCTGTCTCCATGATTTTGGGCACTGCTTGGAATATAGGAGGTAGGTAACTCAAAGTATTTATTGAATGAATGTGTTTTAGGAATTTATTTTATTTAAAAAACAACTTTTTTAATGTTTATTTATTTTTGAGACAGAGAGAGACAGAGCATGAACAGGGGAGGGTCAGAGAGAGAGGGAGACACAGAATCTGAAACGGGCTCCGGGCTCTGAGCTGTCAGCACAGAGCCCAATGCAGGGCTCGAACTCATGGACCGCGAGATCATGACCTGAGCCGAAGTCGGACGCTTAACCGACTGAGCCACCCAGGCGCCCCTAGGAATTTATTTTAAACACAAACCACACTGTATGAATTTCATGGCACTGTTTTTTTTTTCCTTTTGATACAAAGTTATCACATATACTAAAATATCTCAATTAAGTTTCTTCATATTAGATAATTTTTGTGGAAATTTTAGCCAATAAAGAATATTAAAATATTACATTACAGTGTTTAAAATATTCTAGAAACTATGGTACCTCCAAATCCTACATGATGCTAATTATACATTCTAAATTACTAACTTTCAATAACTAATAGAAATATAGATAGCCCAGGGAAGCCTGGGTGACTCAGTCAGTTGGGCAGCTGATCTTGACTTCAGCTCAGGTCATGATCGTATGGATCACAGGTTCAAGCCCCACACTGGGCTCGGCGCTGACATTGCAGAGCCTACTTGGGATTCTCTCTCTCCGTCTCTCTCTCTCTGCTCCTCCCTGAATGCTCTCTTGCTCTCTTAAAATAAATAAACTTAAAAAAAAAAAAAAAGGAAATGCTGATAGCCCAAAACCTCAATGTCTCTATAAGTTATCCAAAATACCCATGTTTCTCCAGGTTTAAGGAACTTAATCTCAATGTTACAAGACTTTTACTGGCAATGTGAAATATATCATCACCAAGGCCTGCTATGGCTTTCTCTCCAAATTTTTGGACCCCTTTCCATATATATCAATGCAAATCAGTTTGTCACTACCTTATACATAACACTACAAGAAGTAATCCTCCCTGCCTTATTTTGACGTCCTTCACTCCATTTTTATTCACAACACTTCAAGTACAATTTATAAAGCATTTTATTTAGGCCACTCCCTTGTCAAGAAAGAAAGAAAGACACACACAGTGAGAGAAAGAGAAAGAGAGAGAGAGAGAAAGAGTGACTCACATTCATTAATATTATTTCACTAACTCTTCTCACAAAGACTCCATGCTCTAAGAATTCTCCCTGAAATTCCCAACACATAATTCAGTGGTTACCAATCCGCAAGCCAAATATTATGGATTACAGGAAGAAATCAGGAAAAGCACCAAACATTCTAAAAGCACTGTCTGTATACTGAATAATTTACACATCTTAAAATGTATGTCTTTGTATACGTATGTACAGGTATATGTGTAAATACATACACACATATTTGCAACTGCATATGTTATTTTAAAGTGTACTTGCTTAGGGGCTCCTGGGTGGCTCAGTCAGTTAAGCATCTGACTTTGGCTCAGGTCATGATCTCGTGGTTCATGGGTTCCAGCTGTGCTGACAGCTTTGCTCTTGGAGCCTGCTTTGGGTTCTGTGTCTCCCTCTTTATCTGTCTCTCACCTGCTCACTCTCACTCTCTCTCAGAAAATAAATAAACATTAAAAAAATCAAAATGTATTTGCTTAATCCAATAAGACATTTTACCTAAATAGGTAGTAGTGTTTCTGAATTCATAGTATTTTCAGTCATGCCCCATTTTCTCAATAAATGGACATCAAATATAGAACTACAATGCCTTTAAAGTCCTAAAAGCTTTTGATATTAGATAGGGCTTCATATTTTAAGAAGTTCTCTCACATTCTTTTTCTTTAATTGAACTTAAAATACACTCTATTTCCAACCTATGTGCCTCCCACTCCAAAGCAGTATCAATGTATATTGCACTTAGAAATCCCCCTTCATAAATTAAGCTTTTCTTTAAAAAAAAAAAAAACTTTTGTTTTAATGTTTACTTATTATTGAGAAACAGAGAGAGACACAGCATGAGCAGGGGAGGGTCAGAGAGAAGGGGAGACACAGAATCCGAAGCAGGCTCCAGGCTCTGAACTGTCAGCACAGAGCCCAATGCGGGGCTCAGACTCATGAACCAGGAGATCATGACCTGAGCCAAAGTCGGACGCTTAACGAACTGAGCCACCCAGGTGCCCCATAAAGTAAGCTTTTCTAACCATCAGCCCATTAGGCAATTTAATCATTACTGGGCCATCAATTTGATCCAATTAAGGGAAATAATTTTTGTATTTTAACTAGACGCACCGTTTACTCATCAAATATTAAACAGTTAGAAAAAGTACTAAGGATATTTCTAAAAACCTCTATTGCTTTACCATGATAAGCCTGGAAACTGCCAATACTATTCTCATTAACACTGATGGAAAATTACTCTAGAGGATCTCTAAACCAAAAATGAACAAAACAATTTAAACATGAAATGAAACACAATTTTTTAGAACTCAGGGCTGATCATTTTTTACCCTTAGATATATAAGAAAAGCCATCAACATACCATAGTAAATGTATCAACTTGTTCATGTTAAACTACTTATTGTTTATTAACCTATTACCAATTTATCTTTATTCATCATAAATAAAAATCACTCAATGCAAGCAGTCAACTCACTGAGTAAATAATAATGAAATGTAATATATTCAATGGATATAAAATGTCAATATTTTAAAAACCATTCTCAAAAGTCAACTCCATTCAAAAATCTTTCCAAATATATAAAAAGCTTATTTAAACCTTAAAAGTGCATCCTCAGGGGCACCTAGGTGGCTCAGTCAGTTGAGCCCGACTCCAGCTCAGGTCATGATCTCTCAGTTTGTGAGTTCGAGCCCCACATCAGGCTTGCTGCTGTCAGCCTGCCAGCACAGAGCCCGGCTTCAGATCCTCTGTCCCCCTCTCTCTGCCCCTCCCCTGCTTGCACTCATAAACAAACAAACAAACAAATAAATAAAATTTAAAGTGCATCTTACAAAGCAGGTAAGCTCCATATTTATGAGAAATTTCTGTGTTTGCCAAAAAAGTGCACACTGAAAGACAACTAAAACATAAGTAAGTTTTATCCCCTTCTGAGGGGCTGACCTACCCTCTGTGTGGCTATAATAAGCTTTCTGTATAGCCATGGTCTACTAATCTATAGGTTCTTCCCCAAAGAAGCTCATGTATTCTTTAGGGCTTGACTTAGGCATCAGTTTATCCAAAATGCTAAGAGTGAGCAAGATGACCTTCCTATAGGCTCCATTGGTATCTTATTCTGGACCCTGGATAGCACTTACCATATGTAAACAAATATTTACCTCCCATCCCCATAGCAGTCATAAAAGCTCAACAACAGTAAGGATCCTGTTGTCTTAATGTTAAAGGGATGTTGTTTTCATGTTCAGCGATTCACAACTTTATCCTTAGATTCTAAAAAAAAAAATTTTTTGTGTTTATTTTTGAGACAGAGACAGAATGCAAGTGGGTTAGGGGCAGAGAGAGGGAGACACAGAATCCAAAGCCAGCTCCAGGCTCCGAGCTGTCAGCACAGAGCCCGACGTGGGGCTCAAACTCATGAGCTGTGAGATCATGACCTGAGCCGAAGTCGGACGCTCAACCGACTGAGCCACCCAGGTGCCCCATATCCTTAGAGTCTAAAACTTACTAAATGCTCAACAAATGTTTCTTGAATTAACTAACAAACTGTTCAAAAAGTCACAGAACACAGATGAAATTTTAAAGGGGGAAAGGATGTCCTTTTGAGTGATTTCGCAACTATCCAAGACATGCTTTGTTACTTTGAAAAATAATAAAATCTACAATACGGGTTACAGGGGTTGTTTTGACTCTTAACTAACTTTATGATAAAGCGTTCAGTAAATCTATCCAAACTAATTTTTGAATATATGCACATTTCATTTTACGCAATGGAAAACAATTAGCATCTCAGTAAGAGAAATAAAAATAGTTGCTACAAACCACTGGTTAAATTTACTGCGCACTTAAAAAGCACACTGTTCAAAGCACTTTTAATTTATTTCATATAGTCATTATAATAATAGCATAAGGGAAGGACAATTACTTCACAGCTGAAGGCATTGAGAAACAGGACTTGTGCTAATAATGGTCCATGACCACAAACCTTGTAAGTGCCACAGAAGTATAAATACCACTTGGTATTTTTAATGCTAATAAGTTGATTTTCTTGGACAAACAAGGCACACTCAAAACTTTTATCTGTTTTTCTATGAGACCTATTAGTAGAGTCTATTTTCTTTTAATCATTTTCATATCCTCTGGTTATTTTTTTGATTGATATAATGCTAGCAAATAAAGACTACATACAAAGGATTATGCAGTTCTAAAACATCATATTCAGGTTAACACATCCTAAAAAAATGATTTCCTTTTTCAAATTCTAGCCTAACACCGACAATACATATTCAATGATGAGGTAATCATTCTCTACAAATCTCTAACATCTTTACATATGTTTTATTTATAAGTTTTGTTAACAATTTCTATGATTATCTATGTGTTTGCCTAAAGAATACAATCTTTTTTATTCTGTTCTTCCCTCACATCTGTCGATAAGAATGACATTTTCACCAGAGGTCTCAAACATCCCTGTAACATTTGCTTTCATATGTCTTATTATTTCTGGTGTTACTGTGAATAACTTTTGTCTTTTTTTTTTAGACTTTTAAATCATAGGTTATTTATTTTAATATGAAATTTATTGTCAAATTGGTTTCCATACAATACCCAGTGCTCACCCCAAAAGGTGCCCTCCTCAATGCCCTTCACCCACTTTCCCCTCCCTCCCACCCCCCATCAATCCTCAGTTTATTCTCAGTTTTTAAGAGTCTCTTATGGTTTGGTTCCTTCCCTCTCTTTTTTTTTTCCCCTTCCCCTCCCCCATGGTCTTCTGTTAAGTTTCTCAGGATCCACATAAGAGTGAAACCATATGGTATCTGTCTTTCTCTGTATGACTTATTTCACTTAGCATAACACTCTCCAGTTCCATCCACGTTGGACCACTTTCTCACACCATTCACAAAAATAAACTCAAAATGGATGAAGGACCTGAATGTGAGACAGGAAACTATCAAAACCCTAGAGGACAAAGCAGGAAAAAACCTCTCTGACCTCAGCCGCAGCAATTTCTTACTTGAAACATCTCCAAAGACAAGGGAATTAAATGCAAAAATGAACTATTGGGACTTCATGAAGATAAAAAGCTTCTGCACAGCAAAGGAAACAATCAGCAAAACAAAAAGGCAACAGACAGAATGGGAAAAGATATTTGCAAATGACAGATCGGACAAAGGGCTAGTATCCAAAATCTATAAAGAACTCAACAAACTCCACACCCAAAAAACAAATAATCCAGTGAAGAAATGGGCAGAAGACATGAATAGACACTTCTCTAAAGAAGACATCCAGATGGCCAACAGGCACATGAAAAGATGCTCAATGTCGCTCCTTATCAGGGAAATACAAATCAAAACCACAGAGATATCACCTCATGACAGTCAGAGTGGCCAAAATGAACAAAACAGGAGACTATAGATGCTGGAGAGGACGTGGAGAAACGGGAACCCGCTTGCACTGTTAGTGGGAATGCAAACTGGTGCAGCCGCTCTGGAAAACAGTGTGGAGGCTCCTCAAAAAATTAAAACTAGATCAACCTTATGACCCAGCAATAGCACTGCTAGGAATTTACCCAAGGGAGACAGGAGTGCTGATGCATAGGGGCACTTGTACCCCAATATTTATAGCAGCACTTTCAACAATAGCCAAATGATGGAAAGAGCCTAAATGTCCATCAACTGATGAATGGATAAAGAAACTGTGGTTTATATATACAATGGAATACTACTTGGTGATGAGAAAGAATGAAATATGGCCTTCTGTGAATAATGCATTCACATTTTCTAATGCATTTTCTATTTTGTTATTGCTAGAATATAGTAACGTTACTATATATTTATCGTATATCCAGCAACTTTGCTGAATGATTTTACTAGTCCTAATTAATCTAGAGATTCTCTTATATTTTCCCTTTAGATAATAATATTGTCTATATATATTAAGACAGTTTGGTTTCTTTTTCAACTTAGTCCCAACACTGCCACTATCTATGTGATCTTGAGCAAGTGACTAGGATTTATTTTATTCATTTATAAAATGAAATGACTGACCCAGGTAAATTTTTTAAGTGTTCATTATTCTAAATTCCCTAAATTATATTATATACACATACAACACCATGTTATATTCTGTCCTGATCTTCATCCAATGCAGTTCCTTTTTCTCCAAATTTTTTTAAAATTCTAGTTAACATACAGTACAACATTTGTTTCAGGAACAGAATTCAGCAATTCATCAGTTACATACAACACCCAGTGCCTATCATAACAAGGGCCCTACTTAAAACCCATCACTCATCTAGCCCATCCCCTACCACCTCCCTCCAGCAACCCACAGTTTGTTCTCTATCTTAAAGAGTCTCTTATGGGGGCGCCTGGGTGGCTCAGTCAGTTAAGTGTCCGACTTCGGCTCAGGTCATGATCTCACGATCCGTGAGTTGGAGCCCCGCGTCGGGCTCTGTGCTGACAGCTCAGAGCCTGGAGCCCGTTTCAGATTCTGTGTCTCCCTCTCTCTCTGCCCCTCCCCTGTTCATGCTCTGTCTCTCTCTGTCTCAAAAATAAATAAACGTTAAAAAAAATTTAAAATAAAAAATAAGAGTCTCTTATGGTTTGTTTCACTCCCTCTTTTCTCCTCTCCCATATGTTCATCTGTTTTCTTAAATTCCACATATGAATGAAATCATGTGGCATCTTTCTCTTGACTGACTTATTTTGCTTAGCATAGTATACTCTAGTCCCATCCACATGGTTGCAAACAGCAAGACTTCATTCTTTTTGATGGCTTAGTAATATTCCATTGTGTATATATACATCTTTTTTATCATCAGGGAAACACAAATCAAAACTATGGTGGGATACCACCTCACACCTATAGAATGGCTAAAATTAACAACACAAGAAACAACAGATGTTGGCAAGGATGCAAAGAAAGGGAAACCCTCTTGCACTGTTGGTGGGAATGCAAACTGCTGCAGTCACTCTGGAGAATAATTTGGAGGTTCCTCATAAAATTAAAAACAGAACTACTTACAACCCAGCAATTGCAATGCAGTTCCTTTTGACTGAGCCCTTCTAAACATAGTAAGCCTACTCCTCTTCAAGTAATCCCAAGTGACAGAAATACCTAATACTTACTGAAAAGACATGAGATCCCTCAAATTTCCCAGCTCCCTTGTAATTGTGTCAGACCCTTAGGTCTGAGCAATTAGCTATAAGCAGAGATGATGTGTGTCTCCTTGGGACAAAATCCTGCCCCCCACCAAGAAAAGGAAGTTAGTTCTCCACACTCTTCTCTCCTACTACTTTACTTTGACAAATGAAGTCATTCTAGATGTGAAGTGTTAGTTACCTGGGGTTCCTGAGCGACCATCTGGAGAAGAGCCCTCTAATCAGTGTTGGACATGTAACATGTGTGTGAATTAAACCCTCCATGTATAGAAAGCCACTGAGATTTGGGGCTTCCTGGTTTTTTTTTTCTCATTAAGCATAATTTAGCCTATTTTGATTAACCCAGGAGGGCAATCAGTTTCACTTCAGGTACAACTAATTGGTAATAGCTCCCTAAAATAATAGATCTTAAATATATTAAGAAGCTACATCTGGGAAAATTAGAAAAGAATCCTATGCACAGTCAACAACTCCAGAACTACGAGAGACTGGATGAAATCTGGAACCTTATTTTAGGTCATATGTTTTATGCAAATTGAAGCTTATGAACTAAAAGACTGGTGGTAAACTTTAGTTATTAGTGGCCTGAACACTAAGTCCAAGCAGTAGTCTGGCAAAACTAACAGTTGCAGTACGGTTCTTTAGTGCAAATATCCTTAGCTCTTGTCCATCCCTGTATTTCTTTTCACCAAGTTGACTATCTTATCCCAATACTAAACCCTCAATTACAATTAATTTCCAGTAAATCAACTTCTACTGGAGGCTTTTAAGGCATAACCTTTTTTTTTTTTTTTACAATTTTATTTTATTTTTCAGAGAGACAGAGTGTGAGTGGGGGAGGAGCAGAGAGAGAGGGAGACACAGAACCTGAAGCAGGCTCCAGGCTCTGAGCTGTAGGCACAGAGCCTGATGTGGGGCTCAAACTCACGAACCGCGAGATCATGACCTGAGCCAAAGTCAGGCATTTAACTAACTGAGCCACCCAGGTACCCCTTAAGGTATAACCTTTAAAATGTAAATGTAAAAAGGCAAAAGTTATTATTCATAACATCGAAACTTCCCAGATTAATTACTTGAGGGTTTACTGTTTTTTAAATGTTCTAATAATTCAATTAGAAAAACAGGCAGAAAACATGAAGACATTTTCCAAAGAGGACACAGAGATGGCAATAGTCAACAGACACATGAAAAGATGCCCAACATCACTTATCATCAGGGAAATGCAAATCAAAACTATAATGAGATATCACCTTACACCTGTCAGAATGGCTAAAATCAACAATACAAGAACAGGTGTTGGCGAGGAGGTGGGGAAAGGAGAACCCTCTTGTACTGTTGGTGGGAATATAAACTGGCACAGCCACTATGGAACACAATACGGAGGTTCCTCAAAAGTTAAAAACAGAACTACCCCGTGATCAAGCAATTGCACTACTAGGTGTTTACCAAAGAACACAAAAATCCTAATTCAAAGGATATATGTACCCCAATGTGTACAGCAGCATTAGCAACAAGAGCCAAATTATGGAAACAGCCCAAGCGTCCACTGACTGATGAATGGATAAAAAAGAAAAGATAAAGACACACACACACACACACACACACACACACACACACACAAGGGAATATTATTCAACCATAAAAAAAGAATGAAATCTTGCCATGATGTGGATGGAGCTAGACAGTATTATGCTAAGTGTAATAAGTCAGCCAGAGAAAGACAAATATGATATGATTTCACTCATATGTGGAATTTAAGAAAAAGAACAAATGAGCAAAGGGGAAAAAAGAGAGGCAAACCAAGAAACAGACTCAACTACAGAGAACAAAGTGATGGTCACCAGAGGGGGGACAGGTGGGGGGATGGTTAAATAGACAATGGGGACTAAGAAGTGTGCTTGCTGTGATGAGCACACGATGTTGTACAGAAGTGTTGAATCACTAATTGTACACCTAAAACTAATATTATACTGTATGTTACCTGACTGGAATTTAAATAAAAACTTTAAAAAAATGTTCTAGCTACAAATCAAGTATCATCTTCCATAAGCTATTTTCAAATAAAGAACTTCAGAAGTACAAAATAGTAAAAAGTACTATAATAAACACCCATGTTGCAATAACCAGCTAAAAAATAAATTATTATATACACAGTTAAAGCCAGCTAGGAATCCAGCCCTGATTTTATTCTGCTTGTTCCTCTGAAGAAGGACTAACCATTCGGCTGAACTTAGTGTTTATTATTCAAGTGCATTTTTTTTAGAATTTTACTACATATGTCTATTTTCTAATACTAATTACAGACTTGTTTATCATATTGTAACATGACATGAATAAATGGTACCCTCCTCTGTGTCTCTATCTACAATTTGATTTTTATTTTTGCTCAACATTATGTTCTTGGGTTTATTCTTGTTGGTATTTAGGTTTATAGTTTCACTGTATATATGTGTGTGTGTATATATATATATCTATACAGATATATATATATATATATATATCTATACAGATATATATATATCTGTATATATATATATATATCTATATATCTATATAGATAGATAGATAGATAGATATAAAAAGTCGTTTAAATATACTACTATTTAATTACCAATTTCCCTGCTGACAATTTCCCTACTGAGACCTTTTGTTTGTATGTTTTTAAAATAAATTTTTTGAGCAGTTTCAGGTTCACAAAAAATGGATCAGCAAGTACAAAAGGTTCCCATATAGCCCTCCACCCCCCCCATCCCTATCAACACAGACAACCTCCCCACACCACAGTTGTCCATTTGCTACAATTGGTGAATCCACACTGACATATCGTTATCAAAGTGCACAGTTTACGTTGGAGTTCACTATTGCTGCTGTATATTCCATGGGTTTTGAAAAATATCCAATGACATGGATTCACCATTACAGCATCATACAGAGCATCCTCTGTGCTCCACCTATTCATCCTAGTTTCCTAACACCTTGGCAACCACTAACTTGACCTCCACAGTTGCGCCATTTGCAGAATGTCATCTAGTTTGAATCTTACAGTGTGTAACCTTTTCAGATTGGCTTTTCACTTAGTAATAGGTCTGTAAGGTTTCCATGTCTTTTCATGGCTCGATACCTCCTTTCTTTTTAGTACTAATATTCCATTTTCTGGATGGACTACAGTTTGTATATCTACTCATCTACTGACATCTGAATTGCTTCCAGGTTTCGGTAACGATGAATAAAGCCACTACAAACATCCGTGTGCAGATTTTCATGTGGATATAAATTTTCAGCTCATCTGGGTAAATACCATGGAGCACAACTGCTCAATTGTATGGTTAAGAGGACGCTTCGTTTTACAAGAATCTGACAAATTGTCCTCCAAATTGGCTCTTTCATTTTGCATCTTCACCCATAATGAATGAGAATTCCTGTTGCTTCACATCCTTGCCAGTATTTGGGGTTTTCGGGGTTTTGGATTTCACCCTTTTAACAGGTGAATGGTGGTCTTTTGACTGCTTTTGTTATTACAAAAATGTTGAAATGAACATGTATGTATACACATTTTCATGAGGCTATGTGCAAGAGTTGGTCTAGGCCAGGTATATTTCTTGGAGTGTATTTGCCAGGTCCTAGAGAGTGTCATCTTAAACCAACATTTAGGTCTAATGTCGGTATAATTATTTTAATTAATACAAAAAGGTCTAAAATAATTCGTTGTAAAATTGCTCTCCAAAGTGGTTGTGTCCATTTATACTCCTAATAGGATTATACGAAAATTTCCACTGATCCGTATCTTTTCCAGCATTTGGCACTGCTAAACTTACCAACTTTTGCCAATTTCATGCACAGGAACTGGAATGTTCTTAATTTGTACATCCCTGATTATGATCTTCAGCATCTTTTTAAATATTTGGAAGCAATTTGAGTTTTCTTTTCCATGAACTACTTCTTCAAACCTTTTGAACATTTTTGTACTTGAATATTCTTTCTTATTTATTAATTGGTAGGAGTTCCTTATATACTCTGAATAGTAGTATCTTACCAGTTTTATATAAACATGTTAAAAATAATCTCTACCATCTGAGGCTTTTTTCTAAATGGCTTCTGTTGACATGCAGTAGTCTTTAATTTTAATGTAATCAAATATATACTTATCCGGCTTCATGGCTTTGCCTTTTTGGATTTTTAAAACATCAGCTTGACTGAGATATAATTTAGTGCAATAAAATTTGCCACTTCTAAGTATACAATTCAATGAGCTCAATACTTGTCTACATCCATGTAACTGTGACCTCAACCATAAAAAAAAAATCATTTCCATATATTTCATGGAATAAAAATGTCTTCATGTCTCCGTAATAAATTCCCACCTCCTTCCTCCAGCCCTTGCCAACCACTGATCTGCTTTTTGTCACTGAAGCTTTGTCTTCCTATAATTTCATACGAGTGGAATCATTCAGTATGTAGTCTTTAGTGTCTTGCTTCTGACACTTAATGCTCTTGAGATGCACCTGTGTTGTTGCAGAGATTAAAAGTTCTATTCTTTGTATTGCTAAATGGTAACGCTTTATCAGTTCGTGGAGATTTGGGTTGTTTATAAATAACACCGCTCCAAACATAGGAGTCTAAGAGTTTGGGCAGAAACGTGGGTATACAACTCAGATAAATAGCTGGGAACGGATTGGTGTACTGTACATAAATTTACGCTTTAAAATTGCCAACCTGTTTCCTAAATGTGCCATTTTGCATTGTCATCCACACTGGAAGGAGAAAACTGCTCTTGGTATCATCAACTCGTGGTACTATGTGTCCATTCAATTTCAGCCATTTTACTGGTTGTGCAGTGGTACACCACTGTGGTTTTAATAGGCACTACCCTAATAACTAATGGTGTTGATCATCTTTTCATGTGCTTACTTACCTCCTTCATGAACATGTTTTTCAATTTCAGCGCAACATTTAAACGACTTGAAGTTCTCCAAAGGCGTTCTACGCATACCCGTTGGATTTTCCCATTGCTCTGCCCCTCAGCTACACATGATATGGTTTGTCACTTTGTTCCCACCAAAAATGCTCTCCTCCCTTGGCCTTTTGACTCTGAACTATCCTGTCCTCTTGTTAGCACTCTCCTTGTTGTCCTTGTTCTCCCCTTCTTGACCATCTTCAAGTTCATTCATAGCTCAGTATTCTTCCCTTTCTGCACAGGACACAAATATATTCATCACCAATCCAAGCCCTACAACTACACTAGGGCCTGCTTCTAGCATATCTCAGCTCTGAAATCTTTCCTGACAAGCCAGCTTATAGTGGTCTTTCCCTTATTTGATGTTCTATAGAACCTGCCACTATTCCTAACTGATTCACAGTACATCTGATTAAATAAATCTCTTATGGGGCACCTGGGTGCCTCAGTCAGTTGACTTCTGGCTGAGGTCATGATCCTGGAGTCATGGGATCGATCCCTGCATCAGGCTCTGTCCACATGCAGCGTGGATTAAGAGTCTCTCTCTTTCTCCCTCTGCCCCTCTCCCCCACTCGTGCTCTCAAAAGAAAAGAAACCAAAACAAAACAAAAGAGAAGAAAAAAAAAATAAATCTTTTATGTTGTTCTCTGGCTATTTTAGGTTTCTTTTCTTCCCCTCCAGTGGGAGCCTGATTACATTTTTCAAGAAAGAGGATATTTTAATAGTAAAATACATGCTAAGCATTTTATAAGTAATATTGCCTGACCTATAATTTAAACAAAATAAATAGAAATGTAATCTCAAGTTATCACTTACTATAAAGCAATATGTGAAATAAAAAAATTTCTATGCCAAGATAGTTATTCTGGCAAAAAAAAAAAAAAAATCCTAGCATTTCATTCTGATCAACTTTGTCAACAACAATTTATATTTTTTAATTATGTATGAGCATGCTGACAAAGATGCTCTTTGTATGAGCAAAGATGCTCAAAGATTCATTCTTTACATAAAGTAGTAAATTAATTATTCCTGCAATGCACTGTAACAAATCCACTATCAATCTGTACAGGATTAAGCTTTATTATAGTCACAAGTATGAATATTTACCCTGGTAAATCAAAGCCATTAAATTAATTCCTTAAGTCAGGAGGACAGAGTCTATGCATTCTTTAGAAGGTACAGCAGGACTAAAAAAGCCAAACAAACTGGTGAACTGTCAAAATAGATACATCAATATTAATTAAGCCATTGGCCCAAAGGAAAGAACAGAATCAGTAGAAATCAACTACCATTCATTGATCATCTACTTCCTTCAGAGATGTGTTATGTGCCTGAAACACAAGATAAAGGAGATACTCTCTGCCTGAAGGTGTTTTAATGATTATTATTTCACAGTAATTTGAAAAAGTAAATGTACAGAGACATGTGATTTAGCAGCAAGAGGTACAGTAGAAGGAATTCATTTTGCTTGACAGAGAAAGAAGGAGAGGAGGATGGGGGGAAAAGAGGGGAAGAGGAGAGAGCATGAGAGGAGAGAGTTACTTTTGCAGGGAGGAGGAGGATGCATCAGAAATGCAGGAAAGTGTTACAAAGGAAGACCTATTTGGACAGTGGCCTAAAGGATGAAAAGGCTTCCTTCAAGGGAAGCATTGAGCAAGGGTGTTCCAGGAGCAGAGAGAACTAAGCATACACAAGGGCACGCCTTCTTCCAGTAAACTCAGTCAGGCTCGTTCATACCTCCAGGGAAGGTTATACATGTCTGAATATACACATCGATGAGTAGTGACAAAGAGTTGCTCCTTGACCAAACTCTTACAGCCCCTCAGAACCCTCTTTTCGACTAGGCCTCAACACTGGCCTATAAAAACTACACTCTCAACAAAAATGATTTTGTCCATCCTCTCCCCTCCACAATGGAAGACTTAATCACTAACACAGTTTCTAATAGCTCAAGGCAATACCCCTAGGATGACCCTTGCCACCCTTAAACAGCCTGTCTGAGCAAGCTCAAGACTCCCAAAAGAATTTATATTTTGCTCTAGTCGACACCTGGCACTAGGACCTACTACCCTTTCTCAGAGCATTTACTGAAAAGCCTTTACAACTGTGAATCCTTCCTCTGTCCCTTTGGGATATACGTATATCTCCCGCAACTCAAGAGTGCCTTTCTTGAAAACCTGAAAGCCATTCCTTGAAATGTAATCATCAGGAAGAACAGGGCCTCTGTTCCCGTCTCCCCAGAAGAGAATCCTAACTTCAATAACTGCCAGCTAGTAGATACAGCTGGACTAAACAGCACTTACCTTGACCATTCGTTCATTATTTTTCACTTCCCTTTACTCTACCAAGCCCTCATCTTCCCCCCTCCTCACCCCCTCATTCTTCCTGTAACAGACCAAATAGCCTCTGCACAAATCAAAATTGAGTTCAGTTCCCACTGGACCTCCTTCCCCACTGCAGTAGTATGTTACTGATTAAAATCTGTCCTTATCACGTTAACCAGTGTCTGGCTTTGATTGCCTCTGATAGTAGCAAAGCTTGGAATAACACAGTCCATTGTTCTAAAGCTTTCAGGAGCGGTCTTTATCTTTCAAATACAGTTGCACAGGTTACTTGGCATTTGAAGGCCTGCCTCAACCCCCACAAAAACACTTAGGAATTCTTCTTCACAGACAAATGCCTCTCCTCCTCTTCCTTTGTCCTCATCCTCCTTGTGAAATGCTTCTTTCCACATCACACTGTATTTATGGATACTCCTATTTTACTCCTTTATTCCCTTATTCATATGTCAAACATACTCATTAACTCTTCATCACCATCTGTCAAGAAGTCCACTCACACTCCATGCCTCTGCCTTCATAAAACTTCGCTCATGCTTCCAGCCAGAAGCACTCCCTTTCCAAATTTTAGGATAGTGCGAGACATTTAACCTGCAGACAGAACATTTTTCTTCCATCATATCTTTGATTGTCACCCCTGTCGTATTTGTTGTAGCTTCTCCATTAGGAATATAGTATTTTCCATGTGTTATATCAGGCATAGACACACTACAGTCCATGGACCAGATCTGGCTCTGTTTTTGTTTCTGTACAGCCCTTGAGCAAAAAGTGGCTTCAATATTTTTTAATGATTGAAAAAAAATCACAAGAATAACGTTTTATGACACAAAATTAATAGAAACTCCAACTTAAGTGCCCGTCAATACAGTTTTTATGGAACACAACCATGTTATATACTGTCTATGGCTGTTCTTGTGCTACCGTGTCATGGGTGAGTAGATGTAAGAAAATCCTTTAACCCACAAAGCCTAAAGTATTTACTATTTGGCTTTTTACAGAAAAAGTGGGTCAACACCTAGGGGAGATCATCATCTTCTACGGTTGTGTTCGCTCCAGTGATGGCTAAACCAGACTTTCAGATCTAGAAGGTAGAACAGTGTACAAGACCCTACTGCAGTTTCCAGTTTCTTCACAGGCATTCATTTCATTCAGCTCTGTGTCTGCTCATGCTGTTCCCCTCTTCTGCATATGCCTTCGGTACTTTATTTGTGAGGACTAAGAATGCAATGGGTCATCACCAGCTTCGCGTCTACCAACACCCACACCATTTGGCCAGGAGTGTGAATTTGGTGATGGAGTCATCGAAGGGGACACAACATTGCTTTTCACTTTCCTTGTGAGCACAGCCCCTTGAGCAAAGGCACACAGGCTCCTTAGGTGGATTACAGCATCTGCCCACCTTTCTACGGTGTTTGCAGTGAACCTGTGTGTGTCAGGCGTTGAACTCCAGGTAGGTTTTTATCCAACAGGTTCCATCTACCTTATAATTAGTGAATATCCCTCCCAGATTTTAGACTGTTTTCCAGTCTTAGATGTCCATATGTTCTCAAGTTTTCATTTCATTTCAAGAAACACAATGGGGGACGCTTGGATGGCTCAGTCAGTTGAGCATCCGACTTCGGCTCAGGTCATGATCTCATGGCTTGTGAGTTCGAGCCCTGCGTCGGGCTCTGTGCTGACAGCTCAGAGTCTGGAGCCTGCTTCAGATTCGTGTCTCCCTCTCTCTCTCTCTCTGCTCCTCCCCCACTCATCCTCTCCCTCTCCCTCTCTCTCAAATACAAATAAACATTAAACATTTTTTAAATAAAGTTAAAAAAAGAAACATAATGGGAATTTTTTACTATAATGAGAATTGTTTAAAAACTTACAAATATTCCCAGAATGAGTCTTTACCTCATAAGACAACGCATCACTACTGTATTATTCACATGTCCCCTAGCATGTTGCCTCCTTGAGGGATTTCAATTACATCATCTTTGTCCTTTTGTATCGCCACCCTTTCTTAACTGGGCAGCATCAATATATATGTGAGACGCTAAGAATAACTATTTCCACACGACTTACAAATTAAAAGTTAACAAATAGTTCCCCTCTGGCCATGATCTGCCAAAAACTGTTAGGCATCTTCTCCTAATGTTTCTGTTCTAGCAAAACTTTGTGTAAGTATGCGATCGTTGATCGTTCATTCTTTATAAACTGGATGTTTTCCTCTTAAACTATTGGCAAAGAAATGATTATATGACCAAAGCAGGATGATTCTGAGAAACAAGTTATGACTACTGGTCATGTATATTCCTTCCCAACCACACTGGCCTTTTTCCCTCCTTTTGCCCAAAATAAAATTTTCTGAAAATCACAATCAAGTAAATAGAACAAAAAAACAATAATGCTAATATTTATTTTCCCTTAATTCTTGTATTAAGGGAGAATTCTCGTATTAACTGTATTACTTCAATTAATTGTAAAAGAAACACATTGACAAACTACCATATTTAAACTACCAAACTACCATGTTTAAAATATTTCACAAACTTGGGGTGCCTGGCTGGCTCAGTCAGTTGAGCGTCTGACTTCGGCTCAGGTCATGATCTCACGGTTGGCGGGTTCAAGCCCCGCGTCGGGCTCTGTGCGGACAGCTCAGAGCCTGGAGCCTGTTTCGGATTCTGTCTCTCCCTCTCTCTCTCTGCCCCTCCCCAACTCACGCTCTGTTTGTCTCAAAAATACATGTAAAAAAATTTTTTTAAATATTTCATAAACCTTATTTTTAAAGTGAATCTTTCTTACATCATCCAGAATTTATTCCATACTGACATTTTTATTATTCAAAATTTCTCACTTGAATAAGAAGAGTACTTCATCTGGAATATCACAATTATTATGCATCATTAATATCCTAATGCATTATTTATGATGGTGAATAATATCCTGGAATGAGAAGTCGCTGAAGATAAAATATTGCTCTATCATGTTCCATTAAGGGAAGAAATACTTTTAATTAAAGTGATGCCACAGAAATTGGAAGAAATGGAAAGAGCTCTTGATATTGTTCTATCTACAAGGCTCAACTTGCTTTCTGGAAGCCTGATAAAAACAAACAGTGTTGTTTTATACATGCAGTGGATATGGACCAGTCTGGGAAATCCAGAATCACTGAAGTGTTAGGCTGAAACAGATTTTAAAAATTCTTCTCTCTCTCCTGAGTCCACAAAAAGTTAACACCAGAAAACTAAGCTTGTAGCAATAAGATCATGATATAAGAATTCTTTTTAATTTTCTTAATGTTTTTATTTATTTTTGAGAGAGAGAAAGAGCATGAGTCAGGGAAGGGCAGAGAGTGAGAGAGGGAGACACGGAATCTGAATCAGACCGACGTGGGTCTTGAACTTGTAAACCACAAGATCACGTCCTGAGCCAAGGTCGGACACTCAACCAACTGAGCCACACAGGCCTGCCAAGAATCTTTTTTTTAATGAATTTTCCCTTTTGGGAGACTTTATTGATAAAACACTGGCCCCAAACTATTACTGATCCCTTTTCTAACTTAAGGTAAACTTGAATTTGTATTCACACACGTGTAGATTGCACGTGCATATGAGGTATCACTCCAGACATGTACGTATATGCTTCAGTATACTTTCGAACGGGTCAATATACAGAGAGGCTATTGATACCTTCGTTTTATGACCAGCTATTTTATGGATTTCTCTCCTCATTCATCGTGCAGTTTTTCCACTGGTTCTCTTGCAATTCTTAGACTACCACTAATCAGCGGCGATGATCTCTTCCTATCCAAACTTAAGTTTCTATGTCTAATTACGTCAGCTCAAACCTACAATACACACTTGCACAAGAGAGATGCTGACCATCCTTCTTTAACTTATACCTAATTCTGATCATGAGCATTTCCCTGTAAATAAAGTGCTCACTTTTTAATTGAAGTCTGCATATGTGCACAAGTGTTTGTACATAATGTTTGTGAGCTATCCGTCAATTCTTATTTTATAAATTTCTGAAACATACACTCTGAATTTTGTTACTGACTTTTCCCTATCTTCAGAGATATCCAAAGGATTTTTCTCCTTAGGACAACTGACATGAAGAATATTATTAATGATTTTTTTTTGGGGGGGGGGGAGAGGGTACTGAGCCACTCTTGGGATTCCTAGAATAAACCACTGGGTCATAATGCACATTTTAATGCAACATTGGTTTCTTTATTTTTTTTATTGTTTTTTAATGTTTGTTTATTTTTGAGAGAAAGAGAGAGATACAGAGTGTG
Source organism: Panthera tigris (assembly GCF_018350195.1). Lineage (NCBI taxonomy): Eukaryota > Metazoa > Chordata > Mammalia > Carnivora > Felidae > Panthera > Panthera tigris. The sequence goes on from NC_056670.1 coordinate 11,418,799, forward strand.
AGTGGAGGAGGGGCAGAGAGAGAGAGGGAGACACAGAATCCAAAACAGGTTCCAGGCCCTGAGCTGTCAGCACAGAGCCTCATGCAGGGCCCGAACCCACAGACTGCGAGATCATGACCTGAGCCAAAGTCAGATGCTTAACTGACTGAGCCACGTAGGTGTCCCAACATTGGTTTCTTTAAAAAAATATTTTATTTCAGATTTCTGTATCAATATTCGTAAGTGAAATTGATCCATTGTTTTCCAAAATAATTTTTTAAGGTTTTGGAATCCGTGTTATACTTACTTGAAATAAACTGGAAGTTTTCTTTCTTTTCTTATGTTTTGGAATAATTTAAGTAGTATAGGTAAGTAGGGATTATCTGACTCGGCACATTTCTTGTCAGGAAATTCTTTTACTGCCTTATTTTATTCAATAATTAGTCTGCTCAGACTTTCTGTGCTAAATTTAATTTTTTCCTAGAAAATGATTCATTTCATGAAGGTTTTCAAATCCACTTGCATATAATTGAGCAAATGGTCTCTTATGATTTAATTTCCTCTGTTTTGATCATTATCCCCCTCCTTCCTTTATGTAACTTTTAATATTTGAATATTTGTGTTTTTCTTTGTATTGATTGAATTAGCGGTTTGCCTATTGATTTTTTCAAAGAACCAATTTTTAAATTAACTCATCCATTTCCTTCGTACTCTGTTAATTGCATCCTATCGCTTTCTTTTGCTTACTTTATTTTCTAGTTTTTAGGTGGTTGTTGAAGTCATTTGTGGGTTTCTTTTCTTTCCTTTTCACTAATTTATATATTTAATGCTAAAATTCTTATCCTCAGAACTTCCTCAGCTGTGTCTCACACAATTCTACATGTCACAATATCATGTATTCATTTCCACTATGTTCAAGAAATTCTTCAATTTTTATTTGAGGCTCCTACCTTCACTCAACATTTATTTAATAGTGTGGCTTTTTAATCCTTAGGCAGAAGGGACTTTATGGGGATTTGTCTTTTTCTTTGAAAAATTACTTCTGGTTTTATTTCTGTGGAGTTTCTTTAGTGTTTTTTTTTTAATTTTTTTATGTTTATTTGTTTTTTGAGAGACAGAGACAGAGAATGAGCAGGGGAGGGGCTGAGAGAGACCAGGAGACAGAATCTGAAGCAGGCTCCAGGCGCCGAGCTGTCCAGCACAGAGCCCGACATGGGGCTCGAACTCATGGACCGCGAGATCATGACCTGAGAAGAAGTCGGACGCTTAACAGACTGAGCCACCCAGGCACCCCAATACACTTTACTGTTTTATGTGAACCTTTTGAGAATGTATACTCTCGGGACACCTGGGTGGCTCAGTCAGTCAAGCATCCCACTTTGGCTCAGATCATAATCTCAGGATTCGTGGGACGGAGCCCTGCGCTGGGCTGCACACCCACAATGCAAAGTCTGCTTGGGACTCTCTCTCTCCGTCTCTCTCTGCCCCTCCTCCACTCGTGCTCGTGCGTGCTCTCTCTCTCTCTCTCAAAAATAAATAAAATTTTTTAAAATGTATACTCTCTGAGGTTCAGATTCTGACAAGTCTTTATAAGGTCGACCTCATCGACCTTTTATACGAAGCATTTTACTTATTTTTTCCACTTGAAGTGTGTTATATCTCCTATTAGTACTGAGTTTCTCTTTCCTCTTGGCACCTGTAGTTTCTGGCTTCAGGAAGTGGTTTCTGTTACTGGGTGCATACACCTACTTCGTCTTCATTGTGAAGCATACCCCTTAACATTGGTTAGACAGCCTTCTTTGTCTCTTTTCAAGGTTTTTGGTCTCAATTACACCTGATCAGAGAGTTGAGAAAGTCACTTTATTTTTACTTGTGCTTCTTAGTATCCCCCTGTCCAACCTTTTATCTGTACTTTCTTTATCTCTGTTTTAGTATACAAAATGTCATGTTTGGCTACGTTAATCAACCTGAAAATCGTAAGTTCTTCTTATTTCAATAGGTTAAGTCCACTTACAGCTATTGATACGGAAGTTCAATATAATTTTTATAAAGTCTCCCCATTTTTCTCCCGTGTTTTGGTCGTATACCAACTTCACAGAGTCAAGCATGGGACCGCTACATGTGATGCTCTCTCCTTCAAATCATCGGGAGTCTCAGCTTCTTGAGTTGCTTCTTGAGCACCTTGCTTGCTCACAACCAGTCCTCATGCCGGAGTATCTACTGGAGCTCATTCTCCAGTAAATTCCTAAGGAAGGGCTCATGGAAACAATATCCCTAATTTTTTCCATATTCATAGCAGTTTGTTTATAGCTTTTCCACAAAAAGTCAGTTTGGCTGGAATCCTTGACTCCTATTTCCTTTCCTTGAGTTTCTTAAGCATTGGTGTTAACGAATCTGATGACGCGTGACCTCCTTTCCTTTAAAAGTGACTTATCCTTTTGCCTGGATTCAACAGATTTTTTCTTCTTTACCTTTAATTAATATACTTTATGAGAATATCTGTCTTGAACAACAAAGAAACCAATTTTCCAAAGTATGCACCATGCTTTGCAACGTGTAGTTTCAAGCAAGCATTCCTGAGTTTTGGTATTTGCCAGGATCTTTTATTTTAAGTACATTAGACATTCTTCTAAGATGTTGTGTTGTGCTTTTTTGAATAGGCAATTTTTTTACAGCAGATTTAGGTTCACAGCAAAACTGAATGAAAGGTACGAAGATTTGCCCATACACTCTCTGCCTGCATAGCCTCCCCCATTATTAACATCCCCCACCACAGTGCTTGGGACATTTGTTATGACAGATGAAACTACACTGATGCATCTAATCATCCAAAGTCCATAGTTTACATTAGGTTCCACTCTCGGTGCTGTGAATTTTATGAATTTTGACAAATGTATAATGACATATATTCATCACTATACTGTCATACAGAATAGTTTCGCTGTCTTAAAAATTCTCCATGCTCCACCTATCCATCCCTCCCTTCCTTCCTAACCCTTGGCAACTACTGATCTTTGCACTGGCTCTAGAGCTTTCTCTTTTCCAGAATGTCATATAGCAGGAATCCTACAGTATGTAGGTTTTCATAATGGCTTCTTTCACTCAGTAATATGCATTTAAGTTTCCACCATGTCCTTTTGTGGCTTGAGAGTTCATTTTCTTTTAGTGATGAATATTATTCCATCATCTGTATATACCACAGTTTATACTGTTCATTTACTGAAGCACACCTTGACTGCTTCCAAGTTTTGGCAATTATGAATAAAGTTTCTATAAGCATCCACGTGCAACTTTCTGCATGGCCGTTAAGTTTTCAACTCCTTTGGGTAAATACCAAGGAGTACAATTCCTGGATCATGGTAAGGTCATAATTAGTCTGGTAAGAAACTGCCAACCTGTCTTTCAACATGGCTGACTCACTCTCCATCGTCACCAACCAGAAATGAGAATCCCCGCTGCTCCACTTCCCCACCCACCATCATTTGGTGGTGTCAGTGTTCTGGAATCTGGCCAATCTAATAGAGTTAGCGGTACCTCATTGTTTTCATTGTCACTGCCCTGATGACATATCATTTGGAGCAATTTTTCATGTGCTTATTTGTCATGTGGATATCTTCTTTGGTGAGGAGTCCGTTAAGGTGTTCGGCCCATTTTTTAATCCATTTGTTGGCTTTCTTACTTCTGACTCTTAGGAGTTCTTTCGATATTTTAGGTAACAATCCTTCATCAGATGTGTCTTTTGCAAGTTTTTTCTTCCAGTCTGAGGCTTACCTTCTCATTCTTATGACACTATTTTTCCTCAGAGCACATGTTTCTAACTTTAATGAAGTCCAGCTTACCAATTTATTCTTTTATGGGTTGTGCTTTTGGTGTTATATGAAAAAGGCATCACCATACCCAACATTCCCTAGGTTTTCTACTATGTCATTTTCTAGGATTTTGTAGTTTTACATTTTAAAATCTGTGATCCATTTTGAGTTAATTTTTGTGAAGAGTATAATGTCTCTGTCTAGATTTACTTTTTTTTTTTTTAATTAAGATGTCCAGTTATTCCAGCACCTCTTATTGGGAAAGACTATTTTCCCTCCATTTTATTACTTTTGCTCCTTTGTCAAAAATCAGTTGACTATATTTGTAAGTCTACTCCTGGACCCTCTATTCTGTTCCACTGATCTACTGGTATATTCTCTCACCAATACCACACTGTCTTTAATATTGTGGCTTTATAAGGAAACTTTGTTTTCTCCTTACGCTATTCTGGGTCTTTTGCCTCTCCAAATAAACTTCAAAACAGTTTGTCAATATCTGCAAAATAACGTGCTAGGATTCTGATAGGGATTGCATTAAACCTATAAATCAAGTTAGACAGAACTAACATTTTGATAACATTGAGTCTTCCTATTCATGAACATAGAATATCTCCCCATTTATTTAGTTCTTCCTTGATATCTTTCATCTGAGTTTTTATTTTGGATCTTATGGTATTTTGTTAGGTTTATACCTAGGGTTTTTTCTTTCTTTTTTTTTTTTTTTTTTTGCATTCTAATATAAATGGTATTGTGTTTAAATTTCAAATTCTACTTGTTCACTGATGGTACATAGGAAAGCAATTGAGTTTTGTATATTAGAATTGTATCCTGCAACCTTGCTATAATTTATTAATACTAGAAGATTTTAGTTGATTCTCTCAGATTTTCTACATAGATGAAAAGATCATCTGCAGTTTTATTTCTTCCTTCCCCAGCTGTATGCCTTTTTTATCTTTCCTGTCTTATTGCATTGGCTAGGACTTCCAGGATAATGTTGAAAAACAGGGGTGAGAGGGGACATCTTTGGCTTGTTACTGATCTTAGTGGGAAAACTTCAACTTTCTCACTATTAAGAAGATGTTAGCTATAGGTTTTCTATACATAGTTCTTGTGAAGTTGAGAAAGCTTCCCTCTATTCCTCTTTACTGAGAGTTTTTATCATGAATAGGTGTTGGGTTTTGTCAAAGGCTATTCCTGAGCCTATTAATATGATTGTATGACTTTTCATTTTTTCTCAGTTGATGTGATAAATTATACGAGTTGATTTTTGAATCTGAACCAGCCTTTCTCAACTGGGATAAATCCTATGTGGTGATAGCATATAATTCTTTTTATATGCTGTTGGATTCAATTTGCTAATATTTTGTTAAGGATTTTTGCATGTGTTTATGAGAGGTATTTACCTTCAGGGTTTTTTTCCCTAGTAATGTGTTTGTCTGGTTTTGATTTTAGAATAATTTTGGCCTCAGAGAATGAGTTAGGAAATATTTCTTTTGCTTCTGAAAGAGATTATAGTTAACTGGTCTAATTTCTTCTTTAAATGCTTGATGGTTTAAATGATTTAAATTCACCACTCATCTGGGCCTGCTGCTTTTAGTATGGAAAGTTTTTAATTGTTGATTCAATTTAATACCTATAAGCCTATTCAGGTTGTCTATATCTTCTTGTGTGAATTTTGGCAGATTGTGTCTTTCAAGGGATTTGTCCATTCCCCATAATATATCAAATTTTGGGGCAGAGAATTATAGTATTGCTTTATTATCTATTTAATGTCTGCGGGATCTATACTGATGTCTCTTATTTTTGATATTTGTAATTTGTATTCTACTTTTTTCTTAATTAGCCTGGCTAGAAACTTACTAATTTTATTGCTCTGTTCAATAAATACAACTTTTTAAAATTGATTTTGATTTTCTGTTTTCAATTTTATTGATTTCTGCTCTAATTCTTTTCATTTCTTTTCTTACACTTACTTTGGATTTAATTTGTTCTTCTCTTTCATGGAAGTTTAGATTATTGATTTTAGATCTTCCTCTTTTTTAATAGATGCACCCAGTCCTTTAAATTTCTTTGAATTTCTAAACATTGCTTTTGCTGCATCCCACAAATTTGGTAAGTTGTGTTTTCATTTTAATTTAGTTCAAAATATTTTTAAATATATCTTAAGATTTATTAACCAAGTGTTATTTAAAGGCATTACTTAATCTCCAAGTATTCTGTGATTTTCAACCTTTCTGTTTTAATTCACTTGTTGTCTAAGATCAGACATTGCATGATCTCTGTTCTTTTAAATTTGTTAAGTTGTATGTTATGGCCCAGAATATGGTCTATCTTGGTCAATGTGTCCATATGAGCTTGAGAAAAATATGCATTCTGCTACTGTTGGATAAAGTATTCCATACATACCCATGACATCCAGTTGATGGATAGTGTTGTGTGGTTCAACTATGCCCTTACTAATTTTCTGCCTTTTGGATCTCCCCATTTCTGATAAAGGAGGACAGAAGTCTCCAACTATTACAGTAGATTCATCTATTTTTCCTTGTAGTTCTATTAGTTTCTTCCTCACATACTTTGATGCTCTGTTGTTACACATACATGTTGATTGTTATGTCTTCTTAGAAAATTGATTCCTTTATAATCATATAATGCCCTTCTTTCCCCTGATAATTTTCCTTAACCAAAAGGCTGCTATTCCTACTTTTTCAATTATTTTTAGCATGATATAGCTTTCTCCATCCACTTACTTTTAATCTATGTGTCTTTATACTTAAGGTGGGTTTCTTGCAGGCAAGAAATAGTTGGGTGTCATCTTTGATCCACTCTGACAATCTCAGTCTTTTAATTCATGCATTCAGACCGTTGATGTTCAAAGTAATTCTTGACACAGTTGGATTAAGATCTACATATTTGTTTCTGTTTTCTATTTGTTGCCCTTATTCTTTGCTCTACTTTTGTCTTCCATTCTTTTTCTGCCTTCGGTGACTTTAATTGAATATTTCATATGATTTTATTTTCTCTCCATTCTTCACATATAAGTTATACTTTTTTTCTTTTTTAGACAGAGAGTGTGAGCAGAGGAGAGGGGCATGGGAGGGGTGAGAGAGGGTGAGAGTGAGAGTGAGAGTGAGAGTGAGAGTGAGAGAGAGAGAGAGAGAGAGAGAGAGAGAGAGAGAGAATCTTAAGCTGGCTCCACGCTCAGTGCAGAACCCAACACGGGGCTCAATCCCATGACTTTGGGATCATGACATGAGCTGAAAGCAAAAGTCAGATGCTCAACCAACTGAGCCACCCAGGCATTCCCCCTCCCCCTTCTTTTTTTCTTTTTACTTTTTTAAAGTGGTTTTCTTAGAGTTTGCAATGTACATTTACAACCAATCTGAGTCCACTTTCAAATAACATTATATTTGTTATTCCATGGATAGTGAAAGTACCTTTTAACAAAACAATCCTAATTCATTCCTCATCCTTTGTAGAAATGCTGTTATTCATTTCACTTACACATAAGCATACATAGGCAAATACAGTGTTGCTGTTACTATTTTGAACAAACTTTTATCTATTATGTCAATTAAGAATAAGAAAAATAAAAAAAAAACTTTAATTTTACCTTCACCAATGCTTCCTTCCTTCCTTTATGTAAACTCAAGTTTCTGAGCTTCCTTCTTGCTGAAGAACTTCTTTCAATGTTTCCTATAAGCCAGGTCTACTGGCAAAAAATTTCTTCAATTTTTGTCTGAGAAAGTCATTTCTTCTTCACTTCTAAAGGGCAATTTTGCAGGATACAGAATTCTAGGTTGATAGCTTTTCCCTCCCAACATTTTAAATATTTCACTTTATTCCCTTCTTTCTTGCATAGTTTCCAAAAAATTGGATGCAATTCTTATCTTTGCCCTTTTACAGGTATAAAGTGTTTCTTCCTCTGGCTTCTTTCAGGATGTTTTCTTTATCTTTAATTTTCTGTACCTTGAAAATGATATGCCTACGTGTAGCGGGGTTTTTGCATTCACTCTTCCTGGCGTTGTCTTAACTTCTTGGACCTGTGGTTAGATATTGTAGAATAACTTGCAGAAATTCTCAGTCATTATTATTTCAAATATTTCTTCTATTCCTTTCATCATGGTTCTAGAATTTTTTGGTAGTTGTCCTACAGTTCTTGGGTATTCTGTCCTGTTTTTTTTTTTTTAACATTTATTTATTTTTGAGAGACAGAGAGAGGCAGCAGGGGCAGAGAGAGAGAGAGACACACACAATCTGAAGCAGACTCCAGGCTCCAAGCTGTCAGCACAGAGCCCAATGCGGGGCTCGAACTCACGAACTGAGATCATGACCTGAAGAGAAGTTGAATGCTCAACTCATTGAGCCACCCAGGCGCCCCTGTCCTGTTTTTTTTTCAATCCAACTTTTTTCTTTGCTTTTCAGTTTTGGAGGTTTCTATGGAGATATCCTCAAACTCACAGATTCTTTGCTCAGCCGAGTCCAGTCTAATAATAAGCCCATCAAAGGCATTCTTAATTTCCGTCAGTGTTTTTGTGCTCCAGCATTTCTTTTTTTCTTTCTTTGAATTCCATCTCTCTGCTTACATTGCCCATCTGTTCTTGCAGGCTGTCTATTTTATGAACTGGAGACTTTAGCATATTAATCATAGTTGTTTTAAATTCCTGGTCTGGTAGTTCCAACACTGCTGCCATATCGGAGTCTGGTTCTGATCCCTGTTCTGTCCCTTCCAAATGTGTTTACTGCCTTTCAGTACTTGGGTTTTTTGTTTGTTTGTTTGTTTTTTCTTGATAGCCACGCATGAGGTACTGGGTAAAGGGAACTGCTGTAAACAAGCCTTTAGTAACGTGCTGGTAAGGTACGGGAAGAGGAAGTGTTTTCTGGTTCTGTTATTAGTCTCAGTCTTTCAGTGAGCCTGTTCTTCTGGACTGTGAATTTCACACGTTTCTCAGTATTCCCCCCTCTTAGGTGGCACGGGATGGCTAAGGCGGGCTGGAGTCAGGAATTTCCTTTCCCCTGGGTAGGTCAGTCACTGACATAATTGCCGCAGGTTGATTTCTGGTAAAACAGGTTCTCCAGAGGGCATATCTTGTTAAAAACATAACCCTCTGGAATATCTCAAAATTCCCTCAAAAGAGGGAAAATCTTTTTCCCTCTCCCTGGCAGAAGCACCAGGGAATTTTCTTCCAATATTCACTGTGAGAACCGGGGGGAGCCCCAGGAGGGAAAACTCCCAAAAGTGTGGGGCCCCGGGATTTTCTAATGCTTAGAGCCGTCCATACGGAGCCCCGGCAATTCATCAGTTCAGTTCAGGTTGTCCCATCAGGCACCGGCTCCTTAGAGGTCACTGTTCACGTGAGCTGTGATTCTGTGCACCTGCCTGTGGCTCTCTCCGATTTGGGGGCAGAAGTTTGCCCTGTGACCTCACTGCCTCACGGATCTAAGAAGGGTTGTTGGTTTTTCAGTTTGCCCAGCTTTTTACTTATTGTTAGGACAGAGTGGCAACTTCCAAGCATCTTACGTGCTGGACAAGAACCTGGAAGCCTCTCAGGTGCTGTCATCTCTTTCCTCTAGTTTTTGGGTTTTTTTTTTTTTTTTTAACAGGTTTTCACTTTTCCCTCTTCTGTTACTCTTAAGGCATTACCATGGGTTTATACGCTCTGGTGTCCTTTCCTAAAGTTAGTGTGTCTGTGATTTACAATTCAGTCCTGTGATCTTTCAGCTCTTTTCAAATCTTTCTCTTCTCTACTCACCTTTTTTCTGAGTTTATAATCTATGCTGTTGTCTCTGAATTTCTTTAGTTCATTTTGAAACATCATGTAACAGTTTTAAGTCTGGTGGACCTGACTTAAAATTATTCTGCTCTTTATTCTGTCTCTTTAACATATAAATATAAATATATATATATATAATATATAAAAGGTAACTTCAAATAACTATGTAAATAAATATAAACTAGATTACTCCACCCATTATTATAAATTACACATAATTATATATATATATATATATATATACACACACATATGGTTTTATATAAAGTATAGTTATATGTATATAACATATATCTTTATATAGATATATAAATACATAAGTTACATGTAATTTATATAATTATGTGTATATATAACTGTTTTACATATAGCATAATTTTATGTACATGACATAAATGGTATAATTATACATATAATATATATGTGCAATATACATTTATGGGTATATGTATATATAATGCAATTTGTATACAATTTACATATAAAATAATTTATATGTAAATATTTATAGATTTAAATATATGAATATAGTATATATCAATGTATCATATATTTCTATATTAAATATAAAAATAATTATATAAAAGAGCATATATGAAATAACATATAGAAATATTTTTATATATTTATAAATATATAATAAAAAGAGAGACACCAACCAGGAGCAGAATTATGTCTACAGGTAACAAAAACATTTCAGAAAAACAGATAAGGCTGGAAGGAGCTTCTTTGGACAAAAGGAGAATGGTTCAGCTTCTCTAGCGGCACGGCTCTAGGCAACTTGTTCTTCTGTTTTTACCCAGTATTTAAAACACAGCCTTTCTTTTCTGAGATCTGGTGGCTCTGTTTCCCTCCCTCCCTTTTACCTGATCCCTGTCTATTCTTTGCCCCTATCACCCTGCTCAATCCATATTTGATTCTCAAAAGCTTATTCTCAAAGTAAGGCTTGTCTGAGGGTGCCCGGGTGCTCAGTCGGTTAAGCATCCGACTTCGGCTCAGGTCATGAACTCACAGTCCATGAGTTCAAGCCCCGCATCGGGCTCTGTGCTGACAGCTTGGAGCCTGGAACCTGCTTTGGATTCCGGGTCTCCCCCTCTTTCTACCTCTCCCTCTTGTGCCTTGTCTTCCCCTGTCTCTCAAAAATAAATAAACAGTAAAAAAATATTTATTAAAAAAAACATAAGGCTTGTCTGGAAGGGGTTTTACTAGATTAGCTTCCAAATTCATGGGCCAAGATTGCTCCAGAAATACCCGTTCTTACCATATCTCCTTCGCTCCCTCTTGGTTTCAGCTGCTGTTTCCACACTGGCCCACTATGCTCTCCATGAGTACTTGTAACTGATTTTTGGGTATGACAGAAATGGTGCTGTCTTTCCTCCACTTCCTGTCATTCATGTCCCAACACATATGTGGGGATAACGTGTCACCTAGTAATGTGTCACTGTGTTGTGTGTGTACGTGAAGTTCTGCTCTCTTCCAAGCTCTGCCTACTTTTACATAAAGACTCGCAGAAATGAAACCCCCTGCCTCTCTGAGAGCTTCTCATTTCCCCTCAAACTGAATGAGAGCAGGTGGGTCTATCTCAAAGTGACTGGGTTCCTAAAAGCAAAAGCCTGACTTCTCAACCATAAAATAAAGAAAATGAAAAGTCATTCATATAAAGAATGTGCAGTAAATATCCGTGATCCTAATTTAGGAATGACTAAACTGAGGTAGCATCAGATCTGACGTTTGCATGTTCTTCAGGAAAACCTATGCTGCAGTCCCGAGCCATTCTCTTTCAGGCAGAAATCAGCATGGAGAGATATCCTAGCAGCATGAAACAGTCTTCTGGAAAAGAGAGCCCTGTCTTTGATTAAAAGATTCTGCAGCTTAAGACATTTCTGGGATCATTTCCAGGAACGCATATATAATTTACAGTGACTGACTCCTTGCTCACTGCCAATGATAACTTTGTTCTCTCCACTTTTATAATCAATACAGGAGACAACAAACTCGAGAGGGGGAAAAAGGACCATCTCCCATTTTCCACCAATGAAAGTCAAAACCAGATACATCTGCACAAACCACATCTGTACCCAGGCTTACATACTTTAAACACGAACGGAGATCCAGAGCTTTGACTCCGTTATTACTGAAAGTTAAAAGTCTATAAAAAATATAATTGATCAGCGGTCTCCCCTCAAACTTAATGGTCCACTAAGTTTTGTGGCTCACTTACTAGGTCAAGGCACTGTGCTCGTTACCGAGCAGTAAGAGTTAAGAAAATAAGTCAATACGCTCTGGTCCTCAGGGAATTCAGAAGCTGGTCTATGTGTCTGGGAGCATACATACATATGGATATAGTCAGGGAGAGAAAGTGGTGCAGATATTATACAGAATGAATCCCACTGGGCAACAAAACAGAAGTATAAACAAAGCACTTAAGAAGCACAGAGAAAAGAATTCAGGAACTTGGGAAAAAGCAGCCCAGAATAAGGACTATTTGAAATAGCTCTTGAAAGACAAGCAGGATTTCAGCAGGCAGAAAAGTACAGGAAGGATATACGAGAACAAAGGCAAATGGAAACATGGGGGAAAGAAACAAAACAAAAACCTGACATTGTAGCAGGTTTTCAAGTAAGACTGTACTTATGTTGTAAGAACTTAAGGGGCGCCTGGGTGGCTCAGTTGGCTTAGTATCTGACTTTGGTTCAGATCATGATCTCACCACGTGTAAGCTCGAGCCCCGCATCAGGCTCTGTGCTGACAGCTCAGAGCCTGGGCCTGCTTCGGATTCTGTGTCTCCCTCTCTCTGCCCCTCCCCTGCTTACATTCCGTTTCTTTCTCTCTCTCTCTCTCTCTCTCTCTCTCTCTCTCTCTCTCTCTCTCTGTCAAAAATAAATAAACATTAAGAAAGATTTTTAAAAAAGAAGTTAAAGAAAAAAGTTCAAATTGGTTTATTGGACTTCAATTGCTACTTCATTCTGTGCTTGATGAACAACCTCAGTATCTCATCCTTCAGGCAAATTTTCAAATACACGAGCAAAGAATAAAACAAAATGACAACAAAAAAAAGGTTCAGGCGGTCAGTTCACTAGGTCATCCGTTAACAATGAGATAGTTAAGCATGCCTCCGAGGAAGTAACCAGTTTAAATGGATTAGTGCCCTGACTGCCACATGAGATGCCCACTACCGAGTAGGAAGCATTCATTTTTAGTGCTGGAAACCAGCTCTTACGTTAAAGGAACAAGAAAACAATAGCCAGTACCGTGTTCCACACAAGGGAAAAATCAAGAACCAGCTAACTAAATGGTGTGCCTGGTTCCAGCCACTACAAAATAGCAGAAACCACAGGGAACATCCTAAATGTTAAAATGCTTAATATTTTCTTTTTAAGAAGAACATTTTTCACGACTGACAAGTGTCACAGTCATTAATACAAAGAGAATGCTGAATAAACACTTGTAAAATTAAAAAAGATCTAAGTAACAGGGGCACCTGGGTGGCTCAGTCGGTTAAGCATCCAAGTCTTGGTTTCAGCTCAGGTCATGGTGTCATGGTTCATGAGTTCAAGCCCCGCATCCAGTTCTGTGTTGACAGCATGGAGCCTGCTTGGGATTCTGTCTCCCTCTCTCTCCGCCCCTCCCCTGCTCACTCTCTCTTTCTCAAAAATAAATAAATAAACATTTAAAAATAAGTAAATAAATCTATGGAGAGCCATAAAATGCATCATGATCACATTTTGCCACTGACTATTAAAATGGTAGTAAAGTTACTAATGTTGAATTATTATAATTCAATTATAATTTAATAATTATATTATAATAATTGCAATTTATTATTATTGTTATCAATGAATCATGTGCACACAGTGCTCAGTATTATTTCACAGAATTATAATTATTTCACCAGAGAAGTACTGTGGTATAAAGGAAAGAATGAAGCATTTGAAGTCAAATGCTTGGGACCTGGCCTCTGTTAGCTTTCCAAATCCTCCCCTGTGCAGTGAATTTGAGAGCAACAGCCATGCACACTCTTCCCACAACAATGGAGTAAGACTGCCCGTCAAAGGGTTCTGGACGTCAGGAAGTACAATGCAAAAAACGACTACACTGACCAATTTCTGGTTGACTTCCCACCCACGAGACATCTTCATTTCCTCTTTCCCTCATTCGACACAATCTAATCTTTCAGCACATGGTGCGAGTCCCCAAAGCAAGTTCTCAATCTCCCCCTCCAGATCCCCCACCATTGCTCTGGTCCGAAGACCTAGCAGCTCCCATCCAGACTTCCACAGACACCTTCCGACCATCTCCCTGCTTCCATGCTTGCTCTCTCAACACCCTCCAATCCCCACGAGAGCCAGGACGATCTTGGCAATGTCTACATCACATCTCATCACTCACCTGTTCCAATGGCCTCCCTTCATCCCAGGGAGAAACCTCAGCTCCTGGCTGTGGCCTGGAAGGCCTTCCATGACCGGGCCCCATTGACAACTCCTCTTCCTAACCAGGGGCCCCTGCACCACCTGGTTCCTCTTTCCGGAATGTTCCAGAGTACTTAGTACTGCTTACTCTCTCACTTCACTCCAAACTGCTCAAATGTCACTGCCTCAGCAAGCCTTCCCCAAACACCCTTTGTGAAAGGGCGAGTCCCTGCCCCATTAATCTCTACCCTATCACTCCGCTTTCTCCATAGCGCTTCGTTCTGAAATCACACCACTTATTTACTTGTTTACTTGCCCGCGAGGATATAAACACCATGACAGGGGCGAAGGCTTTGTCTGATTCTTGCCAACAACCCTATCTGACTTCCTTACAAAGAGTGGGGGTCCAGCTAGAAACTTGCTTCGTGAAGAGTCAAAACATCTTCCACACCCCCTCTCGTTTATTCTGCTCCACAGGCAATTACAGAGGGCCCGTCAATAACTTGACTGCCATGAGTAAAACCCCAATATCTGAACAGCCTCCCAGGGCTTTATCCCACCTTGGAATTCGAAGTAGATTCCAGGAAGCAAAGTCTGTTGCCAAACCCTTCCGCTGCCAAGCACAGTTTCTGTTGTTCTTTGTGGATGGTCGCGGTGCACTGCAGGACCACTTCATCGTCCTGCAAAAAGAGAAAAAGGAGAAAAAGTTAGAGATCTGACATGACGAGGCGGTCTAACTCAGATCTTGGACGCTATTACTTTAGTGCATATTAAAAAGCAGAGACAAAGGGAACAACAACTCGCCAAAAAGACCCACAGAGTCGATCCCTAGAGAATGTCTACTTGTAAAAAAGGTAACGAGGTAGCAGGAGAAAGAGGGTGCAGCCGCTCAGCTCAGCCAACAGTTCTCTCACTCTCATTGCTGGTCCCCAGAGGCAACCCACATGAGAAAAGGTAAAATACAAAATTTCCACGTTAGCACTCTTACACGCCGCTTTAATCATCCAAATTACAAAGAAATTTCCTGACACACGCCTAGGACATCACGAATCATCAAGAACGACATGGGTTCCAACAGCAGGCACACACGTCGCTCCAAAACCAGCAGAGGAAAACAGGTCAAGAACGGACCAACCCAGAAAGTCACCCCAGTTCATCCACACACCGGCTACTTGTCCACGTTTGAAAGGACCCTTGGTTGCTTAGAAATGGGCAGAGAGAGGATTTGCTAGTTCAGTCCTGTGAAACCCAACACTGGCTTCCAATTAACTAAGCAGCCTTACAGGACAAGTTATACAAGGGGGAGGACAGTAAATGGACGACTCCGTGTAGGCAACATGAGGACTGCAAGAAACACAGGCCTGAGAACTAGCCATGGCTGGATTCCCATCTCAGCTCTGCCATGCACAGGTTAGAAGATCCTAGACAAAGTATTGCATCTCTAAGATGATAAGGTAATGGAGTCACACCATGACTGACCTGCAAAAGGCACCAAATAGACAATAAATGGGAGATACCATCGTCATTTTTTTAAGATTATTTATTTTGAGACAGAGAGAGATCTTGAGTAGGGGAGGGGGGTAGAGAAGGAGGAGGAGTGGGGAGGGAGGGAGAGAGAGAGAGAGAGAGAGAGAGAGAGAGAGAGAGAGAGAATTTCAAGCAAGTTCTGCACTGTCGGTACAGAGCCTGATGCGGGGCTTGGTCTCACAAACTGTAAGATCATGACCTGAGCTGAAATCAAGGGTTGGACGCTTAACCAACTGTGCCACCCAGGTGCCTGATACCACTGTCATTTTTAAACAAAATATCTCACTTTAACAAGTTCTAGGTAGCAAATACCGAACAAGTCTAACCACTTATATTTTGACACTTCAAACACAAGGCAACAAGACACTTAACAGAGTAGTAAAAGGATATACTCACTGACCCTTTTAATTAGAGTCTGAGAAAAGGAACAAACAAGTATATCCTAGAAGACCCTTACCCAGGAAAAATGGCAGAGTGGGGGGTGACGAGCTGCGATAAAAATTCAAAAGCAGAAGACAAGCCGTTTGGGTTAACCCAAAGAATCTGCTATATCAATTGGAAAAGTACAACTCTAATTTGCATTTAAAGCCTTCATAATCCTATGCATTTGCTTTATTTCCTATATGGTGAAGCAATATCTAATGACTGGCCTACAGCTCTAGTCACAGGCAAAGTCCAATTTCTTAATAATTTCCTCCCGACTATCCCTCCAGGTGCCCATTAATTTCCAGTGAACATTCAATTGTTACAACTTAAAAGTCATCTGCTAAAAAAAATAGCATTATTTTCATATAATGAGTACATCTGAATATTAATTCATGCTCAGCATGGCTATAATAAAAATAATGAAGTGTTTCTGTTGGTTATATAATCTGCAAAATCAAAGATATATTGTGTTTTCCAAAGAGGCAGTGTAATAACAAAGACCTGAATTGTGCTGATGTGCTCAGTGCCTTACCAAATCCCCATAGCCTTTTGCTATCTGGTCCCACTCACACCCGCTGGAACTAACTTCAGCATGCAAACCGCACTCTTGGGTAAAATGGGCTCCTTTGGAAGTTGGAGTCTATCTAAGTACCATTTAGTAAATAATTACTTTGATGCACTCATTAAAGACACTTTGGGAATGAGAATAAGAAAATGGAAAGGTATAGGTGAGAATAATAGTGCTATTCAGTAAGCCACACAAGAAAAGAAGGCACACCATACTTACCAAAAAGAACAGTCTATGTCAGTCCTGGTATTAACTTATTCTCCACATTTCATTATATAAAGATTATCCACAAATACACAGATGAAGACAATGAGGTTCAAAATAACTTGTTGCTGACAGAGGGCTGATCATACCTAGTTCTAGGAACTGATCATTAAACCTAACTGATCTGAATCTAAAAGTCCTCAGCCCCATGTTGCTTCTAGAGGCTCAATTGGTTTTTTACTACAATCATTATCTAAAAAAGTACCTCTCAATCTTTAATGCACATCTTATCACCTGTGAGTCTTGCTGAAATGCAGATTCCGGTTCTATCGGTCTTGGGGGAGGCTGAACCTACATTTCTAACTAGTGGATCCGAGGAATTAGGATCCCAAACGGGTCCCAGAAAGCATATAAATCCCAGGAGACACGTGAGTAGTCTCTTAGAAGAGCTTGAAGGCAATCAATAACAGATGAATATTAAAACAAGTCCATATACTTTGGACAGAACCAGAAATGAGAGTACATGTGAAGGTGCTCATTAATATGTGGTCCATACCAAAATATCAGGGAAAGGAACCAACTTAAATAATATATGAACTACCCTACTAAGTGTATAAAACTAACTCACTCATGCCAAGTTTCCCTTTCACCTAGTGCCTTAACACTGTGATGGAGTGCCTGGCCACGAAGCAACCTTAAGTTCAAAAGAGTTCGGCCACCCCACCAAGGAGAGAGGCTACTGCTACAACGTTAGATCACGGTTCCACTTTGAATGACAGAACCTAGCCTGACTTTTGAGGCTTTTTCCAGTTTACCTGGCAGCTGTTTTCATTTTATATTCCAGTAAGCACAGGGTTCCTTTCTGACAGAAAGTAAAATATACTGAGCATGGATGGACCAAAGACCAATTCATAAATACCTGCCAGTTCCCTTTAATTTACCCATCATTCATCTCAAAGCATAATTTTTCTCCATAACCACTGTGGTTTGAGAGCCTACTGACTATGCATTTGAGACGTCCCAATAAGTAGCTTTATTTTTTATTTATTATAAACCATGTGCAGTAAATCTGGTTTTTATCAACATATAATGTGTGCGTAAGGATATAGGTACATGCACACACACACACACACACACACACACACACAATCCATTTTCTTTTCCAAGAACAAACCAAGCACAGCCTAATACTGATGGGATCTAGAAAGTTAATACTGCTAAGGTAACAGAACAATAAGGCTATAGTGAAAGGGTGTCTCTTGTGTCATAAGGCTTCAGAATTAGTCTTTGCTACCTGGTCCTGAGGTCCAGGCTCCTAACTCTCATCACTGACCTTCACCTTTTAGCTGCATGTGCCGTTGGTGTACCCGAGTGCCTAAATGCACACTGTGACCATCACTTTTCCCGCCCGAGCCCATAACAACTAAAACCCTCCTTAAGTATTTGCCTTTGGGTATTTTTGGTTTTCTGAGTTCCCACGTCTCATTCCTAGGACCTAGTGCAACAAATTTTGATTCAACTCACAGCAACTCATCTTCCATAATCAAAACACTACAAAAGTGCATTCTGCTCATATTCTATCATTTTTTTAAAATTTCAAAGTCTGTTCATTAACCGTGAATGTCTAGCACAATAATGAGATACGAGTATCACGCCTGTTCCTGGAAACACTTGAACTGACACCATTTCCCATTTTATATAAAACGAACTTGAAGAGACACAACTACTCCTCTTTTTTCACAAATTTTGGAAATATGAAATTGTAAAAACCAAATATTCTAGGAGCAACTTCATGAGCTTCATGAAGATAAATGGCGCTTCTGGGAGAGTGGTATCCAGCTTACCATCCCCAAGTCCTATGGCTTCTACGTCCAATCCACTCATTTCTCACCACACCAGCTACCATCATGGTTAGTCATCCTCAAAACCCACTGAATAGCTTTCCCATCCAACGGCGCTTCAACTTGAGGACACAACCATCAACCTGACTGTAATGTTTCCTGGCTTGAAATCCATTAATGGCCTCCCGCTGCTCTAAGGAAAAACACCAAAAGACTCTTTTAGTGTGCAAGGCTCCACACTGCACAGAAGAGTGCCAGCCCAACACTTCCTCCAGCCGACCTTCCTTCATTCCTACAGGAGTTTGCACATGCTATTAAACCCTTTAGCTCTCTCTAGTTAAGACACATTTATCTTTCAAATCTTACTTAACTCAAGCACCCACTCCTGAGGTGAGCCTTCCCCGACCCACCAGGCTATGTCACTTCCTTTGTTTTGGGCTCCTATACCACTGTATTCCCTTTAGTTGTCATTATGCATTCACTTATGTAATTATTAAATTACAGCGTCTAACACTGCACTGGGAAAATATACTCAGTAAATGATGATTTTAATCCACTTTATACTACCTCATGAATAAGTGCTACCATGCTGACAAATAGGGATGCTTTTTAGAATTGCCAAGGTAAGATCCTACCTTTCCAATAAAGACAGCATTACAGGATTCCATTAGGCGATTTTCTGGTTATATTCAGCCAGGAAAAAGGGCAATATTTGAGGAAAACTGCTGATCCTACTATATCTGTGACAAATGTTAATGTATCATAAGCATTCAGAGCATCAATATAAAACCCAATGAGATCACTGGATTTAAAAAAAAAAAAAAAAAAGCAGTCCAGTCCCTAATTTCCCCATTTCCAAATAAACATAATAAAACTTCAATTACAACTCTTTTCATATACAATCTAAGCAAATCAAACATACTGCCCCCTTGAAAAGTCAAAAAAATGTTCTTCACAACCCTGGTCATTAAAAAGTCCCTCACATCACACCAGGTGTTTTCCTTAGATGCTTACAATTCTTGTCATTTTGAAATGTTTATCCAGGTCTAGACCTTCTGTAACTGGTCTTTGTTTCTCAGTTATGTCTTAATAATTTTTCCACAACTGGCTCCAACTCAAAAGACTACATGCCTTGTATCCTATGGTCAAGCAGGGCAGACTGAATTTCATAGAAACCAGGTGTCCAATCGAATAACTTCTTTAATGAAAACCGAGGCAATCGCATCAGCCAATGTAGACACAGCGAATGCCTCATAAGTATATGCTGGATTGAATTCCTTTTGTTAGGTGCTCTTGTAGTCTTCCTGTGACCTGACAACTCTTTGGAACAGAGATTATTTGGGGCGCCTGGGTGGCTCAGTCTCGGTTAGGTGTCCAACTTCGGCTCAGGTCATGGTCTCACAGTTTGTGAGTTCAAACCCCGTGTCGGGCTCTGTGCTGACAGCTCAGAGCCTGGAGCCTGCTTCAGATTCTGTGTCTCCCTCTCTCTCTCTGCCCCTCTGCCCCTCCCCTGCTAATGCTCTGTCTCTCTTTCTCTCAAAAATAAACAAACATTTAAAAAAAAATTGTTTTAATAAAAAAAAGAACAGAGATTATTTGGGGCAGGCAGGGATGAGGGGTGGGGGTGGAGCCAGCCCCAGAATGCTGCATTCCAGGCAATTCTGTGATGAGTAAATAAGACATGATTTCTCTAACAAATGCTGCCAAGAGTGCTGAAATAGTACAAAATGGGAAATAATTACCAAACAACATCAATAGCTTCTTTCAAACATTCATTCGTCATTGAATAAATATTTACCGAGGATATATGTGATAGGATATCCCCTAAGCGCTTGAGATAAATCATTGAATAAATCCAAGATCCCTGCACTCATTAGGCTTACATTCTGGCAGGGGAAGAGGGTCAATAAACAAAAGCACAGTCAATTTGTCAATCGTGTTAAAGGTAAAAAGTTCCATGGAAAAAAAAAATGGAACTGCGTAAGGGGGATCAGGAGTGTTGCTATGGGTGGGAAGCATAAAAATATGAACACAACTGTCAGATATTGTTGAGGGGATGAATTCTGAGCAAAGACTTGAAGCAGGGAAGGAGAAGGGACACGTGACTGTCTTCGGGAGGAGCACTGCCTGGGGGGGATGGACAATGAAAGTCATGTTCATTGAACACCCAGCATGCTCAGGGAAACAGAGGATGGCCTTGTGGCCGGAAGATGGTGGGAGGTACTGGGTGGGGCCACACCATGAAAGACCTTGAACCCAGCATGTTCAAGGAAACAGAGGACATCCTTCTGGCTGGAGCAGAATAGTCAGGGGGATGTCCTTGGGGCTGAAGCAGAGTAGTCAGGGGGAAGATGGTGGGAGGTAGTGGGTGGGGCCACACCTTGAGAGACCTTGAGCCTAGTGTCTGAACTTTAGCTTCTACTAAGGGAATGGGGCCACTGGGTCCTGTACTAAATGCAGACCTCAGGGAGGCAAGAAAGAATCAGAAGGATCTAAGGGGAGTGACTTCAGCCATTCAGGGAGATGAAGGTGATCCAGACCAGGGTGCAGCAGTGGAGGTGGACGGAAGTGAGCAAATTCTAGATACGTGTTACATTCATCGAGTACTTCCGATGTTCCGGGAACTGTGATAAGCGGTCACTGGTCTGTCTCCTTGACGTCATCATCACTTCTAGCTTTTCTGGCAATTGGCTAAATAAAATGCTATCTATACTATTGGTTTTTCTTACAGCAAATATGTGGTTATCAGCGCAAACGAGCTGAGACGATTTAAAAAAAAAAAAGAAGCCCATATTTCTGGTCTTGCACTGAGTTTACAGTCATTTGTTTAAAAAATACAGATAGTCCTCAGTTCACACAATGGTACAACCAGAAAAATGACTGTGCAAAGCAAATCTTTGGGGAAACTATTTACGATTGTACCTTTGAAAATTTTGGTCCAGACATTAAAAACTCTACCAGTTATAAAAGTACAGAGAAATGGAAAAAAACAAAAAAAACAAAAAAACAGTAAAATATTTAGCTCCCTATAATTTTAAACATTAAGAACACTGAGAATTAAAGTATTTTTGTTCTTTGTAAAACACTCATCAGGAGCAGTCTGAACGGGGCCTGCCTTATCCTGCTGGTTATGTAATTTTCCCTGTGGAACGAGCACCCCCCTCTATGTCTCAGCAAACTGTCGCACTCCTACATTTGGCTCATTCTCCAGCATCTTCAGGGTTCTAGAATATCTCTGAGAGTTCCTTTAATGTGAATTTCTTTGCCAGTGTTACTTCCTCGGCAACAATCTTCATCCTCTGTGTCACAACCACATTCCTCATTCGTGGCGATAAGCTCGCCTCCGCTCGGTCCCTCTGGCTGCACATCCACGGTTTCTCAAGCGGCAGCTGTGTCTGCACTCCCACACTCAGACTCAGCATCTACAACTCCTCTTCTGTTCGATGCGAATTTCATTTCCAGGTTCCCCACTTGTCGTTTCTTTACCGCACCTCCATTTCCGTTAGCCAATTCCCACTCACCCATGTTCGCGAAATGTCCCATGCCTTGATGACAGGGAGACGAGGACGTAACTAATGCACCTGCACGCCTACGGTCTTTGCAGAGCATGAAGAACACACGGGTGGTGACCGATCCCCACGGACTCGGGAAGAAGCCACGTGACTGGTCACTGATCATGCTGTGCGTCTGGTACCTATCTGATGGGGATTCGTACACCGAAGAGTGAGCAGTGACGTCTGTATTTGACACAGTTACTCATAAGCTATCATGGTAAATGAAATCTGAACCATTATGTTGGGGTTCAGATGCCGTTTAACTAAGCCATGCCAACAGAAATGGTGCCTATCACAAGGATGCAAAGCCCAGGCCACCCATGTTTAATTGAGAACCTACTAAAGACATAGCGACTTGAACATAGTATATTTGCAAGGTAGAATTGGCAGAATTTGCTGACAGATTGTAGGAAAAGAAACCAGAAAGCTACTATTGAATAAATTATAGCTGTACAACCAAAAAAAAAAAAAAAATCATCACACTGGAGAGAAACCCTATAAATAAAGTGAAGGGTCCCCCGCCACAGATTTAACCTTTATGCCCATCTGGAAATTCGAATGGAGAAAAACACCCTATGACTATATTCTTAGTATAAGAGCCTTCAGTCATCATTCAGCCCTTAAGAGTACATTTTTTTAATCCACACTGGTTTAAAAAAAAAAAAAAAGACACACTGAGTACCTTCTTTCTGTGGGAAAGCCTTTAATGCATACTCTGTCCCTAGATAACATCGGAGAGTTCACACTGGAGAGCAATGCTGTAAATGCAGTGAATAAGGAAGAGCCCTCACCCAGAGTATGTTACCTCTATGGACATCAGAGAATCCACACAGAGGGAAAAACTGTATGAATATAATGATTACAGGGAATATTTCAGCCAGAAGGCTAGCCTTTTTTCATACTAAAGAATTCCTATGATAGACGGGGTGCCCCGGTGGCTCAATCGACTGAGCATCCGACTTCGACTCAGGTCATGATCTCACAAGTTTGTGAGTTTGGGCCCCGCATCAGACTCTCTGCTCTCAGCACAGAGCCCGCTTCAGATCCTCTGCTCACCCCCACCCTACCCTCTTTCTGCCCCTCTCCTGCTTGTGCGCACACTCTCTCAAATAGATAAAGATTTTAAAAATCTTTAAAAAAAAAAAAAAAAGAATTCATATGATAGAGAAACTCTGTGCCCTTCGTCTGTGTGGAAAGGTTTTAATTGAAAAACGAGCAAATTTGCACTTGAGACAAGGTCTATCTCTGTGATCACTGTAGAGGGCCTTCAGGTGAGCTCCAGGACTGGTGTAAACAAGATTATTGCCCCCCAAAATCATAATCTTTAAGAAAGAGGGCAAGATGATGTTTACCAGGAGGTACAACTCTCTTGGAGAATGCCAGGTAATACCTGCTAGAAAAGCATATCAATGGGGCAATATGAGCCTGGGTGGCTCAGTCGGTCGTGCATCCACCTTCCGCTCAGGGCATGATCAGACAGTTCGTGAGTTCGAGCCCCGCATCGGGCCCCGTGCTGACAGCTTAGAGCCTGGAGCCTGCTTCGGATTCTGCGTCTCCCTCTCTCTCTGCAGGCTTACACTCTGTCTCTGTCTCGCTGTATCTCTCTCTCTCTT
Source organism: Panthera tigris (assembly GCF_018350195.1). Classification (NCBI taxonomy): domain Eukaryota; kingdom Metazoa; phylum Chordata; class Mammalia; order Carnivora; family Felidae; genus Panthera; species Panthera tigris. Next base: position 11,442,500 of record NC_056670.1, read on the forward strand.
TCTCTCTCAAAAATAAGTAAACATCAAAAAAACTTTTAAAAGAAAAGCATATCAGTGAAGAAAGCATCTGAAATCCACTACTCATAGAGCAACACTTCTAAAACATGGATGGGCTGGGGCGCCTGGGTGGCTCAGTCGGTTGAGTGGCCGACTTCGGCTCAGGTCACGATCTCGCGGTCCGTGAGTTCAAGCCCCATGTCGGGCTCTGTGCTGACAGCTCAGAGCCTAGAGCCTGGAGCCTGTTTCGGATTCTGTGTCTCCCTCTCTCTGACCCTCACCCGTTCATGCTCTCTCTCTCTGTCTCAAAAATAAATAAACGTTAAAAAAAAATTAAAAAAAAAAAAAAAAAAAAACATGGATGGGCTGGCAAGGCACACGACCACCTCAGTGTCAGGAATGAAGAGCAATCTTCGTTCCTTAATCAACATTAAAGATCTCACCTGAGGAGACACTGATCCTAACATCGAGTCTTCAGCTGGAGCTCACAACAGAAAACCCATCCAGGGAAGACACTCTATGAAGAACCCAGTGCTACCAATAATTGCTGACATATTACTGCAAAGATGCAAAATAAAGACGAAGGGCTCTAAGAAATGTTGAGTGTGGAATTTGGTAACAAATAATAAGAAAATTATAATAATATTAAGTAATAATCAATTAAAAGCATGCTCCGCAATAAATTGGTACTCTAGGAAGGCAGTAAAAGTTGTTGAAAACCTAGTATGGTGCTTTTTATTCTGATATAAACCACAAAAATATGCCGAGTGAAAATGGGCCATTTTTTTCCATTAATAATCCCTCCCTGTTGATCAGTTAGATGGCTCCTGCCGTTTACGCAACACTAAACATAATCATAAATACTTAAGTTAATCGGAAAATAACTCTTTGCGACTGAAAATGTAGAATACAAAATAATGCACTTTTATTAGAGAAGGGCTAGAGTAGTAACATAAGAGTGACAAGAAGCCTAGATAAATACATAATTTATTTAAAAAACTAAATTGGATTCCTGTATCGTGTCATACACAAAAAAAATCAGTTGTAAGATTTGAAGATTTCTTTTTTTAAGTTTACTTTTTTATGAGAGAGTGTGAGCAGGGAAGGGGCCCAGGTGGGAGGAAAGAGAACAGCAAGCAGGCTCCGCGCAGTCAGCACAGAGCCCAACGCGACCCTTGATCCCGCAAATTGTGAGATCATGACCCGAGCTGAAATCAAGAGTTGGATGATTACCCCATTGAGCCACCCAGGCGCCCCAAGATTTAAGACTTAAATTGTGAAGGCAAACTTTAAGACTTCAAGAAGAAAATACAGGTGAATATCCGTATAATTTTGTAATAAATGAGGATTTCTCAAGCAAGACAAAAATAACACAAAAGAAGAGATTAAGAAACTCAACTTTATTAAAATTAAGAACCTCTAGGGGCGCCTGGGTGGCTCAGTCGGTTAAGCGGCCGACTTCGGCTCAGGTCATGATCTCGCGGTCCGTGAGTTCGAGCCCCGCGTTGGGCTCTGTGCTGACTGCTCAGAGCCTGGAGCCTGTTTCAGATTCTATGTCTCCCTCTCTCTCTGCCCCTCCCCCGTTCATGCTCTGTCTCTCTCTGTCTCAAAAATAAATAAACATTAAAAAAAATTAAAAAAAAAAAAAAGAACCTCTATTTAATAAAAGTCACCATAAAGTAAAACAACAACCCCAAAACTATAAGAAGACTTTGGAAATTCATACTAGAAACAAATCCACACATAAAGGACTTCTAAAAATCACTGAGGGAAAAAAAAAAAGAGAAAAATAGGCCCAAAACACGAATAGCATTTCAGAAGATGAAATACAAATGGTGAATTACAGGACAAGAGGTTCAACCAAGTGATGGCAACAATGTAGAAAAATGGGAACTCTTATACATGTCTGGTGGGAGAATAAATCGTTAAAAACCATTTTAGGAAACAATTTGGCACTGATGTCGAAAACACATGCCTTGCAACCTGGCAACTCCATTCCTAAATAAATTCCCCAGAGAAGAACCTTATTTATTCCTCTGAGAATGCACACATAATAATGTGCATAACAGCACCAGAATCCTGAATGGGAAATGGCACCAACCATCACATTCGACAGAAGAGGCAAGAAGAGGAACGGAATCGGCAACAAGATGGGAAACCAAGGTATTCAGCCGCAAGGAATGGGTTGAGGTAGGCACTTCGGAACGAGGTCATCAACGGTCCACGTGTGCTGGAAAAACTCTCTTCAGTGGGGCCTATCATGCGATTCAGGAGCAAACATGGCGATCTCAAGGGGCCACACTGAGCTGGACATCAGTAAAATGGTCCCAAGTCTTGGAAAAAGAGAGGAGCCATCACATCGAATTCTCCTGAAGGACGCCAGATTCCATACGCGACTAGTTACGGATTCCTGGCCACAAGACATATGCTTTGTACTAAAACTGAAGTCACTGAAGGAAAACGAAAGACCCACAATCTCTCACACACGCAGAACGTGAGGGTGTGTCAAAGCCCACTGAGGCATGGGAAGCACCAATGACTCAGTGCTTCAGAAGCTTTGGGAAAAATCTCTTCTCCTGAGTAATAGTTTTATTTGCAGCAACAGGAGCCCTTTGGCACTGCAGAATGACTACGCGATCCTCCGTTCCTTACGGGTAAATGAACCGAATGTCCTTCAAGGCCCCTTCCAGCACTCACATTTTATGGTTCCATGGAAAAGATGAAACAGAGAAAAGAGAATTCCGCTCTTGTAGAAATTCAAAGACAGAAATGAAGCATACCTTGTACGCTCTTACCGCATAAATTATCGCTAGCTTCCTCTTTTTTTTTTTTTTTCTTTTTCTTTTTTTGGTAGAGGAAACTAACAGATACCTTGTTAACATCCTTAACTGTTCAGGCTGCGTGTGTGGTTTTATGCAAGATGACAGTGACGCTTTGTTTTTCGTCTCTTTTACCTATTACAGAAGTCGTCTGTTGCTCAGTGCTAATGACTGTCGGGCCAAAGTACATACATCCAATGGCATGTCAGAGCTGATGAGCCGTGAGGGCGGCGTTAGCATGTGCCTGGGTAATGTCAGCTGAAGGAGAGCTGGACAGAAACACCCAGATACTGGAGACAGTCAAGACATGAGACCTTTTCTTCATCTCCGAGTCACTAGGGGTACTACGCAAACAGAAGGCACAAGGCAGAATGTTTCCTCTGAATATATAAATATGTCACCGATGCCTTTCTGGTCCCAGCTCGGGAGAAATAAACACTGCTATCGGAGAGGAACTTTACCTTTTTCATCCTGATACACTACAGCAGGCCGGCCATCGGTGCGGAGTAAATTTGGTGCACCAGTAAGCTCTAAGGAAACCATCCAGTTTCTGCAGGACCTGCACTGTTGTAACCAATGGAGACTCTGCTGGTCTCACAGGCCATCAGCAAGCCTTGATGACACGAAGTTTCAGCCTCCTACGAACTATGACTTAGCAAAAATAAAAGCCGGAATCATCTACAGAGCTCTTGAATGCCTGTCTTAAATGCTGCAGAAACCAACAGAAACATCAAACAAGGTATAGGTAAGCCTTTACCCTTAGGAATAGTCACAAATAACGAGCACATTGCAATAGGTCTATGTGCCCCTTGGAATTTAGCATACCCAAAACGTAAACCTTTCTTAAATCCCCCCCAGTTTTTGCCATCCCCCATTGTTTCTCATCTCCGTAAGTAGCGCTGTCCATCAAAGTAATTAAAAGCAGACATCTAACTTCCTTCTACTAACTCCTGTGTTCCTTCAACCTGCCCTCCCACCGCCCAGGCCTTATGCAAGTCAACCCATTCTCATGATCTCACGCCCTGCACCCTCGATTTTCTCCACCTCTACAACTCTCTCTCATGTCTTTCTCCACATTGCTCATTACAATCCAGCCACACGTCTCCCTTCTATTTCTCGGACGTGAAAAGCCCTGTTCTGCCTTGCTTGTTTTTCCCTTTGCACAAATATTCTTCCTCCAGACCTTCACAAAGCCTGCTCCTTCCCATTAGTGAGGTCTTACCTTAGAGTCCTCTCCGTCCCTTCCTACCCAACCCCCAGGCACACGACTCATGTTCTGCAATTGTCTTATTTAACTGTTTTCTTGCTCATTGTCTTCTGCCTACCTTGTTTATACTGACCCCCAGTGCCCAGCACATAGTAGGCATTCATAAAGGATATCTGAAGAATAAAAGAATGAATGGATTCTTTCTATGCCTTCAAAAGGAAAAGGAACTACCATGTATTACCTACCTCTTCCCGAGGGGTACCTAACGACCGTGAAGCACCTACATCCCAGGTACCGCGCAATTCCTCAGTGACACATCAAGGCAAGCCATATGTCAGTTCTACTTAGCAACTTCTACTCATCACAGAGCACAGCATCTGGCTCAGAACACAGTCAACCAATGAGAAAAGGAAGAGCTCTAGGAGTTAAGTACTATCATTATGCTCCTGAGTATGAGTAAGTGCCATTAAGGCAGCTACTTTACGGATAAGAAAAAGGCATCCTGACGGTAAATCGCCTGCCCGCGGTTACCCACCCTGGGGTGTGGTGGAATGGGGCCAAAATCTGGGTCCGCGTGACTCTAAAGCCTATCCCTAAACTTCTGCATGTACCGATGTAAAATCATTGCACCAAGAGTCTGGCTGGGCAAGTGTAGGAATCTACCAAGAAACTGAACCTAATCCTCTAATTTCCCTTTCATCAAATATGTCTGGAGGTGCCTGGGTGGCTCAGTCAGCTGAGCGCCTGACTCTTGATTTCGGTTCAGGCCCCGTGTCGGGCTCTGCATGGACAGTGCAGAACCTGCTTGGGACTCTCTCTCCCTCTCTCTCTGCCCCTCCCCTGCTTGTGCGCTCTCTCAAAATAAATAAACTTTAAAAAATATGTATGTCTGATGATGTGGCTATAGGTAAACTGAACAAAGTTATTATACGCGGACTGAACTGTGTTAGAAACAAAACCAAATGAAAAACGTATTGAAAGTAACAATTAGTTTGAATGGAGGAGTAGCAGGAAGCGGTGAGAGGAGAAAGAAGGCTGGATGTATCATTAATAAGTAATTAAAAGCCAGTCAATAGTCAGAAGTGAGACTAAGAAAGGGCAGTCTAAAGTAATGCCACTCAATAGATTTTTAAGAAAGGACAGAGAAAAGAACAAAGTAGAAGACAGGACAGAAGAGGAAAATGGACCCGTTTAACGTCCATATCGGAGATGGAATAATACCAGTTTAAAACTTGTTCTGGGCTACTGTAGAAAAAAAATAATGTACTGACATTTGCCATATCCTTTGGAACTCATCAAAATATGTGATAAAATAAATTTGTTGGCTTAGGACTCAGTAGAGTACCTTCCTCTTCAATTATCACTTGCCTCAGTTTCCACACTATCCTAACACCCAGCAGAGGGAGTAAAAAGTAGGAGCAGGGCACCTGGTGGCTCAGTTGGTTAAGCATCCAGCTCTTGCTTTCAGCTCAGGTCATGATCTCACGGTTCATGAGATCAAGCCCCTACCTAGGGACAGATCTGTCTGTCAACACGGACCCCGCTTGGGATTCTCCCTTTCTCCCTCCCTCCCTCCCTTCCTCCCCCTCTCTCTCTCTCTCCTATATATATATATACATATATATATATACATATATATATACGTATATATATATGTATATATATATAATCTTCCTCAAAAATTTTAAAAAAGAAAAAGAAATAGCACCAGTGGCAAACCAAGATGGGGAAGGTCACAGGCACAGTCTGCCCCAGGAGCAGAGAAGAAGGCAGTACTCTCTATAGGGAGCTGCAACACTGTAATGAAACCCAGCAAAAGTTGGCCTGGTTTTTATTATCGCCCTGCATAAGCAATTCTCAACAGTTAGGAAATACACTCCCTCCCTACTGGTGACTACTCCTTCTATTACATTCCCTCCTCGCACAAGGTGGGTCACGGAATATTAGACCTGCTGAATTACTAGAGGAAACACACACACACACACACACACACACACACACACACACACACGTACACACACATGGGCTGATATACTAAACAGCACAACAAGAATTGTTGTGCTCGCCAATAATTTATGGACACAGATACAATCCTATCATCAATCAGATCCCAACTACAGAAGGAGTGAGGTAAGTCAGGACCTATTCACCCATAAGACCACATGAAAAATCCATTCCAGTATCCTGATAGGACGTATCCCCTCTATTCTCTGGTGAAATTTTGTTTCAAAATGTGTGGGGGGGGGGGGACATTGAAACTACCCTTACGAATATCACCTAGAAGAATAAGAATTTCTGAGAAACCATGCGGTAAAGGAAATTTCTTTGTTCCTGTTATAGATCTTTGAAAATAAATCTCTGAAATATTTCCAGAGCTGTGATAGAACAAGAATTGGAATTAAAAAAAGATAAAGGAAATTAAAGAGGGTCTAACATGGCCTGGAAAAGATATGAGGTCATATATGTAGAATCCTAACAGTAGAAACCGCTGACAAAAATTAGCATTTAATTTAACGTTTATCATAAGAAGGCTGACTTGGAAGTAAAAAAATTAGATCTGGAAAGGCAACATATTTCAGACATTCTCAGTGTCTGCCTCATGCCAGATAGAGATTGGGTTTGACAGATATATTCACCAACAGTAACGTCAACAGAAATGTATCTGTTTCTCTTTTCCACTTAGAAAATATCATGCATAAAGTCGAAGCCTACGTTCTCAGCTCTGAAATGATCTGAAACTTCTCCTTGGCATTGAAGATTGCCACATATAGAAAGATCCCTGTTAAAATGCATCTTAATATGTGTGCTAAGTGTAAGAATGTTATTCTCTGTCACACCTATACATGGGTTTGGTGGAACACAATAAAAGAAAGAGCTATTAAAGAAAACGAGAGCTCCTATTTGCACCTAAGACATGAAAATCAAACACGGAGACAAGCAGAGTAACTTAGCACTCAATAATGTCTCCCCCTGTCACCTGGCTGGTGCTGAAGCATAAAGTATTAAGAGACCAAAGAGAGCGCCCCACGAGCTGACCCCTTAGGATTCATTCTGCAATTATACCAGAGTGTTCTACCTACCGTACAAGCCATTTATGAGACGTTATGCCTCTATGAAAAATTAAATATATTTATTCAGTCCTACTGGTCTGAAATATTTAGTATCTATGCAGAGCAGATGAGACCCATATAGAAGTATAAATATAGGTACACATCATGCATAATATACTGGTTGAGATTGCTTGCATATTTTAGAATATTCGAAGTCTACCTTCTCTTCTCTGAAGAATGGAAGAGGCCACAGTGAGCAAGTGGTACAGATTCTCACAGATCCACACTAGACTCGGATTGTATAAACCACATTAAGACCCTGGACAGACAACTACTGGGTACTAATAATCCCAACACTAAGGAAGAATACCAAAAGATGGAGAAGTAATTTCAGAGGCAATTTTAAGATCTGAATCTACATGCCCACTACACACACACACACACACACACACACACACACATACATATACACATATATGTATATATAGTATTTATATATTATATAATAACATATATTATTTCAAGATAAGGAAATTTCAGACACTATGCATTCTTGTGCGCATGCAATCACTTGCTCTCTCTCTCTCTGTCCTTCCCTCCCTCCCTCTTTAGGTGTTACACAGACATCTCTATGACCTCCAGTAAGTGCATTCTTCCTGTACTGCACAACCCAGGACAAATTTTCCAGACTGATCAAAAAAAGCTAACAGCAGTCCGGACAGATATATTGAACGTAAACCACCCGGAGGAGAGTAAACAAGACAGTTTTTAGCAAAATCACGGAACATGTAATAATACGATTCATAGAAACTATCTCAATCTTGTTTCTGAGATATGTTTTGTTTGATAGGGACCTCCCCACCTGCACGTTTATACAAGGGCTCATAGTGCAAAATGTATAGGTATCACATTTTTCTACAGATTTATAGATTCCTTTTGGAAAACAGTGAAATAGTAGTTGACAGTTTCAGCCTCCGATTTATGTCGGTAATTGGCAAACCTATTAAATTCTGTTCTTGCTGACTATAATAAATGTAAGCCTTTAATGAAAACAGAGATTACCATCCAGCATAGCAGGCCCCCAAACCTCTCTATTTTCATAGGCTTCCAGTAATTTATCTCACTTTTCTTGCAATCAGTGAATATCTCAGCTGAGAGCTCTTCGTTGACCTGGGAATGAATCAACGATCCAGTAAATTCAACCTGAGCATGAACCTCTTCCCGATAAGAGTCCAGTACGTCCGTGCTGTAGAGACTGAATACGCATGAAATAGCAAACGTCAGCCCCGGTGCTGCTTTCACGCTGTCTACACAAGCATCATACCGATCGGCAAAAGGTTAACGTGCACATGAAGCAAATTCATGATGTAAGTTTTCGGGCTAGATTTCGGAAGGCTTAGCGCTGAACTCGCAAATGCCAGTTTACAAAGGGTCAAGCATAAGAGGTGGCAAACAAACGCTCCCTGGATAAAGGGAGACACACAAAATGCCTGTCACAGACACCAGCTGCACAGGAAGAGCCCGCTGGAGCCCTAATCAGACACCCAGGCTGGGAAGCCCTTGTTCAGAGCACTTCTTGGCTGCACGGCCCCCGGCGATTCACTACCCTTCATCCTCAATGGTTTTCATCTACGAGGTGCAAACAATAACATTACCGAATGGTCAGTTATAATAAGTTGTCTGAAACACACAATTTAATTTAGAAAAATAAAAAATGTAAGTGGGGGAGCATTACTTTTGGGCTAAACTCAGAGTTTAGGGGCACCTGGGTAGCTGACAGTACAGAGCCTGCTTGGGATTCTCGCCCCTACCCTGCTTCTGCTCTCTCAAAATAAATAAATGAATTTTAAAAATTTTTTAAATAAATAAACTCAGAGTTTAAATGCCAGTTACCAGCTCTCTTTACTAGTCATGGTGACTAGTATTTTCATCTATGAAGTGAACACCCACCTTAGATGGTTGTTGCGAGACATTAAGTTAATCAAAAATATATTTACAAACTACCCAGGACAGAGTACTCAGAATATAGAAGATTATTAATTAACAATTGTTGCGTCAGGGGCACCTGGGTGGCTCAGTCGATTGAGCATCCAACTCTTGCTTTCAGCTCAGGTCATGATTTTGCAGTTTGTGGGTTCCAGTCCCACATTGGGCTCTGCACTGAGCATGGAGTCTGCTTGGGGTTCTCTCTCTCTCTCTCTCTCTCTCTCTCTCCTCTCTCCTCTCTCCTCTCTCCTCTCTCTGCCCCTCCCCCATTTATGCTGTCTCCAGTTCTCAAAATAAATACAGAAACTTAAAAAAATACTTGTTGCTTCATCCTTTCTATTTTTGTAAGGATTAAGTTCACTCACTCAAGACAGGCTTCCATCAACAAGACAGAACGAGTTCTTGTACCTGCAAAGCTTACGCTCCTCAGGGAATAATCAGCAGATGAGCCATCACAGAAGTGAACACCAGGCAGTGATAAGAGCCAAGAACACAGAAGGACAGGGATTGACACCCTGAGTAACGGGGGGGGGGGGGGGTCGGGATCGGCCTCTCTGCTGAGAGGACACTGAACCAAGATCAGACAGTTGCAAGTTAGCTCGTGGCATATTCGAGGCAGAGATTCCAGGGCAGCAAATACAACAAGTCTGCAATGGGAAAGGGTTTGGTGAGCTGAGGAAGAGCAAGGGGGCTGGTGGGTGGAGAGGAGGAGATGAGCACAGGGACCGGGCGGAGCACCCAGAGGGCCTTGCCGGCCATGGGAAGGGCTTCAGTGTTCAGTCCGAGCAGCACGGGGACCATGGAGGGCTGTGATCCGGGGAGTGACATGGCTCGTTTCGCTTGAAAAGAAGCACTCCGGCTTCCGTGCTGGGAGCAGCACTACCAGTTGAGAGTTATTACTGAAGCTGAAGCGAAAGAGGATGGAGTCCTGTGTCAGGGTGCTGCCTGTGTAAACGGTGGGAAGTGGCCACAGTCAGAATATAAGAAGGTAGCGTCGACAGAAAGTGGGATGGAGACGGTGAAAAGAACGATTACAAGCTTCGAGGCCTGACCGGGGAATGCTGGGGGAAAGCCTGCCAGACGGCAGGCAAGACGGGTGTCAAGTCAACTTTGGACACATTAGGTTTGGGAAGACTTTTATCCAGATGAGACTTCAAGCAGGCAGCTGGAGAAAGGAGTCTGGAAGTCAGGTCCTATGTGACAGCTGAAGATAAACACTTCAGAGTCACCTGTATGACAAGGTATTTAAAGACCCTGACGCTAGGGGCGCCCGGGTGGCTCAGTCGGTTAAGCATCTGACTTGGGCTCAGGTCATGATCTCACGGTTTGTGGGTTCGAGCCCCGCATCAGGCTCTGTGCTGTCACCTCGGAACCTGGAGCCTGCTTTGGATTCTGTGTCTCCCTCTCTCTCTGCCCCTCCCCCATTCATGCTCTGTCTCTCTCTGCCTTTCAAAAATGAATAAATGTTAAAAAAAAATTTAAACATGAACCCCGAATCCTGGGGCTCGCCAACACCAGGAGCTTGGGAGGGGAACATGAGGAGGGTGGGAAGATGGAATTTGACAAGGCAGAATCCTAGGGAATCAGGGCCAATGGGCTGTAGGGGAGGAGGAACACCAGGACCCAGCCGGATAAGCGAGTTGCACAGCGGAAGTCAAGCACCAAGTGAGAAAAAGGCTAAAGATTACCATCTTGGGATTCTCTCTCTCCTTCCTCTGCTCCTCCCCTGCTTGCTCTGTCTCTCCCTTTCTCAAAATAAATAAACTGAATTAAAAAAAAAAAAAGGGGGGGTGCAGCAAATGGTACAGCAGGAGAAAGGGAATATGGAATAAAGGAAGGAAATATTTGGGGCTCCTATAATATTTCTGGCATTCTTCTGGGCACTGTGGAGAGAGGTGATCAAAACAGACAAAACTCCTGCGGTCCGTCAGTAATGCCGGGGAAATGATATGAATACAACAAAGCAGGCGAGGACAAAGATATAACGAGAGTTGATATTTTATACAGCCATATAGGGAAAAGCTCTGTGATGACATTTGTCTGGATGAAGCCAGGCCGTGACGATATAGATCTACGAGAAAGTTCTAAGAGAGGTACTGTTGACATGTTTGAAAACTATATTATCAGCTGTTTGTAGGATGGTGGGAATAGTCGTGAAAACACCCAACAGAGGAAAAAGCTTGTGGGGAGAGGGGACACAGGCGCACGTCCACGTGTCGAGAGCACAGGTGGAGAGGTCATGGCCTCAGGCAGGGGCAAAGGTGGAGTTAAACATCCTGACAATGTCTGCTGCCAGCGACCTCAAAGCACTCAGAGTCCACTGGGGAGACAGAAGGCAGAACAGGTAGGTGTGTGATTACATTGGAGCATACCTGTACTCGGGCAGCATGACCAAACAAGAAGAGGACAGAAGAGGAGCAGAAAGGGGTGAGCCACCTGCGAGTGTAGTCCCGGCCTGCTGCACGTGTAATAGACCTCTGCAGAGCCCGTCCACACCTGCTATCCAGTTTAATTCATCCCAATACTACTTGAGGCATGCTGGAAAGGCTGCTACATTCACCTATTTATAAATTTTTTTTTTCAACTTTTTTTATTTATTTTTTTGGGACAGAGAGAGACAGAGCATGAACGGGGGAGGGGCAGAGAGAGGGAGACACAGAATCGGAAACAGGCTCCAGGCTCCGAGCCATCAGCCCAGAGCCTGACGCGGGGCTCGAACTCACGGATCGCGAGATCGTGACCTGGCTGAAGTCGGACGCTTAACCGACTGCGCCATCCAGGCGCCCCTACATTCACCTATTTAAAAAAAAAAAACTAGGGCCACCTGGGTGGCTCAGTCAGTTGAGCGTCTGACTTCGGCTCAGGTCATGATCTCACGGTGTGCGGGTTTGAGCCCTGTGTCGGGCTCTGTGCGGACGGCTTTCTCAGAGCGTGGAGCCTGCTTCGGATTCTGTGTCTCCCTCTCTCTCTCTGCCCCTCCCCTGCTCGTGCTCTGTCTCTCTCTCTCTCTCTCAAAAATAAACATTAAAAAATATCTTTAAAAAAAAAAACGTACCTCCACAGGGTCAAGGTATAAACTACAATGTAAATCCTGAAGTAGACTGATGGAAGTCCTCACTGGGACCATGATTCACAGCATCCATCACACCAAAAGGGCCTATGCCTCTCTTTTCCTAGACTACACTCTTCAAGGGCAAGGACGATGCCTTATTCTTGCTGCATCATACCTGGAATATTACAGATTTTCTCAATAAGTGATAGACCAGCGAATGAATAAAAAGGTGCCAATAAAAAATAAAAATCAGGGGCACCTGGGTGGCTCAGTCAGTTATGCATCCGACTTTGGCTCAGGTCATGATCTCATGGTTCATGGGTTCAAGCCCCATGTCAGGCTCTGAGCTGTCAGCACAGCTGAGAGCCTGCTTCAGAGTGGGTGTCTCCCTCTTCCCTTGTGCCTCCCCCATTCGTGCTCTGTCTCTATCTCTCAAAAATAAATGTTAAAAAAATTAAATAAAAATTAAAAAATAAAAATAAAAATCAGGGGTGCCTGAGTGCCTCAGTCGGTTAAGCGTCTGACTTCAGCTCAGGTCATGATCTCATGGTTTGTGAGTTTGAGCCCCGCATCAGGCTCTGTGCTGACAGCTCAGAGCCTGGAGCCTGTTTTGGATTCTGTGTCTCCCTCTCTCTCTGCCCTTTCCCTGCTCGTGTTCTTTCTCTCTCAAAAATAAATAAATATTAAAAAAATATCAACAAAAGTCCAGTCGAGATAAGTTAAAACACCAAGAAATACCAAATCTCTCACTTTCTAGCTACATAATCTTAGAATAATTCCCTTCAATGAGACTCAATTATCTTATTCATACAAAAAAAAAAAAAAAACCCTACCCTTGCTATATCGCAACGATTATCATAAAGATAACATTAAACACATGAAGCCCTTTGTAAACTGGGAAGTACCATATAACACTTGGTTAATACTAACATCCACATAACTGGTAACTCAGACAAGCAACACAGGTCATGAACAAGGTCACGCACAGTTTTAGCAGTGTGGCAAACCAACTAGAGGTGAGATCTGATCACCTGTAAGAGCTTAGTCTGGGTCAATATCATCCATGAAAGACTGCGGTGTTAAGAGAAAAAAAAAAAAAAACTTAACAACAAATTAAAACCATATTATGAGGAATACAAATACCACACTTGGTTTGGACAAAGCAATTATGAACCTGCCAAAGGTATTCCCCAATACTTTCATCTACAGGTACCTGGCACTTAAAGCTTCACTGGTTTCTGATATCCTGTCAAGGATGCTCAATCAAAAACTATCAAAAATGCTCAATTCAACAACTTTTTTAAATATTTAGGTTGAAAACTTGCCTAAGAGGACATTCGATGTCTACCGCCTTTGTATGTCTTTTAAAAATCCCAATTGGGGGAGGGGGGCTCCTGGGTGGCTCAGTGGGTTAAGAGTCTGAGCTCAAGTCGTGATCTCACAGTTCATGAGTTTGAGCCCTGCGTCAGGCTCAGAGCTGACGGTGCAGAGCCGGCTTGGGATTCTCTCTCCCTCACTTTCTGCCCCTCCCCAACTTTCTCTTTCTCTTTTTCTTTCTCTTTCTCTCTCTCTCCCTCCCTCTTCTTCTCTCTCTCAAAAAAAAAAATAACATTACAAAATATTTTTTAAAAAATTAAAGTCCAAATGGAATTTTTTAGATGGTCTCTTGACTAGTTTCTTAAGTCTCTTTATCACGAAAATTGGGTTCATTCCTTCTTGCTTTGCATGCTCCTTAGAGCAAATATAGATATATTAAAACATCCTTTTCTGTCCTTTCTAGCAATCAAAAGGTGTCAAGTGCATATTACAAGCAAAAAATAAATTTCATGTGAATAAGGAAAAAGAATTTCCTGCCTGGGATTCTTTGGATTATTACTGATGAGGAAAAATAAAAACCAAGAAAATACCCCCCCCCCAGTTCATGTTGAAGGTGTCTTGGCAAAAGATGATTTAGCCAAACAATAACTGAAATACAACCTGAAGCAGTATTTCTCTTTTGAAATAAATGGATTTTCCAAATTATGTATCATCTTTGTGCTAATCTAATCAGATTCTGCAAAAACCCAAAGCATCATGATTTCTAGTTGACAGTTCAAGGTTACAGAAACCTCTGAATCCTTGGCTCTGCCCCTCTGTGGGTCAATTACAGTTTAAGTTGTCAACTTTAAGACCCATCTAAGATATCTTGGACTCTGCCTTTTACTTTTGCTGTTAGCATAACCAGCAGCAGGTTCTCTTCTTGAAACTATCTTTTCTCCCCTCCATCACCAGAAGGTTCTATCCACCTCTCTCCTGCTGCCCAAACACCCCGCGGCACAGTCTTTGTTCTACAGAATGTTTCTCCTTTGTGTGTTCTTCCCATGGTGCAGCACACTTGTGACTTATCTACAATGGCCGGCAAGGACAGCTTATTAAGCTGTCATGTGAGTCCCTTTTCCTAATCAGCTCTGAAAAGAGGAAGTCTCTTGTGCGACAGAAAATAATGAAGCTTCCAACCCAGCAGCACCTTGAAGGTCTGTGACATCTGAGTGGGCTCCATTTCTAATGTTTCCTTCACCTAGTAGTTATTGTAACAACCTCTTTCTTCAAAGATTGCCCCTCACAGGGGCCCTTCCACAATAAAGGGGCAGGACAGGAAGAGTGGGCACTCTGAATATGAAAGTCTGTGTAATTTAAAACTCCATAGCAGATGGAAATGACAAGAAAAGTGAACCTGTAGCTAAAAAGCTCATTTTAAAGAAACCATTATTTTTTTTTCAGAAGCCCAAATGCTTTATTCTTCCTGCACTATTTAATAGTTTTGAGGGCTTTTTCTTTTCCCTTCTTCTCAAGAAATCTCACAGAAAAAACATTTTGTGGAACTATTTATGACAAATTGTGAATCATTTAAAGATTTTTCTCTTCTAGGGCATCTGGGTGGCTCAGTCAGTTGAGTGTCTGACTCTTGATCTCGGCCCAGGTCATGATCTCACAGTTCATCTCCCACTGAAATTGGCAATCAAATATTTTACATTTTCCATGGCTTGGCTGAATCAACAAATTAAACCAGTGGTCATTAGGGACGCCTGGGTGGCTTAGTTGGTTAAGCGTCCAACTTCGGCTCAGGTCATGATCTCGCGGTCTGTGGGTTCGAGCCCCGCATCGGGCTCTGTGCTGACAGCTCAGAGCCTGGAGCCTGTTTCAGATTCTGTGTCTCCCTCTTTCTCTGACTCTCCACTGTTCATGCTCTCTCTCTCTCTGTCTCAAAAATAAATAAATGTTAAAAAAAATTTTTTTAAAAAAACCAGTGGTCATTAAATCATGGAAACAAACCATTAAAAACAAATAGCATTTAAAAAGTAAGAATTATCAGGGTACCTGTGCGGCTCAGTTGGGTAAGCATCTGACTTCGGCTCAGGTCATGATCTCATGGTTCATGAATTCAAGCCCCGTGTCCGGCTCTATGCTGACAGCTCAGAGCCTGGAGCCTGCTTCGGAATCTATGTCTCCCTCTCTCTCTGCTCCTCCCCCATTTGCACTCGCTCTCTCTCCCTCTCTCTCTCTCTCCCAAAAATTAATAAAACACCAAAAGACACTTTTAAAAAATAAAAAATAATTATCATGTATAATCCTATTTCTGAGCAAAAACCAAATCTAATAAGCCAAAAGCCGTAAACAACCAAGCCGGAAAAAAAAAAGTGAGGTTCAATTACTTTCATTAATGTTCTTCTCGAGGATTCAAATACTTCATGAACAACACTGGTGTCCAGAAAGTGATTATAACCGCCTGAAAGCGAACAGCACTGGCAAGGTCCAGATAATTCAGTAATGCTGCTGGCACAGACAGGGGCCAACTGGAGGGACAGAACAGCAGGCAAAGAAGGAAAACAGGCTAAAACACTCCGGGTGTGATGTGACTTCCGATTAAAGCTGCTTCCAAAATTAAAGCAAATGGTCAACAGTGTTGACGGACACACCTGTTTAGACCCCGAGAAGAAAGCGAACAGGGATCTCCCAATCCAGAATCCAAGATCAGCTGGATGTTCGACCAGCCCCGTGCTTTCTCAATATTCTCTTGGTTGAGTCTTCCCTCCCACTTTGACACAGTATTTAAAACTCAATTGACTTCAAACCTGAGCCTCGATTTGTACAAGTCTTGTTTCTGGACGGTCTGTGGCCTCCATCTATTTATATGTTTTAATGGAAATGAACCTCTCCCTGCATGTGCTAACGGAGCCTATATCCTTACTGTTCCACACTCCTGACAGGTACGCAAATACAGCTGAATTTTACTTCCACATTAACAGGAGCGTGTTTGCCTTCAGAAGCCCATGTAGAAACTGTCCCATGCTGCTCCTCGGTGCATGGTGAGCTGTGCCCTCTCCAAGCTCCAAAGTTCAAAGAGAAGCATTCCAACAGAACCAAAAGGGTGTCTAAATGGCCCCATCATAAAACCTACATAAATTATCTTTAGTGGTGATAAAACCTAAAAGTAATGAATTATTTAAAAACTATGTTTAAAATATGGGACACCTGGGTGGCTCAGTCGGCTAAGTGTCTGACTCTTGGTTTCAGCTCAGGTCACCATCTCACAGTTTGTGGGTTCGAAACCCCACGTCGGGCTCTGCACTGATGGTGTGGAGCCTGCTCAGGACTCTCTCTCCCTCCCTCTCTCTCTCTCAAAATAAATAAACTTAAAAAATACATACTTCCAAAGCTTCACTATGAATGGCTTTCAAGGAGGGAGCCCCCCCCCCCGCCCCTGAACTAGTGGAAAGGTTATTTTTTCTTCTAAATTTTCAAACACCACCTTGCACACGAATGCAAAGGGCAGTGCATTTAAAGCAGAAGGGAGTGGCCATCTGTCTTCTGGATAGCCCAGTAGTCGCTGCCCCTTCTGGGGAGATACCTTGATATTCCTCTCTGGAGCAAACTTCTCCTCCCAGACTCTCAGTCTAGGTGATCTGGGTAAAATGAATTATGCACTCCCACGCCTCTGAGGGGCCCACTTGTGACCACTGGCTTCCATCCTAGTGACATGACCCAGGTTGGTGCAATGAGACTCAATCACAGCAATGAATTATCAGGAAGGAAAAGCTCTTTCTTTCCAAGTTAGTAGAACGCGTGCCTGGAGCTGCTGGTGACCATCCGGCCGTGTCAGAGGGAAAACCTCTCTGAAGGTGAAACCGATACTAAAGAAAACACAGCCAAGAACCAAGGCGACTTGTCCTCATAGCATCACTCGGGTCCCTGGAAATGGCCATGCGTGAACTGAGACCTGCCCTGGACCTTCCAATCACACGAGTCAGCCACACACCCTCCTTTATTTATTTCTTGGTACCAACAGGAGTTGGGTTTCTCCACATACATCCAAAAGAGTTCCACCAGCAACTTGAGTAAATCCCCCCAGTGCTGGCGACATTAGAACTTCAAATTCACAGAACCTCAAACCTCAAACCTTTTCAATGAAAGGAGGTCATTTTCTGTAGGAAATGTCCACGGGACCTTGTACTAAAGTGATTTCCATAAGGTTACTGCTCCTCTGTAAGAATCTATGTTCTCGGGGCGCCTGGGTGGCTCAGTCGGTTAAGCGGCCGACTTCAGCTCAGGTCACAATCTCGTGGTCCGTGAGTTCGAGCCCCGCGACGGGCTGTGGGCTGATGGCTCAGAGCCTGGGGCCTGCTTCCGATTCTGTGTCTCCCTCTCTCTCTGCCCCTCCCCCGTTCATGCTCTGTCTCTCTCTGTCTCAAAAATAAATAAAACGTTAAAAATTTTTTTTTTAAAAAATAAAAAATAAATAAGAAAAAAAAAAGAATCTATGTTCTCTATTTTCTTGATCCTTTAACCTTCATAGTAACATGACAGCGGTGACCTCTTAACAGCAGGAGAACTTTCAAACCTTTCAAAACATCTAGCATTCAATGATTTTAGGACACTGGAGAACTAAACCCAGATGAAAACAACTACATACAGCAAAAGCCTGTGACTTTCTGTTGTGCTTAAGCATTAATGGCAGTCTTAATGAGCAAACCAAATGATCTCCTCTCATGATACAATCCTAAAAGAGAAAGAAAAAGATTTTCTTTACCCAAGCTCCCTCCCTCCCTGCTGGGAATATTTAAATCTTAATTATTCCTCAGAGTCTTTGCAATCTTGCAGGGTAAATTGCCGATGAAAAAATGAGATGCTTTCTTGGTGTATATGTTACAGAGTGCAGCAACTGTTAAGAAAGAAAAATTACGAGCCTGGCTCAAGTGCACTGCTCTAGGACCGTCAAAACCTGGGCACGCCCAAATGCATAGGTTCAGAAGCATTTTTCAAAAGAACAACAACAGCAAAAATACACACATTTCCATTTATAGGCAAAAGTGGACCCATCTTTTATTTATTTTTTTTTTTAAATTTTTTTTTCATTCAACGTTTTTTATTTATTTTTGGGACAGAGAGAGACAGAGCAGGAACGGGGGAGGGGCAGAGAGAGAGGGAGACACAGATTTGGAAACAGGCTCCAGGCTCCAAGCCATCAGCCCAGAGCCCGACGCGGGGCTCGAACCCACAGACCGCGAGATCGTGACCTGGCTGAAGTCGGACGCTTAACCGACTGCGCCACCCAGGCGCCCCCATCTTTTAAACTATAGTATTTTTAAGTATATATGTGTCTACTTGAAAGAGAAGGCAAGAAGAGAGTCTGATTGGGAAAAGCGCTGAGGCTGAGTGGACCCAGGTAAAAGGATCATTCACCTGAATGCTCCCAAGTCACCCTGATTGGTTTAGTGCCCTTTTCCGTTGTTTTTCACAACCCGCTTACAAATGCTGGTAAATATGCTATAGACTACGTCATTATCCACTTCAAAACGAAGTCAAACCATTAACTGCAAAAGGTCAACTGTGAATCTCTTCTAGATCTGAAGTGAGTCGCAGGTCTATTATTAACCTGGACATACCAGGCAACTACAGATGAAAAGAACAGAACTCCAGGACCACTGGTCTCGTGGATGGTTCCACAGACCTCATCTTGGCTTCACATAGTGGAGAAAGAGGCCAAGGCCAGGGGACCAAGGGAAAGGTTAGAATTCTCAATATCTGATTATCAATATTTTCCTTTGCTGAATTATGGGATCTTCAAAGAGCACGACAATAAATAAAGGATACTGACGAGACCTCCAATCATTTCCCTCCCACCCTTCAGGAAAGAACCGTACCAAACACATTTTCTATTACAATATCTCAAAGCACCACATTCTATTAGTAAAAACTTCTACCGTCAAAAACTCCATATTAAATTACTTAAATTCAGCCTAAGTTCTTTTTCTCTAGTTTACTGCTCAAAGGGTAAAGAGCTTCCTGCCTGCTATCTTCAGAACTTTTTGTTTCTTAACACTCAGAAGAACTTCAGACTTTCTTTCTTTACCAATAACTATCTTTTACAATCTTGGATAAACTATTTAATCTTCCTAGACCTAACTTTCCTCCCCTGCAAACTAAAATATCACAACAAACTTGTGGATACCTAAGGCTTTTACTAAGTTGATGTTCATCCTGTAACTCTCGCTTGGTTCCTTAGACTCTATTCTAGCTCTTTAAATATGTGCCCCACGTGCATTTTTCCTAAATTCCTAATTCTTTCCTGGAACTTTGCAAGAAAAAAAAAATGATAACGATGCAAGTAAAAAAATCAAAACAAAATTTCAATGTCTTGCACTGACCTATTATCTTATAATAACCACTACAAGTGAATGGGAGGTGAGCTGAAACAGCAAGTCCTAAGTGTCTGAGACATGGAGGGGACATCCTTGTATCAGGGCTAATGAAAGCCATCAACTGGTCATTAGGAATAAACCTTTCCAATTTGTAAATCACGTTTTTGGTGTTTTATTCTTTTTTTTTTTTAACGTTTTTTTTTTAAGTTTTTTTTTAACGTTTATTTATTTTTGAGACAGAGAGAAACAGAGCATGAATGGGGGAGGGTCAGAGAGAGAGGGAGACACAGAATCCGAAACAGGCTCCAGGCTCTGAGCGGTCAGCACAGAGCCCGACGCAGGGTTCGAACTCACGGACGGCGAGATCATGACCTGAGCCGAAGTCGGCCGCTTAACCAATTGAGCCACTCAGGCGCCCCTTTGGTGTTTTATTCTTAATTTGAAAAGCTAACGGATGACAGAACACCGCGGAAGGGAAGAGAGAGGTTTGTGCACGGAGACATGCCATATTCACTCAGAATATGTGGGAGTGAATGCAGGTTTGAGAAAATTCCTACTCAAAATGCAAAACAATAGTGGGATAAAGTAAGTATGGAGTGAACACCAAGGTTTGTTTGAAACGCTTTCCTCAAATATACATACACATGACATGCTGAAAGTTAGCATTTACCTATTAAATGATGGCACATCTTTACCCTCACCTTTGCCCTAAAAACTATTTTAATGATCATGGTGTCTGGCCCTAAGGGATGATGGGAAAGCATCTCAATGATCTATCCTTCTTTTAGATCTCTTGTTACTTAGATGATATGAATGATCAAAACGTTGCTGTCTTCACATATGCTTGGGGAACAAATCAATGTTGCAACGGCAGTGGACAAACCCAAAACTTCCAAATGTTTGATAACCAGGCAATAAATAGCTTCGCTTCATCATCTCAGCTTTGCTTGCTAGTGAACAGAGAAGGAACTGTGTCATGTATTTAAATTGAAGCTTTGAGGGGCGCCTGGGTGGCTCAGTCGGTTGAGCGTCCGACTTTGACGCAGGTCATGATCTCATGGTCAGTGAGTTCAAGCCCTGCATCGGGCTCTGTGCTGACAGCTCAGAGCCTGGAGCCTGTTTCAGATTCTGTGTCTCCCTCTCTCTCTGCCCCTTCCCCACTCATACTGTGTCTCTTTCTGTCTCTCAAAAATGAATAAATGTTTAAAAAAAATTTTTTTAATAAAAATAAATAAATAAATAAATAAATTGAAGCATTGATTCTCAGAATTCCTAAATGAGATATATTAAAAGGGCATAGCCTTCCTAAGGAACACTCCAAGGAATGCATAAGCAAACAAACAAAAATAATAAATAAGTGTAAGAATACCAAGCTGGGAATGGCAAGACAAATAGCCACTACACTTGACTGATATATGCACAGGCCCATTTCTAGCCACGATACATGCATAAAAATACAGTAAACGTTAATCAGAAATTCACCCAATGGAAATAGAGTATAAAAGGTCACCAAGAAGGGGTCCATCAGTAACTAATACAAACTCACTGGATAAGACCAAGAGAAAAATAAAAAGCTACCTAAATACCTAAAATGATTATTTACACCATAAACCTCTCTCTCCAAAAGAACAAAAAATTCTGTTCAACTGATGGGCTTAAGGTTCCATAAAGAGGAAGTTGAGATGCATAAAGCAATCTGCAAGCCTCTAAGAACAGTCTAGGTTCCAATTCAGCAATGTGTTCTCAGAATTAAAAGCTTTTGGGCATGAAAACTGGAGACCCTTACCAAAGGGGAATTTACAATACTCATGGAAATACAGAAATTATCTCAGAGTACTTCCTCTAAACAAATATGCCTTGCCTAACAACAAACTGGTGTTTCTTCGATCTTCACATCCTTTTCCTATAGGCTTCCCAGATTTCTCTCTCAATATCCTATCCTGCTATGCAAAGCTCATAAAAATATCAGTTACACAGGGCTTATCTGAAACGTCCTATGGATGATACAGTGAACAAAAATGCCTTCGGTCTTGAAATACATTCAAGAAAAATTTCCTATTATCCTGGCATCCAAAACTTTCTCTTCTCCGTTCACATTTTATAATGTGCTAGGGTCTGAATGTTCAGGTCTCCCAATATTCACACATTGGAATCCTAACACTCAAGTGATGGTGTGCAAGGTGGGGCCTCAGGTCATGAACATGAAGTCCTCATGAATGGGCTTAGTGTCCTTATAAAAGAGACCCCACAGGGGCGCCTGGGTGACTAAGTCTGTTGAGAGGCCAACTCTTGGTCTCAGCTCAGGTCACAATCTCCCAATTCATGGGATCGAGCCCCGTATTATTGAGCTCTGTGCTGACGGCATGGAGCTTGCTTGGGATTCTCTCTCTCCATCTCTCTCTGCCCATCCCCTGTTCATGCTCTTTCTGTCTCTCTCAAAAATAAATAAACTTTAAAAAAACAGAGACCCCACAAAGCTCCCTAGCCCTTCCCCTATGTGAGGACAGAGTGAGAACTCTGTGACCCCCCGAGACGGCCCTCACTCGACCGTGCGGGCACCTTGATCTCTGACTTCCGGCCTCCAGAACTGTGAGAAATAAATTGTGGGGCTTATAGGCCTGTGGTAATCTGTTACAGCAGCCTGAACAGATAGGCATCAGGTAGCATACAGAAGGTGCTACCTACCTAAAATTAGAAAAACAGTAATTAATTAGAAACAAGCTACAGAACACTGGGTCAGAAGTGAAAAGGCCTCATCTTATTTGGCATCTAGTGGGGAAAACAGGCGTCCTCATCCCCTCAGAGCAAAATCCCATGCGAGGCCTAGAGATGCTAAGTGAGTTGTCCTTCACCACCCTAATCCATGGCAAAGAAAATAAGTATTTATGGCATCTCTTTTAAAAAACAAAGTAGGGGCACCTGGGTGGCTCAGTCAGTTAAGCATCCGACTTGGGCTCAGGTCATCATCTTGCAGTTCACAAGTCTGAGCCCTGCGTCAGGCTCCGTGCTGACAGCTCAGAGCCTGGAGCCTGCTTCAGATTCTGTGTCTCCTCTCTCTCTGCTTCCCCCCCATTCCCTCTCGCATATGTTCATTCTCTCTCTCTCTCTCCCTCTCTCTCTCAAAAATAAACATTAATTTTTTTAATAAAAAAATAAAACATAAAAAACAAAGTAGTGTAAGATTGGGTGGGAGGGCATGGGCAGGTGGAAAAGGCTGGACAACACACAATGACCTACGTAAGCCATAACCGCAGTGTTGCAGACATAAACCTTCTAGAAGCCAGTCAGGTCCCGAGTGCCTGACTGCAGAGTCTCCTAGCACCATATACAATCCCCTTCGTTGGGGAACATGAAAAAGCATCTTCTGTATTCATAACCATGTAGTGGGTTATGCGGAGATTAACCAAGTTTCGGCCTTGGGAGAAATTCATGTCAGTAAAACAATACAGAAGAGGTAGATACATATTTTAACGAGCCATGTGAACTGCTAAGTCTGGGCTCTCCATCATAGATTCACATACATCTCATCAGCATCAACTAAATTTTGGATGAACTTTTAGAAAGCTCTAATTTGCTTTATACACCTCTGCTCAGCAAGGCATTTAACTGGCTTAAAAAACAAAACAAAACAAAACAAAACAAAAAAAAAACAGGGCCTGGGTGGCTCAGTTGGTTAAACATCCGACTTTGGCTCAGGTCATGACCTCATGGTTTGTGAGTTCGAGCCCCACGTCGGGCTCTGTGCTGACAGCTCAGAGCCTGGAGCCTGCTTCGGATTCTGTGTCTTCTCCTCTCTCTGCACCTCCCATGCTCATGCTCTGTCTCTCTCTGTCTCTCAATAATAAATAAACATTTAAAAAAAATTTTTTTTAAACCAGGAAGAAACAGATGCAAAAAATAAAAATATATAGTTGACCTTTTTTTTGATATAAAGCTGCTACAGACAAAACAATCAGCTATGTAAACAAATCTCATAATCCTCACTCGTTATGCTAAAATCATGTTCATCTGAAATTCACCAGATTTAACTTGTATGTAAGGAAAAGTATACTTCAAATTACAACTAGTCATAATTTTAGGAATATCATTTTAAAAACGAAAACATCCCACTATACAACTGACTTCTATTAAGCCATCTATCAAGGGGCAGAACAAATCTACAGTTGATTAACAGACAGGCATTTTATTTGTTTGTTTCTTTTCAGGGTTTTTTTGTTTTGTTTTCTTTTTATTTGTTTTGGGGTTTTTTGGTGTAAAAAGGTGATTTTATTATAGCACCAGGACAGGACGCATGGGCAGAAAGAGCTGTCGACAGGCATGTTTTTAAAAAACTGAATTTGTCTCCACTTTCAAGGACAATTTTTTAAAATACCTCCATTTGGAAAAAAATTAACATAATTTTGAGACTTATTAGTCAAGTGATTGCTGGCTGGTTTTGTCCTTTTCTAAAGCTACTTGGCATTAAATGACTTGATAACAAGTCTCAAACTCATATCATATAGAAGAGAGGTTTAAGTCAACATCCTCTTTTAAATAAATCAAGTTGGGGTGCCTGGGTGGCTCAGTCGGTTAAGTGTCCAACTTCAGCTCAGGTCACGATCCCGCGGTCCGTGAGTTCGAGCCCCGTGTCAGGCTCTGGGCTGATGGCTCAGAGCCTGGAGCCTGCTTCCGATTCTGTCCTCCTTCCGATTCTGTGTCTCCCTCTCTCTCTGCCCATCCCCCGTTCATGCTCTGTCTCTCTCTGTCTCAAAAATAAATAAACGTTAAAAAAAAAAAATTAAAAAAAAAAAATCAAGTAGCCTTAGGGATAATATTAGAAATATATATTTTTAGACGTATTGAAACTAAAACTTGGCTGACTTTCCCTCTCTGTTTATGTCAGCCACAATTTGTTTTTTTTTTCCATTCAGTGGTTCCCCCAGTATAAATAAAAGATAGTTGCTTTTCATAATTAATTGTAGTTTTCTTAGGGTAATGTAGTGTTTCACCATTTTATTCACCTTTCAGATTAACAAGATATCATGACATAGAGAAAAGCATCTGGAGGACATGGTTGAGGCAGACGGGAGAGTTCTATTTAAAAAAGGAAGGGAGGGTTGCCTGGGTGGCTCCAGTCAGTTAAGTGTCCGACTTTGGCTCTTGGCTCAGGTCATGATCTCAGAGTTCATGAGTTTGAGCCCCACGTCAGGCTCTGTGCTGATAGCTAGGAGCTTGGAGCCTACTTCAAATTCTATGTCTCTGTCTCTGTCTCTGTCTCTCTCTGCCTCTCCCCTGCTAGTGCTCTCTCTGTGTCTCAAAAATAAACATGTTAAAAAAAAAATTTGAAATACAAAAAGGAAGGGAGCACCTGGGTGGCTCAGTCAGTTAAGCTTCTGACTCTTGATCTCGGCTCAGGTCATGATCTCACGGTTGTGCGATTGAGCTCCTATCAGCCTTTGAGCTGACAGCACGGAGTCTGCTCGGGATTCTGTTTCCCTCCTTCTCTGCCCTTTCCCTGCTTGCACGTGCAAGCTCTCTCACTCTCTCTCAAAATAAATAAGCTTAAAAACTTAAAACAAAAAAAACAAAAAAGGAAGGATGTCTTCTGGTACGCCTGGGTGGCTCAGCTGGTTGAGCATCTGACTCTTGATTTTGGCTCAGGTCATGATCCCAAGGTCATGGGATCAAGCCCCACGTTGGGCTCCATGCTGAGTGTGGAGCCTGCTTGAGATTCTCCCTCCCTCCCTCCCTCCCCCTAAAAAGAACAATGAAGAATGCCTTTGTAGGCTGGAGTTTTTCCACAGGAGCCAACAGGGATGGTGCTGGGGGCAGCTGATCTTCAACACCCTTCAGCGCCCTGGGAGCAGATGCAGGGGTGGTGGGGGAATCTCGTCGCAGCTAGAACCCACCAAGGTGCGCTGAGCCATGTTAGTCGACATTAGGAGCATGGTGAATTTCAGTCCAAAGCCTTTTGGTTTTTACTTCAATGTGTTTTGACCACCAAGCTAGAACAAAAACCTCTCAGCACATGAATCTTAAGAAGTGAACTAAATGGGGACGCCTGGGTGGCTCGGTCGGTTGGGCGTCCGACTTCGGCCCAGGTCACGATCTCACGGTTCATGAGTTGGAGCCCCGCATCGGGCTCTGTGCTGATAGCTCGGAGCCTGGAGCCTGCTTCCGATTCTGTGTCTCCCTCTGTCTCTCTCTGAACTAACTGGCATAAAACACCACCTCCCCAGCCCCAGGCAGGCATGCTAGACCCAGCGTGCTGGAGCACCAGGATGCAGGCAGATTCAACACCCCGATGAAACCCTAGCACGCTCACGACTGAGCCCAGCTTACAGCATTACCCCCAGTCACCTGCAGGCCCGCGCAGAGCTAACTTCGCTACTGCAAGCCCGAGATTCTGCATCTGCAGCAGGGTAAATGCCTCCTGGAAATCAAGGAAGCAATGATTAACGTGGCTAGCAGTCCGTGGCACGCTGTCAAATGCAATCAATGTTAGCTATCACTGTTCTTTTTTTCCCCCGCCTCCCTCATATCACTGCAGGCTTCTCGTTCAAGCTCCACACCAAACAGCATTTGAAAACCACGAAAAGGGAGAGAATGGCTGCGATGCGTTTTAGAAAACATTTTATAGAAGTTCTGGACAGTACAAGTCCTCACTGTTTACACATAATTATTATTAAATGCCATGTGACATACACGCCTCCCCCACCCCATTCTAGAGGGCACCCTACAAAATTAATATCTGGCCTCCTACACTGTCTTGTCACTCTGAAGAAACACAGATCTCACCACGAATCCCTTCCTGTCGATACCGCAAAGTAGCACTTGAGTTTTAAACACTCCTAAATGGTTATGACAACGGGGAACAAGTTAAAGTCTAATGATCTATTAAGTTCTCTCTCACAACCATCTATTTAGATGCTGCTTCCTGAGTTCTACGGTGCCTCGAGAGCTGAGGTGTTTTTCCAAATGAATAGAATTACTATTTATATCATAACATTCACTAAGACAGTAATGCCTTCCGAAGCCTAAGAACTGGTCACGTCGGTAAGAAAAAACAGGTAAGCAATGCCTTTGAAAACAGAAGGGAAAAGACAGAGCACTTCAAGGACCACAGAGGAAATGAAAGGACATGGGTCCAAGAGGGATACACTTGTAGTTCCAGAAATCAGGGAGAGGTGAAATATGCAGCAATACGAGCTCAGGAGGATTCCACCTATATTCATACCATCGTGCAATTTTTTTCACCAAACCACAAAAGTATTACTTGACATCACAGCAACCCCTCTACCGGTACTGTTAACTTTCTGCTAGATTCCAGACTTGATCAACTCCTAACTCTGAGGGCAGAAGAGAGACCCTTCTTACCACCCCTGTTTCCATTAGGAAGGATCCTCTCGAGCCTCTTTGTGTCCCTTCCTAACCTAGCCGATTGGTGCACTCAGGACTCAGCTCTGGCCTTTCCTCCTCTTGGGAACACGCTGCCCACAAGAAGAATGGGCCACCCAATCAGTAATAAATGTGATGTCATAGTCTCTCCCCCTCTCCTCTTGTATTTCCCAAGGTCTTTGGAACCCAAGCAAGAAAATGGAGTCTATTGGCTGGGCCTGCTCACAGAGACTGAAACATTACCACCTTCTGAAAAGACTCAAACAAAATCTAACCTTAGGAAACACAGCCCAGTGGTTAAGAGTAGAGAATCTGACACTGAGGGACAATGTTTGAAACCCTCTCTGCCGACTACAAGAGCGTGCACAAAATTCTTAACTTTGCTGGGTCTCAGTCTTCTCATCTGTAAAATGGGGACAATAATAGTAACTCATAGGACAATTAATATATGTAAAGACCTTAGAACAATGCTTGGACATAATAAACTAAAATTTTAGTGTCACTAATATAAGCATTTTTTCTTATTATCACTATTATTATTACCTCATTGCACGAGATAAGACTTGCCCATGTTAGGTTAGATTCCATTTTATGAATTCATGGCTCCAGTAGGACACCAAGAATGATGAACTGACGATAATGGAGAAATTGTGGGAAAATGAATCAGTTGGCCCACTGTGGGCACTGTCACCTGAAAAAGTGGTCTTGCCTTTCAACAAGAAGACGAAACTCCACAAGCATACACACACACACACACACACAAAAGATCTTTGTGTTTCTGTTGCTGTCCTTCATGTCAGTAATCATGCATCACCTGGTCTCCAAGTTTTTGATGTGCACGAATCTGCCTGATGATAGAACAATGGAGGCCAACCCGTGGCCCCATCAAATGTTTTTGGGTAACAGAAGAAAACCCAGGAGTCCTTTTTGCCCAGGGTTTTCTATGACCAACAACCAGTTATTTCTCCCCTTTATCACGTACCCTAAAAAAAATCAGGAGAGAAGAAAATTTTGTTATTTGACATACCAGAGTGCATTTAACTGACCAAATATGCCTACAGCTAAAAGGCTAACCAGGCTATCAGAGACCTTTCATCTCATTAGTAACTGAAATTGATTGTATGCCTTACCTTAGCAACACTGGTGACTTCTGCCTATCACAGAGCCACACAGAGCGTTGGTAACGGGCTCAGATGAGTCCCCAGCACTCGCGTTCAGGCTACATGTTACCTTTAGGGCTCAAATTGCTCTATGACAGGCAAGGGCCACTGTTCAAATGGAAGCTTGGAGATGCACCTCATTTTTAGAAAAGCACAATTAACTTAGGGCAAGCCTGCTCTCACATGTACCCTTAAAATGGTACAATGAAGAAGAAACGTTAAGTGTGGGGTTGGAAAATGCTGCTGCTACTGGGCTATGAAAACATTTTCCCCAGCTTGGCTCTACCTACATCACAGCTACTATCAAAACCCTAAATAAAGACTGAAAACTTCAAGGAAAAAGAGAGACATTTCTTTCCAGTGTACTACCAAAACTCCAAGGAAAAAAGGGACAGTAACAGCAAAAAGCTAGGACTGTGGCAACCCAACAAGTTTAGAGTATGGTTGAAGACATACTATGGACAGCTTCTCTCTAGCCTACTAATTACACACCAACTTATTATGCCCAACATATCCCCAACACCGGCCCCACACCTCCATTTTCATACATCTGAAAGAGGACAGAAAACATCACACAAATGCAATATTCCTGGAATAATACAGGTCTTTCCAAAGCCCACTGGCTTCTTCTGTCCATAGTATCTGCTAATGGTTATTCTCAAACCTCTCACATCATCTATTCTGGACAAAGCTGTTCCTTACATTCCAAACATTTGTAGAAAGAAAAAAGAAAAGAAAAGAAAAGAAAAGAAAAGAAAAGAAAAGAAAAGAGAAAAGAAAAGAAAGAAAGAAAGAAAGAGAAAGAAAGAAATGAAAGAAAAAAGAAAGAAAGAAAAGAAAGAAAGAAAGAGAGAGAAAAGAAAGAAAAAAAGAAAGAAAAAGAAAGAAAAAAGAAAGAGAGAAAGAAAGAGAAAGAAAGAAAAGAAAGAAAAAAGAAAGGAAGAAAAAAAGAAAGAAAAAGAAAAGAAAGAAAGAAAGAAAAAGAAAAAAGAAAGAAAAGAAAGAAGAAAAGAAAGAGAGAGAGAAAGAAAAAGAAAAGAAAGAAAAAGAAAGAAAGAAAGAGAGAGAGAGAGAGAGAGAGAAAGAAAGAAAGAAAGAAAGAAAGAAAGAGAAAGAAATTAAGAAAGAAAGAAAAAAGAAGAGGGTCACTACCCATCCCATTGAAAGACTATGATGCCATTGACAAAATGGAAAACATTAATGCAACATCCCCCTAGGCCCAGGGCTGATACTGGCCCTCTGGCATGGAAGACAAAATTCATGTCTGTGCCGACCACTGCTTGGACAATGTCACTTCAGTGAGACACTTGATAAAGAGACAGAAACACCTCCTTCCTTGTTAAATCAGACAGATGCTTTAAATGTGCCTTAATCCAGAAACAGGTTAAGAAACCAGTTACTAACTCTACTTCTGAATATGTGCTGAATAAAGCAAATATTAGAAGAATCTTCTTGGAAAGCTGGCAGTACATGTGACTAAATTAAATACAGGCGCTATCAGCAGAATGTCTGAGAGGTCCTGAAATTTCCCAATAGTCTTATGCCCTTCGCTTTTTAAAACCAATTCTTTCCCTAAGATCTTAATTCCTGGAAAGTCTGCTGTGTTACAAATGTCATGCTTGTGACCAAAACAAAGTCAATCAAATCATTATTACTAACACGGACTACTTTCTGCAGAAAAATCACTCTGCTTCTGGCACATTGCAGAGGCTAAATTTAATGTCTTAAATAAACAAAAGTGAAGATGAGCTGGTGTGGCGTTTCACCAAATCTGTGTTTTCATTCAAGTCTTTTACTAACCATAATAATAAGTTAACAGAAAAGCAATACATTTCAAGGGATATAAATGTGTGAGATACTTCAGCCACCCGCTCTCAAGGTAAGCAGACAGATCTCCAATGTCTATTAATGGAGAGCCAGGCAGACTTGAACTTCCAGGACTGCTCCAAAACAATGAGTAGTTTTGACCCCGCAGG
Source organism: Panthera tigris (assembly GCF_018350195.1). NCBI lineage: Eukaryota > Metazoa > Chordata > Mammalia > Carnivora > Felidae > Panthera > Panthera tigris. Next base: position 11,472,803 of record NC_056670.1, read on the forward strand.
TGGTTCCCCAACCAGCGCCTGATGATATAAGCTTGACATCCCCACATGCATTTCCTCAATTGTAAAACACCTGCTCTGAGAAGCAGGTGTGAGGACCGTGGATGATACATACGATGCGTGTGTGACAGAGGGTAGGACACGATAGGTGTTCACTAACCATCATCCAGACTATGTAACACATAGTCATAGCTAATAATACACACACACACACACACGCGGCAGGTAAGTCCTGTGTGGTTCCATGCACAATGCCTGCCACATGGCAGGCTCTCAAAAGATAGTTGTTGAGAAAGTTTTAAAAAAGGAGAGCCCGGGGCACCTGGGTGGTTCAGCTGGTTGAGCATCCGACTTGGGTTCAGGTCATGATCTTGCATTCATGGGTCCCAACCCCGCATGGGGCTCTGTGCTGACAGCTCAGAGCCTGGAGCCGGCTTTGGATTCTGTGTCTCCCTCTCTCTCTGCCCCTCCCCTGCTTGTGCTCTTTCTCTCAAAAAAAAAAATAATAATAATAAATAAAATGTTAAATTTTTTTTTAAAAAAAGGAGAGCCCAAAATTATTTAAAATTGCACAGCTTTCAGTAAACAAGACTAAGTAGAGGCTGGAGGGCAGCCCTGGTCTCCCGCACCTTCAAATTCATGGTAATCCCTCGTTCTGATGCTGGTCTCACTTGACAACCATGTGAGGTAAGTGTTAGCCTCCCTCATTCACACGTGAAGGAAATCGAGACTTAGCAGATCAGCATCCCCTCCCTCCTTCCTGTCTAACGGGATCTTAGCTTTGTGCAGTTACCCACTCCTCCCCCACAAAGCACTGTGCTCCAAGGGGACCCACCCCACTCTGAGCTGCAGAGGTTATTTTTACTTGGTGAGCAATTTATTTCAGAAATGGGCATCGGACCAACCTCTAGTTACTGAGACACAAGAGAAGCCGGGCTTCTGGAAAAATATTCCTCTCTACTAGGAAAGGGCTCCCAGAAGAAATAGCGTGTTTTCTTCCTCTGGACAGTGCCACATCTGCACAGCATGACTTCAAGTCCTTCCGCCATCGTGCCATGAGTTAATAGATGGATTAACATCCGATGTAGCAGAGCAGAGAGATGTCTCTCCTGGAGCATCCAGTTCTGGACAGGCTCTACCTCTAGACTTCAGTTAATAAACCCCTTTTGGTGGAAGGCAATCAGAAATAAGAGTCTCTTACTTGCAACCGAAAGCACCCCCAAGTGGTCTCCAGCCCAAAGTTAGAGCGTACCATACCCAGACCCAGGTCTGTCTGACGCCCCAGCTTGCTTTCTTGGCAGCTGCATTCCAGCAGACCTCGATAGGTCCCACAGGAGCCTCTCCCAATGCTAGAGACCAGGGTAAAGATAGAGCACTGGGACTATGTGGCAGGTGCCCCCTGGATGCTTTCTGTACATTATTTAATTTAATCCCTGTAGCTCAACACTGGCCTCTAGGACTCAAATGCCAAATTCGCCACAGTGAATGGACTCCTATGGCAGGCTAGATTTTATTGAAGTTAGAAACAATGTTTATAGTAAGCAGTCAATTGTATCAAGAGCCTTGATTTGAAAAGTATGGAAGAAAGAAAATGAAGTTAGGAGTGGAAATCCGTAACATCCTGAGTCAGTTATTCAGCCTCTCCTAGCCTGCATTCCCACAAGTATAAAACACCTACTCTGGGAAATTTAGGTGAGATAGTAGGTGTTCAATAATCAGTACATAATCACAATATTCCTGAATCCACCTCCAGTAATGCTAGAAAACAATCGCTGAGCACTGAAATATTTTGAGCGGTCTCGTTAATCCTGTGATCATAATCCATCAGTTTCCATTCAGCAAGGGTTCTTCTTAATGTTTATCCACTGTCAAGATGAAAAATGACCCCTAATAATCTATAATCTGATTTATCCTTCCAGAAATGACAATGAATTATTACACCCTCCTGGTATTTCCTGAATGGAAGAGCAAAGATGAAAAATGAACGTGCAACAAAAAGCATCCAGCCGATTTCTAAATCGCTTAGAAATGTTAATAGGATAGTGGCCCCACCACTATCTAGGAGATACCGATCTCCTAGGCCACCATGATATTAGTCACTAAGTGATTTTAAATCTTGCCATTAATCCCCTTGTCCCCATTATCTATTTTTTCACATTCTGAAACCACAGCAATAGCCCTTTGGGCAAAACAAATACAGCAAAGCCTGCAAATGCAGACCACAAATCCTAAGTACAAATCACTGCTCTCTCCTAGTGGGGACCCAGGGTGCAGGGGAAAAAGCGGAGGTCCCCTCGGCGGGGGGCAGAGGGGATGGGGGTCAGCAGTCATGGCTCCCATTTAATCACAGGACACAAACCTCTGGGCTTGGAGCCAGCATGACACCTTGCCGTTGGCACGCCCACTGACATTCACTGAGCTGATTCTTACGGGGTACCAGCCTCTGCTTAAGTACTCTGTGTGCAATCCTGGGCACGAGGTGCTGTTGTTTCCCCCACCTGACAGAGGACAAAACGGAGGCACAGAGAAGTTACAAGCCCGGGGTTGTGTCTGCGGGATGCAGCCAGGATTCAGTCAGGCCCTCTGTCACCAGTCTCTCTACTTCTAACCGCTACCGAAAGTCCCTGGAAACAAACAGTTGCTATCCAAACTAAACTTGCCCAGATATTCCTATGGTTATTTTATTTTTTTAAGATAATTTATTATCAAGTTGGCTGACATACAGTGTATACAGTGTGCTCTTGGTTTTTGGGGTAGAGTCCCGTGGCTCATCGCTTACATACAACACCCAGTGCTCATCCCAGCAAGTTCCCTCCTCAATGCCCATCACCCATTTTCCCCTCTCTGCCACCCCCCGTAAACCCTCAGTTTGTTCTGTGTATTTAAGAGTCTCGTCTCTTAAAAATGAAGGGAGGAGTTGGCCTCCCTCCCTCTCTGTTTGTAACAATTTTTTCCCCTTCCCTTCCCCCATGTTCTTCTGTTAAGTTTCTCGGGATCCACACGAGTGAAAACCTATGATTTCTGTCTTTCTCTGCCTGACTTATTTCACTTAGCACAATACCCTCCAGTTCCATCCACGTTGCTGCAAATGGCATGATTTCATTCTTTCTCATTGCCAAGTAGTATTCCATTGTATATATAAACCACATCTTCTTTATCCATTCACCAGTTGATGGACATTTAGGCTCTTTCCATAATTTGGCAATTGTATAAAGTGTTGCTATAAACATTGGGGTACAGGTACATCTCACTTTCCACCCATGTTCTTCAGCAACAATAAAAAGAGTCTTTTAGATTCGAATATCAAGAGGACAAGTAGATAAACGAGCCACCTGAAGCTCGAGTCACCAGAAGGAAAAGAAATTATTATAATAATGTCACCAGAACTAGCATTACACAGAGCAAAGGATCATAAGGGATGTCTTTCAAAGAAAGACCAAGTAAATTCCACATGTCAGAACTGTGACAGACAGTGGGGCCAACCTCACCTCCCTTTTGGAGACCACTTCTCCACCCGGGAGGCTCAGTGACCTGGAAGTCAAGGTCCCCATGGGGAAAGCCACCCCTACCCTCTCCTTGGGCAGAGTGCAGAAGGTCTTTTCTTATCAGCCTGGCCCCCAATGTATGACAACCCTACTTTTTATTAGAAACCAAATACTATGCAGTCCTGGAGTCGGAATTCTAGGTACTCCTGAGGGGCAGGAAAGATTTGGGGAACAGTCCTTCACTTACAAAAACATCAACTGAATACCTACAATGCCCAGGGCACTGCGCTAACCATTCATGAGTATGTGGTACACTGGGCCCTATACTGAATGATTTTTTTTTTTTATTTTTATTTTAAGTAGGGTCCATGCCCAACGTGGGGCTTGAACTCATGACCCTGAGATCAAGGGTTGCATGCTCTACTGACTGAGCCAGCCAGGTGTCCTTACGTTGAATGTTTTAAATTTCACTATCTATATTATGTATTGAATACATTACAGTTTTTGAAAGATACAATCATTTAGCACCCAACATAAGGCTAAGAATCTTCATTTTTCTAGGTTTTATTTTAGGTTCCTAAGGTATTTTATTATTTTATTGATTTTTTTAATAAAGCATAGAAATTTTTCTTTTAAAATCTGATATTGAAGGCTGAGTATGACTGGCATTTAATGTACCTACTGAAACAGATATATAGGAGAAATAGAATTACAAACTCAGACAGTCAAATATCATATGGAATCTAAAATTCATCTGTGAACCACAAAAGTCTTCAAAAACCAGAACTGAAGTTAAATTTGAAGGCAAGAGGCCCTAATATTTGATATTATTGGACAAATATTTTTCATTCCATATTTTATTACAGGATTTATATTGAGAATGATAGAACATGTTCCTTCTTTAGCTACATAGTTTTTTCTTTTTCTTTTTCTTTTTCTTTAATTTTTATTTATTTTTGAGAGAGAGACAAAGAGCACAAGCGGGGAGGGGCAGGGAGAGAGGGAGACAGAATCCCAAGCAGGCTCCATGCTGTCAGTACAGAGCCCAATGTGGGGCTTGAACTCACGAACCGTAAGATCATAACCAGAGCCAAAATCAAACAGGCGGACACTTTACTGACTGAGCCACTCAGATACCCCTCACTACGTGTATTTATTCATGCTCATCTAAACTTCAAATATTGATGTATTAACTTACATAAACCAAAGTGCATTATACAGTTCTGTATTTGTAATTCCTTAAACTTTGCGACCTAATACAATTTTAATGATATAATTACGAGATTTTAATAGAAAATATGTGGACAGCTTTCAATGAATAATCTGTAACATTCCGTCCATACTTCTACTAAAATTTTAATCTATTAAAATATGAAACTTTGGCAACACAGGACTTCAGTAGACAGATGAGAATATAATAATTTTCCAAGGTTATAAGACTAATAAACTGGCATCCACTGGTCTTCAAAACCTAGTCTGTTTCCTCCCTTCTTACCCATTTTTGTGCGAATCCCATAAAAGTATTTTGATGTGTTTAAAATAATTAGCACTGAGCCAAAACACCCAGTTAGAAGGAGAATATAAAGGAAACATGAAACAATACAGGGAAATTTACACACATAACTACATGAAGAAAAATACTCCATATGATTCCAGGACTACCGATAAAAAAGAATCCTCATGTACGACATCTCAATTTGTTTTAGAAAAGGAAGAATGATAAATAATAAATCAACGTCCTGAAAACAAGGTGTAAAAACCCACAGTCACACCACTGCTGCTAATCAATATTTAAAGAGCTTAGAACCTGCAAAGATAGCATTCTGCGAGATTCTAAAATACGTGTTGGTTTTCTGTACCAAAAATGCTTCTGACTTGTAGGCTTATGAAATATCAAAAATAATTGTGAGGTTGAGGTTGAACTGAGCCTTTGCTATTTCATTTCCCAAATTTAAATTCTACCATATTTTCTCTCTCTGGTTTTGATTTCATTTATATGAAAAATTTTTAAATGGCAACAATATTGTAATCCTAAAGGGAAGAGAATGACAATAAGAAATAGTTGTCTCATCTATTAACTTCTAGTTAAATTTTTACACATTACACGCAAAACACCTAGAAGATATTTTAAAACTAAAAGTGTTTAAAAAAAAAAAAAAAGTCAGACAGGGCAGCTAAAAAATACTAAAGGATTCACAGTAACTTCACAAACAGTAGGACCTAAAAGGAGGTGAAAGAAAGTGCAGTTGGACGATCTGACAAGATAGTAACTTACTAGAGGTGTTAGCTTAATTGCAATTACTTAGCAGACCTTTCTTTAAACGTGATGTTCTTTTTTAAGCACTGGCTTAAGAATGCCTAGGAAACCAATCAGACCCTGACACTGAAGGCTGATGAATGGGAGATACTACCTTTTCATGTGCACCCTTACAAGGAGAAAGCAGTATTTCACTCAGATCTTGCCAATGCTACAGATTTTCCTCCTGGGAAGTTTCTCAAATGATTGTGGGGAAAAAAAAAAAAAATTTAAGGTCGCTTTACCCACGGATTGCCGGCTCAATTCTTGGACCAAACGAAAGTACCATGGGTGTCAGAATTCAGTCGCCATTTCTTGTTGACAGAAGAGAAAGAACTTAAACCGCATGGATCCTCACCTTCCCCAGGCTGATATCATCTCACGTGAGGAGCGCGGTCCTTGGGCCATTTTCTTTTTCCCTGCTCAAGAACCGCAAGCTCTTGCCAAGTTCTAAAGTCATTTTCAAACTGCTAGCTAGGCATGTGCTCCAAGATGCCTCTACTATAAGAACACTGTCTAACTCCAAGCATAGTTCTCACGTTTATTTTGGAAATATATTCAATGAGTATTTTATTTATTTATTTACTTTTAGAGAAAGAACGCACGAAGGGAAAGAGGTGCAAAGAGAGAGAGAGAGAGAGAGAGAGAGAGAGAGAGAGAGAGAGAGAGAGTGTGGAGCTCAATCCCCACAACCCTGGGATCATGACTTGAGCCAAAATCCAGAGCCAGAATCCAGAACCAGATACTCAACTGACTGAGCCACCCAGGAGCCCCAAATATTTTTATTCTTAAAGTTCATCTGGATGATTAAATTAACGAGAAAGCAAGAAGAAAAAACCAAACACCATACTGGAAAAAGAACTGTCTTGAATGAAACTAGCTCTACTCCTGCATACTGAAACAGAATATAAAGTTAACTTAATTAAAGAAATATGAAAAAAGTTTCTAAGTTTGTGCATAGACATTAAAGCGGTGAAAATCAATAAGATGATGATTGGGACAATCAGCTAACTAATGATCTGGAAACAGAATAAAGCTCTACCTCAAGCTTCGCCCGAATACATTTCAGATGGATTGAAGATGTAAGTCCTAAAACTTGGAGAAAAGACAAAGTATTTTAAGAAAAGGCAGACAAGATAAAAACGTGACTACACAGTAATACAACAAAAGTTCAGCACCATAAGTCCAATTAAAGGTAAATTACAAACTGGGAAGAGCAGTCATATATGATTCGCTGAGGATGAATATTGTCGTATAAACAGCTCTACATGCTGAGGAGTTTCTCAACAGAAACACTGGGTAAAGAGTACTAAGTAGAACATTCACAAAAGAAGCAATACGCTCAACGATAGAGAGGGCCCAACCTCACTACCGAAATACAAAACTATGGAAATAAACCAATCAAGCTTTGGTTTCTTTTTGCAGCCTATCAGGCTGCCAAATGACAAGGAGTAATAATAGCCAATGGTGGTTAAAACAAAGGGAAATGAGCATTATTTTACCTGGCTGGGACCGCACATCAAGGTTCCTTTTTTTGGCATGATGTTTCAAAAAATTTTTTTAATGTGCATACTGGTCTGGCAATGCTATTTCTAGAAATTTTCTTAAAAATTTAATAAGGTACATGTAACGGGATATTCCCTGTAACATTATTTATAAACCTAAATGTTCATTGAAAGTGTTGGTGGGTAACTGATTTTATTAACATCTAGCCAGGAAACACGTCCACAATGTAGTTTTAATTGAGAAAAAAATTAATATGCATAGTATAAAAAAAGAAACATGGAGGTACTTCTCTCTGGATTATAGGGTTCATAGTGAGCTTAGTTTTTTTCTGTTATCATTTTTAATATTTTCGGAACTTTTTTCAAAGAAACTTCTTTGTAAACAACAATGCAAGAAAAAACACTGCAAGGAGCAGGCAGAAACAAGACAGGTGTCTGCAATTTATTTTAATGCTTGGTCACCTGCCAAAGGGACTTGACATGGCACTATCATAAAATTTGCAGATATCTTCATAGCTCTGTGCAAATCTGACTGCAGATATCTTATTTATCTTTTTAATTTCCCTCATCTAATTAACTTCATTTGTTTCGATCATCAATTTTATCCTAAGTAAGTCCCACATAAAAGGTGACACTTCCCTCAAGTGGGTATCCTACTTATCATCCTTCCTCAGGTGCAATAAATCAGTCTAGCTGGAGTGAAATTGAGGGGGTGAGTATCCTTAATAAGGATATTAAGAATAATCCTTAAACACACACCACAATTATTCACTACACACTGAAAGCGCTTTGGCATTCAGGTAAATCAAGCATGGCACTGTTGATATTTCTTAAAAGTGGGCCAGTCATGCTTCAGAGACCTGTCAAATGGATAAATGATAAAGCAAAGAACAAATCCAGTGCAATGAAAAATGCCTTCCCCAAAGCAAATGATTCAGTGATTTGGTTTAAGAATCGATACAATGGTAGAAAAGAGCACTAGACTTGGTACAGGGAAAACCAGGTTTTCATCCCAAATGGACCACCGACTAGCAAGGAGAATTCTCGCAAGCCTATGTCTAGGCTTCATCTCCTTGCCTGAAAGAATATGAACTCTGAAAAACTATCAGGATTATCCGGGGTACCAATGAAAACATCATCATGCCAGAAAGCATGACTCAAAGATCATAACCAATCCCTACAAACTGTAGCATCGTTACCATCATCACCAAGCAAACTGATTGGTTGGATAGATATGATCAAATAAAAGTGTGGGCGTGGCCCAAGCTCCGGAGTCCATGCCATGGGACGGCACTGCATGCCTGAAACTGGGGCTAAAGTTGAGAGTTTCTCTGCCCTGTTCCAACAGGGAAGAAATGCACACTCATCCACATCTGTGTCTTCATCCAGGAATGCCATCGGAGGGCCCCAGCAGTATCCAGGGCCATGGCTGAGAGGGAACACTGAGCTGGATCAGACCCACCTCCCAGCACGTACACCTCTGTTGTGACCAGAGCCAACTCACTAGGCTTCATTTGCTCTCCCACAACTTCCGACAGAGATATCCATGACAACACATAAGAGTTGCCAAGAGAGAACAGCGCTGCAAATTTAAAAAAAAAAAAAAAAAAAAAAAACAGATAAAAACACATCAATTAAGTAGTTACCCATCTCTGAGCAATTACTCCCACCTTTGGCCCAGGTGCCCTCGTCCTGCCTCCTGGAGGAACAGAATGGAACTACGGACCCTAGAGCCTGCTTTCAGAAGTGGGGGGAAGAGTTCCCTCCTTCTTCACAGCTCTGGCTGTCAGCACAACCTCTCTGCACCCAGGAATGCAAACCCAGGGGGAACAGAAGTCTATTTGCCCCATATCATGGTGGAGACAGGGAAAAAACAGGGTCATACCTGCATACGAGGATCAAGGGGAAATGCTGACTCAGTCCAAGGTCAACCCCAGACCCACACACGCTCAACATCAGAAATCAGCCGGGGCTAGGCATATCAATTTGACCTCTAGACCTGAGGGGAGGTTTTAGGAGCATTCAAGAATAAAGAGCTAGGCACCTGGGTGGCTCAGTCCATTAAGCATCCAACTTTGGCTCAGGTCATGAACTCGCAGTTCATGGGTTCCAGCCCCGCATCGGGCTCTGTGCTGACAGCTTAGAGCCTGGAGCCTGTTTTGGATTCTGTGTCTCCCTCTCTCTCTGCCTCTCCCCCAGTCACTTTGTCTGTCTGTCTGTCTGTCTCTCTCTCTTTCTCTCTCTCTCTCTCTCTCCCTCTCTCCCTCTCTCTCAAAAATAAACAAACATTAAAAAAAATGTTTTAAAGATACAAAGAAATGGAAATGCATCCCGTGTTCATGGATTAGAAGAGCAAATATGGTTAAAATGTCCATTCTACCGAAAGCAATCTACATATTCAATGCAATCCCTATCAAAATACCAGCAGCTTTTTTCACAGAGCTAGAACAAACAATCCAAATTTGTATGGAACAACATAAGACCCTAAATAGCCAAAGCAACCTCAAAAAAGAAAAACAAAGCTGGAGGCATCACAATTCCGGATTTCAAGTTATATTACAAAGCGATAGTAATCAAAACAGTAGGACACTGTGGAGGCAGCAAACTCCAAACCCGTTTTTTGTCACAGGCTCAGTGGTTGTCAGAGATCACTCTGAAAGGTTTAGCTCCTCTACACATATCTTCATCTGCCAAGATAAAAATCATTACAAAATGCACGTATATGTTGCCCTCGTGCTAGTTGCAATAGAGCATTTATGCCCTAGTAGTGTGTGAGCTTTTCCCCATGATTCTCACTGGTTAACTTAGTGTCAGCCCATCCCAGGTGTTACAGTTGGCTATGGCCACATGGGCCTCACTGAGCAAATCTGAATCCGTAAAATCTTTCTAGAACCTCATATACCTCAAATATTTTCAAAGATCCTAAGTTGCAAAATAAGAAAAATTAATATGCTACTATAGATCTGTAATTATGTACAAAGTCAAAAAGGATAGAAACCTTTAAAAAAAATTTTCAATGTTTATTCATCTTTGAGGGAGACACAGCATGAGCAGGAGAGGGGCAGAGAGAGAAGGAGAACACAGAATCCAAAGCAGGCTACCCGATGCAGGGCTCGAACTTGTGAACCACGAGATCATGACCTGAGCTGAAGTCGGACACTTAACCGACTGAGCCACCCAGGCACCCTGTGGATGGAAACCTTTTAGAGTCTTGCATCCTACCAGTGGATAAATGAATTTTTTTTCTGTGGTTCATCTTAGGAAAATTTAGAAAAAATAGGCATTATATGGAGTTAGGCAAACTAACAAAATATTTCACAAAAACAACTTTTCCCAGAAGAGCTATCCCACCGGCGACTTCATCACCACTGATCTTTCAAATATTTGGCTTCTTCCATAAATATACAATATGCCCAGCAAAGCGTCCAACAGTAGACGGATGGCTGCTTGGACAAGCGTTTTCTGAATAAACTAATTTTCCTTGTTTGAAATAGCTACAGAACGTACGTGATCTAAATAGCTCACAACAGGGGAATAATTTCCTACGTTAAGGCGCACCTATGGGATACGATCTTATTGAGGATTTAAATCATGGGAGGAATATAATAGTATGACACGATATTAAGTGTACAAGTCAATATATGAAAATACATCTATTACTGTAGCTATATAGACTATAATTAAACACACATGCAAATGTAGTTGGTGTATTAGCATGAAAGGGTGATGAAAAGCTTTCTTTTTTTAACTACAAGTTCTTTTTTTTTTTAAGTTTATTTATTTATTTTGAGAGGTGGGGGGAGGACAGAAAGGGGGGGAGGGAGGGAGGGAGAGAGAATCCCAAGCAGGCTCCACGCTGTCAGCACAGAACTCCACCTGGGGCTCGAACTCACAAACACTGAGTTCATGACCTGATCCAAAACCAAGGGCCACTCAGGCACCCCTGAAAAGCTTTCTTTAAAGAAAACTTTCATTATCTTACTTTAAAAAGTCGGTCCTGTAGTAGACATTTCATCAAGGAGGGCTGAGCATTCACAATGTGGCCCTCCTCACCCGCCTGCCACCCTCCTGCCTTCCCCACATTTCAGAGAAGAAAATTTGAGTAGAAGCAGCACTTAAAAGATGTCGTCACCCATCTTCAAAATTTCTGAATGAATACTGTTCAGTCAACAAGTTCTTTTGCAAAGGAAACTTTTTTTTAAAGGAAACTCCATGTGTCATCTGCAAAGAAAGGAAAGGGACCAGGGTAAAATTTAAATCATGCTTAGAGCCCATCAAACCTGCTCCTGATGTGGAAAATGCTCGGAATCGAAACCTGGTGGGAGGAAGTCTTGAAAAGTAGAAATGAGTGACAAAGAGATGAGAACCGAGTATCAGACACAAAAACGTATCCGTCACATCACGCACGCGTCTATCTTGAGGAAAATTTCATAAAGCGAAGTTTATAAGGAAATGCAGGATTTTGATGACGTGAAAATGAAAAGCTCTCCTCGTGTATAGAATTCACAAGAACCATAAGAGTTTCTGTGTAGGTCAGGCTTACTTCCCCAACTTGTGTATTATCGACGTTTTATAGCTTCCGCTCACACTCATTTGGAGCTGCCTTCTCTGAGAAAATCCAGCCAAGTCGTGATTGCCCGTCTTTCTGGCATCTGGCAGGTAAGTCAGCAAATCCATAGATGAGATGAAATAGCTTGGAAAGAACCAAATGGTGCTCATCAAACAAATTCTGAATATACTGTCTCTCAGCCCATCACCTGCCAGATTGTGTTAGCAACCACAGGCTTATCAGATAAAGCTTCCCCACAGTTCAATGCCAGAGTCACGCAGCTAATGGAGGAGAGACATCAGCAGCCTCCAGGGCCTACCATCCACTGAGAATTCCACATGCAAAGGGACCTTCCTTGAAACCTCAGTGATGAAGATGAAGAACAGGGTGGGGGGCTAGGTGAGGAGGATACTGATGCTAGTTTATGGAAGGCGCTGGCCTGGATTCCCATCAACAATGAACCTACCAACCAACCATTAATTTCATACCTAGTGCACCAAGCTTTCAGGAAAAGAACATCTACTTGCAAACATCTGCTTGCAATGTCCCTAGAACAGCCAGAAAAACACAAACGAGATTTCACAGCAAGAATCACAAAGCTATTTTTGTCTTAGGTGTGCATCTCATCTGATGCTACAAATCAACGTATCTGTCCAGAACTGTTAGGAGGAGGCGAAATGACAGCTGTCAAGACCAGTTCTCACCGTAAAACTAGGCCTTGAGGAATAGCTAGGGCAGTGTCAGGACCTCAAAGGGACACTAATAGAGAGCAGAAGTAAACAGGCATCAAGTCGGGTTGGTTTTGTTCTTTCCTTCAGTGCCTGGCAGGCAAGGCTATGACAGCCTCAAGGCCAACATGTCTTGGGCCAGTCATTTTCAATCCCTGGCTGAAACCCACTTCTTTTATTTATGTCTTTATTTTTTTTAATGTTAATTTATTTTTGACAGAGAGAGAGAGACAGAGCATGAGTGGGGAGAAGCAGAGAGAGAGAGAGAGAGACAGACAGAATCCGAAGCAGGCTCCGGGCTCTGAGCTGTCAGCGCAGAGCCCGACGCGGGGCTCGAACCCACAGACCGCGAGATCATGAGCTGAGCCGAAGTCGGACGCTCAACCGACTGAGCCACCCAGGCGCGCCAAAACAGACGTCTTTTAAAAACATAACTCAAGAAGATGATACTGTGATGTTTATCATTAAAATTATCATCTTCCCACAAATGCTACCCTGGATCATTAAAATCTAGGTGGGAAGGAATGGCAGGAGGGACAGAAATAACTAGATTGGGAAGCTCACAGTGATTACTCTCATATAAATGACACACTGACAGAGTCAGAGTCCTTAGCGGCTGCCATCCCAGCCCCATCACCACATTCCCTATCGGCTAAGACCCGTAAGCAATCAGGCTCAGGGAGTAAAAGCTCCAAGAGATGGTCACGGCACATATAACTTCAGCTACTGATGGGAAAAATCAAGGTTCCTTTGAACCGACTTCAGAGAACTAAGCACTCAAAACTGATATTATCATTATATAATAAAATGTACTTGCTGATTTCCATGGCATGTTTTTGTGAGGGATGGAAGAGTTATAAACCTACAGCGTCAACATACTGGCAACTATTAAAAAGATGTCCAGAAGAGCAAAAGTAATCCCCCCAAATTTTCAAGTTTCCCACTTCTTTTCCGAGGAGTATCACTTCATTCACTAAAGGATAACAACATGAATAGGAGGTAAAGAATAAAACAGAAGAAACTAAAAGTAAAGAGGCACAGTGGAGCCCCACTACTGGGATTCCGATCCTAGCTCTGCGGTACGTACATTCGCTCTGTGACCTTGGGCAAGTTACTTCACCTCTCTGGTTTCTTTATATTTAAAAGAGAGAGGACAGCCACAGACCTATGGTTCCTTTGACAGGTTAAATGAGTTATCAGTTGTAAAGCACTTAGTACAGATACAGAATGAGTGCTATAGAAATATTTACTGTGGGGTGCCTGGGTGGCTCAGTTGGTCGAGCATCTGACTTTGGGCTCAGGTCATGGCCTCATGGTTCGTGGGTTGGAGTTCCGCATCTAGCTCTGCGCCGACAGTGTGGAGCCTACTTGGGATTTCCTCTCTCCCTCCCTCTCTCTGCCCCTCCCCCACTTGCTCGCACCCACGCCCACTCTCTCTCTCAAAATACATAAATAAACTTAAAAAATATTTATTGCAATAAACAAAAATCAGTTCGTGAATATAAATTTCTGAAATACATTCAAATTAGCATATTTTTGAATCTAATTACTATAATGGAAACATGGATATATCATTTCATTTTTAGTAGGAAACTCTTCTATACAGTTTTTTTCCATGCATCAGAGATGTCTACAGACATAATATTATTTTTCGTAGATCGAGGGTTGAAAGAAGCCTAAAACTTAATGCAACCCTATGCTGTTCCAGAGAATTATTTTTAATCCCACAATATTTTGCCTCTATGACGAGGGCAAAATTGCCTTGAAGACAAAAGCCATGTGAGGCTTTCATTTTATATGCTCTGCAGGACCCCGCAAACTATCTGCCATGAAGTTGGCACTTGTCAAGTTAACTGGATTAACCCTAATTGGATTAATCTAACAGTTATGGCACTGGCCTGAAATTTAATTAAGTTTGTTAAATTCTTACTGTAAATATAGAAAACCTGGCCAATTTGGTTACACTATAATCCTTCAAATTGTTGAAAATCTTCCTTAAGTCATAAATGAACTATCACTTCACAGAAAAAAAAAGCAAATATATTTCCAAAAAAACATTCCTTCCATGGTGACTTTCTGAATCCTTTTCTAGTTTTTCAAGAACCTAAAAACTGTGGATGACAAAATAAATTCTGGACACTGATTCTTTCCAAAACACCAGGAACAAACAAATCCATCTTCCAAGTTGAAAACCTTTTCACACTTAAAAAAAATTTTTTTTAAGTTTACTTATTTATTTTGAGAGAGACAGAGATAGTGAGAGTAGGGGAGGGGCAGCAAGGTGGGGGTGGGGCACCTGGGTGGCTCAGTCAGTTAAGCTTCTGATTTCCGCTCAGGTCATGATCTCACGGTTCGTGAGTTCGAGCTGTGTCAGCTGTGCTGACAGCTCAGAGCCTGGAGCCTGCTTCAGATTCTGTGTCTCCCTCTCTCTATCTGCCTCTCCCCTTTTCATCCTCTGTTTCTCTCTAAAATAAATAAACATTTTTTTAATTAAAAAAAGAAAGAGAGAGAGAGGGAGAGAGAGAATCCCAAGCAGACTCTGCTGTCAGTGCAGAGCTTGATATGGGGCTTGAACTCATGAAACCACGAGATCGTGACCTGAGCTGAAACCAAGAGTCAGACACTTAATTGACTGAGCCACCCGGGTGCCCCGCATTTTTTTGACACCTCTCAGAGCAGAAGGCTATTTGAAAAAATGAAATCTTTGTTTCTTCTTATTTATAAATATGAAAGGGATACAAACTAACACACAAAGAATTCTAAGGAAAAAGACCACCCTCTGCAAAAATATAAGTCAAAAATGTACCCAAACATCCTTAATAAAGAAGATTCTAAATCTATATCCTTTAAAATGCAAAGATTATGGGGCACCTGGGTGGCTCAGTCAGTTAAGCGTCTGACTCGGTTTTGGATCAGGTCATGATTTCACGGGTTTGTGAGTTCAAGCCCTACTTCGAGCTCCACACTCTTACATTCTCTCTCTCTCTTCCTCTCTCTCTCTCTCTCTGCCCCTCCCCTACTCATTCGCTCTCTCAAAATAAATAAACTAAAAAAAAAAAAAAAAAAAAAACCCAGAAAAAATGCAAAGATTAAACAGCCTAACACCACACTCCATTCCACGAAAACGTACCACAGTTCAGGTGATAACACATTTGTATGATGACAGAAAACCAGCTTGACACCTGTGAAGAGGTGACACATGAACGAAATCGCGCTGTGGTGCTAAAAGTGCCTTTATCCTGGATGGGAACAAGTGGGCCACTCCTTCTGCAGACAAGCTGCAGAACAGACTCACCTACAGTGCTCTCTGGAAACCCCTCTATCATCAGCTTTGAAAAATGCACGACCACAGCCTGGCCTTGGTCAATACCTGAAAGCAGTCCTCTTTTAAGTCATATACTCTAATTTCCCCATCAGATAACCACCTCCTTCCATCCTTCCCGCTGCTCCATTACCAACAATTTGTCCAGGAGTGTCAACCCCACTCCCGCCTTCTCTTCCTTCTTTAGTGCCGATCCCACCCGCCCGGGATGAATCAAATCAACTCCTCTTTTGGACAATTCCCTCCTTAATTCCCTACGTGCCAGTGCCATTATGCGACAACCCCTTTGCACACCCACATCTTTAGATCAGTCCAGCTACCTGAATTCCTGTACTCCGCCCCCAAACTCCAGCTATGGAGCACTACGGCATTAAATTCAGAGAACGGCCGAGTAGCACTACTAAAAAGGTAATTTTAACCTTAGCTGTGTGTTCATTTTCCTTCCTGTTCCCCCAACTGCAAGTCTAAAAGTTCACCCCTTCTTCCAGCCCTCCACTCAACCCCTACCACTCTCATTTCCACAAGAAGACATCCCCGTCCGTCCACATCAGTTCTGTGATGTGTCCACACCTACACAAATGTATCTTTCAGAAACTTGCTTGATTAATTATGTTTGTTCAATTTCCTGGTTGGGATAAAAATAGCCCAGTCTTTTTCATCCAGAAAAGACTTGGCCTCAATATGGCTAGGTAGTTATATAATTAGGGAATACAGACAAGACTTGATTAAGAGACAGAAAAGTATGGTCAATCAATAAAAGTAAAAAAAAAAAGGACTTAAAAAAATTCAGTATCGATTAAAAAAAAAACTCCTAGTGAAAGCGGGATGGATGAGAATTTCTCAACTTGAGAAAATGTTATAAAAATCCTATAGCAAGCATCATAGTTAAACACCCACTTTATACCACTTCTACTGAACTCTGTGCCAAAGATCTAAGCTATGCAATGAGACAAGAAAAAATATATATGAGAATTACAAAACACACTGTTCACAGACCATATAATTGACTACAGAATCTTCAAAATATTTGAGTAAGAGTTCAGCAAAGTGGCTAATATCACATCAGTTGACAAAAAACTCGATTTACTTCATACACACCTAGAACAAACAGAACATGTAAATGGAGTCTTTAAAAGTTCCAAGAGCAAGAAAACATAAAATAAGTATCTAAGAATCAAAGTGACCAAAGACATATGAGGCTTTATGAAGAGAATTATAAAACCTGATTGATATACATTAAAGGGAAACAAAATAAATGGAGAGAGAGACCATTTGTATGGATAGGAAAGGTCAATATTTTAAAGATGAAAACTGTTCCCAAGTTGACCCATAAATTCAATGTCATTCTAATTGTCAACAGTATAGTTCATAGACCTTGACAACCTGATTCTTAAATCCATATCAAAATGCAAAGTACCCAGAATAGTTAAGAACGTGTTAAAAATGAAAAGATAAAGAAAGGACTTATTATAAAACCATAGTTAAGACAATGTGACAATGGCAAAGAATCGGAACAGCCTTGGAAGGACAAAATAAAACCCATAAGTATATGGAAACTTGAAATATACCAGAGCTGAAGTATCAATAATTGGGGAAAAGGTGAACAGCAATAAATCATTAATACGGGAAAAAAAATAAACTTTAAAACAAATTCCAGGTGAATTAAATGAGTAATTGTGATAAGCAACACATAGAAACTTCAAAAAAAAAAAAAGACACAGGAGAAAATTTCATGAATTCAAGGATAAAAGGAATTTCTTAGATAAAAGAACACAAACCATAAAAAGGCTGAGAATCCTGACTTATTCAAAGTGCAAAAGTCTATACATCAAAAGATACCATGTTAAAAGACAAGCCAGAAACTGAGAGAAAACAGTCAAAATATGGAAGAAAAAATGTTTATATCCACAGCATGAAATAAACCAAGGAAAACAACCCAATGGTAAATGGACAAAGAATATAAATGGGAAACTCACAGAAGGGACCCAACATCAAATAAATATACAGAAAGATGTGTGAAGTCACTAAGAGTCAGGAAAATGTAAATTTAAAACTTCAAGATAACTTTATTATACCCCTTCAGATTGGCAAAATAATTAAAAGTCTGGTAATAGAAACTTTGGGCAAAGATGTGAAGAATCAGGAATTCTTTCTTATTCACCATAAATGGGGGAGTAATTAGCATAACCATTCAGGACAACAACTTGTGAACAGCTAGAAAAGCTGAAAACTCACAAGCTCAAATTTAGTAATTCCTGCACTGGGCTTATGCCCTAGAGAATCTCTCTACCTGTGCCCAAGGAAACGTGAAGGATGTTCACTGGAACGGTGTCTCAAGAAGAAAAAAGGAAAACACTTGAAAACAACATAAATACACAAAGACAGGCGAATGGATGAATAAACTGTGATATATATGCAATGTGCTTACAATGCAGAAATACCACACAATGACAAATCAGTGAGGTGGAATATCGGGACCCATCTGGAAAAATCTCCCAACAATATTAAAGAGAAGGGGCGCCTGGGTGGCTCAGTCGGTTAAACGTCCGACTTCAGCTCAGGTCACCATCTCGCGGTCCGTGGGTTCGAGCCCCGCGTCGGGCTCTGGGCTGACAGCTAGGAGCCTGGAGCCTGCTTCGGATTCTGTGTCTCCCTCTCTCTGTCTGCCCCTCCCCTGCTTGTCCTCTGTCTCTCTCACTCTCCAAAATAAATAAACATTAAAATAACGGATTTTCAACTTGGAAAAAAAGACTAGTTGGTACAGAGCAGCTACAGCACAACACAACATGGCTTCACTCCACACTCTGCTCTGAAAGAGTTTGTCTGGATTCACATCATAAGCAACTCAAACAGTTTCTATTTTTTTAATGTTTATTTATGAGAGAGAGAAGGAGACAGAGCACGAGCGGGAGAGGGGCAGAGAAAGAGAGAGAGAGAGAAATCTGAAGCAGGCGCTAGGCTCCGAGCTGTCAGCACAGAGCCCAACACGGGGCTCGAACTCACGAGCCTTGAGATCACGACCTGAGCCAGAGTCGAACGCTTAATGGATCGAGCCACCCAAGCGCCCCTCAAACAGTTTAAAACAAAAAGACGGTAATGAAGAACTTGCAAAAATACTGGTTTGTATCATGTGACAAAAGACCAATACCCAGAATAAAGTTTCAAAAGCAAAAAACAGTACGTGTAATAATTCCAAAGACAAACAGGCCAAAAAACAAACGAACAAAAACCACAAGTGGCCATAAAGGTGCCTAACTTCAGCATCAATTAAAACAAATAAATAGGGGCGCCTGGGTGGCTCAGTCGGTTAAACGTCCGACTTCAGCTCAGGTCACCATCTCGCAGTCTGTGAGTTCGAGCCCCGCGTCGGGCTCTGGGCTGATGGCTCAGAGCCTGGAGCCTGCTTCCGATTCTGTGTCTCCCTCTCTCTCTGCCCCTCCCCCGTTCATGCTCTGTCTCTCCCTGTCTCAAAAATAAATAAAACGTTAAAAAAAAAATTTTTTTTAAATAAATAAAAAAATAAAGAGAAAAAGCACATTACAAAAGAATACAAAAAATATCACATCATTTTATCATGTTTTAAAACATGCAAAATGCCATATATTGCTAATGTATGGATACGTAAGGAAAACATGCATGTGAATGATAAACATCAAATTTAGGAGAAGGGCTTCCTCTGCGAAGGCAGGAGGGAACGTTATCTGGCAGGAGTGCATGGTAAATTTCAACCGTAGCTGTGAATCATTTTCTTAATCTGGGGAGTGGGTACATGAGTGTTTGTTAGAACAGTCTTGACACTATTTTGTATGCTTAAAATATTTCATTACTTTTTAAAATCTTTGAAAAAAATGGACAAATCTGAAGGTAAAATATGTTAAGTGGGGACTACAGTAACCAGTGAAGATTTCACTAAAAATAAAACCTGGATCTTAAAAATGAATACATAGAAGTTGCCCAGACTGACAGGAAGGAAGACATACTCTAGATCAGACCAAGGCTAACTATTTATCTTTTACGCTACAAAACAGAATCAGATTCAAACCTGTGTAAACATCTCCGCAATAGCAGAATCGGGTGGAAAAGATGTTTAATTATCCCTCACTGGATTTTTTTTGTAACGTTTATTTACTCTTGAGACACAGAGTGTGAGCTAGGGAGGGGCAGAGAGAGAAAGAGACACAGAATCCAAAGCAGGCTCCAGGCTCCAAGCTGTCAGCACAGAGCCTGATGCGGGGCTCAAACTCACAAACTATGAGATCATGACCTGAGCCGAAGTCAGACACTCAACCAACTGAGCCACCCAGGTGCCCCCTCACTGAATTTTAACCAAAGTGGTTCATAAGTTTCCTTAAGACTGACTGCCATAAAAAAGGTTGAGCAGAGTGCCTGGGGGGGGCTCAGTCAGTTACGTGTCTGACTCCTGATTTCAGCTCAGGTCATGATCTCACGGCTTATGAGATCGAGTCCCACATCAGGCTCTGAGCTGACAGCATGGAGACTGCTTGGGAGTCTCTCTCTCTCTCTCTCTCTCTCTCTCTCTCTCACTGCCCCCTCTCTCTCTCTCTTTCTCTCTTCCCCTCCCCACCCTCTGCCCCTCCCCTGCTTGCACTTATGCTCACTCTCTCTCTCTCTCAAAATAAATAATAAAAATAAACATTGAAGAAAAAAAAAGGATGAGCTCTTAAACAGTCAAGTGATCATAAAAAGGCTTGAAATTGTTCTATGAAATACTATCGATGCAGCTTTGCCTGTCAATCAAAAGTAAGTCCTTCACAATGCAATTAGCCAGTTTTCCCTTTTTTCAACCCAAGGATATCTTCTGCCCTCCAACTCATACCATTTGCCGTTGTGGTAGTTTTAGCTTGGTCACATCATCTATGGTCTAATCTGGAACAGAGGTCTCCTCCATCCTTTCACTCAACGCTAAAGGGTCTTCTCCCACTAAGATGCAGGAATGAAATTATAGGGACACCACTCAAGTTTAGACAGTTGAGTCCCAGGGTCAAATTATGAGAATATGGATTAAATGACTACTAAATTGACTTAAGTCACCCAGGCACACCAGGTAAAATCTTTTAAAATACTAAAAAGAGCAAATAATCCTTAAACAGAAAGCAGGAGTTCATTTGTAAGTCTAGAATTGGCTCAGTCGGCGAAGCGTCCAACTTCGGCTCAGGTCATGATCACACGGTTCGTGGTTCGAGCCCCACATCGGGCTCTGTGCTGACAGCTTGGAGCCTGGAGCCTGCGTCGGATTCTGTGTCTCCTTCTCATAGACTTCCAATAGAAGTCTAGATATAACCACTGAATTTTAAATTAATTTTTATAAATAAAACCTGAAAAGTTTATTTTTGTTAATTATTAACTCATTAATTAAGAAAGAATCAAAAATATGAATTTCTTTGTTTTTAAAGCCGAAAGATTTTTCTCCATGTAGACAAATCCTAGCAGCCAAATCACAAACATCCTACCCTGGATAACCACATACAATGGTTTCAGTAAAAGACGGTTGAATTAGAGAGAAGGCTTTAGTTCTAATCTAGCTAAACTACCTATTAGAACTTCGTGGAAAGTCTAATAACACACATGAAAATGTTTTGAAAGGCACAAAGCATATCTTAAATAAATAAAGAGGCAATATTGTTAGTATTATAAAGCCAGGTAAGTACGCCTCTATATGTAAACTATTCTATGCAGGTCACCCAACTCAAGAAACGTTTTTGTGGGGTTTTTTTCCTTGTTTCAATATATCTATTTAATATGGTTGAAATACCAGTAAAGAGGTGCCTGGGTGGCTCAGTCTGTTAAACATCCAACTTCGACTCAGGTCATGATCTCACGGTTTGTGGGTTCAAGCCCCACATCAGGCTCTATGCTGACAGCTCAGACTCTGGAGCCCGCTTAGGATTCTGTGTCGCCGTCTCTCTCTGCCCCTCCCCTGCTCATGCTCTGTCTCTCAAAAATAAGTAAACATTAAAAAAATAAATAGGGGCACCTGGGTGGCTCGGTCAGTTAAGCGTCCAACTTCAGCTCAGATCATGATCTCACAGTCTGTGAGTTCGAGCCCCACGTCGAGCTCTGTGCTGACAGCTCAGAGCCTGAAGCCTGCTTCAGATTCTGTGTCTCCCTCTCTCTCTGCCCCTCCCCTGCTCATACTCTGTCTCTCTCTGTCTCAAAAATAAATAAAAACACTAAAGAAAAAAAAATTTTTAATAAATAATGCCAGTAAAAATAATGTTATTAGAACATTAGTAGCCTACCAAAAGTCCATGTCAGTAAGTATTCTTAAGCCGTAATATATTCAGTTGTTCCTTAAGCTGACATTTATTTGACACTTGTAATTAATGATTTCTTAGCTTATCAAGACCTTTGCATTATGAAAAAAAGAAAGCACTTCTATGGTGCCTTTGAAAAAAGGTGATTCTTGAGATTGGAAAAGAAATGAACAGATCCCTTTCAGTATCCAAGGATTTCCACAACCTGCCAGACAAGTGGGAACTATTAAATAATGAGGTATTTGGGGTGCCTGGGTGGCTCAGTCGGTTAAGCGGCCGACTTCGACTCAGGTCACGATCTCGCGGTCCGTGAGTTCGAGCCCGCGTCGGGCTCTGTGCTGACCGCTCAGAGCCTGGAGCCTGTTTCCGATTCTGTGTCTCCCTCTCTCTGACCCTCCCCTGTTCATGCTCTGTCTCTCCCTGTCTCAAAAATAAATACAACATTAAAAGAAAAAATTTAATAATGAGGTATTTGAAGACTAAAATTATGAAGGACTTTTCCTAAAGAACTGTCTTATTTCCTCATTAATATTCACTACTCAGTAATTATTAAGCAGCACAGTTAATATTTACTGACGGCTCGTGACTTCCTGGGTCTTATGCTAAGCCCTTCACAGAGCCTAATTCATTGATTCCTCCAATCTATACGACAAGGTGGGCAATACTGGGTCTCTCACAGGTGAGGAAACCACTATGAAGAGGTCAAATGGCTAACCCAAGGTTATGCGATGACTAATAGTAGACTTGCACCAGAAGGTAGGTCCCATTTGGTGCCAAATCTGGTATTTTTAAGCACTTATTCAGGATTGCCTCAATATATGGATTTGTGTGTGCAAAAGACAGGAGAGTACATTCGAATTACGGAGAGAAAACACTAAAGGAAACCAATGAGAGAGATTTCAATCCCAATACTGGCTCTTCTAAGTGCCGCAATGTTGGGTGATTTCATGTTTATTTCAAGTTCAATTAATTTGAATAACTGAGGTTTTTAATTGATTCTCCTGTAGTTTCCGAAATTTATACAGTGAGCAAGTTCAAATTCTGTAGTAATAACACACATATCGGAAAAATAACAAGAAAATATACCTACGTGCATGAACCTAACAGCTTGAGTAATGGCTTAAGAGTTCAAAGAGTTTGGGGCACTTGGGTGGCTCAGTTGGTTAAACGTCTGCCTCCTGGTTTCGGCTCAGGTCATGATCTCATGGTGAGATCAAGTCCCACATCGAGGTCTGTGCTGGTGGCATGGAGTCCGCTTAGGATTCTCTCTCTCCCTCTCTCTCTGCCCTTCCCTTGCTCACGTTCTCTCTCTCTCCTCTAAATAAATAAATAAGCTTTTAAAAAAAGTTCAAAGAGCCAGGGTAAACGTTAAAATATCTATTCACAGTTCAGATTCAGTAAACGCTTCCTGACCACAGGAAAGGTACGAGGCTCTAGGTGAGGCCCTTGTGCAAACATCACCTCATTATGTGACTGCCGAGAAGAGCCCCACTTTCCCCAGGAAGAAATTGGGGTTCAGAGGATTCTCAAGGGAGCAGGGTTCCCCGCTCTTCCCACCAGTCCTCTGCCGCCTCTCATTGTATCAAGGAAAGCGTCAAACGGGGACAACTGTGACATCTGCAAACCAGGAGCTAACACCAATCCAGACTCCCGGTTCTTAGACCCAAGGGGCAAAGATGCCTTGTCAGCCTTCTCTCCAGCAACAGCTTGATTCTGGGGGCCCTGCTCTCTCCCTACATCAACCCGGAAGATGAGTGCAGGCCTGCCTCTGGGCCAGGGGATGGGGTCTGCATCAGTGATCAGTACTGATCTCCTTAACTCTCTGACCTCAGCACCTGCCCGCCTAATGCCATGGGCCCTGCCGGTACCTTTCTAGCTCAGCCAGCCACCCCTTACCCCCCCCCCACCCCAAACTTGCCATCAGCATTTGATGCTTCCAGAGGTACCTCTCCTGTGCAAGAATCTCAGGACTAGACGGTTAGCACTACAGTGCCATGTCTCATTCACAGACAGTACACAGTGGGGTTCCATAAAGTACTTCGGAATAATCAATTCATTAATGACCTTGATTTTGTGCCTGAAAGAACTGCAATCGTCACCACAGAATCTCTTTTCTTCTCTGGATTTCTTTTTAATTTTTTTAATGTTTATTTTTGAGACAGAGAGAGACAGAGCATGAACGGGGGAGGGGCAGAGAGAGAGAGGGAGACCCAGAATCCGAAGTAGGCTCCAGGCTCTGAGCTGTCAGCACAGACCCCAAGGCAGGGCCCAAACTCATGAACAGCGAGATCATGGCCTGAGCAGAAGTCAGACACTCAACCGACTGAGCCACCCAGGCACCCTCTTCTCTGGATTTCTATTCCAGGTCCTAGCCAGCCCTGCCAGGGTGTCTAGGATAAGAAAAGGAAACCAGTGAATGCCAAAGAACTATGAAATCATATCTGTATTCTGCCAGCAACTACATCAAGGTCAAGAGAAGAAGAAATTAAATGCATTTATGCAAAGGAAATGCTGGGGAATGCAGAAGAAAGACATTTCCAAGCAGAATTTCTTTTCAAGGGCTCAATCAATGGCAAGTGCTCAAAGACATCAAAAGGATCCTGCTTCCTCAAAGTTTTGAGGAAAAAAGGAGAAGTTAAAGATGGAACAGCAGTTGTGAGGCGACGTTTGACTCAAGAGAAAGACAACGTCCCCTTCATTCGAGTTTTTTGTTAAACTACTAGAAACGCAGTGAGGAAGAACATGACAGAGATGTCACAAATATATCCGTCTTGAATTTGGTCAAAGTCCTGATGCCTCGAATTTTGTTGTAGAGTTTTATAACAACTTTGTGCCTCTTTGTAAGGACTTCTCAGTTTGACACCAGTAGAAAATGTGCATATCATTTCCACAAAGTTCTCAGAGTTTTTAAAAAGAAATGAGTTATATAAAAATGAGATCCAAATTCATCTATAATTTACAACCACACCTTCCCCAGAATGCAATACTGAACCTCTAGTGCCAGAGGGAGTAAGGGTACTGATCTTTGGGGGGGGGGGGGGGGGGAGCAATGAATTCCCCTTAAATAAATCATTTTAATATGTCACAGTGATGATGTGAACCAGTTAGAAGCGTCTCAAAACCATTCAAGATCTTTTTCAAAGGCAGAAAAAGGTCATTTTCAGAGAAGCTCCAAACAGGCGTCATGGTATCCACAGCATTTGGATTTGAGAGGGTACTTAACGGTCATGTCTGCTTTACCATTATGTTTGGGTTCTAAATAACATAGAATAAATTAACGACATATCATATCTAGAATACTGTTACAGGTAATGCATTATCACTGGCTAGTTGGTTATTCCTAATTTGAAGAAGCACATTTAAGTGGAGTAAAACAAAAATCAAAAAAATTGGCTTTTAGTAAGTTATGTTTACAAGTCTCATGTCTCTGGTTCTTGGGAGGTGAAATTACTGCCCTCTGGCCTCTTCGCTTTGTTAGATTTTAAAACGATTAACGTCTCCCATGAGCTTTTGACCCCCATGTAAAAGCACTGTCCAAAGGCTAATTAACCAGCCTAGTAGTCAAATGCATGTTTCTGTTATCGTTTCCGTTATGTAACGGAGTTCGCAGAATTTGAGATTACTAACTAAACTCACCAAACACCATCTGAAATGACAGGCGTGGGATCACGGAGCATGGGTCAAGTCTTGGCTCTGCCCCTCAGGGCCACCAGGTCTTAGATACATCACCCAAATCCTACGAGTCTTGTCTCCCTCCCCACACTGAATATTTTCTAGAAACTTCTGTTCTGCCTATCTCACTGTGGGTGTTGGGATGAGACCATGAAAGAAATTCAAAAATGTATTCAAAGACATGGGCCTTACATATGCAAAACCCACCTCGTCTCCCTGAAGAGATGTGACCCAACAATATGGAAAATATTATTCAGCAAGTAACAGTAACAACAGCAACAACAAAAGAAAACTATCACCTACCTTTTCCTCTGCCCTATAAAACATTTCCATCAATCAATTGCTCTTTGAAGTAAGTTAGTTGAGAGTTTTTCACATAAAACATATTTGTCAGCAAGAATAATAAATGCTCTGGGGCGCCTGGGTGGCTCAGTCAGTTGAGTGTCTTTGACTCAAGTCATGATCTCCGATATGTGGGTTCAAGCCCCACGACAGGCTTTGAGCTGGTAGCGTGGAGCCTGCTTCAGATTCTCTGTCTCCCTCTCTCTCTGCCCCTTCCCCTCTCCCTCTCTCTCAAAAATAAACCAACATTAAAAAAAAAAAGAATAATAAATGCTCACTGCCTTTATCATTAAATCAAAAAGTTGCTAAAAAAGTTTTTTCATCAATTAGGGAGAGAAACCATTTGGATACAGACAGGTCTGCCTGGTTTGATGCTGCTGCTCTTTTCTGTCATCTGGCCTCAATCAGAACTCAAACTCAGCCACACAGGCCACCCTACAGCCAAAGAAATGTTTTGTAGCCGACAACTCAGTTTTCTTGCCAAGACAAGTTTTGTCTGATAAAACCTAAGGTGGTCAAGATTCAATGAAATCCCTATCAATATTCCAATAATAGTCTTTGCAGAAACAGAAAAACATCCAAAAATTCGGAATCTCACCGGCCCCCTTGAGATCATTTCAGGACGAGCTTGCAAAAGGAAGAATGAAGTTGGAGGCCCCACACTTCCTGATTTCAAAACCTACTACAAATGCAGGAGTAACCAAGATGGTGAGGGACTGGCCTCAAGACCAGCGAAACAGAGCGGAGTCCAGAAGATAACCTTTGCCCATACGGCCAAACAATTATCCACAAGAATGCCAAGACCACATCACGGGAAAAGGACAACAGATGGTGTCGGAAAACCTGGACAGCCCCATGCAGAAGAAGGAAGCAGGCCCCCGCCTTACACTGTATACAAAATTAACTGAAAATGGATTAAAGACCGAAACTTAAGACCTAAAACTAAAAAAATCTCCTAGAAGAAAACAGGAGGAAAGCTTAAGGACATAGTATTTAGCCATGATTTCTTGGATAGAATACCAGAAGCACAGGCAGCCAAAGGGGGGATAAACAGATAAAAGGGACTATATCAGACTTTAAAACTTCTCCACACCAAAGGAATCAATCGGGACACCTGGGTGGCTCAGTCGGTTAAGTGTCCAACTTCGGCTCAAGTCATGATCTCATTGTTCGTGAATTTGAGCCCCAAGTTGGGCTCTGTACTGACAGCTCAGAGCCTGGAGCCTGCTTCAGATTCTCTGCTTTGGACTCTGTGTCTCCCTCTCTCTCTCTGCCCTTCCTCCCATTGGTGCGCAATCTCTCTCAAAAACAAACAAACATTAAAAAAAAAAAATCAACAGACTGTGGAGACAACCTCTGTCATGGGATAAGATATTTGCAAATCATGTATCATTTAAGAGGATAATATCTAGAATATATAAGTAGCTTACACATCTCAACATAAAAAAATAATAATAATCCGATTTAAAATTTAAGGAAGGCACTTGTTACATTTACCTGATGAATCACAAAATTCTACTCCTGAAACCATTACACACTGTAGGCAAACTAGCTCAGATTTAAATAAACTTTGAAAAAATAAAACTAAACAAACATTTAAAAATACAAATAAAATTTTAAAATAGGCCAAGGACTTGAGTAGACAATTCTCCAAAGAAGATATACAAATGGTCAACAAGGATATGAAAAGATGCTCAACACCACTAATCACAAGAGAAAGCAAATCAAGACCACGAAGAAATACCACCTCACATGCATCAGGATGGGCCCTATCAGAAGAATTGAAAATAACAAGTGTTGGTGAGGATATGAGGAAGTTGGAACCCTGTGGACCGCTGGTGGGAATGTAAAACGGTGCCGCCATTATGGAAAAATGGCATGGAGGGTCCTCAGTGAATTAAAAATAGAATTACCATATGATTCAGCAATTCCACTTCTAAGGAACTAACCAAAAAAAATTTCAAAGCAGGATCTTGAAAAGATATTTGCACACCTACATCCACTGTAGTATATTATTCACTATACAAGTATGGAAGCAACCCAAATATCCATCAACAAATAAACAGAATGTGGTTTATACATACAATGGAATATCATGTGGCCTCAAAAAAGAAGGAAATCCTGGCACATGCTACATTTAGGGAGGCCCTGCAGACATTATGCTAAGCAAAATAAGCCAGTCTCAAAAGGGCAAATACTACATTATTCCACCCATAGGAAGTCTCTAATGTCATTAAAATCATAGCCACAGAAAGTATAAAGGTGGTTTCCACGAGCTGGGGGGAAGAGAAAATAAAGAATTAGGGCTTTCATGGTTACTGAGTTTCAGTTTTGCAAGATGAAGACGTTCTAGAGATGTGTCTGCACAACAGTGTGAATATACTGAACACGAATGAACTGGACACTTAAAAATGGTGATGATGGAGGGGTGCCTGGGGGGGCTCAGTCAGTTAAGCATCAGACTTCGGCTCAGGTCATGATCTCACGGTCTGTGGGTTCGAGCTCCGCATCAGGCTCTGTACTGGCAGCTCGGAGCCTGGAGCCTGCTTCGGATTCTGTGTCTCCCTCTCTCTCTGCCCCTTCCCTGCTCATGCTCTGTCTCTCTCAAGAATAAATAGACATTTTTTATAAAAATTGGTGAAGATGGAAATTTTAATCCTATGTGTTTACGACCGTAATTTAAAAAAAAGACATAAGACAAAAATCCTGTTAAAAAAAAATCTAAGGAACTTAATAATATTGAGTTTACTCAACCAGACTGCAATGTTGGACTCCCCAAATAAAGTCACGTAAGAATCCATTCTAAATAACATAATGATGACTGCTAACATTTAGTGAACATAGACGCCAGGCTCAGGGCTAAGAGCTTTACATGTATCTTCTCGGTTAACAATCCCAACAGTTAGATCAGAACGATTATGTCCAATTTATACACATATCGAGGCTGAGACAGGTCACACTCTGGTAAGGGCTGCAGGACTCCCAGCCTGTGCCACTGAGTAGGATGCTGCATGTTGTATGATCTAGTACCTTCTCTGGTTAAACACTTAACCTGCGCCACAGAGTGAAACTCACCACAGATGCCATCTTTTCCTAATTAAACAGAAATAAATAGCCGACCAGCAATTGTGGGCTTGAGAAATTGCCGGAATAGAGGGGGCCCGTGTCAATTTCCCTTTTTATCATAGAGCCTCCCAGAGTTGCCCCAGCTGAGGAGTCCCTCACTCGGCTCCCTTCTTTTTGACCTACATTTATAAATAAATGCTAGCAAACACCCTTTGGGGAAACCTATTTACAGCTGAAGCATGCTCATTCCCCAACCGTGCACAGCAAAATTGCAGCAGGCATATATTATTACATTCCTTCACTGAGAACAGTCCGTGAGACCAGATCGCTATCAGTTTTCTCATCTCAAACTAGCTGCTCAAGGCCTAAGGACTGAGAGACACAGCTAAGGCTGCTGGCTGGGTGACATGGCTTTACTGATCAGTGCAAAGAGAAGAAGAAGTTACATCCAAGTATGAAAGGAGATTGTTTACAAGTATGCATAACACTACGGAGCAAAGGGCTTGAAGATTTTTTGTGGACATAACAGAAAAGCAAACTGCAACTAAAAAACCAAGTAGGAGCAATCCCTGCTCTGGGGAGGACCCTCTAGGTCTGGGGAGGACCTGCTGTTCCTAAAACAATCCCTGTCTATTGGTCCACAGATGATTGTGCCTTTCTGCCACCTGCCTTTGCCAAGAGAGCACTGTCACAGTTGCAGTCTCTATCCTATCCCTACCACTCCATTCCTCCTATATCGCCGACTGGAATTCAGGCTCCCACTGATTTTCCTTTGCAAACTTAGCAAGGAGTCAGGCTTCCTTAGGCGAGGCGGCAGTGAGCTCCGCCTCTGGCTGTTGGAAGTGGCAGAAAGCGGGTCTCCTTTCCTCGGGTTCCCTTCACCAGCCAGCACAGACCACAGCCAAAGTGCTGCATTGGAACGAGGCTCAGCCACGGTGTGGGCTGCGTCCTCTGCAGCCTATTAGCACTGCCGCTGTTTGACAAAAATACATCCAGATGCTGAAAACTTAACTGCAGGCTTCGGTGATACAACCACAGGGAGAAGCAAATGATTACTGTTTTTAAAGGCTTTCTCTAGTTTCGACAGTAAATCAAGACAATGGGATTTCTGGGGAAGTATGGGGAAGGGCAGCCCATACTTTTCAGGCACGGTGATGTGCCCTGTTAAACAACTAGATTTATGTGTTTCTGTCCTTCTGTTAGAAGGGATGCCCAGAATCGTCACCCAGAAAACGCCTTTCGATCTTGGTAAATCCCAAGTGGGAA
The DNA here is from genome assembly GCF_018350195.1 of Panthera tigris. NCBI lineage: Eukaryota > Metazoa > Chordata > Mammalia > Carnivora > Felidae > Panthera > Panthera tigris. The sequence goes on from NC_056670.1 coordinate 11,503,306, forward strand.
AAAGAGACAAACAGAAGTCAAAGCACCGGACCAAAAATTCAGGATCATGGACACATTAAAAGTCAAAAAAAAGTTTAAGCAACTTCAATATCCAGATTCACGTGTTCAGTTTGATCCACTTAAGCTAAAACCAGATGCCACCGCAAGGGCTTGGGCGGTTGAATCCAGACTTCTCATCGCTATCCTAAGGATCTGAAAGGACCACATATTTGTTCTCGCATATGCAACCGTAGATTATAAAAGAGGCGAACATAACCACAATGCTTGCATTAAAATAGCTCCAAATGGACTATCTGTACTAATGGGAAGAGTTTGCCACAGGCAGTAATTATGTCTGGAAATTGCACACAGAGAAAGAGACGGACAGAGAGAAAAGGGTCTTCCTAGTTCCCAACTCCAAAGCCCTGCAGGACAAGACCTCCTCTCATGAATCACGATGCATCGTCTACCCAAAGAGGGCTTTACATTTCTTGGGGTGCTGGGTAACAGCTCCCGGGTTGCAGACCCAGGAGGTCCTGGAGCCCCGGCCCTCAGACCCCTGACCCAAGGACCCAAGGACCCAGAGACAGATTGCGGCAATACGATCCCGGCAATACAACAGCCCCTTCACCAGGCCCCAAAGGGAACACGTTCTGTGGTTTTCCGAGCCACGTTCTGTGGTTTACTTCAGGTAAACGGAAGGCTGGCCGGTAGAACTGCCAGAAACCGTGCTGCGTTCCAACTATGGTAAACAGACGGCAGCAGAAGAAGCAAACGCTTATGCTTCTTTGGTTTTCTGTAGCCTTGGAGCCACGTGGTAACCACACGAGTCTCATGGCCCCCAGAGAAACCAATCCTGACAACTGCCTGGGAACTTCCACTCGCTTTCTCCTGACCACACGCAGCCACGTGCCATCACTGACCTTCCCAACCAGACCAGGAGGCTCCAGAGGGAGGGCATCCGTCTTCTCCGCCGTTGTATCCCCCCCCCCCCGCCCCTAGTATGGGCCTGGAGGTCTGCCGTGAGTTATAGGACCAACAGCATGAAGACAGAGAGGGACTGAGACCCCTGTTCTAAAGCCAAAGGTGAAGGGGCTGGTGACGGGGCATCTGTGGATTTCCTTGTTCCGGAAAGGCAAGGAGTTCTGCTTTAGGCCGAGGGGGCATTTCTTAGTCTGCTTGGGGCTGCTACACTGAAGTGCCACAGACTGAGTGGCTTGTGGACGGCAGGCATTTGTCCCTCACAGCTGTAGAGGTTGCCGTCTGAGGTCAGGGGCACAGCAGAGTAGGGTTCTGGTGAAAATGAATACCTCTGGCAGGAGGCAGACTGCTGACTTCTCACTCTGTCCTCACATGGCAGGGAGCACGGTGAGCCCTCTGGGGGCTCTTCTCAGGGCACGCATCCCCTTCGGGAGGGCTCCGCCCTCACGACCTGATCACCTCCCAAAGACCCCACCTCCTAACCCCATCAGCTTAGGAATAAGGCTTCCATCTATGAATTTTGAGGACACAAACATCCAGCCTGTGACTGAGCACAACACCTAACTAAAGTAAATTTGAAAAGACGTGCCCAAATCTAAATATGTCATGCTAATTGTACCTACAGAACAGTGATGCTTGGGACTGGTTTTTGTTTTTGTTTTTGTTTTATACAAAGACAGGAAAGAGAGCCTTCAACTCAACTGAAAAAGAAACTGGCCCTGCTTTCAGGGAGACTGTGGGAGGCTCCACACACTTTTAATAAAAAAAATATAAATAAACAGTGAACATCCCAGATCATTGGGGTTTTTTGTTTATGTATTTATTTTGGGAGAGAGCGAGCAGGGGAAGGGCTGAGACAGAGAATCCCAAGGATGCTCTGAGCTGTCAGCACAGAGCCCTATGTGGGGCTTGATTGCACAAACCGTGAAATCGTGACCTGAGCCGAAATCAGGAGTCGGATGCTTAAATGACTGAGCCACCCAGGCGCCCCATCTCCCAGATCATTTATGGACTACCACCTACCCCAAATGGCACTTCAGCGATAGTTGGAGTCAATCACGACCGAACTTTTAAATATGAGCACACTATGTATTATTTTTGTCAAAGGCGATCTATTCTGCCAAGAACTTGTAAGTCATACAATTACATCTATTATTTAACAGAAAACAAATTACGTAAGCCTCTGAAAAAAACACACTCTTGATGAAATTAATGGTTCCTGGAAAGTCGTTCTTTTCTTGTAAATTATATTCCATAACCTGAGAAAACTTGCATCATCTAGAGCAGAGAAAGCTTAGTCAGCATTTTCTCATCTCATCATCGGGAGAAAGGGCAGGAGCCACGTGTCCTCCCAAGACGGCAGTGAGAGAATTCATTCTTCAGTCTCCCCCTCACTCTGGCCCCCTCCCCGGCTCTGCACCCACCATCCTTCTCCACAGCCCTCCTGAGGCTTGGGAAATAAGCTCTTCTGGGGGAGGCAGGGTGCCCCCAGAGGCCCCACGGGCTGTGCCAGCCCAGTCTGCCGCAGTGACCCTGATGTTCTGCCACTTTGGTTCCCAGCACACCCCCTGTTGATTAGGCATCAACACCAGCACAGGTAACTCCCAGAAGGGTACAGGGACACAGGCGGCTTCCTAAAGCAACAAATTACGTGGGAAGGATTGGTCATGAAGCCCAGTCAATTCACTATAAGATCTTATAGTGTTTGGAACCTCCTTCTCTTAAGTAAATGGGATTAGAGAGTTCTAACCATGGACTTTCCCAGAAAAGCAACAGGCAACACGAAGCTGGGTCTTCAGTCATCAGAGGACCTCAAAGGGATCATGGAGAATCTAATGAGTACCAGCTGCCCTCATTTGCAGAGGAAAACCCTCCCTCCTCTTCCACCTCTGTCCCATGTCACTGGCATTTTAGCCAAGGGGAGTCTCTAAATGGAACAAAGGACGAGACCACACTGTATCCACATTTGGGAAGCCCATCCCTGTCTTTCTCCGTTAGCCTAAATTTTAACTAACATTTGACTTTCCTTCTAAGGTGACTTTAGAAGAGTCCCCAAAACTCATGTCTAGGTATGCTCCTTAACTTTCCTATCTGGAAATTCTCTCCTTCTCCTAACGTGAATATGCCATACTAACATTTAAATACACTTTCCTTGGGGCGCCTGGGTGGCTCAGTCGGTTGAGCGTCCGACTTCAGCTCAGGTCACGATCTCACGGTTCGTGAGTTCGAGCCCCGCGTCGGGCTCTGGGCTGATGGCTCAGAGCCCGGAGCCTGCTTCCGATCCTGTGTCTCCCTCTCTCTCTCTCTGACCCTCCCCCATTCATGCTCTGTCTCTCTCTGTCTCAAAAATAAATAAACATTAAAAAAAAAAATTTAAAAAAAATAAAAATAAAATAAAAATAAATAAATAAATAAATACACTTTCCTTCATTAGGTACTTGGTGGTTTCTACACCCTCATCTTTCCTAAAACTGCCATCAAAGGTCACGGGTGGCCCCCTAACTGGCGGATCCACTGGGAGTTGTCACCCCCACAGTGATCCTGCCGGTCACTACCACTGCCTCCTTCACACACAGGGCAAATTCCACCTTCTCCTCAATTCTTCTCTCCTGTTCCTGGCTCTCGTCCTCCAACTGACCTTTCTCAAGTCCCTTCCCAGGGTCTTTACCCTCCACCAAACTTTTTACCAGGGCTGGCTCTAGGATTCCACTATCAAATATACAGATGGATGCCACGGAGGTCCCGCGTGCAAAGGGTTACAAAACTGGGGATGATACGCTTTTGAAAAAGACAGGGATTAGTGGAGCCTTATAACTTCATTCGAATCTGCAACTCCCACACCACCGACATGTGATATAGTGGTTGATCCAGAAGGACCAGAGTCAGGATCTTGGCAGCGAAGAGCGGTGCCTTGCCACCAGCAAAGCGAGAGCCCGGTAAAGGGAATGGCGGTCCGGCTGTCCCGCTAATGTTTTCACATATCGCACCATGCCAGAGTTATCCGTTTTCCTGGCTGTTCCCTCAGAAAAGTGGCATATCCTAAAATATAAATATGAGGTTATTCATTACAAGTTCTGTCGTATTCAGGTCCCTACCTAGAACACCTTGATGGAATCTCGCTATATTTAGAAATCAACCTACACCCCTTACACTGGTCCGCAATGCCTACATGTCTGGTCCCTGCCTACCTTTCAAATCTTTCTGGCTTCTGTGAGGGTCCCTCGATCCCGCCAGGATCCAAACTCCAAATCCAGAACCAATCACGTTGTGTATGTTCACACGGCAGAATAGCACAGTTCCAGTCACTGGAGAATATATGTGTGATGGCACGGGATACCATTTTTATAAAATTCAGAAGCAAGCAAATCTAAAAATATGTTATTTAGGAGCATGTTGTGAATCCTGTGGTAAAAATCAAGGACACAAAGTGAAGGAGAAACTAAGGGCAAGAGGGCAGCAGTTTCCAGGAGAGGGAGGTGAGCCTAGGATGGGGCCAGGCAGAAGCCCCAGGGAGTTGTATTTTGTTTAAGCCACATACTCTATACGTACATAACCTGCGTTCTTTCATATGCACCTGGCATTTCATAATTTTATTTTTTTTTCAAAAAAAATTTTTTAACGTTTATTTATTTTTGAGACAGAGAGAGACAGAGCATGAACAGGGGAGGGGCAGAGAGAGAGGGAGACACAGAATCTGAAATGGGCTCCAGGCTCTGACCTGTCAGCACAGAGCCCGACACGGGGCTCGAACTCACGGACTGTGAGATCATGACCTGAGCCGAAGTCGGACGCTTAACCGACTGAGCCGCCCAGGCGCCCCGATGATTTTAGAAGAAATGTAAGACCAAGTTTGCTGGGCCACACCATGGCTGCCTGCACCCAACTGCAATTCAATTTACTGTGTCCCCGGCTCTGACAACAGCTAGACGCGGCTCTCCACTGCCAAGCTCCTAGTCCTTCTGGATCAGCGCCCCACAACGAGTCGGCTGTTAACAGAACTGCAAATTTGAATACAATTATGTCACCGCTAAGCCTTCTCTTTTTCAAAACCCTATCACGTACTTTCTTAACCCTTTGCACACAGAACCTACTCTGCATTCATCCGGCATGCTTAGCAAACCTGCAATTCCCTGCAAACAGTGGCTGTTTCCCCAGGACACGGAGGCTGGTGGGCTGGCTGGTTCGGTACCCCATGTCCCACTTTATTCCTAGCTGACACGCGCCATGGCCAACCCGCGTGAACTTGAGTCTTGGGGGTCCCCAGCGCTGCCCCATCACCCGACACATCCTGGGCCATTCTGACGTCTGCTGGTCTCTCGGGGATGCTTACGTGTCAAAGGGCTCCCTCAGTTCAAACCCTGGCTCCCCCACTCACCCAGAAGCTTGACCTTGAGCAAAGGACTTAAAATGGAAAGAAGCATTGGAACCTCTCACTTGAGCTGTTTTAAGGATTAGATGAGACAGTGCACCTACAGCAGTGCCTGGATCTGCTCGGTGAGGGTTAGCATATCACAATAATAATGACCTGCGCTGATCAGAGATGATGATTATAATAATAATAATAATGTAACTATTATATTATCATTATTATTATTATTATTCGTTATCTGAGCTGACCAGAAAGACAAAGCATAAAAACAGAGGTCGCTCTGAAAGATCAAAAGTCAGCAAAGTCTCAGAGCCACATTCAGTCATGTGGCGTATCACAAATGAAGTGGCCAGAGGGTCAGTTACCAGAGAGCCAACAGAGAAAGCAAGGTCCAAACAGAGAAAACTGGGAAACACAGGCTGCACAGCAGCCCAGGGTCTCCCACTGAAAGGGGAAGGAGGGCAGCCGAAACTGGGGACAGGCAGCCTGGAATCCACCGTCGGTCACCACCAGTGCGGTGCCCGCCCCTCCGCCCCCCAGGAGCCTCGCTTTCCAGACCTGGAGACCAAAATGCAGCGTTCACCATCTGGCCACTGTCCCAGACTATCTCCCCACCAGCCTTCGCCGTCAGGCATCCTGACCTGCCCTTGCACTGGACTGTGCCCATCGTGGACGACAAGGACGAGGTTCAGTAGGTTGGACCTCCCGTCATCCGCAGACCCACAGTCAAAGCCTCAGCGCTCGGCACCACAGACCTGAAATTTGGTCAGAAAGCCAGGGCCATTCTGGCATCTTGTTCTGCCCGCCAGGCTCACAGAGGGCACGATGACCCTCTTGATTCTCTTTGCTTCCTCTTGGTCGGTCAAGCAACACCCAGTGCCAGTGTGGAGCTCGGCGAGAACAGTCACAGGACGCAGCCCAATTCTGTACATCCCTCTCTGTCGCATCCCAGAGCCCAGTCGGCAGTGCCCAGGTGCTGCTGGGCAGGTAGCGTGAGTTAGATGCATGTGGGTTCCGGGTGGGAACACAAGGGGAACGGAGCCCTACTCAGACACCTGTTAGCCATGGGACTTCCCCGCAGTTCCTTAACCCTCCAAGTCTGTGCTCTCAGCCGTAGGACAAGAGGTATGATCCCAGGACAGAGGTGCTGAGAAGGGAAATGAAATAATACAAAGGGCTTAATGGAGTAGCTACAATTCATAGATTCCAATATATATTAGCTGTTCCTCTTCTTTCCCCCTCCTAGAGGACTGTCCTTCAGGATTCTGAAGGGCTCCTAAAAGATCTCCCTGGGGGATCACAAGTAGAATCTAATACCAGCTTCTGAATGTCTTGACAAATCTTCAAGCTTGCCTGTAAAAACTACAATAGGAAAAGCTGAGTCACAGTGTGATTAACCTTATCAGCAGACAGCAGGTCTGGTGAATCTTTGTCCAACAAGCTCTACAAGTATATCTCTCGACTATTTGAAATTATTTCTGAAAATGAGTAAAAGCAATGTAGATGTCCCACTGCTGTTTCTGTGTCACTGTGACCTGTCACATGGCAGAGATAAAACTTGCTAATCAGGACACTCTTGGAGAAGAAGAGCAAGATTGCCCTAAAAGATATCAATTTTATTACAGTAGCTATTGTCATTTAGGCAAGAGAGTGTTAGCAGAGGGACAGACAAATCTACAGGACACAGAAGTCAGAAACATACGTACAACAAAGGTAGCAACTGGCAAAGATAGCCTAGTAAATAAACAGTACAAGGACAATCATTTATGTACATTTTTAAAAACCTTGGGTACGCACCTCACACTATACGCCCTACATTAAGTGGTTATTAAGAACCCAAAGGTATCCCTTGGGTAAATTCCTAGCAGTGCTATTGCTGGGTTATAGGGTAGGTCTATTTTTAATTTTACCCAAGGGATACAGGAGTACTGATGCATAGGGGCACTTGTACCCCAATGTTTATAGCAGCACTCTCAACAATAGCCAAATTATGGAAAGAGCCTAAATGTCCATCAACTGATGAATGGATAAAAAAAATGTTGTTTATATACACAATGGAGTACTACGTGACAATGAGAAAGAATGAAATATGGCCCTTTGTAGCAACATGGATGGAACTGGAGAGTGTTATGCTAAGTGAAATAAGCCATACAGAGAAAGACAGATACCATATGGTTTCACTCTTATGTGGATCCTGAGAAACTTAACAGAAACCCATGGGGGAGGGGAAGGGGAAAAAAAAAAGAGGTTAGAGTGGAAGAGAGCCAAAGCATAAGAGAGTCTTAAAAACTGAGAACACACTCAGGGTTGATGGGGGGTGGGAAGGAGGGGAGGGTGGGTGATGGGTATTGAGGAGGGCACCTTTTGGGATGAGCACTGGGTGTTGTATGGAAACCAATTTGACAATAAACTTCATATACTGAAAAATAAAAAAATAAATAAATAAATAAATAAAAATAAAGAACCCAAAGGTTAGAAAGGAAAATGCTGAGATTTTTCAGAAGGAAATTAAAACAAAAACAAAACCATGACCCTGAAGGAGAGAAGGCTTTCTTCAAACACAGAAGAGTCCTAACTATGAAGAAAACTAGACAAATTCTCCTACTGTAAGAATTAAGAACGCCTGTTCACTATAAAACTCCAGAAAGAAGAGTAGAAAAGACAAGGTTGATGGCACATGTGACCAACAAAGAACTGAATATGCAAAGAAAGTAAGAAAAATTACAGCTGAAAAGACAAATAAGACATACCTTCTGGAAGGAGAAAGACCAACAACCAATAGCCACGCGAAGAGATATTCAAGCACATGATGAATCAAAGAAATGGTAATTAAAGCCACCGTGAGATTTCATTTTACATCCCTCATCTTGGCAAAAACTAATGTCTGACAATGTCAAGTACGGCAAAGACATACAGCAAGTCAAATTCTTACACTTCCCCGGCAAGAGAGGATGCTGGAAAACAACTTGGCATGATCTCGTGAACACGAACACATACCCTACAACCCAGTAAGTTCCTTCCTCCGTGTAAATCCTGAAGAAATTCCGGCACGTGTACTTCAGGAGACATTTACAAGCCTGTTCCTAGAAGCTATTAAAAAAAATAGTAATCTTAAGGGAAGAGTCTAATGACCAATAATAGTTTGTATAAATGGTTATTTATTTACAAAGTGAAATACGGTACACTTGCACAAATAAATGATCTACAGCTACCAGCACTGGTGTGAATCAGTGAGAAACATAATGTTCAGTGACATTAACAAGTTGCAATAGAACACACTGATGGCATGAGAAATCATTTTTCAAGCTCAGAAACAAGCAAATAACACACTGGTGTGTGTTTTTAAAAAACGGGAAAGCAGGGCACCTGGGTGACTCAGTAGGTTGAGCATCCAAGTTCGGCTCAGGTCATAATCTCCAGGCTCCAGAGTTGGAGCCCCGCTTGGAGCCCCACGACGGGCTCTGTGCTAGCAGCTCGGAGCCTGGAGCCTGCTTTGGATACTCTGTCTCCCTCTCTCTCTGCCCCTCCCCCACTCTGTCTCAAAAGGAAATAAACGTTAAAAAAATTTTTTTTTTCTTTACATGGGAAAGCAAGAAAACGAGAAAAAAAAAAAAAAAGGATAGAGATTATCTACTGGGAAATGAGAATTTCTATCAGGAAAAAGATCCCAGGAAACGATTGAAGCTGGCAATGGTTCTTAAGCTGGGGGGTGTGCTCACATAATGTCAATGTATTGCTGGTGTTCATAATTTACGTATCTGTGACATTATTTTAAATATCTAAAGCTTGATCATTTTGGAAAGAATTTCAAGATCCCATTTGCTATTCGCATCATGTCCCAAAATGACAGAGCAATTCCAAAGCAGGCAGCTGAGTTTATTACCTAGTGGCCAATTCAGAAGGACACACGCAAAAGATACTACCAGTAGGAGAGCAAAGAAATACTCTTAACAGTCGCCAAAACCAGGATCCATGCGTTATGAGGTTGATGAGGAGATATTATTTTGAAGGACAGCATAACATATACTAAAGACGATTTATTTATGAAAAGATCTAGTTAGTTCATCTGGGAAAAGCCCCGGTAATCTCAGTAAATACCAAGATATTATTTCCTCCCGTATTAATGAAACGTCTGACACGTGTCCTCCCAGTATTAACTTGTGTCAGACACAGTTTCCTGAACCACTGTGCTCTTGAACCTTTTACTAAGCTTTCGTACCAACTTCAAGAACATCTTCACCAGACACAGGGCAGTCCAAGGCAAATTAAGGGTTTGCGACCAACTGCATCAAATGTGGATATTTTCACTGAGATCCCAGCAAAAGGCAACACCCTGCAATGTTAAAGACTTATACTCTTTAAAAAACACATGGTTCTCCAGGTACACAAAGTACTAACAGCTTGATCACAAATTGGGTAAATTGGACAGCCAATGGAAATTATTAAAGTAAGACTATAAAATAAATCTGATATTAAAGGTTGGTTTTTATTTTTATTTTTTTTAATATGATATCGTCAAATTGGTTTCCATACAACACCCGGTGCTCATCCCAACAGGTGCCCCCTCCTCAATACCCATCACCCACCCTCCCCTCCCTCCCACCCCCCAGCAGTCCTCAATTTGTTCTCAGTATTTAAGAGTCTCTTATGGTTTGCCTCCCTCCCTCTCTAACCTTTTTTTTTTTTCCCTTCCCCTCCCCCATGGTCTTCTGTTAGGTTTCTCAGGATCCACATAAGAGTGAAAAAATACGGTATCTGTCTTTCTCTGCATGACTTATTTCACTTAGCATCACAATCTCCAGTTCCATCCACATTGCTACAAAAGGCCAGATTTCATTCTTTCTCACTGACACGTAGTATTCCATTGTGTGTATAAACCACAATTTCTTTATCCATTCATCAGTTGATGGACATTTAGGCTCTTTCCATAATTTCGCTATTGTTGAAAGTGCTGCTATCAACATTGGGGTACAAGTGCCCCTATGCATCAGCACTCCTGTATCCCTTGGGTAAATTCCTAGCAGTGCTATTGCTGGGTCATAGGGTAGATCTATTTTTAATTTTTTGAGGAACCTCCACACTGTTTTCCAGAGCGGCTGCACCAGTTTGCATTCCCACCAACAGTGCAAGAGGGTTCCCGTTTCTCCACATCCTCTCCAGCATCTGTAGTCTCCTGATTTGTTCATTTTAGCCACTCTGACTGGTGTAAGGTTATATCTGAAGGTGGTTTTGATTTGTATTTCCCTGATGAGGAGCGACGTTGAGCATCTTTTCATGTGCCTGTTGGCCATCTGGAGGTCTTCTTTAGAGAAGTGTCTATTCATGTCTTCTGCCCATTTCTTCACTGGATTATTTGTTTTTTGGGTGTGGAGTTTGGGGAGCTCTTTATAGATTTTGGATACTAGCCCTTTGTCCAATATGTCATTTGTAAATATCTGTTCCCATCCTGTTGGTTGCCTTTTAGTTTTGTTGATTGTTTCCTTTGCAGTGCAGAAGCTTTTTATCTTCATGACGTCCCAATAGTTCATTTTTGCATTTAATTCCCTTGTCTTTGGAGATGTTTCAAGTAAGAAATTGCTGCGGCTGAGGTCAGAGAGGTTTTTTCCTGCTTTGTCCTCTAGGGTTTTGATGGTTTCCTGTCTCACATTCAGGTCCTTCATCCATTTTGAGTTTATTTTTGTGAATGGTGTAAGAAAGTGGTCTAGTTTCATTCTTCTGCATGTTGCTGTCCAGCTCTCCCAGCACCATTTGTTAAAGAGACTGTCTTTTTTCCATTGGATATTCTTTCCTGCTTTGTCAAAGATTAGTTGGCCATACGTTTGTGGGTCTAGTTCTGGGGTTTCTATTCTATTCCATTGGTCTATGTGTCTGTTTTTGTGCCAATACCATGCTGTCTTGATGACTACAGCTTTATAGTCGAGGCTAAAGTCTGGGATTGTGATGCCTCCTGCTTTGGTCTTCTTCTTCAAAATTACTTTGGCTATTCGGGGCCTTTTGTGGTTCCATACAAATTTTAGGATTGCTTGTTCTAGCTTTGAGAAGAACGTTGGTGAAATTTTGATTGGGATTGCATTGAATGTGTAGATAGCTTTGGGTAGTTTTGACATTTTAACAAGATTTATTCTTCCAATTCATGAGCACAGAATGTTTTTCCATTTCTTTATATATTCTTCAATTTCCTTCATAAGCTTTCTATAGTTTTCAGCATACAGATCTTTTACATCTTTGGTTAGGTTTATTCCTATGTATTTTATGGTTCTTGGTGCAATTGTGAATGGGATCAATTTGTCTTTCTGTTGCTTCATTATTAGTGTATAAGAATGCAACTGATTTCTGAACATTAATTTTGTCTCCTGTGACTTTGCTGAATTCATGTATCAGTTCTAGCAGACTTTGGTGGAATCTTTCAGGTTTTCCATGTGTGATATCATGTCATCTGCAAAAAGTAAAAGCTTGACTTCATCGTTGTCAATTTTGATGCCTTTGATTTCCTTTTGTTGTCTGATTGCTGATGCTAGAACTTCCAACACTATGTTAAACAACAGCGGTGAGAGTGGACATCCCTGTCATGTTCCTGATCTCAGGGGGAAGGCTCTCAGTTTTTCCCCATTGAGGCTGATATTAGCTGTGGGCTTTTCATAAACGGCTTTTATGATGTTTAAGTATGTTCCTTCTATCCCGACTTTCTCAAGGGTTCTTATTAAGAAAGGATGCTCAATTTTGTCAAATGTCTTTTTTCTGCATCGATCGACAGGATCGTATCGTTCTTATCTTTTCTTTTATTAATGTGATGTATCACACTGGTTGATTTGCGAATGTTGAACCAGCCCTGCAGCCCAGGAATGAATCCCAGGAATGCAGCCCAGGAATGAATTGATCATGGTGAATAATTCTTTTTATATGCTGCTGAATTCGATTTGCTAGTATCTCATTGAGTATTTTTGCATCCATATTCATCAGGGATATTGGCCTGTAGTTCTCTTTTTTTGCTGGGTCTCTGTCTGGTTTTTTAGATAGTAAGACTTGCATGTCACAAAACCTAGGGTTGACTTATTTCAAACAGTGCTCAGTCCAACTAAGGGACAGACTCCAATAAAATCACCTCACAGCCGTTTCTGTGATTCTTGTAAGGACCATAAATGTTTATATATAATAGTATATTTTAAAGTAGGAGCCACTGTCCATTGCAGTTGGACAATATTAGCTGAGCAACCTTTACAAGCTGAATGTGATTGAAATAACATTCGCCGTTTGTCTGAGTGCACAGGAAATTATTATAATTTAAAAATTAACTCTCCAACCTATCATATCTACAATGTGCCTAACACTGACAGTGATAACGCTGCAGACGGCAGACGGAGAAGACCAGCTACGGGCTTTCCAAATTACGGCTGTCAAGAAAGGACAGAGGTCCTATTAAGAGGCCCTTTTGTCTCTAAAGGAGGAATACAGGGGAAAGACCAGGATGAATCTGGAACCCAACAGATGTTGTGCTGGCTAGGACTGTCTTAGTTAGCAGGGCACTCTGCCTGGAACCAGAAATACTCTTAGCTTCAAAATATTTGTTCTACTGTCGGTGACAGAGTATTTCTCTGCTCTCTTGCCGCCAATGTCTTTGCCCAGGTCCTTCTGAATTGGTCACTACACGATAAAGTCAGCTGTCTACTTTGGAACTGCTCTGTGGTTTAGGACATGATAGAACAGCAACTTTGATCTTAAGGCTCTTTTCAAAGGCATTCAAAATTATATATATAAAGTGTGCCATAGGCATTAAGAACGGTACGTTTAGATTCCAAAAGAATTCACATCAATGGTCCCATTAGCTCTACTACATGAAGTACAAGACAGCCAATTTCCAAATGTATTATAGATGCACATACAAGCATGTGCCTTACAAGTAGGCAGGTATAGAGAGACATGCTGAAAGGGAGAAATCATACATGGTTATGGGCATGACTCTAAAGAAATACAAAATGTTCTGAAGGCCAAACGAGAAGATAAACCTGGAACGCTTCCAGCAGACTGGCATGCATAACAGCAGATTCCAGAGCAACCATTTGCTATTTTAAGATCCACCATGAGGAAAATAAAGAGGGAAAAAAAGTATTTCTGAAAAATACGTTAAAAATTCAAGAACTATAGCATACAGTTAAGGTGCCCTAGAGGGCACTATCCAGATTGAATGTGGTATGCAGAGAATATATGCTAAACAACATATCTATAAAATGTAATGCAAGACATAACATTTTTTAAATAAACAGAAAAATAGGAGCCTTCAGATTAGGAGTATTCTAAGACTTACATATTCAAAAGCTATGCAGAAGCACATGATTCATTTAGAAGTGATGTATTATTAATAAGACTAAGGTTTTGCAATCATAAAGATTGACTCATGATCATACACTTAAAACCTGGAGAAAAATGTTTGTTAATAAATGTTGCAAAGAGAAAACCTTAACTAATTGTTTCTTTAGCCTTCATTGATTAACTTAGGTAAGTCAGTCACTTGGTTCTTTCTAAAGTGGAAGCCATCACAAAGATTACCTTTCCCTCATAAGTCATCAAAAGATTTCACCAATGCTGCTCAATCGTGATCCTGTATCATTGTTGGGGTATTTCTAACAGCCTGGTCTAAAACAGCCCCATTATGAGATTACTCCTAGCTATTTAGCACAAACTAAGTGCATCCTCCCCACTATGCTGACTGCTAAAAGCAACAGGTATATTTTAGAAAGAGCATGAGATTAATAAATTTCAGATTTGGTCTAAAGTTAAAATACAGAACTAAGTAGGTGACTACAGTTCATTCTCTCAGGTGCTATCACAGAAGGAGGTGGGGAGGTGAACCCCAAATGGGGCAGTGAGGTCGGCACAGGCTGAGGACAGGGGTAGGTGCAACAGGTGGGTGATGAGGAAGGCAGGTTCACAAGTATGAAAGAGAGTAGGTGGATCTGAACTCCAAGTTCGGTTCAAAGGGAACCTCGTTTAGGAACAGGTGACTAAAGGTGATGCCTTAGAGCTGGCCAGAAACCAGATCACAAGTTACGACCCAACTTGATTTAAGCAAGAATATAGTGGTTGTTTATGATTTTTTAATACTACCACTAACCTCAAGGAAGATTAAAACTCAAAATACTCAAGGACAACTCCGAGCCACGCTGCTTTATTATAAAGGTCTAACCCATTAAATATATTCCGCTTAAATATTAAATATTAAACTATATTGAATGAAGAAAAATGAAACGTTTTTTAATTTTTATTTATTTTGAGAGAAAGAGAGAAAGAAAGTGGGGGAGGGGCAGAGAGAGAGGGAGAAAGAGAATCCCAAGCAGGCCCCACACTGTCAGCACAGAGCCCAATGCAGGGCTTGAACTCACGAACCATGAGATCATGATCTGAGCTGAAAGAGTCAAACACTTAACCAACTGAGCCACCCAGGTGTCCCAAAAATGAAACATTTTTTTAAATTCTCATGAATACTCTACCATAATTAAGTATCCTTGGAATGCTGTCTTAAATTAACTATGTTAATCTTTTATCACGAAGGTAGACTCTTTCAGTGAGTCTGTCCAATTTTCTTTTTTTTTAATTTTTTTTTTTAACGTTTATTTATTTTTGAGACAGAGAGAGAGACAGAGCATGAACGGGGAAGGGGCAGAGAGAGAGGGAGACACAGAATCAGAAGCAGGCTCCAGGCTCCGAGCCGTCAGCCCAGAGCCCGACGCGGGGCTCGAACTCACGGACCGTGAGATCGTGACCTGAGCTGAAGTCGGACGCTTAACCGACTGAGCCACCCAGGCGCCCCTCTGTCCAATTTTCTAATGCCTACACAGCAATTAGGAATCATGCATATTATCAGGGCACCTGGGTGGCTCAGTCAGTTGAGCGTCCAACTTTGGCTCAGGTCATGATCTCGTGGTTTCTGGGGTCGAGCCCTGCGTTGGGCTCTGTGCTGACAGCTTGAGAACCTGAAGCCTGCTTCAGATTCTGTGTGTGTGTCTCTCTCTCTGCCCCTCCCCCACTCACATTATGTCTCTCTCTCTCTCAAAAATAAACATTAAAATTGAAAAAAAAAAAAAAAAAGAAGAATCATGCATATTATCTACAAGAGCCAAATTACAGAAACAGCCCAAGTGTCCATTGACTGATGAATGGATAAAGAAGAGTGGTACGTATACACAATGGAAAATCACTCAGCCATCAAAAAGAATGAAATTTTGCTCATTGCAACAGCATGGATGGGCGGAGCCAGAGAGTATAATGCTAAGTGAAACAAGTCAGAGAAGGAAAGACACATATTATATGATTTCACCCACCTGGAATTTAAGAAATAAAACAAGTGAGCAAAGGGGGAAAAAAAAGAAAGAGACAAACCAAGAAACAGACTCTTGGCCATAGAGAACTGATGGTACCAGAAGGGAGGTGGGGGGAAGGGTAAAATAGGTGAAAGAGACTGAGGGGTGAGCTTGAGAGGAGCACCAGGTGTGGTATAGTATGGAAGTGTTGAATCTCTGTATTGTATGCCTGAAACTACTGTAAACGTTATAAATGTAAACTATAATTGTAAACTAAACCTTATATAAACTGTATGTTATATGTTGTATATATATGTTATATATACATACAACTGTATGTTGTAGGTCTATATAAACTGTATGTTAACTAACTGGAATTTAAAGACAAACTTAGAACAAAACAAAAAGAAACGTGCATAAAAAGTGTCTGTGTTTCTATACAGACAAGGAGTCTGTGTGGATGGCACGTCCCAGCCTGTCGATGAGCAAAATTTAAGGCACAGAGAACGAGACCAGTAACTCCTGAGGAGGACGACTACCACCTGACCCTGCTTTTCTCTCCTGCAACTTCTGGACTACCACTCGGTGTTTTCTCAATGAAGTAACCACAATAACATTACGAGCTAACCATTGTGGGGAGCTGACTCTGTGCAGGACCCCATCCTACACATACCTCCTATAATTCACCACAACCCAGTGCGAAGGGTTCTCTTCTGCTACCCTTCTCCATTCTTGTTTCACAAACGAGGCCACGCAGGTTTGGAGAGATTCAGTCATGTGCCCGGGACACAGGGCCAATAAGCAAGAGTGCCAGGCCTCAAACCAATGGTCTTTAGGCCCAAACCCCAGGGGGGAGCAGTGAGCCATGAAGCAAGACAGACACCAGCAAAGTGTGCTAAGGCTTCCTTTTTTATTCTCCGAACCGCTTGGAACCCCAGCTAGGGACACGTAGCTGCTAAGTAGAGAGTCATTAGTTGAACCTGTAACGTCTAGAACAAGGCACCGGGTGTCAAGTTCGTCTTCCTGAACCTCGTCTGAAAAGTTGGGCCAACAACACCTTAGTAGTAGTGATAACCTTAAGAGAGTTACGGTGAGGGTTAAGTGAGCAATAGGATTGCTTTGATTCCCAACAAGCAGCCAACAGCCCACTAAGCAGGTCTCTACATCTGATTCCCCCATTACTTGAACACAGTGAACAATCTTACCTAGGCTATAAGTCTACCTTTTTTTTTTTCAACATGTATTTATTTTTGAGAGAGAGAGAGAGAGAGAGAGAGAACACAAGTGGGGGAGGGATGGAGAGGGGAACAGAGGATCTGAAGCAGGCTCTGCAGCGACAGCAGGGAACCCGATGCGGGGCTCGAACCCACAAACTGTGAGATCATGACCTGAGCCGGCTGAGCCACCCAGGCACCCCAGTCTACCTATCATGCTGTGTATACAGCATGGCATGATGCAAACGGCCATCCCAGAAAGGGGAAATGTGGATTCCTTGGGAACCTCCCTGGGGCCCCGAAGTCACACACCTAGATGACGCAGCAATCTCTCCTGCCCCAACATTCTATGCGCAGTGAGTACTTAAAGAGCATGAGTCGATAAAAACCGGTCTTGCCAAAAACATCTCCAGGGCAAAAGAAGACTGGGTAAATTTCCGAAAGCATTTGTGTTTCACATCTCTTGTTACCCCTCCTAATCAAAGTTTCCTATTTTCGCTTCACTGGCTTTATGAGGATGTTAGACTCATCGGAGCAGTGGCTTTCCTCTTTAAAAAGAGAATTCAAATTCGGTTATTTAAGAGGAAAGCAGTTGTAAAAATCATCATCTCTTTTTGCTTCCTGTGCACGCTGGCAGAGTGCACAGTATTTTAAAACTTTTTTTTAAGAAAACTTTTTTTCTTACGAGGACAACCTATTTTCAAGAAAAGTCTGCCCATCTGGCCTCACTCTCCTCTCCATCATACCCAACAGCCACCACCCCCACCCGGCCCCGCCCGCCAGGAACCTCCAAGACACGCCACAACTACGCAAGAGTACAGATTAAAATCGCCCGTGCCACATATGTCCCCCTCCTCTTCCAGCACCCACTGGAGACCTAGAAGCCACTAGATCTCACCGGCGATCACTTAAATAAGGCTTGTCACAGGTGCTAACCCCAAACTGGTTAAACCTGGTTCCCATGACGGAAGCTAGGTTAAGGACGGAAAGCTGTGTGTCTGGATCCGTGCCTGGGGAGCAAAAGGAGTTTCACCTACCCCACAGCAAACAAAATCCGAAGTCTAGTGAAAGAGCCTACTGATTAAATGCATCTTTTATAGCTATACTTGAACTTAAAGAGGAACGAGATCTCTTCTCCCGGAACAAATTAAACAGTGCTTTAATTATGCCCAAATACTAGTGGTGAGGGGCAGAGAGACCATTCAACTCAGACTTTGATGAACCTGCTATGCTCTTTTCTAAGGTCTTCATACTTGGAAGGGCCCAGCCCAGCCAGCCTGCTGCTTAGTAGCCGTTGATATGGAGGCAAAGGTAGCCAAGGACGCACGATGCGGAAAAGAATGCCAAGTGCGTTTAACCTCATGGGAGCAAAGCAGACAAACCCAGAAGCAAAAGCTTGGAAACCACTTGTGTGTGCATAGAGCTCTGTGATCATCAGCTCTGGGAAGCAAAGCACAACGCTACTGATTGTACAATATAAAAACTGCGAAGCAAGGAGGGAGGGACAGATGAATCTACCGCAGCCTTTTCTAAACCACTGCACCGCGTGATTAGAGAGAAACCCTGACGAAAGCAGACTTTGAATGAGAAGTTCCAGAGGAGTCTCAGAGATTTTCCCCGGATAAGATCTGATATTATTCGGATAGTGCAAGGGGCTAACAGCCAAAAATATCAATTGGCAGCTTACCTAGAGCACTGAGCTCCAGAGGTTTCTAACACCAAGTAAGGAAAAGGAGTCCACGGAAGGGAGATAAAATCCAGATGTTTCCATCGCTCCCGTGTTTTCCCTGGAAGTAGCTGGTCATCCACGGGACGGTTTTAGTGAGTTGTAAACATGCGGCCAAATGCGTGGTTAGAAATGAGAAAAGTCCTCGAGCTCCATCAACATGGTTCTCTGCTTCACTCATACGGTTATTACTTCATGACAAAGATGGACATTCTAGGGCAGAGTATTTTAAAACTGTTTTTAAGAAAACTTTTTTCTCTTACTAGGACAACCTATTTTCAAGAACAGTCGGCCCATCTGGCCTCACTCTCCTCTCCATCATACCCACGAGCCGCCGCCGCCCCCCGCCCCGCCCGCCAGGAACCTCCAAGACACGCCACAACTAGGCAAGAGTACAGATTAAAGTCGCCGGTGCCACCGATGTCCCCTCCTCTTCCAACACCCACATGTGCACCGCCTTCTGTGTCTACTCCTCCTCCCCCACACGTACCCTGACGCTACTCTGTGTTCCAGAACCACTTTTAAGGCGGGTTTTGTGTTTTACATCAGCTGTGTCTTCACCCGACCCCTTCACACAGAAGTTCAAAACCTGCCTGTAAGTCACATGTACTTACTCAAGGGTTTTTGGAAA